>NW_024429193.1:72697257-73897257 GCF_017639785.1 Mesocricetus auratus | reverse complement strand
ATGGGCTGCAAATGTTACTCACTTGCCCCTGAAAGATTCTCATGAAACTATGCATTGCTTCATGCACATGACTCTTTAAGAGGTTCATCATAACTGTTAATATTGCACCCTTGAAAAATCCCAGAATATTGTAAATCTGTTCAGGAGTCAATGGAGTTAAAATTCTTAGATTGTCCTTTAAAATGTTTTATATAGCACTGTGGTATGCACGGCCACCTATTTAATGAGTGCATGTGTAGAAACATCATATGGTGCCTATATACATATATATGGTCTCATAGGGAAGTAGTCTGAATGGGAGCCACATCAACTATTCTTTTCATCATAGTCAAGAAAAGGGCATGATGTTTCCTTAGATAGCATCACAGCAAATCCTCTTGATGCACTATCAGGGAAATACTACTCCTGTTGATAATGAGTAAGCAGACACGGCAGAGCTATACCTTTTGCTCATATGACACCTTATTGCACGGTGGAACTATGATTCAAGTGTAGTTATTCTGAATTTTGACTTTGGCTGTGGCTGTTATTTAGACAGCATAGTCTCAAGGAACATGATCACATCCAAGGACTTCAGCAGCATTATGTGTGACACTGTAAAAGACCTAACTGTAAATTAAATGACAGATTAGTGTAAACTCCCCTCTGAGAAGTCCAAGTAAATGGAATTCAAATTCATTTGTCTGAATCATTTCTTTATTTTGAACACATCATTTACCAAAATTCATATTTCATTACAAAATAAGATTTTGAAATCTTTATTCCCATTCAGAAGTTGATCTGTGACTTGAGTTTTGCTTGCTAACAATGTCCTATTTTTTGAGCTTTTTCATCACATGGTCATAAAGCCCCCAAGCACAACTGTGATGAGATGCTCCTATTTTTGTAAGACATTTGCATGCTTCCTTCTCAATTTAAATGTGTTTTCTATTGATGCTTTTTTGTTGTGTTGTTTTTATTTTACTGCAATGGCAAACAAACAATTCCTTCTTGGAAATTGAGACAAAGCAAGATATTTATATAATGCTGTAATCAATAATATTTAATCGATGAAGTTAGCTAATATATTTATATACATCACAGTGTTTACTCATATGGCATCACACCAAAACCTCTTGATGTACTATCAGGAAAAACTATTCTCCATGTTAGGGATGACTGAACAGATGAAGCAGACATCTACATTTTCCTCACAATGACACTCTTGAAGAATGATGAAGTTAGAATTCAAATGTGGCGATTTTAAATTTAACTCCCAGTTTTAGATGTTAATTAGACAGCAGAGTTGAAAATAGTAAGCTTTGAAGTCATTCTATTTTTGAACTTCCCATTGTTATGTCAAATACATTGTGAGTCTGTGCAGAACAATACCTTTTCCCAAAGAAAATGAAGTTCCTGTACTTCTAAACCTGTATCTTTACACACTGGCATACATATGTCAATGGTGTGTGTGTGTGTGTGTGTGAGAGAGAGAGAGAGAGAGAGAGAGAGAGAGAGAGAGAGAGAGAGAGAGGCAGAGAGACAGAGAGACAGAGACAGAGAGACACAGAGACAGAGAGAGAGTGAGCTGGGATGTTGCTTTTACTTGTTCCTGAATTGTAGACTTCAAAATGAATGACGAAATCTCTTCAGTATTATGAATTCACTTTCCAGTGTTTGTTTGTTAGAACTCAAGTCCCACTTCAAACCTCCAATAGAGTTGGTGTTGCCATTTTTTGTATATCTTATTTTTATTTTTATTTCAAACTTTTATTTATTAATGTATTTTTAAACTTCAATTTACCTTCCATGCACAGTTCTTCCACCCACACCTCTTTTCATCCATCTTCACCTCCTCTTACCCCCTATGCACTCCTTCCAACAGGTTAGGGTTCCCATGGAGAGTTGACACAGTCTGACACATTAAGATGGGGCAATACCAAGGCCCTCCCACCTACATTAGGGCTGAGCATGGCATCCCCTCATAGGGAATGGGTTCCAACAAGCTAGCTCATGCACCGGGGATAGATACTGGTCCTATTGCCAGGGACCCCTCAGATAGCCAGGTTTCGCAACTGTCTCCCACATATGAAGGCCTAGATTGGTGTCTCTACAAGTGTCACTCTAGATTTCATGAGTTTCCACCAGGTTGGTTCAGCTGTATCTATAGATGTCTCCATCATGATCTTGACCTCCCTTGTACATATATTCCCTCCTCCATCTCTTCTACTGGATTCTCAGAGTTTGGCCTGCTGTTTGGTTGTGGATCTCTGCATCTGGTTAAGTCAATTACTGGATGAAAGCTCTATGATGGTACTTGGGGTATTCATCAATCTGATTACAGAGGTAGATCATTTTGGGTATTCTCTCCATTACTGCTAGGAGTCTTCGCTGTGGTCCTCCTTGTGTATTCTTGGGAGTTACCCTAGCACCATGTTTCTCCCTAATCCCAAAGTGGCTCTCTCTATTAAGATATCTCTTTCCTTGTTCTCCCTCTCCATCCCTTCCCGACCCTGACCATCCTGATTCCTCATGTTCTCATCCCCCATCCACTCCCCTTTACTGACCCCCATGCTCCAGTTTACACAGGAGATCTCATCTAATTCCTCTTCCTAGGGCAATCCATGTGTTCCTCTCAGGGTTCTCCTTATTATCTAGTTTTTCTGGAGCTGTGGAGTGTAGTCTGGTATTCTTTATATTTTTTAACCTCTAATATTAATTTATGAGTGAACATACACTGTCGTTCTGAGTCTGGGTTACCCCACTCAGGATGGTTTTTCTAATTCTACCAATTTGCCTGAAAAATTCATAATGTTATTGTTTTCTACAGCTCAGTATTACTCCATTTTTTAAATGTCCCACATTTTCTTTATCCATTCTTCAGTTGAGGAGCATCTATGTTGTTTTCAGGTTCTGGCTATTATGAATAATGCTGCTATGAATATTGTGGAGCAAGTGTCCTTGTGATATTATTGAGTATCCTTTGGGAATATACCCCAAAGTGGTATTGCTGGGTGGTATTTTCAGTTACTCCCTTCTGAAGTTTGTGTTGCTTTGTCTGTCAGTGGCCTATGGTCCCACTGCACTTTTGGAATTGCTTCCTCTACCCCCTCAGCTGCCCATCAGCACTCATACACCTCTCTTGCATCTTAGCATCTGTATTATATAGTGCTGTGATTTAAATTAGAAACTCCCCTGACACACACTCAAGTATTTGAACACGTGATTCTCTGTTGGTAACATTGTTTGAAGTTAGAGAAGCTGTAGGAGATAGAGTCTTACTGAAGGAAGAATGTGATTGGTGGTAGGGTTTCAGCGTGTATACCCTGGCACCAATTCCTCTTCTATCTCTCTTCCTATGTAGGTGAAAATTAAAACCTACCAACTCCCTGTTCCTGATATGCCACATGTTCCCCAGAATGATGGACTCTGTCCCATAGGAACTGTAAGCCACATCAAACCCATTCTTCCTTGAGTTTCTTTGGGTCATGGAAGTTTACTATGGCAACAGGAAAGTAATAAGTGTTTTTAGTTATCTTACAGTACTTTTGTTTTTAGCAGACAGGCAGGCAGGCAATTTGTCAGCATTTGTGAAAGGAACAGTGATATAAATGGGAAAACTCTTTCATGAGAAAATTGAAGTCATATATAACCAGTTATCATGAAAGAATAGTGTTTCCAAACTGTGTGACATCTGAGAACATTCTACAATGAGTTCAATTTAAGTCCACATTTCTACCATAGAAGCTGCAGTAATTTTTCCTCATAGGTTAAGCTGGAATCTAGTTGCTCCATTCTTATTTCTGGTAAGGAATTTTAACTCTGGGAGTTCTCACTCTGTAGTTTAATAGCGACCTCAGTTACTGTGCCTTCTCTGCTTTGCACGTTGATCAGTATATCAAGCTTTCCAATTACAGCAGTAGATTATAAATGTCTTCATGTGTAATTAGGTAGTTTTTAATTACCAGAATAAGTGTTCAAGTGGGTTCTCAATGATGAAATTAAGTATACTCTAAATCTTGATTTAGCTGGGATGCTTTGGAGGTATTTTTACTCCTTCTGGGGCCAGTTTACATCATTCTGCCAAGGTTTATATTTTGTCTCTGGAGAGATGACCTAGCATAGCAGTTGTAAACCTTTGGATCCCAGAGTCCATATGCGGTCTTAAGATTCATTTAAAAAGTTGAAAAGATTTATGACCAATCAAAATGCAGAGTTGTGGAGCCCAATTTCAATAGATACAACTACAAAACACCCCTGCACTTAAGGCTGGGGGAATATAGTAGAAGCAGTGACAAAGAAACATTGTAAGGGCCAGAGGATCAGTGAGATTGTGTCTCCCAGTGACATCAGAAGCTACTCTCTCCTATGGTCTCACCAGCATGGCCAACCACTCCAACCTGAGCTGAAAAAGTCTGACATCAACGATTATGGCAAACTGAATAGGGAAAAGCACATGAGAGCTCATACTATAGGCGACTGAGTGAAGCTGGGGATGGGAGAGGTGACCCTCCCCAGAGCAAAGCATGCCAATTGTTTGTCCAGCGTCAGATGCTCACCTCTGAAAACATAAATTAACAATATGTGGACTCGACAGGTTGCATTTAGGAGTATATATATATATATATATATATATATATATATATATGTATGTATGTATATTTACTGATATTTACTATATGTATGCAATAACAATTAATGTGAAAGAGGCTATGGATTTGAAGGAGAGTAGGGAGGGGCATATAGGAGGGTTTGAAGGGAGGTAGAGGAAGGGAGAAAAAATGTAATTAAATGGCAATCTTAAAAAACAAAAAGGGTTGAAAATAACACATATGCAAGCCTTTGAAGATCGCCCATGGAAGGCCTCACTCTCCCTGGGGAGCAGAAAAGGGATGGGATAAGGGGTTGGTGGTAGGCAGGGGAAGAGGGGAGGGTAGGGAACTGGGATTAACATGTAAAAGAAGCTTGTTTCTAATTTAAATAAAAATGGAAAAAGTAATTGATTTAAAAATGATAAGGAAATGTGATAAACATAAACATTCATGAAAAATAATTTTAACAAAAGTGAGAAAACTGATTTGACCTTACATTGAAAAATAATTTTACTGCCTGGATTAATAGAACTAATGAAAGTAAATTTTCACATATTCTTCTTCCAGGCTATTCAATCTAACTGTTGTAGTTGCAGACCATGAAGAACACTGAGCCTCATGTCTCAGTTGAATTACTCAATTGAAAAAACACATATTTTAATATCCATTGAAAGCAATTAGAATATATTTTCTTAATGATTACACCATAATATAAGTGGCTTTTTCTCAAAGAATAGTTTTGATGAAGTATTTGAAATCATATCCTTGAACATCCTCTGTTCTGGTACATTGAAAGCCATGGGCATATCTTGAACTTGCAATGGATTTAGGATTACCTAGCAATGATCATTAGTAAATGTCTATTCCATGGTCTCTGCATATGTTACACCAAAATAGGAGTTAATACTTACTGAACATCATAAATCATTAATATAATTACCAATCTCATAAAATTATCATATTGTGATACAATCAAAGTGGTGAAAAGGGAAAGGTTTTCAAAATTCTACCTTTTGTTTGCAAGTGGGAATTTCATCACTGCTGAAAAGCATTGCTGATGGATACATTAATGTAATGAGTTCCCCTTTCACTGGGGGGGGTTAATCTTGCCAAAAACACAGGCTGAAAAAAAAGCATTGTACATTTCGTGTCTTTCATATAAAAGTAGTGTCTTATGCTGGGAGCACGTAGGTCAACTCCAACGGAATTGGATATATGCTTTTCTCTAAAGCCAGCCGTGGCTCTCATTATGTAGAATACATCCTTCAGATTAATGTTTAATTCTGCCCCCAGAATACTAAAGACTTGTTCTCAAGGGCATGGGCTTGAGATAGAATATTGACAACTTATAAAAGTAGTAAGAGACTCTTTTTCCTCTCTTTTGATGATGAGCACTGAACCTAGCACCCCGTGGTCTAGTTACATGCTCTATAACATTTTGACATACAGTATTTCCCTTGTGAGTGCAATAGCAGTGAAGACCATGAGATCCTGCCAGAGCAGTTACTGTCTTGCTCATGCTCTGGCATTTCGATTCACCACTTTTTCTCCATTAGTGCAAACTATAAAACTTGGGGGGGGGGAAGCAGAACACATTTTAGCATTGTTCCAGATTAGAACCGAAGACCCTTGAAGACCACACTGTAATAACTCTCTACTCATTCTGTATAGTAACAGAAAATTCAGGTTGCTCTCATCTGGTGTCTTGTTTCTGGAACTCTGCTCTGGGAAGTGAAAATGCCCTCTCTGGCAGGCCTGGATTTATGAAAAGACAAGAATGTGGACTTCAATGGGCTTACAGAAAGTACATGTGAACCATACTTCACTTATTGTTGATAATGACAGTTTCTATCAAAACAAGGTTAAGAATGATTCTGACATCTGGATAAGGGCAGCACATAACACTTGAAAAATGAAAGAAAATTCTCCTGAAAAAGATGCTTGTCATCTGGGGTCTTTTATATACAAAGAATGTGAATTTGTACAGGTTACTTTTCACCAGAGTTCAGTCTCTTATTAATCAGACAAGTTTTGTTGTTGAAGGGACTAGGAGCTATTGCACATAAGAAGGCTAGCATATCATAAACTCTCATTAACAGTGGCTACTAGTCTCATCTTCACCCTGATGACTTAGTTTGGATTTTGCTTGGTCAGTAGTGTGCTTTTAGTTGGCAAGGTAGCCACGTAAGGAAAGACTAAATAAATATCTGAAGAAACTGATATGCTATTTAGTCAGGCCAAACTTGCATGTTTAAAAGAGGACAATAGGAAGTAAAGATAGAAGAGTTGGTTCAAGAAGACTCTTAACTTTGAGGAATGCTGCTGGGCGTTGGTGGCACACGCCTTTAATTCCAGCACTCGGGAGGCAGAGGCAGGCGAATCTCTGTGAGTTCGAAACCAGCCTGGTCTACAAGAGCTAGCTTCAGGACAACCACCAAAGCCACAGAGAAATCCTGTCTCTGGAAAAAAAAAAACTTTGAGGGATGTCACCATTGAGATGAGTGATGAATTCATACTTTTTTGAGTCAAAAAGTCTGGATAGTTAGCATTGCCATGTTTTAAAATTATATTTGGCACCTGCTTAACTTTGTTCTATTGGGGGAACTATGATATTTGGTTGCCAATTATTGTTTGTATTTGATTGGATGTAAGAATTTCATATGTGGCCGGGCATTGGTGGCGCACGCCTTTAATCCCAGCACTCGGGAGGCAGAGGCAGGCGGATCTCTGTGAGTTTCAGGCCAGCCTGGTCTACAAAGTGAGTTCCAGGACAGCCTCCAAAACAGTACAGAGAAACCTGTCTAGAAAAACCAAAAAAAAAAAAAAGAATTTGATATGTGATCCTTTCATGTCACTATACCAATATTGCTTTTTGATCACATAGAAAATGTGTTAGATTGTATAAAAGTAGAATGCACTTTTAGTCATGGTGGTATGTGACTATAATACCAGTTCTTAGTAGGCACAGTTAGGAAAATCTTGGTTTTTAGGTTACCCTGGGCTGCCTCTCAAAAAAAAAAACTGGCTCAAACCATTCCCTTTTCTATTAAAATATATTCATCGTGATTATGTGATCAAGTTTTCTCTTCAGTTTGCAGCAAGAATGCTTCCCAGGAGGCTCCATGTGTGGCAGAACCAAGCTGTTTGAAGAATGTGTTTGATGAAAGCAGAAACTGGGGTATAACAAGGAGAAACAGGTGATTTGTCAACAGCAAGGCTTGACATCTGCAGGTTGCTCTGCAGATCCGGAGTCAGATTGACTCACTCCTGTAGAAACCTCATGGGATGTGAGGTTGGCTAAAGCCACATGCTCTCCTGAAATGTTCCAAATAGCTTAAATTCAGTAAGCACAAGGGAAGGTATATCAAGGCATCCAAAACTTAAGGAAGGACTAAGCTCTCCTCAAATACACGTATTTACACTTATTCCCATAATGTGCCTATTAATATTTTAGTATGATATTACATTGCAGGATAATGTGTAGCAAATAATAATAATCATTCCATCAAAGTTGCCAAATGGGCTTAGATCATCTATGCCTTTTAATGTCTTCTTATACCAAACCAATAATGTATGCCCATAAATAAACCCCCTCTGCCCCTGTGGCATGTTTTCCCTAAAAGTACACAGAATTATAATGTATTTAAAGAGACAGAATGCTTAATCTGCAGCTGCTTTCACAGCTCACCAGGACAGCATGGTGAGATGCGCCTCTCTGCCTGTAGCTCTGCAGGTTAATGGTAGGGCAATCACTTCTGCAATGCTTTCCTTCATCTCTTGTGGTGAGTAATTCCTCCCCCACGGCATCCAATTACACAATCTCTCCATCGTGTGTAGTGAGTCTTTTCTGGACAGCTGGCATTCCTTAGTCCTGGATGCAAGAATCATTCTGGTAAATAAATATCTACATAGGAACAGGAGTCATGCTGTTAAATCATGTCTACAATTTCATCCAAAGTATCTAAAAGAAAAGAAAAAGCCACCACAAAATCTTTGCTTTCAGGATTTTGAGAACTAACTCTTAAAGAATCATTTACTGGAAAGCAGTGGAGAACACTTTGGCAAAATGGATTCAAGAATGGAACTAAAAAACAAAACAATAAGTATAAATGCAAACTGTTCTTTTCAGAGTCAAAATAGGCAGCTGAAAGTTGCACTAGCTTTCTCTTCCAATTTTGTAACTTGTGGAGGTGCAGTACATTTAGTGGCCTTACTGGCTGTGCATAGAAAAACCTGGCTGTAAGAGGCTGACAAGATGAATAGCATGAGTTCATACACTTTCTAAGGACTGTTTAATCGTGCCTGGCATAGTTGAGAAGAACAATATTAAGTTCCAAAGCACATTCAAATTTGCATGGACCAATTGCTTATTCGCCTATATTCTCTGCAAGGTCCAAACCAGGTCTTCAACACACAGAAGATAATGTATCCTAGAATTTCAACTCCGAGTCTCCATTTGAAGTTTAAAAGCAGTGATTTCTGATTTTTAATAATATGAAATGAAATTCCACAATACAGGGTTGTGGCGGTATGTTCCCTCTAGTACCTTATCTAAAGGCAGATGGAAACCACTTGAGTAGTCTTGGCCAATGGTCTATTGCCTACCGCCATTGTGGTTACTCTGAAAGGCTGTATGTTGAGGATGGACACTTGATGCCATCAGATACCCAACTCATAGCAGACTTCACTAATGAGAAATCAGCCTTGTGTGAAAGATTTGAGCATTTGTTTTTGTGAAGCAAGCATCAAGAATTTGAATTAAAATGTGAGCTTACCAGTGATTTTTAACTAAAATTTTAATCTTACTGTTACTTATTCAATTTGGAATTGATAATATATTCCTGAAGTTCTACTCATAAAGCTGCAGGACCATTCTACTTATTTAGGAAAAAACAAACAAACAACAAAAAACAAATAAAAAACAAAAAAAGCCTGTATTATTTTAAAACAAATGGAAACTGAAAGCTTTCTGTACACCAAAGTTAAATCTCTTTGCCAATGCAGTGATACGAATCAAGTCAAATTAAATATAAAAGTCTAGTTTTATTAGCAAAACATTCCGGGATGATCTTCCTGACCCCCAGAGATGAGACCAGGAAAAATCACGTGGCCATTCTCCAGGAGGCAGAGTAAATACTCCGTAGGTGTGGTCTTGAGTGGCTTCTGGGAGTGACTGCTGTTTGGCAGGCTTTTTCGAAGGGGTTGGGGTATGGAGAGAGAGAGGAGTTGAGGTGGAGTTTCCATCTAAACAGAAACATATTGCACATTACTTTTTGCCTTTTGATTTGGGGGAATTCATTGCATATTAGAATAATTTAGCTTTTATCAGGGATGGGTGTCACTTGCCATTTTTTTCAATCTTTTTGTTCTTGGTCATCAGGGTACAAGTAGGGTGTTCCCAGGTTCTTGGTCTCAAATAAATGAAATAAAATCCCACACAGGTTTGCAATGGAGCGAAGGAACAGTTTTAATAGTCTTTAAGTGGAAGAGATGTGTCTTGTGGGCACATGTAGCCTGATTGGTATAAGTACCCAGGGTTGATAGATGTGCTGCTCAGAGATTTAAGTATATGCATGACGTCTACAGATAAAGAATCCAGGCTGTCAAGTGCATTATTAGAACAAAGAGGTGTACTTAACTAAAACCAAGTCGAGTTCCAGGCTACGAAGCTACCCCATATGCTTGCTTGTTTAATTTTGCCATGTACTTTTTAAATGAGAGGGTATTCATTTTATTTCAATTAATTCATCAAACTCTGAAGAACTTCTGGGATGCTATTTTGAAATTCTGTCCTTTTTTTTACTGTTTCATGTCATTTCATTTGAAATATTGATATGATTGAAGGAAGTTTTAAAGTGTAGGTTAACTGTAGTCAGTTCTAGACAATGATTTAGTTGTTTGATTCTATTAAATACTTCTATCTTCTATTTGAAATGCAAGTGCTACCACATGTACTTTTTCATATGTTCTTGGATCCATATCTAGATTCAGCATTCTGTTATACTGATCTGCCTTCCTGTTAGTGTATCAGCATTTTCATCTTCAGTTCAAGTCAGTGGGTCTTCTGAATCCATCACTTGAAGGACATTTCTCTTGTTTGTACTTGTCTATGATTATGGACACCGTTCTAATTCATATTTAATTCACTGTGAGCATTGTGGCCATGTCTGGAGGGTGAAGAAAAATGGGTAATAGACAGAGGGGTGGAAAAGCAAAGCCTCTTGGAGTCACCACATTCTCTCATAATAACAAGCCATGGTTCCTTTGGCTTGGAAACTTGATTTTATAAATAAGAGAACACAAATCTACACTCCTTCCTTCTACGTATTTTAAATGACCTATCAATTATTCTGAGAGTTACCTGCTGATAAATCTTTTCACTCACTTAAGTTTAGAGTCGGAGATAATTCAGTTGTTTTTTTCTCAGAATGACTAATTTTATTTTAAAAAAATCTTTCTTTGGGAATGTTTTAGACAGATCAGATAAATGTATGTACTTCAGTTTTCCAAAGTTCTTGGAGCCAAAAGAGGCAAGATAAAAACATTGATTTATAGCCCCATAAGTTTGATGTTTCAGTTTATCCATCACTGGTTTTGATATGTAAATCTTGAGCATCATTGAGAGGACTAGATAAATTTGGATAAGATGATAAACAGGTTAAACAATATTTTCAGAATAAAACATAAATTCTGAAAAGTAAACTCTATTTAAAAACAGTATTATTTCTTTATAGTTTTCCATAAGATTATATGAATTGTTTTAGGAAATTGCAATGGGAGCCTTGACTCCTGTATTTTAAGCTTATGAAAGTAAAATTATTTTCAGGGCTTCTTCAGCAAGAAAGAGGACCTGAGTTCAGATCCTTAGCACCCATGTTGGGTGTCGGAATGCATGTCTGAGAAACCGATACTGGGGACACAGAGATAGGCAGGTCCTTGAAGCTCTCTGGCAACACAGTCTGCAAGCTACAGCTTCAGCAAGACACTATGTCTAAAAAAAAGAAAGGTGGACAAAGAAGACATCCATCACTGACCTCTGGGTTTCCACATGTATGTTCACATAACCCCATAAAATACACCACACTCACACTTACATAATGTAATTCCTTTGAATCATCTATCATGGCAGACACTAATCCATTAATTCATCTCTTTTCCTGAAATTCATGTTTAGCTTTTGTCTGTTTCCTTCGATATAACTGAAATCCAGCAAAGATGTTTTCTAGTGGGTAAGACGGCACAGTATTTCTTCTTTGCCCAGGTTACAGTAGTGGCATTCATCAATCGTCCTGTGATGCTCCTGTTAAACAGTGCATTAGATGCCTTCTTCCAGAGAATACCTTATAAAATAGCAGCTCTCACATGAAGAACTTAGTGTTAGAATTTGCTCACCTCACCTTGTGAGTGTCTATGTCTGCCAGCTAGAACAATACAGGTACCAAGGCCAAATATTCCCATCACCTTGCAGACTAATTTAGGCATAGTTTTGTACAATATCAAAGAAAAGAAAGAAGGAGAACAAAGACAGTTGGGCACAGCTCTGCTTTCACTTCTCTGTGTGAAACTTCAGCATTGCAAATCAATCACAAGTCTGAGCCTCATGTTAGGGTGGGTGTGAGATAGCAAGTTGTGTAACAGAGATCATAGCTGTAGACAGAATCAAAGAACTGTGGGCCAGCAAGAGGCTTTCTGTTAAAATCACTTGCTTCTTCACCCAACGACCTATGTTGGATCATCAGGACATGTATGAGAAGAGAACAGACTGCTACAAATAATCCTCTGGCTTCCTCATACATGGCACACAAACATATTCACACACATTAGATAAATACATGTATTGAAAAACAGAAAACAAGAACTACAGTTGATCATGAAGAATGGCAATTATAAGGTTCTCATTAATGGTTAATCAAAATTAATAAATGAAGAAATCCTACGAGTGGGAGAGAAATAAAGACGTATGGACTAGAACAGCACATTGCTTTCCTTTGGTGTTGGGAAGGAGCACAGATGAGAAAGAAACCTGTAAGGAAAGTGAGACGGAAACAAAGACCACTTTAATGAGTGTTTCTAAAGACTTTTTTATTTGCAGGGACTTTAATGTCATCCAAGGGGTCACAGGATGAAATTCCTCTTTAATCACTTTTGGCTCTGGAGCTGTGATTTGTGTGGGTCACAGTTCCATGACTAAAGTGCCTTGATCTCTAAATTCATAGAGTTTACTCCAGACACTAGCTTGCAAGCCTGCAGCCGTATCCCGTTGGCACTTTTAAACAGACATATTGTTTAGGAGTTTATTGCCATTGAGAAAGCTGAGAGCTTGTTACCTAATAGTAACAGTTACTGAGGAGGCTATGAAGCTCCAAGCCTGTTTGTCTGTATTTTGCATTGTGATGTTGAACTGGTATTCTGCAATCCAGTTTTCTTACCAGCTAACTTCATTGGTTCCCAAAAACAAACAGTATAAACAGAGTCTTGGGTAAAAAGAATGGGCTTGTTTTTTCTCTACTAATGCAGCAACAAGATTTACCTGCTGATGCAAATGCATCAACAACAGCTGTTGGAATGTTTCTCTGCATCAGCACCAGCTCTATCTGACCTTGCCCCTGTGAGCTCTAGAGTCACTATGCATGCACATCAGTAAAGTTTTCAGTTGGGTCTTAACTAATATTGATATCAAAGGCATTGTATTTTATCTCAAGTGTCCTTAGATACAAAGAGTCCATGATTGTATTACTTCTATTTGGTATTAGGTCACTTTCTATAGGCAAGGCACCTACCTCCACACACACAACTTGCTGAAAAGTGAAACAGCGAGAAGTGTTCTATTTTCTGGTCATTTCTATGTGTATATTTCTCCACATAACTGATACTTTAGGCTTCTTACATCCACTAAATTATCAGGTTACTAATAAGAGAAATTCTTTGATAGAAGATGACCAATGAATGGGGAACAAAGAACATTTGTTTTCTGTGATGGAGAGATCTTGTTGATGCAAGTTTATGTTGGAAGTCAAAGAGAATAGTTGCATAGAAAGAAAATGTTGATGAACACAGAAGTCATTCCTCAAAATGGCAAATAAGCTCTTTCTGTTTCTGCCTCAAGAAGCTTCCAAAGGTTCCATTTTAACTCTGGAATTTTTTTAGAATTGAATTTCCCCGGTTAACAGTAAACCTCTTTTTATTGATTGTTTTCCTCCTGTATAAGCCCTCTGAGAAAACCTGAACTTACAATTGCTATTATTTAGAGTAATGTATCTTGGTGGTATATGATCCTGAGTAAAGTCACCACTGCTGAATTTGGTATTTAAATTAAACCATGAATTGTTTCCCTTGTGCTCATTGGTAGTCCCTTTCTCCAGCAATTAACATAAAGTCCTGGCAAACAAAAGATCTTATGGAAGCAGGATAAGAAAAAAATGCACATTTGCTGGCCTTTCCACAGTGGCATGAGGATGATGAGTGAGAGGAATGTGGTGTTGCCTTTCCTCTAACTTAGGAACCATTCTGTGCTGTCTGTGTGTCTGGAGACTTTAATAGCTGACACATTTTCATAAGGAAAATAGCATGGTTTTTATGGCAATGCTGCTGTGAATCTCATAGCCTACCCACTCTGTTTTCATTAGAGAATTGACATAGAAATTTCATTAAAATATCAGGAAGAGCTTCCCACATTCATTTGAAAATACTGAAAAACAAACAAACAACGTGTCCTCATGTACCACTTTTATGATTAGAAAAAGCTGAGGGATTAGTAGCCTAGTGTTTGTTTTGTTTTCCTTCGTGGTTCATGAGCATCGCTTTTGAAAGAGTGAATGAATGTTAAGGAAAGTTATAATTAAGATTCTAGAATTTTCTATGGATTGCTTAGTGAACCCTGTGAAATTCATTTAAAATGTCCCGAGTTATAGAAAATTAATTTGAACCTTTATTACTCCCATAGTTAATAGTTTTTAGCTTTAAGAGATGGAATGAAATGTCACTGAGAGACTTGTGTTTAGCAAATGCAAGGGATTCTTTAAGTGTTAGTAAACAAAATACTGTTGATAAACCCCCTTTTTCTCAGAAAACAGATAGCTATTGTATTTTTATGCAGTTAACAACCTCACAGATTACTCAACATCTCTGCTTCCATGGACCATCCCTAAGGCCATCTGTACTGCTTCAACTATTACCAACCTCAGATTCATTTGATGCATTTTCTTTTCAGTGAGGTGCAGGCTGCATATTTTGGTGGGAATCAAAGTGACTTTTCCTTCTTCTTAATGAGCACCAAGGAACAGGAAAATGGCTTTCATAATTAATCCATTATTTAACATACCAGCATTTTGACAATTTGGTTAAATTTGTTCCTCCTCAGAAAATTTGATAACCTTCAATCATAATTAATACACACACACACACACACACACACACACACACACACAGTGTAGAACCACAGGAAGACTAATAAGTCCATCAGATTTCCCCTTACTGTTTTCAATACGCATCAATATTATTATTAATCAAAACAAAAGCTTTTGGGATCATTGTATCTCAGTCCATATCACCATAGTAAGAATAACCACTTAAATTTATGCACAAAGAAAATAATATAGTAAGAAAAATTATCATAGGAATAGTAAAATATTATTGTATTCAAAGAAAGCAATGGAAAGCATGTATTAGAGAACACAAGGCCAACAGTGAAACAGGAGAGGAGAGGAAGGGAGAGTGAGGAGGGGAAGGAGAGGGTGTGGGGAAGGGAGTGGAGTAGAAGTGAGGGAGGCAGAGAAGGAAAATCTGCCTTTGGTTTAGCATGAGACATTGTCTCTGTCTTCCAAGGCTGTTTGCTGCACAAACATCCTCAACATCACAGCGAGTTGTGGATGATCTAAGTGCCTCACCTTGACTATCAAAATGAGAGGAAACAGGAGTGACTCCTGGGGAGTCCTCTTCTAATGGGCTTCAGGCAAAGGAGACTATATACTGTTTTCTAAAGCAAGTCATCCAATGACGTGAGTACGTGAAAAGAATCAGAGGAAATTCTCCAGCCACAGGAGAAGGAATTCAGAAGTCAGAACAAATATACAGAGACAGTTCTCGAGTTCCTTAGGACTCAAACTGTATTCATATATATCACACATGAGTCAAAGAGAAAGTTGCAGCAGCCAGTTAAAGAAGCATCAGGTGTGGTTTATTCAACTGCAGAAGCCCTTAGAAGAAAATGGCAGCATGCAGAGCATGTGTTAGTGCAGAAATATTAGAACTAGCCACCTAAACATTCTTCAGGCCCAGAAGAACCTTGGCAAGTTCTGTCACAGGGACACAGCAACTAAAAATACAACTAATAGTAAAAGCAAACAACTATCAAATCTAAAAAACCAAAGCTTCCTTGAATTGATAAATAATATTGACCTACACGCAGAAAGCAAAAGAATTAGCAACATAAGCAATAGAGTGTGACATTGCTATAGGCCAGAGACTGAAAGAAGGCAAGTAAATGCCTTGAATTTCACATGAACTCATTTGAGAAACGCAGCTTTCCAAAACAGACAGAAGACAAAACAGGAAGAATGTCTCAGTCCCCTGTCATGTACAAAATAAATTAAGTCCATGATTAAGATAGTGTCACATGATTTCCTTCGTATAATAACAAGTATTGTTCTTACAGACACAAAAAGAAGTCAAAAGTACACCATCACAATAGACACAACCCCTGACAAAAACAGAGTAACAAACAGATCAGTTTGTATATGCAGCTAACTGCAACCTAACTTCAGAATATGTTATGGTTTGGTTATAGACAACTGGGTCTCAAACTATCAAGCTTCACCCAATCAGAGGGTACCAACTTATCAGACCAAGCCTGGATAAGGTAATTGCTGAGCTGCTATCAATCAAGATATTGTCTTCCAGTGTTGCGGTCTCTTTCTCTCTGTAAATACCATTCACCTATTGCGGGAGCTGAGAAAATTTATGTGTTCAAGGTACTCCCCGACTATGACTTTAAAATTACCCAAATGTTAATTTCAATTTGTCACCAGCTTTCCTTTTAGTACACTATTCGTGTAAATTCAAAAACAGGATATACCAGTTATTGCTCATGAAACTTAGTGTGTGATAACTTCTGTTAATGCTATGATGTCATATGGTATGGAAATGAATACTTTGTATTGGTATGTTTTTTAATTAATTGATACAAATTCAATGTCAATTTTGTGATGTGTGTATTTATCCTTTTGATTAAGTATTGTGCTCATACTGATCTTTTAAAATGTAATGCATAATTAAATACAGATTACAGATAGTTACTTATAGTAGAATTTATAGTTAGGTTATCTAGGTTTTCTAGATTTTGAGATAGTCTTCAAACCTTTCAAAGACCTTCAGAAAATGGCATTTAAAATGGTTTAGGGTGTTTCTTGATAATGAGAATATCTGCGCCTGGCAGCACCAATTACATCTAAGAGGAAGATGGGCATTAAAGAAACTCATTATGGAGTTTGCTTTCAACATGGCAAAATTAAACATTTGGGCAAGAGACTGTTCTTGCCTGGACTGCTTGACTGTTGCTGTATAATCTGGACATGCAGGACCCACAGAAAAGTCACTACTAAATTTGGACAGTCTTAAAGCATTCCTGCTACATGGAAGAGTCTGCCAGACTTTCTGCAGGACACAGAAAAATGGCTGACAGACTGTCAATGCAGATGTACAACTTGAAATTTCATGCTTTGCTGAGGAGTCTTCCAGACACACTCTGGCCTATAGGCTGAAGATGGATGCCCCAATGTTACACAGGAACTTCGGATGACTGTCCAGGTAGCGAGATGTCTCTGTCAATTCTAGTGTTTATATATTATCCTTCTGTGGTCTTTGATGGAGTTATGATAAAAGATAAGTTACATATAAGATGTTAGATTCACAAAGATAGGATAGATATTTTCTTTAAATCTTACTAAATGTTAATAGAATAAATATTGTAACTATAGGTCTTACTTGATAACTGTTCCGTTATATATAATTTGACTATGTTAAAGTTAAAACCTTTCTTTTTATTTAGACAGAAAAGAGGAGATGATGGGAAATGTCATTCTGTAAATCTGTCTCTTATTGGTTGTTGAATAAAGCATTGTTGCCCAATAGGGAAGCAAGATAGGTAGGACTAGGAGTCAAGGAGAATTCTGGGAAAGGGAGACAGAGAGAGACACTATGTAGGCACCAGAGGAGTAAAAGGTCTGGTAAGAGAAATACTTAGATTATGGGTTAAATACTTAAGTCAGAGATAGCCAGTAAGAAACCAAGAAAATGGCCAACATCTTTATGATTAACATAGGGTCCTGTGTGTTATTTGGGGGTTCAAACAGCAGACAGGCGACTGGCAAGGAAGACTACACTCCACAATGTCAGACGGATAAAGGGAGGCTAAAGAGGAGGCAGCCAAATTCCCTATGATGGGCTCTATCCCTTGACAATATGGATAATCTTGTAAAGATCCCTCACATCTTTATAATCTACATTTTTCCTGCCTATTAGCTACTCTTCAACGAACAGTGAAGTCAGAGGGCACGTACAAACGTTTCTGGAGTCACAGTGAGACTTTCTTTTTAATCCGGTGTCGGATGTTGCCTGATTGTTGCTTTGTCTCTCTCTTTTCTCTTTCACATAGGAGCTTCATTTGTCTTCTGAAGAAGGTTATAAGATAGATAATCACTGAGAAAGCACGTGTGAGATTGGATTGTGTCACCAAGGAATTATGAAGGGAGCTGCATTTTGTATTTGGGCATCTAAGTTCACTAGCTGAATTCAAGGAAGCAAAACTGAGAGTTTATCAAGACACAGAGTCAGGTATTGTGAGGTGGAAAAGAGGCAGACCTAATTAAGAAATTCAGTACTGTGGAAAGTGGGATGTCCTAGGGTTTGCATAGCCTAACATACTCATAATAAACATTACAGTTTTACCCCAGATAATAACTTCATGAGAATTTTTCTACAGTCTAGGGATACATGATAAAAATAGATATGTTCACTTGTCATTTGTGAGTTTCTAATGATATTCCTTGAAGATCATTATTTTAGGGAAAATAGTTTATGCGTTTTTTCTTTAAACCTTAACTTTTTAAAAATATGATCTCACTCTATAGCTCAAATTGCCCTCTAATTCTTGGTAATCCTCCTGCCTCAGTCTCCTCATTTAAGGACTCACAAGCATGTGTCACTATTGTTGACTTTTGTCTGATTATTAGTTGATAGCATATCGGAATATATAGCACTATGTCCTTTCACACCTCTTGTCTGCCCTAGTGATTGGGCCAATGTATGTACTTACTGGTCTGAAACTTTCATGTATGTCAAATGAAGACACCAGGGCATGTGAGCTGCTGGTCTCTGCGGAGCCCTCCTACCACTTATCTTACTTTTCTAAATGATCCATTGTGCACGAGAGGTTAACATTCAGCATGATGAAATAGGGACTACCGCAGAGTTATGCATTGAAAAAGAAGATGTAATCTGTACATAAATCCCAGAGTTCATTATTAATCAGTGGACAGCTGGTAGAATTTAGATTGGAGGCTAATTTCTAGTAATTCACTGTGTTACCAACAACTTTATTCTCTCTATTGAAGGTTTAGAAACAGTGCTTCACAAGTTGGTGTTTGTAGATCTCAAAAGTCATCAAAACAGTCCTAAAAGGTTGTAAAGACATAGCTATGGAAAGGTCTGTAACTGTGTGGAGCAATGAGCTGCATTTTTCACATGCCCTACTGCCACAATTAGTATTTTTCTTTCCACTAAGGTTTATTAAGACATTTTTGTTAGTACATATGTTGGGGATTAAAATACGTCACTCTGTTAAGTTTTCTTACATATCACTGCCTTCTCCAATGTTATCAGTCAGGATATCAAGGTGTAAAGATGTGTGTGTGTGTGTTTGTGTGTGTGTGTGTGCCTGAATGTGCATGCATGCGTGCGTGATTGTATGTGTGCATGCATTTGTAAACCTGTGTGATGAGCATGTGTGTGAGTATGCATGAGTGTGCTTTTGAGTATGCACATGCAGGTGTGTATGTGTGTGCACATGTGTGTTTGTGCTTGAGTCTAAGAGTATATATGTATATGTGCACATGTGTACTTGAACCTGTGTGAGCACACTCATGCATGTATATGTGTGCTTGTATGAACATGCAAGTGAGGAAGTTTCACTTAGGTTATACTCAGTAAATAGGTAAAGGATGAAGAGAGGATTAAATCAGAACAAAGGTCAGGAAATAATCA
Organism: Mesocricetus auratus; assembly: GCF_017639785.1. NCBI lineage: Eukaryota > Metazoa > Chordata > Mammalia > Rodentia > Cricetidae > Mesocricetus > Mesocricetus auratus. Next base: position 73,877,428 of record NW_024429193.1, on the reverse strand, counting down.
AGAATACTGTGGTACATGGTAGACAAAATTTAATATGTTTGCAGATGGGGATCCTTGTGTAAAGATACTTTGTGAAGACACAGACTTTGACAACTTCTGCAAGTGAAAGCAACCTTTAATTAGCATTGCTGGATAAAGGTTTTTCTTTGAAAAAGTATCACTAATGGAAATCTAGAGTATGTTGGTATGGTCACATGTTTTTCTCTCATATAATTTTGCATAGATAACCTGTATTTTGCACTGCAAATAAAATAAGGCAAAACTATAAATAGGAGTTTAAATGCTAACAACTGAAAAGTCAAGTAATTACTACAGAGTTGTTTTTGGAAGTAAAGTAGATGGATCAGATTTCTAAAACATTTGCTTTGATGAGAGATGTAAATGTTTCCAGTGGAAAGTTGTTTAAATTTTACTGCCCAGGATCATGAGAGCTTTCTATTGCAGGCATAATAGGGTTGAGTGATTAAACAAAAGAAAAAAATACCATGGATGGATGCATTTTTTTCCCTTTGCTTCTAAAAAGGTAATTGTGTAGCTCTCAGGGTTTCTCTGTGTTCAGTTGAAACTGATATCCACCTTCCAAATTATTTCCCTTTGGACTCCTTTTTACTTACTTGATTTCAGCATCCAACCTACTAAGCCAAGTCCTATTAACTTAGGGATCCCTATCACCCCATCCCTGAGGGGAGGGAAAAGTTATTACAGAAGTTTTTATTTAGGTCTTTCTCAAGTTAGTTGTTTGATGCAGAGTAGTGTTTTGAGTCAATTAAAAAGTTGAAAGAGCTAAGAAATTCACAATACCCCAAATATCTCAGATTCAACCTTCAGAGAGTAATTTCTTTACAGGAAAACACTTGGAAAAACCCTGCACGTGCTACTGAGTGCTTTTCTTTGGAACTCAGAAGGGCTTTTGTTGTAGGAAGCCAGTGGTTTGTTTGCCAGGTATTTCAGAGCTTCCACAGCCTTGCTGTGAAGAACTTTATGAGCAGTATTTATATGAGAGAAGTTATGAGAAAGTCAGAGGGGCTCTCTGTGGTAGCAGCAGTGACATGTGGAATGCTAGCTGTGATTATACAATCCATTGAAACCAATTGGTTCTTCTGCTGTAAGTGAGCAGAGTTTGAGATGGGGCGATGACAGATGATGAGCTTCCTGATTTTGAAAAAATAAATTTGAATGACTAACACGAGCAAAAGAATTTTTCATCTTAATGAATGCTGTTTACAAGAGAAAAACAGAACCTTAATAACACACGCTTGGGATTTGAAGAGATCTCACTTTTCAGCTCACCCTGACAACTCTACTCACAACTGCAAGCAGATTTACCACCTACTCTTGCTGTCTTCTTTTTCTTTGAGCTTACTTGCTACCTTCCTAAAATCCCCAGTGATATAGAATTCAGTTGTTATACTCAGTTTGCATTCTTCCACCTCCAGAAGGTCAGGGTTCATTGTCTGGTGAGGTCACTGATGTATATCACATGCAGGATGGTGTCCAGCTCACAAGGGATGGATGTCCTGGTAGCATTGTTGAAATCAAAGTACACTGTTAACACTCATTAAGCCATTCCTATGTATGGGGTACAGGATACCTTCTCCAGTGTGTTAGTTATCTTCCCCTGTATAAAGAAAAACCTGAGACAATCAAGAGATAATGGGGGAAACGTTTGCTTTTGGCTCATTGCTTGAAGGTTCTGTCTTCTCCAGGTGTAGCCATAAAGCAGTTATCAAACCTTCAACACATGGACTTCAAGGAACGGTATGATTCAAACTACAAGGGCTAACAGAATATTAATGACTTTCTTTAGTTCCGTCTTCTCATTCAAACTTACAGATGACCTTAGGAGGCTCAAGGAGGTTAGACTGATATCAAATGATCATTAGGAGGCAGAATCAAGAACTGAATTCAAGTATGCCAAACTTCAGAAAATATCTCATGTGTGCTACTTTAGTTTTTCCAAATGCTTGGTTTTTGTTTTTGAAATTAAAATTATGCCATTTTCCCCTTCCTTTTCCTCCCTCTGAACCCTCCTATGTACCTACCTTGTGCTTTTTCAAATTCAAGGCCTCTTTTATATTTATAATTGGACTTCAAGGATTTCCAAATCCTAAGGAGCTACATTCTGGTGTTTGACAATTTTGTCTATGGATTATTGGTATTCCATGAAAATTGAATTATACTTTGGCTTTTGTTGTCTACTTTTCTGACCATAGAAACTTGACAATTCTGATTAGTGAACATACAGTCTAAATGCCACCACGATTTAGTAGTCTTGGCTAGTACCAGCATCTCTAAACATACAGCTCCAATAGGCACAAGGCCAGAGTTAGTACTGTAGCCACTGTCCTTTTCCCTTGGTATACAGCTGAGTCTCCTTGTATGTATGACCTCTTTCTCTGTTAGCCACAGAATGGAATTTCCTTTCATAGCTTCATAATAATAACTGGCAAGGTCATTTGTCTGCCAGGAATAAATTCTGATCTAATACCTGAGATAACAGACTTTGGAGATTCCCCCATGGAAGGCCTCACCCTCCCTGGGGAGGGAAGGGGGATGGGGTAGGGGTTGGGAGTATTGGTGGGGGGCAGGGGAAGAGGGGAGGGAAAGGGGGCTGGAATTGACATGTGAAGGCAGCTTGCTTGTAATTTAAATAAAAAATAAAATAAAATGAATAAATAAAAAATTTTCCAATCAAATGGACTCAAGAAGCAAAAATAAATAAATAAATAAATAAATAAATAAATAAATAATGTTGGCAAGGTATAAAAAGAAAGTCAAGGGTTAAGCAGTCATCTTTGGAATCTAAGGAAAGCTTCCTGTAGCCATATACTCAGTTATAAGAAGGGTCATATTTTAGTGCATCAAAATTTGTAGTAAGTTATTCTTACTTCCAGTATTTAATTACCTAGTAAATGTAATTGGGTCTCAATTCCATAAGTCTTCACATTGAGCATATTAATTAGCTATTAGATTGTTCCATATGAGGTCATTAATCAAAGAGTTTAGCACTCACATTGGCACTCAAAGGATTTAAGGAGGGTTCTTAGTCATCTTTAGCAAGTCAGGTTGTAGATGCTGATCTTTATTAGCTTAAATAACATAGAGATTCTATCAATCTCTTGTCTGCTTTGATTTTTTATTTTATATTCCAACTTAGTGGTTAGTAATTGTGCATGTGGATAGTAAGTGTGTATGTGTATGTGTGTGTGTGTGTGGTTCAATAAAAAGAAATGCTGACTATATAACTGTAAAAAAATACATCTATGCAACTTGTATTATAAACTTTAGATGAAAATGCTTTAGTAATTTCAGAAAAAAACCTCACACACATTTAAGATGGTACCAGGCATAGTGTAATAACTTAAACAGGATGTTGGCTGGTGACAGTTTCTATACTTCGAGTTCCCAAAGAAGCAGCCTTTGGAAGTATAGCAACTTAACTTTAAGTGCTAACAAAATGAAACCTAATGTAATAGCTGTTTCTCCTAACAAGCTTCTGGGGCTTGGCTAATCACAAACAACTATGTTTCAGCTAGTCACTGGCAGTCACCAGATGAGACTGTGCTCAAATAAGGCAAATGTCTTGTCACGCATATTCAAATAAAGTAAGCTGCCTAGCTGTAGTCATTCCAATGTGATGATTCCTCTATGTTGCTCCTCTGTCACCGATTAAAATCTGAGGCTCATGCCGCTGGTGGGACCTTGTGAACTGCTTCTGCTCCAGAGTGCTGCCAATCCACACACCGCTCCTCCTTGCTCATATGGACTCTGTCACATTTAATTTTTCTGAACTCTTTCTTCTAGCAACAGTATTTTTAGAGAGACCACAGTGCTGTTAAGAATACCTAGTAACTCCTTTTAAATGATGATGGATTTAAAACATCCCTTAAAACACAGCTAGTATCTAAGACAAAATTCTTGCCTGTATGAAAAAGATGCCTTGTATTTACAACGAATAAGGGCAATAATGGGTAACATGCATGAATTATTTTAGAATAAAACATTTGAATAACTTCTAGCAGGTAGGGAATATTCATGCAGATCTTATTTTCTTAGTTTATAGTGATATTTTATCTTTCACTTTCTGGATTTTCATGCATGTGTGCTTGTGTGCACATACATATTTAAGTTAGCAGTTCTCTTAAATAATACTATGAGCTAGCTGGAAATATTTTTAATCTCATTATAATGTAAGAGGGCTGATTTGAGGTGTCTCAGAAGAGTGTAAAGTGACTGCAATGGTAGTAGTGCAAATTTTGACACAACATGCAGACAACTAAGTATAAATTGCAGACAAATGTGTGTATTCGCATAGAATAACAATACTAGGTATTTAAATACATTTGAAAACTAATCTTTTATGTTTTCAATTATATCACAAGTTCTTTTAAATGTGCTGTGAATAATGTGACGTTATTAAGACCTGAATTTTTATGAAACAAAGTGTTGTGACCTGAATATTCATAAAGGTAGAACATTCAGTTGTTTTGTAGGGTCCACTCTATGAAATGTAATCATATATACATGTGTGCATCGATGCATAAGACATTATCCATTCACAGACATACACATGTATATATTTGCTGGATGACTGCTATTTGCTGTAGTTTACAAGGAATTGTGACTGTTTATTAAATCCATAAACATAGTTGAAAAACTGTCAGGGCCTGAATATGATATTTCAGATATAGGCCTCAGCTCAATTCCAGGAGCTCGAATCTCCTATTGTCATTTAGATGTTGGCTGGTTACCTCCAGATGGCCTGGCCACAGTGGAGAATGGCTTCTAGTTTGTGTAACAATGGGTCTAGGCACCACACCCATCATGAGGGCTAGTGAGACATGCCTGAAGACTGGTGAGACATGCCCTTATGGAATGTCTGAGGGCTTGAGTATTTGCATTCTAGGGCTATCCCTAGGATTAAAGGACATATTTGATATCAGCTCTATACATGATAATATATGTCTTCTGCCAGTAACCCCACTTTTGGAAAGCTATTTAAGAGGATGCCTAAATAAACTGTGGTCTCCAGTACTGACTGAGAGCCCTCCTGAAATGACACTATATCTCTGTCTCATACTTTTTTGTTGTTGTTTTTTGAGACAGGGTTTCTCTATATTGTTTTGGTCTGTCTCATTCTTAATGCTGCTGGATATCTAGGACTTTCCTTATCCACACTCCCCCACACAAGGTCGGACCCAGGGACTGTTCAGCTGGTTCCAAACACAGTCCCAAAGGCATCAGTCTGGAATAGATGGCAGTTTAAGACTGATACAGGCCGGACCCTGGCAAAAAATAACACCACTCCCCATAATAAGTGAGAGAACATGTGATCTGGTCTCTAAATAACATTTCACCCTACCATCTGAAAAATATCCATAAACTGCCTTTTAAGAATTTCCAGAGAATTTGACATCTTTTCTTAGAAAATTGACAGTTTCTTAAAGCTATATGAAGATGTCCTGGCAGCGTCTATGACTTCCCATACACAATTTTATACTTTATCATTTGAGGATATGTCCAAGTTGACTCCTAAAAGGTTATAATCTGTTGCTAAAGGACATTCTTTTTTTTCATATACCATGCACATGGTCAAATATTTTTAAAGGTAATCTGGGATGAGCAATACCATTCTTCTATGTATATTGACAACTGTGTAGGGAATGAAATTTCGTAGAACCATGAAGTTGCATCCAGAGCTTTGAGTCCACGTGACATCAAGATCCAGCCTTAATTCGAATTTACTCAAGGAACTTGAAACTGAAGTTTTGTGTGGTCTGAAATGATTTTCAGCCAGATTCATTGGAAAACCAGTATGAAAAAATTTGATTTTTGTGCCTGCAATTATCAATTCTGTGTGTGTGTGTGTGTGTGTGTTTGCTGTTATTTAGTTACAATTTGGTGGTAGTATTTTTTTCTTTTGGGGTGTGATTCTATTTTTTTCTTGGTTTGGGGGTTTGGTTGTTGATTAGGTTTTGTTTTCTTTTTGAAAAAGAATTATAAAGAGAGAAGATATGGAAGAATTTGGCAAAGGGAGAAGAATATGAACAAAATAAATTTAAATTTAGAAATCATCTTAAGTAATAAAAAAAGAAGAAAGGGCTATGGAGTCTAGTGATAATCACCATTGATTCATAGGGATAATACAAAACTAATAACAGCATTTGGGCGTGTGGCACGTATGAGCTGTCCTATAGTTCAGTGCTATATTGTCTATAGTACAGTGTTATAATGCAGTTTTTAATGGTGTCATTATCTAAAGACACCTGCCTCAGAATATATGAGATGCATATAAAACAGGCTATTTGTTATCTCCAATCACTTTTCCTAGATATTGATACTGGGAATCTTCTTTGATCATACTTTTCATGTTATTCTGAGTATCACTAGTGTTTAGAAGCCAGTACTCTAGTTGAGATAAACTTATGAAGTATAGTGGAAACTTATTGTGTCTTGTATCAAAGTACAGCTGGTCCTTCAGAGTCATGATAAAGTCACTCCTACCACATATCCCGGAGAAACGGCCTTAGATTTCCCCTCTCACAAGGAAAATTCAGGAGTACTCACCCAAAAAGGACCCTCACAAGAGTACGTATTTCATTTCTCAGAATTCTCCCGAGCCCTGTCTTCTCAGAGGGAATGCTGCTACAGATACAGCTCAGCCTGTCCCATACAATAATAGCCAAGGTCATATAGAGATAAGGAATCTAGTAAAATAAATTATCATGACTGGTTCTGAACTAGTCCTTTCAGGAAACAAACATGAGGCACCCGAGCAAAGAATATGCCACCGAGATTGATGGTTCTTGTATCCAGTATCTCAGAAGTACACTGTGGACAAAAAAAAAAAAAAAGGAAAAAAAAAAAAAGAAATGCAGCAGTTGATTCTCTATCAGTCGACTAGACACCCACAACAGGACATCGTCATTGAAGTGAAGGTACACGAATTAAGGCAAAGCTGTGATTCAGGCTGAAATTGTCCATAGAAAATAGATGACTTTCTCTGGGATAATGGCTGATGTTGAGGGCAATGCAACTGCATGTTAATGAATTAAAAATGTCTAGCAGAGAAATTCCATCAGAAATATTTCCAGTGTGTGACTGCCTGTGTGTGTTGTGGGCTGGGGAAGAGAGTAAATAATGGAGAAAGAACTTTCAGGGCAATCTTTGGCTGTGAAGAGAATGAATATTTGGGGAAAATGATCTTAATTTATGAGGTATATTCCTTCCAAAAGTTCTCTAGAATTTGAAACTCTGTTTTGGAAAAACATTTATACTTGAGAATCCATTGAAATTAATCTGGCTATGGCTTGACTTCATTCTTATTATACTTTATGGTCTGTATCTACTCTACTAGTTCATAATTCCATTCTTGGCTATAATTAGTTTTGGGTCTGCTTTTAGATATGTCAGTCTGAGGTATGGTGCTTGCCAGATATTTAATAACTGCAAACCAAGTCATCTACATTGAAGACTATTACTATTGCAAACTAGGAAATAGAATGTCAATGGAATAAAAACAACTGTAAGGAGTTCCAGACGTAAATGAGAGGTGTATAGACAAGAAGAATGACATGTGATAAAACATTCTTATATTGCCGTTGACACGAAATGCAGTATCATTAAGTACTGTCTCCTCTAAATCGTACATATAACTGAATCAACATCTGAAATTTATTGTATTAAATATCAGATCCCTTCCTTCCTTCCCCTTCCTCCCTCCCTTCCTCCCTTTTCCCTCCTTCCCTCCCTCTTTCCTTCTTTCCTGTGTGTTCAAGATGTCCTGTATAGGACTCAGTTATATAATTTAGGTGACATCAAACACTATTCCAGGAATGGGAGGGCCTAATATTGCCTGGAAAATATATCTTTTTTGGCCGTAGCCTCGTAATCCAATCCCTTCATCTTTGGGTTGATCTATTCTTGACTGGGGGAAGATTTGGATGACTCCATTTCATGAAAGTAAACAGGATCTTGCTGGGGTTTTGCAAATCTGAAGACACAGAAGTGATTCTGGGAATCTGTGAACCTGATGATAAAGGTGGCTCATGTGTCTTTTGGAGATGCACCATTTGGAAATTAGTCAATGGATTCAAGTATTTTCACATAATGTCATCTTTCTGGTATTGCTAGATGACAGTTGTCAGTTTAGCATTTCAATTTTGTATTTTGGGGGTCTGAACTAGTATCCCTACTGAAAATTTGCTTTACCCAAAATCACATCTGTGTTCACCTTCCTTTGCCTGTTCCTGGAAGATATAGAACTCAGTCCCTTTTGGGAGATAGAGGGTCCAAGGATAGTCTGGCTATTTAAGGCTGAATTATGGCTCTGATAAGTATTTTGTCAATCAAATGGACAAGCATCTCCAATTCAGAATTGCTATCTCTAAAATGTGATTAAAATCTGTTCTGATTCAAAGTGTTGTATTATGAATAGGTGTGGTCATGTAGACAGATACACTTAACATAAAGCACAGTATAGTATAAAATCAGTATGCAACACATTACTTGATATAAATATTAAAAGTCAATTGCATTGTATGATGTGCCCTGAGACCTGAGTGTTTCATAAGAGTTTATTATACCACAATAATATAAAATATTGACTACTAATCATCATTGCTTGTGAAGCACATATCATATCTATTAGTTGTCATTATTTTTATTAAAGTGCTTGTAATTTTCATCTTTGTCCCTCTTCCCTCCAGCCATTTCCAGGGTGTGTGTGTGTGTGTGTGTGTGTGTGTGTGTGTGTGTGTGTGCAACATTCTAAGCCTATTTTTGTTTTTTGTGTGTTTATGTTTTCAAGGCAAACCATTTTGCACTGGGCAACCAGTAAAAGGGTATAAAAGGTAAAAAGTTCTTCTGCACTGGGCAAACCAGCAAAGTTAAACACACAGGCATTCTTCAAAGGAAGGAGATGTTTAACCTATGCTAATCGTGGAATGCTGGGAATAGATGTAGTTCACAACCCAGAGATCTTTTACTGTCTGGTGAGCTAGACTCCACTTGTGTCTCCCAAAATATTTTGTTTGTCTGCCCCAACCCCCAAACCTTGATTGCTCTAGGCCATAAAACTCATCCTTGTGAGGGATGCCACTTATGATTTACAATAGGCTGAGTTTCTATGCTATCTTAGGGCCAAGCCAAATCCTGACTCCTATAGGCATTATGTTTATCTCATTCTCCCTCATGGGGCAGAAGATTACTGGTTACTGATGATTTTAACTTCCTTCTATAGTTTTTACCATGATAATTAACACTGTTTCATTTATGATATTTTAGAGTTGTGATGAGAAGTGGAAGTTGTCCCTGTGTTACAAAATGATTAGCATGTTAGAATATTTGTCCTTGATATCAAGGAAGCAACATTGGCTTACTGTCCTGATGTTATTTTTCTGAAATAAGTGAACTTCAAAGTGGATAGAGAAAATCCTTTGGGAAATGAATTTTCGATATTTTAAATGGAAAGTGTGCTTTTCTTACTGTATATATATTTTCCTTCTGCACAGTTTTAGAAACTGCCCTTCCTTTGCATTTTGTATTAGATGTGTAGGCAAAGCACTTTTTCAGTGCTTTAAAGAAACTGTTTTCTCTTTCCCTGGCTGTGAGTTTCTTTTCCTAGCTGTCTCTAACAAGCAACCAAAGCAATTTCATTTTGGCTAATGGCTTCTCACGTGAGTGATGACAGAATCTCCTCTGTTTGGGGACAAGAATGTCAAGCCCTGACTGGAAATCATGGGCTGTCCATTGTCATTCCCAATATGAAATGGAAAGTTTAGTCTTAGAAAATGCACATGGTGAAAGAAAACATTCTTTTATTTAAATGTGGGAATAAATCATAAAAGGATTATATTCCTACAAGTCTGCTGAAATAGGTGAGTAAGCAGAAAAATAAATATGCAAATTGGTGCTGAAACTAGTACATGTTGCTAGAAGAAAATGTGCCAGAAAACCTGAGTTGATTGCCTTATTATAAAATGCTACCTTGGTTCCATTATTATAGCGTGAGTCATTTCTGCAAGAAATAAATTAATGCGTTTTGACCTGAAATTCTTGCAATCTAGATGAGAACTTTTAGAAAGACTAATATGTGTATTTGTCTTTAATCTGTGAGAATTTGTCCAGTACAACTGCTGCTGCCAGAAGGAAGCTACCCTTGGGAAGATTACGTCCAGAGGGTTAGGTTGCAATATGGGGACTGTGATCTGGTACTTAAGTGGAAATTGAGCTTTTGTTTCATGTGCCTCAACTTGGGTCTGTGGAGCACCTGATTTCCTTTCTAACATATCTTTATGATAAAAGGTAAAAAAAAAAAAGACTGACCACAGACATAGTATTAGAACATATTGGGTAAGTAGTTTGCACACTGTGAGGGAGGACTTTCAGCTGTGAAATTCATAATCTAGTAAATAAAGCCTGTCTGTGCTGGTTTGGATAAGAATGACTCCTGCCCTCCCCACACCCCAGTAGGCTCATATATTTGAATTTGTCATTAGAGAGTGGCACTACTTGACAGGAACTAGGAGGCATGACCTTGTGGATTTATAAGAGGAAATGGGGTTTCAAATGCTCAAGCCAGGTCCAGTGTCTTTCTCTCTCTTCCTGCTGACTGCTGATCCAGATACAGAACCCTCAACTTCCTCTCCAGCACCTTGTTTGTCTGTATTGCTAAGCCTCCCCCCATGACTAACATGTACTACATCTCTTATCATGTAAGCCAACCACAATTACATGTTTTTCCTTTACAGGAGTTTTCATGGCCATGGTGTCCCTTCACAACAATAGAACACTGACCAAGGCACTGCCTATGTACTTTAGTGCACAGTTCTTGACATGTTTGCTTAGGATGAGCTTTAAGGCTGCCAGGAAGAGAAGATCACCAAGATAAAAAATAATAGGTGTAAGAAACAGGGTTTAGTGGATAAGGATTCAAAGAAAACATTTAGAAGTTAAGGAAAATCAGTCACTGAATGTGAATGTCCTGTGAAGTCTATTTATTATTTCATATAAACTTAAATGGGAGAAACTCAGTATGAAGAGATACAAAAAATAGCTCACAAATGCCTCATAAACTGTTCCAATCTTTAGGAGTGATGCTTTCATATTATTCTTATCTAACAAAAGTATAAAATAGTCTCTAAATCTTCTTAATGTAGAGGCATTGAAGTACTCTGCATAAAGGTTAAGAAAAACAGCAATGAGAAGGAAAACAGAAAACTATACTGCTATAATAAAGAGGAGCAGGCTGTGGAGAGAAGGTCCTGATTGCTGTTCTTCACACCAATGGGTCAGGGCACAAAAACTGATGTTCAGGCTAAGATATGTAGGAAAAATATACCTATACTCATCCATGGTTGTCAAAACTAAAAACTACTAAATAAACGTACCTACAAATAGTTAAAGGATAGTTGAAGAGAAGGCATGGGGACAGGGAAGATGAAGCCTGAAACAGGGAGTTAGTTTCAGTTCAATTTCAATAATCCAAGATGAAAATAAATAGTTCCTGGCCTATCCAGATAGTAGAGTTGATTCAAGCCTGGATTACCTAATGTAGAAATTCTGGAAGTACAATTTTATTGTGGAGTTTAACCGGCATTTCTGCAATTCCAATCCGTACAAATGATCATAGGGGTCCAAGGTGTTAGCAATATTGAATAAAAAAATCACAAAACTTTGAACTCATTGTAAAAACATGGAAGAGTGGCTTGTGTGTGTGTATAGTGATCTGTAGTCAAAGAGGTCCATAGTAAGGAGGGAATGATGATAAGTTCAAAGTTGACCTCATAATGCTAAGCCATACCTGAAAAACCTAGAGATTTTCCTCTCATGTCCATGAAGGAAGACAGTCATGGGTGCTGAAGGTTACACTAAAATCCATGACAGGGCTGGAGGGATAGCTCAGTAATTAAAGGCTAAGCTCACAACCAAAAATATAAAAAGCCATGACACATGTACTTTCTTTGGGTCACATAGAGACAATTACAGACTTAGTTATTCTTTTCCTTTTAATTTTTTTTAAAATTTAAGTTAGAAACAAGCTTGTTACACATGTCAATCATAGCTCCCTCTCCCTCCCCTCCTCCCCTGTCCTCCCCACCAGGTCTCCCTGTTACCAACCAAATCTCCACTCCAATTACCAGGGAGGTTGAGGTCCTCCATGGTGGACCTCCAGTGACTATCATTTCATCAAGGGCAGGGCCTAGGCCCTCCCCCAAGATTCCCAACTGAGAGAGCATCCCATATTGTGGTATGGGCACTCAAAGTCTATTTGTACTACCCAAGGCCCCCTAGATTACCTAGGCCTCCTCACTGACACCCATGTTCAGGGGGTCTGGGTCAGTCCCATGCTTCCCACAAAACCATCAATCTGGGGTCCAAGAGCTCCCACTTGTTCAGGTCAACTGTTTCAGTGGGTTAAACCAGCCCACTCTTAACTCCTTTGCCCATCAGTTTTCCCTCTCTGACACTGGATTCCAGGAGTTCAGTTCAGTGTTTCTCTGTGGGTATCTGCTTCTGCTTTCATCAATCGCTGGATGAAGGTTCTGTTTCCCAGACTCCCTGGCAGTGGCATTGTATGCTGGCACCCCCCTGATTCATGCCTAAAATCCATATATGAGTGAGTACATACCATGTTTGCCTTTTTGTGACTAGGTTACCTCACTCAGGATGGTTTCTTCTAGTGCCATCCATTTGCCTGCAAATTTCAAGATTCCATTGTTCTTTTCTGCTGAATAGTACTCCATTGTGCAAATGTACCACATTTTGTCTATACACTCTTCAGTTGAGGGGCATCTAGGTTGCTTCCAGGTTCTGGCTATTACAAATAATACTGCTATGAACATAGTAGAACAGACATCCTTGTTGTATGAATGTGCCTAAGAGTGGAATTGCTGGGTGTGGGGAGCCGCCCCCACATTCTCCTTTACAAGATGGCGCCGACACCCATTGTCAGTTGGAGTAAACAACCTTGGTGCGCATGTGCCTGCTACTTTTCCATCCCTTACTCTCTGCCTCTCCCGTGGCGTCATATGGGCTGACGAGCAGGAGCCAGTCAGGAGATGACACGTCCGAGGCGGGGACTGCTGAGCTATATAAGGGTTGGGCTTTTTGCTCCCCGGGTCTCTGCTCTGTAAGCTTATGCTCTCCCTCTCAAGATGCATTAAAGCTGTTCTGCAGAAGGATCCTAAGTGTGCCGCGTCGTTCTTGCTGGCGAGACGGTAGAGCGGGACATCTGGTGCCGAAACCCAGGAACTCAGACCTCATCATCGTCAGCACCATCGGAGACCCCTTGGACTCAAGGAGGATTCAGAACTGCAGGTAACTATGCTCGGAGAGGTATGTTATTCTGGGACTTTGGATTGGAGCCTCTGTTACAATTGTTACATCGTTACAATTGTTAGGTGCCTTAAGTCCGACGTAAATAAGCGGCAGTGCCTGACTGTGTGCTTTAGTCTCTTGTAGATAAAAGAGCTGCGCGCGGTCGTTACTTTTGTTTCATTTGAGCCGCAGGTGTTTATTTTTATCATGGCTCCTCTCAATCTGTCTAGCATGTCAGAAACCGAGCGAGCGTAGTGAGAGGTTAGGTGCATGTAAAAAGAAACCGGTTGTAACTAAGAAAGATACACCCCCCCCGGGTAAATTTAAGGATAAGGGGGAGCCCTTACAGTCCCCAAGAGGGACATTAGAAGATAAACAAAAAAGGGGAGAAGGATTATACCCTTTTCAGGAACTGGAAGCTTGCACAAATGCAAGTCACACATACTACAGGCCTGCCCTACAATCCTCAGGGACAAGGCATCGTGGAGCGAGCACATCGCACACTTAAGTCTTACCTAATAAAACAAAAAGGGGGAATTATGAAGGAGTTGCCCCCAACACCAAGAGTGGCTATTGCCATGGCATTGTTTACTATGAATTTTTAAAAATCTGGATGATAAGGGTCAAAATGCAGCAACAAGGCATTGCTCGGATCCGCAAAGACCCAAAGAATTTGTAAAATGGAAAGATGTGCTAACTAATGAATGGAAAGGCCCGGATCCTATTCTAATAAGATCCAGGGGAGCTGTTTGTGTTTTTCCACAGAATGAAGAAAATCCCTTTTGGGTCCCAGAATGACTCACCAGAACCGTTATGGAGCAAAAGGATGGCGAGACATATTCCCGTGACAAAGAGGAACAACTTGACATTGATGGCACTATTTGCAATGAATTGGACCTATGAATTTGAGTTGACCTGTCCTTCACGGAGAGATTGTCTTCGTGGATTTCTTCAGCTGTTTCATATTTCAAAGAATGGGTGGGGGTGGGATTGTTTGAAGCAGTCCTATGCTGCGGAATAGTGTTTATTCTCTGGCTGGTCTGCAAGCTCAGAACCCAAAACAAAAGAGATAAGGTGGTCATAGCACAAGCACTGAGCAAGGGGCGTCAACCGATATCTGGTTGACTATGCTTAAGCTGCCGACTGAACAGCTCCTGCACACCCGGAACTTAGGTTCATTGCACAGGGTAGAGTGTTTAGTCTGGCCTCCCAAGAGGGGTGTTGAGCAAAGGCATCGCACAGAGAGATATTTTCCTCTGAGAGACATGTTGTCCTGCATAAGGGTTACCTGCTGTATTTTTTCCCTTTTCCCAAAAAAAGGCAGAGGACAGGTCAGAAGCATCCCGGATTTTGATGAATCTAGGGATAGGTTTCGTACACGTCTCACTAATTTTGTTCTTTGGGAAGTTCAACCACTGTCTCTACCCTCTAATGTCCTGGGAGAGCCTGTTTGCTATTAAAACAAAAAGGGGGAGATGTGGAGAGCCGCCCCCACATTCTCCGTTACAAGATGGCGCCGACACCCATTGTCAGTTGGAGTAAACAACCTTGGTGCGCATGTGCCTGCTACTTTTCCATCCCTTACTCTCTGCCTCTCCCATGGCGTCATATGGGCTGACTAGCAGGAGCCAGTCAGGAGATGACACGTCCGAGGCGGGGACTGCTGAGCTATATAAGGGTTGGGCTTTTTGCTCCCCGGGTCTCTGCTCTGTAAGCTTATGCTCTCCCTCTCAAGATGCATTAAAGCTGTTCTGCAGAAGGATCCTAAGTGTGCCGCGTCGTTCTTGCTGGCGAGACGGTAGAGCGGGACAGCTGGGTCTTGTGGTAGACTGATTCCCATTCTCCTGAGGAATCTCCATACTGATTTCCAAAGTGGCTGTACAAGTCAACACTCCCACCAGCAGTGAAGGAGTGTTCCTCCTTCTCCACATACTCTCCAGCATAAACCATCACTGGAGTTTTTTTATTTTAGCCATTCTGACAGGAGTGAGATGATATCTCAGAGTTGTTTTGATTTGCATTTCCTGGATGGCTAGAGATGTTGAGCACTTTCTTAAGTCTCTCTCAGTCATTTTAGATTCCTCTGCTGAGAATTCTCTATGTAGTTCTGTAGCCCACTTTTTGATTGCATCCTTTGGTACTTTGGAGACTTGCTTCTCGAGTTCTTTGTAAATTTTGGAGATCAGCCCTCTGTCAGATGTATAATTAGTGAATATCTTTTTCCAATCTGTGGGTTACCTTTTTGTCTTGCTGACTGTGTCCTTTGCCTTACAGAAGCGTCTCAGACTTAGCTATTCTTTTTTAAAAAATAAAAAATAAAAATAAATAGTATTACTTTTAAATTCCTATTTCTGTCTCTCTGTGTATGTGTGTGTTGATATGTGACACTTGTATGCAGATTCCCCAGGGGACCAGAAGAGAACATTGGATCACATGAAGGTGGAGTTACAGACAGATGTGGGCTTTTGTTGGAAACTAAACTCAGGTCCTCTGCAACAGCAACTAGCACTCATAAGCACTGAGCCATGTCACCAGTCCCCATATTTAATATTATTGATAAATTAGTGTGTTCCATCTTTTCCTCATCAAAATTCCATTCCCATGACTCCTTAGCAATTCCCTGACCACTATGTGTATTCCAATGAAACACATGTAATTGAAGGTTCAAATCTAACATCTATGGATAAGAGAAAGCATGTGATGTTTGTCCGTCTGGGTCAGGGTTATCTCACTCAGGAAGATTGTTTCCAGTCCCATCCATTTAAATATGAATTTCATTTTTCTTAGTAGCTGAATAATATTCTACTGTGTAAATATACCACATTTTTGATATCCATTCATCAGTTGATGGACATCTAGGCTCTTTTTATTTCCTGTATATTGCGACTAAAGCAGCAGTGAATACACATGAGCAGATGTCTTCAGAATAAGATATGGAGTCCTTTGGGAATCTCCCCCACCTCTCTTCATAGTGACTGTACAATGTTGCATTTCTATCATCAGTGAAGAAAGGTTATCCTTGCTCCACATCCACATCAAAGAGGTAAAAAAAAAGAGAACAGGATTAGATGAACTAGCATGGTAGAACATAGGGTAGAGTAGAGGACAGAGTATTGGCAGTGATAAATAGCATTAAAGACTTTTGAAATAGATGGAAATCTGCTAATATAGAAAACTCCTAAAATATACACACATATAAAGACATTTACTGAGTTGACACTAGAAGCTAAATAGTAAAAATCCCATACAACCTCTAAACGTTGCAAAATATTGTCATGCTATGCAAGAACTTGGGGTAGAAAAGTAATCATCAGTCATATCAGGTATGAACTCTGTGAGATACACCAATGAATAACCTGGCTAGACATACTGACTAATGCAATAGTGGAACTAACATCTTGTGAGTAACCAGTCATTTTATGATTGAATTAAACTCCTAATCCATGAGATAAAATCAATACCTAGCACCATTACCAGGCTAAGAACCTATGGCCAGAAAAGACAAAGGCCTGGGCCAGAAGGATGGTTCAGTCACTAAAGACTGAACCAAAAACACAAGTCATATGCCCTAGTTGAAACCTAATATTTTGTTAAAGACATAGGATTAACCTGACTCCCAATGTCTTATTATTATACCCCTAGAGTAATGCATCTCCCAAACCCCATTAAAGAAGCTTCTACTTACGGTACATGGTGACTAACACAAAGACTCACAACTGGACAAGGTGTGGAGAGTAAAGAGTCTGCAGGATGCTCATCCCTAAATGTAACATATACACTGTATTTCTTCCGCCCAGGGTTCAGGATGCTTTATGGAAGATAGAGGAGAGTTAGAGGAGGTGGATAACTACATTGTCTTCTGGACACGACAGGACATCTGAACACATGAATTCTTAACAGTTGGAATGGAATGAATAAAACATGTGCAAACTCAAGCTAGATTAAATCCCAGAGAGTTGAGTATACAATACCATCCCTAACACATTAGCTATTGGCAAGTGTTGGCTGCGGGAGAGAGGGGAGAAAGACAGTTTCCTTTAAGAGTTTAGCTATGGCCGGGCGTTGGTGGCGCACGCCTTTAATCCCAGCACTTGGGAGGCAGAGGCAGGCGGATCTCTGTGAGTTCGAGACCAGCCTGGACTACCAAGCGAGTTCCAGGACAGCCTCCAAAGCCACAGAGAAACCCTGTCTCAAAAAAAACAAAAAACAAAAATCAAAAAAAAAGAGTGTACCTATGTTGAGTACTCTTGAGGGCAAGAATCACATGTTTTTTGGGAAACAAAAACTGGTCATGAAAGAATAAACAGAAAGGACACAAAGTTGAGTGGATATGGAAGGGAGATCTGAGAACAGTTTGGGGATGGGGTAAAAATGACAAAAAAAGTTAAAATATTTTTGATATAGTCATTCCTTAAAATATTTAATTTTTATTTAGTTATTTATTATTAATCATTTTGTTATTGTATAATGCCTTTAAATTTCTAATATACAGTGACAGAGAAAAATAAGTTCAGGGCAGGTAGACAAACGTGTTACTATGTGTGCTCAACTCACTTTTCTTCAAAATTCTATAGATTAACAAATAAAAAAATACTTAAGAGAGTTTCATTGAGTTTGGCTACATTTTCTTCCCCCACTGGGATTCTAATCTTTCCAGGTCTGAAGTTTATTGCTTCAGCCCCGTGTGATTTATAAGAGCAAGAAGAGAAATTTTAACAGTATTTTTTATAACTGGAGAAACATATTTATTCCATTTTCACATAACTCACAAATAGCTAGACAGATTTTGCTTAAGCCTTCAGAAGAAATTCCATTTTAGACTAGACACTAATGTGGAAAACTTGAGGTCAAGTGACTTAACTTTTTAAAGTCTTATATCTAGGAGGGAAAGGAGGTAGAGAGAAGGAAAACTAGGAAGGGTAGGAAAGGGAGGAGAGAGGGAGAGAGAAGAAAGCAGAGGTCAGAGGCAGATAGAAAGAGGTAAAGTCAGATACAAACCAATTGGCATTTTATTCAGAGTCATTTCAGAATCATACACACACACACACATCACAGACACACAACACACACGCACACACACAACACACACACACTATTGAAACCAATCTCTCTGTGATAATGTGAGGAAAAGCAGAAGTATGCATTAATTCAACACTCCTACACTTATGAAATGTGGGGGCAAAACAGAAAGCAAAGATCTGAGTTACCAGACACCCTTCCCTGCAGGAGAACTCCCATGGACTTCAAAGGCGTTCCTACATGAAACCCAGACTGCAGATACAGAGGAAGGAATGAAAATCTGCCAGCAATTGCCAGTTGCAGAGTTGCAGCCAATTTTTACAAACGTGAAGGTTGCCCTTTTTGATTTTTATCAGTGAAAACTGTCTGGAATGACTGGAGTCACTTCTGAAGTTCTGTACTAAAGAGTATAGCCTTATTTAAGTTGGAAAAATTTGGTTTTCATTATAGTACCTGAAGTGTTAAGACAAATCATTTCTTTGGGGGCAAGTAAAACTTTGCTTTTATTTCTACATATTCATGAGAATTGTAGTATTTCAGGTGTGGGCAGACTGCCAAATAAGGTAGGGAGCTAAAGTATTGGAAAGTGCCTTCCAGTGTGATTTTTGCATTTTCTGGTTTTGTCTGTCTTTTGCTTTGGTTATGCCACACTTCCCAGTGCTAGTCTGCTTTTCATGGGTGAAGTAGGGTCAGCTACCTACAGCTTCCCAACTGTTTCCTTTGATTTGTTCTTTATTTGATTACATTATGGGAAAAAAGTGGGGAAATAGTCCTTGAGTAACAAAGGACCTCATTAGAAACTGCCAGCAAAGACTACTACAGGTAGATCACATTGGTGTTCTTTTCTGCTCTTTGGAATATAAGTGCATATAAAAAATATACAAGACAAAATCAAACAATTCTTTGATGACAACAACAGTCAACACTACCATGATGTGTCACTGTCTGATCATTTACCTTTAAGTTTGCTAATAAAACTTGTGGGAGCAAATTTGTGGTTTTCGTAGGACTTTGCCAGCAAAGCAGCCAAGAGGAATGGTGCCCCGTGTTTTCTGTTGTGACGTGACGCTGCACATGCCCTAGCAGGAGCATGTGTTCTTATGTATCATCTAGAATAGTTTAATTCAATGCTGGTGCAGGTAGTTTTGGGAGAAACTACTCATCGCGTGTTGTATCTTATCCTGAAATACAGTGACATAAGCCAGTGAGTAGATGTGGGAAGATGTGTGCCTTTATTTTTTTTAATGTTTTAATTAATTTTTATTTAAATGAAAAACACTCGTTATTTTACATACCCATCCCAATTTCCTCCCCCTCCCTTCCTCACATTCCCCTCCATATGATCCCACCATCCCACCAGTCATTCACTCCTCAGAGATGAGGTCCCAATGGAGATCATCCAAGTCTGTCATCCATTAGCTGATGGAAGCAGAAGCAGAGATTCACAGCTAAGCACTGAGCTTGCCTTTATTTTCAAAATGGAAAGGCAACAGGCTCTTCATCTGCACAGCCTACACATTTCAGTAACAGCACTCTGTTTCAACCTTAGGATTTATATTTTATACTTGAGTTCATCCCACGATATCTCCGTTTTCTTATACAAACGACTTTGGGAGACCCCTTCTGCTCAAGTCCGACAGATGTGGTGGGTATACTCTGCCATACTAGCATCAAGTGATACATATCCATCTGTCAAAACTACCAGTGTAAGTGGATCATTTTGAGTACCAGGGGCTGTGCTGGCTACTAATAAGTGATCATGGCTCAAACTATACAAGAGCTGAGTGTAACAACTTGGAGCCTTCTTAAAATTCTGTGTTTCTAGCTTAGTGACTTTCTGGGTCTCAACAGCCATTTACAAAATGAAACATACATAATTTACTAACTAATTATCCAAATATATAATTGAGGATGATGAAATTTTCTAGTGTGTAACCATTGTATCAGGAAAAACAATATTTTATTAGAAAAGCTTGTGTGTGGTCCCTACCTGAAATAAAATACAGATTAAATTTAAAATAAATATAAAAGATGATAATATGCTATATGTCATGCACAGAATAATACAGTAAATGAAATGCAAAATAATATTTTATATTGACTTTGTCATTATGCTGTAATTGTATATAATGAATGGGTATATATATATAAATCATACATATATATAATATGTAAATCTCTCCTTAGTCCCTCTCTGTCTCTCCCTCCCTCTTTTTCTTAGAAAACACAAAGGAGCTATTTCTGCTCTTTCCAGCTCTTTGCTTTCTTTTGGGCTCTTCTCTCTCTCTGCTCATTTCCAGCTGTCTTCCTGTTGTTCCCCTGGGGCAGCCAGGACTTTTCCTGTCTCCCTCTTCTTTTCTGTCCTTTCTCCATCTGTGTTTCTGTGTCTTTACCTCTTTTGTCTTTCCTTCCCCCTTCCCTTTCTAATAATACTGCTCAGTTAAAAAAGAAGGAAAATAGAAAAATTAAACAGCAGGTTTTTTAAAATCAAAGAAAGAAAACACACACATACACACCACATACAAAAACCATGCAAACATACAATTGGAAACCATAATATACAATCAAAACACGGCAAGGTAATTAATGCCCAAATAAAGCATTTGAGACAAAATTAAAACCCTCTCCAAACACCATCCTTTTAATTTGATGTTCATCTTCTACTTATGAGTTTAGGGCCCACCCTTTAGGGTAGTTTATATGTCCAGTGAGACTCCATTGAAGAAAACTAATTTTCCTTCACAAGAAGTTGTCAATTAAGGACAGCTTCTTGGTTAGGGAGATCATGTCCATGTCTCTCTGTCTCACTGCTAATACCCTGCCTGTGTAGGGCCTACGCCTGCTGTCACAGTCTCCATGTCATACACGAGTGTCATTCCTATTGTGTTAGAGGACACAGTTTTCTTGTTGTCACCCATCTTTTCCACCTCTTACAATTTTTCCCCAGCTCCTCTTCACCATGGTTCTTTCAGTCCTGAGGTCAAGAATTTACAAAGACATCCCACTTAGGAGAGAGTGTTCTGAGTTCTCTTACTCTCTACACACTGTCTATTTGTGAGTGTTTGTATTACTGTACATCTTCTTTAGGAGAAAGCTGATCTGATAATACTTGAGCAACTAGTGACCTATAGGTGATGATACCTGAGCAACTCATTGACCCATAGGCACAGCAGAATCTTGTTAGGAGCACTATGACTAGAGAAACATAGCAATAAAATTGCTCCTAATAACATTCTGCTGTTTGTACATAGGTCTATGGTTCTTTTGAATAGTGTGAAAATAAGTTTGAGTGCTTCATGTTATATTCAGACATATTAAAACACACATGCCCACCTCTGATTTAGAAGTAGATTTTAGTCAGTCTGACTAGACCCACAGGAGGAGTTTTATGGGGAAGGAAAAGTTTGGTTATATAGAATATTTACAAAAATGAACGAGATGGGGATGGGCAGTCTTCCATAAGGGAAAAGGTGGTAGAGGTGGTTATGCAATTTATCTGACATAATGTTTCCACTGTTCACTGTTCTTTGTCTGCTATCATCCTAAGCAACCACTAACTTACAATAAAGTTACTATGGTTAGAAATTCCCAGCAGCATATTCTCCCCTGTAGTTGTCATCACCATTTGTGTAACCTACATTCTAGTCATGTGCAGAGAGGAAAGAAATTTACAGAAGGAAGATGTCAGGCTTGGTTGGTCTTGTACAAATTTTAAAAAATAGAGCATTTGAGTCTACATGGAAGTAGTATTTGTGGGCTCTTACTTAGAAATATTCACAATAATACATGCCAGGCTGTCCAGAGTTGTCCCATGATCCTTCTGTAAACCTTCATTTCCTTTGCCTTACTCAGTTCCTTGGTTAACTCTGTGAACACTAGGCAGTTGATCTCTGAGGTATTGCAGTGACTTTCTGATTGGCTTCAGACCTCAGTCTCCCAACAGAATTGTCTCAATACAGTCTTAGATCATTCTTCTCTTAGGTATATGCATGCAGAGCTAAGCCCTCCTAGTTTCTCTACTTGCCAGAAGTATGTTAGTTCACCCTGTCTAAACTATCCCCATGGCCATCACTATCTTAAAGAGTTGCTAGTTCTGTGATAACACATAATGGCCAAAGCAAACTGGAAGGGGAAAGGTTTAGTTCAGTTTAAAATTCCACAACACAGTCCATCACTGAGGGAAGTCAGATCTGAGCCTCAAAGAAAACAGGAACCTAGAGGCAAGAGCTGATGCACATGCCAATGGATGGGTGTGGCTTACTAGCTTGCTTTACCTGGATTGTTCAGTTTGGTTTATTATAGATCCCAGGAGTGGCACTACGTTTAATGGGATAGACCCTCTCCCAAAAACCATCAAACAAGAAAACACCCCCATGGACTTACTTATAGGTAATTTTTGGAGGCATTTTCTCAGTGAAAATCTTTCTTTCCTGATGGCCCCAACTTGTGTCATGTTGTCATAAAATTACCTAGTATATCCACTTATAAAGTCACCTTATCTGATTTAAAGAGGATTCATTGCTACCTGATATTATATTATCTGTATTTTTTTCACTCAAACAATGTTTTTCGGTCCTCTCTTAGGGTTACTACAAATTACAGAAGAGGCCATGCCTGTAGTGGGCAGTATGCATTTGTCAATATAAATTTCATAAACTGAATATGTGACAGCATGATGCCAAAGGTTTTGAGGTCCTTTAATACAATTTCTAAAGTCTTGAAAAGAAGTAGATATATTCGGGAGATCATTTTTAGAACAACAATAAATAGTTCCTCTTTTTCCTTTTTTTCTTGTTCTTTTCATTTTTTTCTTTTTACAAATAGTACAGATGTGGTAACCTGACAACAATAGTAATCTTAATTCCATCAACTTTTTTCTTCTTGTCAGGGAAAAGATTTCTGGACAGATTAGACTCACTGACGGCTAAAGGATTCTCTTTCATCTACAGTAAAAAAGACAGTGATATAAGCAAACTTAATTTCTGAATATGCACAATCAATTTAAAGTGTCCATTGGGAACTAAAGTATTTTAAATTCTAATATGAGTCAATCTTTCTCTAAATATTCTTGGTTTTGCTGCACAACTGTTAACATAATTATTTTTAGAAGATACATCATTTTAAATTGACATCATAAAGAAAGACCTTCATATAACAGATAATGAAAGAGACAATGAATGTTGTGAGGAATAAAATGCTGGTATTTTAATTTTTATGTTATAGAGAAAAGCAATATGTATTTTTATTTGTTATTTATGAGAAAATCTGAAAGAAGTTCAGAATCAAAGAACTTGGAGGTGTGAGGTCATAGTACCTGAGTGGAGATAAGTGGTCTGACTGAAAACAGGATTTCTGAAAATATAAGCTAATCTCTCACTTCAGAAGAGATACTTTATTTGCAGTTACTTTTATATGCAGACTGAGGAACCTTTGAATCTAGTTATACTGATCTAAGTATTGTCGGACAGGTTAGTCATGACATCATCCAAAATCCAATGGCAGTTACGAGATTTGGTATGTATGTGTAATGATTTGCCACATATGCATGGAATTAAATATCCCAGCCTTCTCTGATGTTCCATGTAAGATATGTTCTTTGGATTAGTATGTGATTGCAAAAAGTGGCTGAGTTAAGAGATTTTTAAGAACATCTAAAAACAACCTTAATGACTTCTAGCAGATGAAAAGAAATCATAAGCTTATGAAGTGAGAGATAAATATGTGAATGAGTACCAGACTAAGCGTCAGCAAAAACTGGATTTACTTATGAATGACATGTATACTTTTCTCCCTCTGCTGGGAGCCCAAGATGTCTCATTTTAAAAATGAAGAAATCAGAATTGTGTATTGTGGAATAGAATATTTAACTATGTAAAGATGTGTTGCTTTTGTTTATGCTGCATTTGTTTAACTATGTAAAGATGTTGCTATTTTACCTGCCTGCCTAAGACACCTGATCGATCTAGTATATATTTGAGCAATCAATAGATAGGCAAAGGAGGGACAGGAGGCACTGTGGGCAGAGAGAAAAGGGGTGCTAGCTATCCAGTCAGGGTCAGGCAGCTGGGAGTTAATCGGTCAGGGGCCAGAGAGACAGACGTAGAGAAAGTAGGCCAGCAGTATGAACAGTAGGTAGATGATGTAACTGAGCCTCAGGGTATCACAGAGATGAATAGAAATGGACTAATTTAAGTTAAAAAGAGCTAGCTAGAAACAAGCCTAAGTTAAGGCTGAGCATTCATAATTAATAAGTCCCCATGTCGTGATTTGGGAGCTGGATGACAGCCCAAGGAAACTGCCAGATATGGTCTTGTTGAAGTGAAAGATGTTTTAAAAATCAAAAATATGTAAAATAAAACAATTAGGAAAATGTTAAGGAGAGTTCAAAATTTTTATGTGGATAAAATGAGTGTTCATTTCAGACACTATAGAAGTAGGGCTAAGGAACTACTAAACCCCAAAGCTACACAAAGTTAAATAATGAAGCTACCATTCTACTGATAAAATTAAATGTGCAGAAATCCTTTGGACATGGGTTAATACTGGAGTCAAGATGTGCTACTCAAGGCTGGCTAGTTCAGTATAGCTCAAGCTAGTCCAGAGCAGTGGTTTCACTATTTTATTTTATTCCTTTTCTTTTCCTTTCACTGAAAACAGATTTCCCCCCTCACATAATACATCTGATTACATTTTCCCACCCCTCTACTGCTCCTGGCTCCTTCTCACCTGTCCTCCCAAACAGATCCAGTCCCCTTTTCCCCTCTCATTAGAAAGCAAACACACTTCTAAGGGACAATAATAAAATAAAATGCAAGATAAAAGAAACCTAGCCAGTTGGAATAGTACAAAAGAAACAAGTAGAATGAAAAGAACCCAAGACACAATAAACAGACATAGATACAGAGAATTTCTATGTTCAGGAATTCCTTAAAAACTAAAGTGCAACCCATAAATACACAAAGGATCTGTTGTATTAAGAGACAGAGAATACATATTCTATACAATACTTATATATAATATGTTTTTATATTTTAAATGTTATATAAATTATATATGGTACATCAAATGTATGTTACATATTGTATGGGTATATATATGTATATATATATATTTATCATAATATTTTTAAAAGAAAAAGCTGTGACACAGCAGTATGAAACCACTACCCTCCAAAGATGCCATTGAGTTCGCATCCTCTTGGTCATCTATGGCTGGGCATGCAGCTCATCCTTTAGGGTAGTTTGTTTCCCCAGAGATATTCCCTTGGGAAAAAAAACTAAATTTTTATATGCAAGTGCTTATCAACAGGAGAGAGCATTTTGGATTAGGGATAGTCATTACACTTACTCTTTCAGCTTTAGGACCCCTTCTGTTACAGCCCCAGTAAACCCTGTACATGTTGCCTCAATCTCTGAGAGTTCATTGTACTGATCCTGTTGATTTAGGGGGCTTTGTTTTCTTTCTTTTCTTTTCAATTTTTTATTACTTTAATTTTAAGAGGCTTGCTTCACATGTCAATCCCAGTTCCCTCTCCCTCCCCCTCCCACACCGGTCCATCATCCCCCCCCCCAGCCTCCCACCCTATCCCCACTTCCTTCCACATAAGGGATATCTAGAGTCTGTCATTTCACTTGGGGGAGGATCCAGGCTCTCTCCTAAGAGTCCAGGCTGAGAGAGCATCCCTCTTTGTGTTATGGACACACAAAGTCTGTTTGTATGCCAGGGATAAACACTGATCTACTGCCCAGGGCCCCATAGGTTGCCCAGGCCACCTCACTGACTCTCACACTCAGGGGGTCTGGATCAGCTGTCCGTCTGGGGGCTTTGTTTTCTTGGTGTCCTCCATTCCCTCTGGCTCTTTTTTGTTTGTTTGTTTGTTTGTTTGTTTGTTTTCGAGACAGTATTTCTCTGTATTGTTTTGGAGGCTGTCCTGGAATCGGCTCTGTAGACCAGGCTGGCCTCGAACTCACAGAGATCCACCTGCCTCTGCCTCCCGAGTGCTGGGATTAAAGGAGTGTGCCACCAACGCCCGGCTCCCTCTGGCTCTTAACAATATTTCTGCCTCCTATTCCTCAAGGTTTCCTGAGCTTTGAGGGGAAAAAATGATAGAAATGTTCTGTTTAGGGCTGAGTGTTCCAAAGTCTCACTCTGCATAATGTCTAACTGTAGGTCTCCGTATTTGTTCCCATCTGCTGCAGGTGGATGTTTCTCTGATGATATTTGAGCAAGGCACTGATCTTTGAGCATAGCAAAATGTCATTAGGAGACACTTTACTATTACTATTTTTGTTTTTTGTTTAGAACAATAGTATTTGGTTTTACACTAGGTCGTTGGGGTATCTTGGCTCTGGTTCAAGCAACATTGGCTATGCATTCAGTCTTATGCAAAGGACCTAAGTCAGATCAGATATTGGATGGTCACTCCCACAAGCATTGGGTCACCATCGTACTATAGTATCTTGCAGCTGGGGCAAGAACAGATGGTTTGTGGATCAGTTTGTTTTCCCCTTCTCCTTCTGTGGCCTGCGGAATAACACTTCCTGTATCTCAGACACTATTATGTAAGGATCTTTGTAGGCACCAGCTCAACTTGTCCATGCCCAATGAGATGTGTAGGTGTTGTCTTCAGCAATGGGGCACTGCATTGTGGATAGAAGCTTACAGTTTTGGCAATAACCCGGCTTGCTAGGGGGGTTCCCATGGGACCCCATCTGGTCAACAGCTCAAATAGATTCAAATCATTCCTGGCTCTGGAAGTTTCATTTGGTGACAAGATATGCTCAGTTTGGGCTTCATTCTCCCCCATTATTTGCAATTTCATTTAGATTACCTTCATATATGCATATGTATTAGGAAACTTCTACTGTGTTAGATTTTCATACAACCCCTCAAATAGGTCTTAAATTTTGTTTTCTCCCCCCCTATATCCTTCCTCATGCCCATCTTTTCTCTCCCCTCCCCATTTGATGCTCCTGTTCCACCCTACCTGTCCCATCCATCTGTCCATCTGTCTATCCATAACTATCTAATCTATTTTCCTTTCCTAGGGAGATTTACCTGCCTCCCCCCATCCTTTATTTTATATCTAACCTTTGTGATTCTCTGGATTGTAGCTTGGCTTTCATTGACTTAACTGCCAGCATCCACATAAAAGCAAATATGTAGCCTGTTTGTCCTTTTGGATCTGGATTACTTCATTCAGGATTTTTTTTCTAGTTCCATACATTTACCTTTCAATTTCATGATTTAATTTTTAATGAATATTACTCTATTACATTGAGTAAAAATATCACATTTTCTTCACATACTCATTGGTTGAAGAACATTGGGCTATTAAGAATAGAGCAGCAAAGAATATGGTTGAGCAAGTGTCTTTGTGGTAGGATCATGTTCTTTGTATATTCCCATCTTCCAGTGGAGTCTCCACACTGATTTCCAATGTGGCTGTACAAATTTAAGTCCTACCACCACATCTTTGGCAGCATAAGCTGTAATTTGTTTTGTTAATCTTAGACATTCATCAGAATATAAGATGAAATCCCAATATAGTTTTGATTTGCATTTCCCTGATGACTAAGGATGTTGAACATTTTTAAAAGTGTTTCCCAGTCCCTTTTCCCCTCTTTTAAGATCTGTACCCCAATTTAACTGGGTTATTTTTTCTTAATATTTAGGATTTTGAATTCTTCATATATTTTGGATTAGCTCTCTATCAGATCTGCAGTTGGGTGAAAACTTTTTCCATTCTGTAGTTTCCTGCTTTGTGAAAATAATGTGGTCCTTTGCCATACATAAACTTTTCAGTGTCATGAGGTCCTGTTTATTAGTTATTTATCTTTGAGCCCATGCTAACAGTGTTCTATTCAGAAAGAATTTTCCTGTGCCAATGAGGTCAAAGTTATTTCTGACTTTCTCTCTATTAGGTTCAGTTTATCTGGTTTTATGTCTAAGGTTTTGTCTAATTTGGAATTGAGTTTTGTGCAGGGTGGTAAATGTGTGTCTATTTGGATTCTTCTACATGCAACCATCCAGTTTGAACATCATCAATTGCTGAAGATGTGGGGTTTTTCAGTTTCTTAAAAAATCAGTCTATATAATTATGTGGATTTATGTCTGGCCATTCAGTTTAATTCCATTGATCCGTGTGTCTGCTCTTGTTCCAAAGCTGTGCTGTTAATATTATTACATGTACGTAGTACAACTTGAGGTCAGGACTGTTGATGCCTCCAGAAATTCTTTTGTAATTTGGGGTTGTTTTGCTATCCTGTATGTCTTAGTCACTGTGCTATTGCTATGAAGAGATATACATTTGCACCAGGAGCTGGGTATTTAAAATGACAGGCCTGACCAAGGTGTTTGTTGGAGGAATATAGAAGACATTGAGACTTTGGACTAGAAAAGGAGATGGACCCTTTGAGTTATGCTTAATGGGCCATCCTTGTAGTAACATGGAACACAGTGCTGAGAATGATTTGAACTGTGGCAGCCCATCTCAAGAGGATTCAGAAGGCAAGAATATTGTTAGTAAGTGGGGTAGAGACCACACTTGTGATATTTTGTGGACGAGTGTGAGGTGAAATTGAAGGGATTTGGAATAATGGCATTTGCCAAGAAGAATTTAAGACAGACTATATTAGCAATCACTATTATGCAGATCTGCAAAGAAAAGGAGAAAGGCATTAAGCCGTTTTTGTTACTTTAGCTCTACAGTATCAGTTTAAATCAGGAATGGTATGACTCCAGCAGTTCTTTAACTTTTCAGGATGATTTTAGCTATCATTAGGTACGTTCTTACTATGCTCTGGATTTCTTTGGTGACTCTTGTTATGTTACCCTTTTTATTTCTAATTTGGTTGGTTGGCTATTCTCTTTCTGCCTTTCAATTATTTGGATAAAGTTTTCTAAATACTATTTATTTTTAAAAGAAAAACTCATTGTCCTTTTTAACCCCTCCCCTCTTCCTACTGATGTTAGTCCTGACTTTGATTATTTCTTGTTTTCTTTTCTTTTTGGGTGTGATACCTTCTTTTTTCTAGATATTTCAAGTTTGCTGATAATAGTATGAAATCTCTCCAGTTTGTTTGTTTGGTTGCTTGGCTTTTTGTTTTTTAGTTACATAGGCATTTAGTGCTATGAAGTTTATTCTAAGACTTACCTTCTTATGTCCCATAAGTTTGGGTATGTTATGCTTTGATTTTTCATTCAATTCTACAAAGTCTTTAATGTCTGTCTTAATATCTGTCTTGACCTACTTTTTTTCATTCAGTAAAGAGTAACTCAGTTTCCATGAATTTGTAAGTTTTCTATTGTTGTTGATATCCAGATGATTCACAGTATTATTGCAATGTTCTTGAATCTTTTGATTCATGTTTCCCATTATATGGTCAATTTGAGAAAAGACCCATGAGTTCTTGAGAAGAAGGTATATTGTTTTGTGTTTGTGTGAAAGGTTCTGTAGGTATCTTCTAGGTCCATTTGGTTTGTAACACATCTCCAGCATTTCTCCATTTAGGTTTCTTCCCCAGGATCACCTGCCTATTGGTAAAAGTGTGTGTGTGTGTGTGTGTGTGTGTGTGTGTGTGTGTGTGTGTGTGTGTTTGTGTGTGGGAGGGAGGGAGTAATAAAGTCTCTCACAATCAGTGTGTGATAGTCTATATGTTATTTATGATGTAGTAGTGTTTCTTTTATCAAAGTTTGTGGCCTTTGTTTGGTGTATATATGTTAAGAATTACAATGCCTTACAGTATGAATAATAAAACCCAGAGACAGATATTAGAGTTCAAGCTGAACATCAGAAGAGCAGAACAGTCCGGCCACCAGAGAACTCTTACGTTTACCAAGACTGGGGTTATTCTGTCCTCAACGTGCCTGGAGACTAATTGCCAATTGTGAGGTCCTGCCCTGTCTTATATACCTCTCTAGTACTGGGATTAAACACATGTACCACCATTGCCCAGCTTCTGTGGATAACTAGCACAACTTCTGGGTTCAAAGGTGTGTACCACCACTGACTGGTCTCTATGACTGTGGTTAGGTTTGCATTCTGATCTCCAGGCAAGCTTTTTTAGATCATAAATAATATATCACCACAATGCCTTCTTGCTGAACTTTTCCTTTTAGAAGTACACAGTGTTCTCTTCTGATTAGTATTGGATTAATTTTTTGTTAGATACTAAAATGGCCACAGCATCTTGTTTCTACAGTCCATTTGTTTGGAATATCTTTTTTCTATTCTTTTATTTAAAGATGATGATATTCTTGATGTTAAGATGTTTCTTAGATGCAGTAGAAGCATCCATTCTCTTATTCTGTGTCTTTCCGTTGTGGGAATTTGGGACCATTACTGTTATCAATGAGCAGTATTTGTTGAATCTTGTTATTTTGTTGTGGTCTGAGTTTCTCCACTCTCCCTTTTGGACTTTCAACCCTGGGATTATTTATTCTTGTTAACCTCTTTAGGTTGGAGTTTTCTTTCCATTGCCTTCTGTAGGGCTGAATTTTTACCTAGATATTGCTTAATTTAATTTATCATGGAAGTCTGTTTATTCGTATCTATTCTGATTGAAAGTTTTTCTGAGTATAGTAGTCTGTGTTGGTATCTGTTACCTCTTAGAGTCTTTAGAACATCCATCCAGACACTTTTAGTTTTTAGAGTCTCCATGCAGAAACCAGATATCATTTTAATATATCTGCCTTTATATATTATTTGGTGTTTTCTCCTTGCAGCTTTTAATATTCTTCCTTGTTGGGAAAGTTTAGTGCTTTGCTTATCATGTGCCCAGGGGACTTTCTTTTCTGGTCCAGTCTATTTGGTGCTCTGTCTGCTTTTTGTAATTTAATTGGAATTTCCTGCTTTAGGTTAGGGAAATTTCTTATGTGTATTTGTTGAGAATATTTTCTGTGCCTTTGGCTTGGGTTTCATTTCACCATTCCTATTAGTTTTAGACTTGGCCTTTTCATAGTGTCCCAAGTTTCCTCCATGTTTTCTGTCTGGAATTTCTTAGATTGAGCATATTCTTTGATCAAAGTATCCACTTCTTCTATCATGTCTTCAATGCCAGAGGATTACTCTTACATCCTGTATCATTTCTTTGGTGAGTCTTGTCTGTGAAATTCCTGTTTGACTTTCCAAGTTTTTCATTTCCACATTTCTTTGCATTCATGTTTTCTTTTTTGATTCTATTTCCACTTTCAGATCCTGAACTGTTACATTCAATCTCTTCCTGTGTTGATGTTTGCATGTATTTTTTAAAGGGATTTATACATTTCCTCTTGAAGGATGTATATTATATCCACAAAGTCCATTTTAAGGTTCTTTTTTGTGTGTATGTGTTTCAGTTACGTTGTATTTCTCAGGGTCTACTGTGTTATGATTTCAAATGGAGATATATCATTCTGGTTGTTATTGATTTTGTTTTTATGCCTGCATCTAGGATTCTGCCTTTAAGGATCTTGCAATTCTGGGTGCTGATATCTGGTCTTGTTGTTGTTGGGTGGTTGTTTTGTTCATTGGTTTCTATTGCCATTTCTAGTTCTTAGGAGACTATGATGCTGGTTTGTTGTCTTGTAGGAAATTATTCCGTATATCATTAGGTGGGGCCACTGGAGTTTCTGGAGACAATGTGTTCTATGTATTGATAACTGACTCTTAGGAATGGAATGAGCTGGTATGGGGGAGTGCTGAGGAGGTTCACAGGTGGAAATAAACCATTTTGCTCCGCTAGGATCCATTTATCCCCCTTGTAATTAGGTCACAGAGTGGTGACAGCCACTGGTAGTCTACAACAGTGCTGGGGATGATACTGGGGAATTTGCTATGGTGGAAAAGAAAAGATCTGAAGCTTGCCTACATGACTTGTTGGCATACATTCTTCTTTGGGAGGTCTGGCTGTTGAATTACCAGGGAATGCCTGTTGGAGTTGGGGCTAGCATAGCAGAATGTATAGGTAGGAAGGCTGGAGGAGAATCTCTACATTATCGGTTGGAGATGGAGGCAGACAGAACAGGGAGGCCATATCATATGGTCTGTTACAGAGTGGAGCATGAGACTGGGGAACGGCTTTAGAGGAGGAGAGGGAAGGAATGAACATCTGTGGTTAGGCTTCCCGTTTACCTGGTTGAAGTGGCCTTCAGGTTCTCAGGGAATGACTACTTGCTGGAGAGCCTGGGTTAAAGTGATAAGTGGGTGTGAGGAAGGTTAGAAAAATATCTGTGTTATCCATCTGAGAAGGCAGCAGAGAAGGATGGGAGGCACCAGAAGGTATTTGGCTACAGAGCTTGGAATGATACTAGGGAATTGGATTTGGAGGAGGGAAGGGAGAGTGAAGATCTGCAGTCAGTCTACCTACTTCCATGGTTACAGTGGACTCTGGGTTCTCAGGGAATGCCTGCTGGAATTATGGACTGGTGTGATGTGATGAGTAGCAGGGAAGAAAAATTGGAAGGGAAGATCTGTTTGATCCATGGGAGATGGGGGTAGAGAGAAGCGGCAAGCTGAAGCTGGTGATGTGTTTGTTATAGATATGGGAATAATACTTGGGAACTGGATTTGGAGGAGAGGGAGAAGAAATGAAAATCTTCAGTTAGCCTACCTGCTTCCCTGGACAGAGTGATTTCACAATTTTAAAAGAAACACCCTGTACTGTATGGATGAGGGGTGGAATCTCAGGGTTGGTACTCCAAACGTCAGTGCTGAATTTTTTTTGTATAAGTTCTCTATTAAGAAGAATTCTCTGTAATAATAACTTTCAAGGACTGTAAATTTACATTACTTTGTTAAA
The DNA here is from genome assembly GCF_017639785.1 of Mesocricetus auratus. Classification (NCBI taxonomy): domain Eukaryota; kingdom Metazoa; phylum Chordata; class Mammalia; order Rodentia; family Cricetidae; genus Mesocricetus; species Mesocricetus auratus. Next base: position 73,844,309 of record NW_024429193.1, on the reverse strand, counting down.
TGAGTCGCATAGGTAGAATACTTAACAGTCAAGACAATCTCCCTGGACACACCTACAAAATAATCTCATCTGAGAAAGCTCTCAATTGGGAATACTTTCTCAACTGAATTTCTATTCTGTCAGGTTGACAGTTAAATTTGTCTAGTCACAAATGGAATATGTAGATAGGACTCTGTGTAACTTTCTAGGTGTGGCACCTTACAGAGATTATCATACGATGGGGAAGGAAGACTCAGAGGCTGAATGCTTTGGTTCCCACAGGGTCTTACACAGTTTCTGCCCCAGGAAAGGCAAGAAAATAGAAGTTACCTTCACAGTTTCCCAGGTTCTAGTTCCCTGATCATCATTATCACTCAGTGGCCCTGGCAAAATGATTTTGCTTTGTGTGCCACCTTTCTTACCTGTGATGTAGAGATAATAATATTCCTCATTGTAAGTTTGCTTTCTGAAAATTAAATGAATTAAGAGCCTAAAGCCCCTGAGAAGACTATGAGGAATTTTATGTCTGTTAAATATTTAATTCACATCAGTAGTCTCTACTTACCAAATTATTTCCATTTATCAATAATAATATAAATAATAATTTCTGGCACATTATCCATCAAGAGGAAAATACTGACAGATGTACATGGCTGTTTTGTTATTTTGGCACTTCCATTTCACCCTGAAATGCTATCTTCAACTTTCCAGATTTATGAAACATAGCAGTTCCTGTGGCAGTGGGATAAATACTGGTGGTTAGAATCTCAACTTCTCATTAAATATTTAGTATGTTTGGGTATTGAGAATTTCAGTATATCCAGAGGTTATTTCTATAATAGAAGGTGGTAGAACTTCAAGAGAAGAAATAAAACTTTTGAGAATTTCTTCTAGAAAGGGACATTGGGACTGTGGTCCTTTCCTATTTGTCTTTTTGCTTTATGATTAGAAGCCATGAGGTGGGAAGCTCCCCGGGCACACTCCTGCTACACTCTGCCCAGCCACAAGCACAAGAACAAGGCAAAGATGTCATACGCTGAACTTCTGGGTCAAGCAGACAAAGTAAGCCTGATGCCCTCATTTATTTTGCTGCAGTTTACAAAAAAGCTAGTACAATATTTTTATTCTGAAGTTTCTTTGCTTTTCTGCAAGTGGCATACTAAGGATTTAGGAATTGGGGTGATTTCTAATTTGTTTAAAAGTCCCAGGAAGAATCAAAATCCTTAAGGCAAACTACCCAAAGGGATGGCCCTTCAGCCGAGTTCCACATTGTGGCCTGAGTTTCATGGGTAGTGAGGCAACAGCGGTTGATCTTGGAGAGTTGACAACAGCAGCAATTATCTAGCCACGTGTGCTAACGGCACAAAGGAGAGCACAGCACACCATGCATGGAGATGAGGGGCTTCACAGAGTGAGCACCCACGTGTGCAGAAAGCAGCCCTCACGATATTCTGTGAAAGGATGCGGTTAGCTTGTTTGAATAATTCCACTGACAGGGAACCGGAGCCACAGGACCCATAGCTTACTCAGACCTACATGAATTGGGTATGATCCAATCAAACAATTTGAAGGATGCTGCCAGGAAATGGGGCCCAGACAAAGCAAAGAGATATCTAGGACATCCATGGCAGTCAGTTCCCCAGAGTCTGGCTCAGAATAACATTCTCTATAAATTAAACCTCCATCTGAAGAGTTCAGGCAGGGCCTTTCTTGGAGTTAAGTCTTATGTTAGCAATGGCATACCCCCCACTCTGTGTGTATGTGTGTGTTCTCTCTGTCTCTCTGTCTCTTCTCTCTCTGGTGTGTGTGTGTGTGTGTGTGTGTGTGTGTGTGTGTTATGTGAGAGCTTGGTTAGTTAATATATATGCTTTCTCAGCTATTTTCCCTAATGTAACAAATAGCCATTTGGGGATTTTATACAATACACAGTGATCACAGGTCCACCCTGCCATGCTTGTGCCCCCAAAACAAACACCAAGTCAAATTTTGTTGCCCATATACTCATTCATTTTCTCCTCCAATTTTTAAGTATACAGAGTATACTTAAAATATATATTTTTCATATATTCCCATTCTTAGATGAGAAGCTATTACATTCTAAAGTGACTCAAGGTGACATCATTGTCAGAAGGCAAGAAAATATATTTGGAAACTAATTCATCAGTGTACTTTAGAGTACAAAGTAAGTTTGGACTGAAAAGGGCTAAGGATGTTGGAAACTGGATGTTTTTTAGAGTGCACATTTTTAAGATGATATGACAAAAGAGAATTGGCTACAAACTGAAGCAAAATAGTTTCCTTACCTTATTAAGGTTTGGGTTTTGTTGTGTCTAGGTAGCAACAGTCAACAGGTTATCTTCTTTTTCTTAACAATGTTTGAGAGTTGGTTATGATGAAAAACAAAAATGAAATGTAACTGTATAAGTTTTCACGTGAGAGAGCAACATGCTCACACACACACATACACACACACACAGAGAGAGAGAGACAGAGAGAGAGAGAGAGAGAGAGAGAGAGAGAGAGAGAGAGAGAGAGAGAGAGAGAGAGAGAGAGCTCCCCCTGTAAATGACTTCTTGTATTTGAATGGCCCAAGATCATTTCCAGGGAGTCTTGTTTCCCATGGTGGACATGATCATAAAATCTGAGCTTCTGGCCCAGTTGCAAGGATTCTTGAGGCTTTCACCCTTGGGGTGTGCATGGGGCTGGCTGAGATCACCAGCAGATGGTATCATAGCCACCACACCCCTCTATGCTTCTTCCTCCTTTCCATCCCTGTTCTTATCGCTACCTTCTGCCCTCTCTTTCAGGGATGACTTAAAGGAACCTCCCCTTAGATCTCTGGCATACAGAAACACTTCAGGGATTGTTTCCCGTGAATAGGGCAGCCTTAGGAATGACTGAGATTTCTGCATCTCGTTCAAGGTATTCACAAATAAGCAAAATGCAGACACTGCTATCTGGCTTTCTGATGTGTTGTATAGCAATTTGGGTGGCTGAGTTTTAAAGACAGCAGCTTCTTTATGCCCATAGTTAGAATTCTTTATTACATTGATTGTTTTATATAGAAGTTTTCAGAGGAAATTTAATCTGGAATCTTGTAAAAAAACATTTTTTCAATTTATTGTCTTCAAAACTGATTTAAGTACTACTGTTTAAAACTTTTAATAAAGTACGCATTATTAATCCATTGCCCACTAATTCATGCTAATTTAAATTCTGTAAATTTACACTTTCATTTTGGAGGAAATCTCTTGTGATGGTCATATTTAGGTTTATTTTTGAGAAACTTATACAGTTTCCTTCTTTTAAGAGGCTTTTCCTGCTCATTTGACTTATTTATTTTGGCTAAATATATTTGTTAGTTTAAATTGTTTGATATAAACTTTTGTTAAGGTGTTAAAATTGCCATATGAAGACATTTCAAATCCATGTTTACCACTACCAAGAAGTTTTATAAGGATCTTAAAATAGAAGCAAGTAATATGATTTTTTTTCTGTTAGAGTGAGCAACTAAATGGGCACTTGTAATTATTCTTTTATTTGTAGCTATAGAACATCTTAGAGTAAAATATAAAGTTTTGAACAAAGCTATATGCTTATGAAGAAAAACCCTACTTTCAAATCAGTTATACTTGTAGGCACTAAAAAAAACTCAAAAGGCCATATTATTAAAATTTAAACTATGGTTTCATTTGGTAGAATACACAAGCACATGCACACACATCTGTCACACAGGTGTGCATGTACTTACACACACATGAGTGTGTGCATAAACATGCAGAGAGAGAGAGAGAGAGAGAGAGAGAGACAAAGAGACAGAGAAAGAGAGAGAAAGCTGCTAAATGCTAAATGCGGCTAAATAACAAAGGAGGAGTGAGTAGCTTTGGGTTTCATTGTTCTCTGGAACAGTAGCTCCCTCTAAACAGGGAACCACAGGAGAATTACCGAAAGTTATTTCCATCCCTGAGACCAGACATCTGGAGGGCAGCCACGGTGAGTATAAAACATGAAGCCAAGTGTTTTATTTCTTACTGAATTCTAGACTATTTCTGACTTTCATCATTGAGGGAACCGCCGTGACACGGGGTGTTCACATCTGCAGCAATAGATTGTATGAGGCATTTGTCCAGGCAGCCCCGCAGCTCTCTTTCAAATACCGGGGGACATTCTTCCAGTCTCAGGAGCAGCTGAGGCGGTGATGAAGAAGCCCAGGCTGAGGGTCTCTGGCTTTATTCCACATATCCAAGGGCATAAATTAGTTCCGGGTTAGAAACACACTGAGAGAAGCCTGGATTTGGTGCCTTGGATTTCCCCAGCAGAACGATGTACGGTCCTCCCAAGAAGTCCCACAAGAAGCATAAGGCATAGTATACAGACCTGGGGCTGGCAATTGAAGAGCCCAATCTCCTCTTGCTGTGATGTTGAGCAAAGCATTTAAATTCTTCAACGCAGTTTTCTTTTGGCAAGTGAGAGATAGAACATAAGTCTTTGGTGCCAGGTTGGTGGACATTTCAAGGGCAGCTGGATTTATATGAAATCCCGCAATGTAATCAGTTTGTTAAATTTCAATTTTTAATTATATAGGATAAAAACACAGGTATTGGATGAGATTTCTAAAGAAAATGCCAAGAACTATTTCATATTTCTTCCCCTGGCCTTCACTGTTAAAATTCTTGGTATTTTCTGCCTTCCATCCTTTTTCCTCTACTTTTCATTCCTTATGTATGTAATAAATGCCAGTCAGGCAGTATCTTGCCCTAAGTAGATTCATACAACATTCATTCAGGACCCCATATGCCCCCTTACACCAAAGACAATAGACTAACTTTCCCATATTGTACCTGGCTTCAAAGGATTATTTGAAAATATGAAGCAAGTGGTTTTCTTTGGAGGGGGTGCTTTTCATTGGAGGTGTGGTCACCGATGGTGACAGACTATCAACTACTATGTGCTATCCTAGCTAGTTTGTAAACTCCAAATGAAACAATACTCTATTACCTCTTCACCATTACATTCCAGATGCCCAGTGTGGCTGCAGTTCAATGAGATTCAGGAAATACAGCTTGAGGAAATTGGTGACTTTGAATATTTTGTTTTAGCACATCAGTATCATATATTTAAAAATTGTCACATTTGTCTGTTGGAGACTTTTGTGATATGTAATAAGGTAATAATCTCTCCTCTCTCCCCCAAATCCTGGAATGTTGGATCATCAAGGCTACTATGCTCATTACTGGATAGTCAATAATCTGATAGATGTCTATTTAAACACTGTCTTTAGAGTAGCTGGAAAAGTATGCATTTGTTTTTCCAGACGCAATGACCTTTAAGATAGCCTTTAAATATGCTACTGCTGTTCTGTTACAAATGTCACTAGTAGGGGAAAAGGTCATGAAGCAGTAGGGACATTGTTTCCACCATCTGTGTTTCCAAAGATACTGGTATAAATCAGGTTCAATCTTCCTAGACTTTCATCTCTTTCCTCTGTCTCTTCATACTTCTTTTCCAAATGATTTTCACTGTTTTTTACTTACTGCTTTGATGAAAGCTTTTGTTTACACACTTCTGAGAAATTTACAGGCTCATGAAACTCCACTGCTATTACATACACCTCTCGGCTGTCCCATAAGAGAGTTTCTAGACTGGGTTAACTGTGCTGAGACGACCCACTCTAAGTGTGGAAAGTCCCATTCTATAGGTTAGCATCACACACTGAATACAATGCAGAAAGTGAGCTGCACCGTGGTATTCATCTGTGTCCTGACTAAGGATGCAATATAACTATCTTCCTCATTCATTCCTCTGATGAACTGTGTACTCAGACTTTTGAGTCTTAAGTTACCATTGTCAGGTATCTTGTTAGATCAATGAGATTAGTTACTAACTAAATAACTAAGTAACACAAGGCTTTTTGTTAAGATCAAATGAAGGATATACAATGTTACTAAGGTTCATTGTATTAGTAAGTGATGGTGTTCTAAAATAAATGATATATGAAATTTTTTCTCAACTGATGATATTCTTACTTTATAATGGATGAATCTGTATATAACAGAATTGTAAGTCAAGAATTATATATGCTTACATAAACTTAAAATATGACAGTTTGTGTCACAAAAAATTAGAGAAGCAGGATCCTCTCTTATTGATGCAGAAGAACACCCATATTCCAGGCTATGCTGTGAAAGCCCTAGCAGTAGTCTCCATGCCTCAGAGGAGCTGAGGAGACTTTGGGTGCTCCTGCATCAATGCAGGATGACAATAAAGCTATCTCTAGGGGGGCAGTATCCCTATGAAATTTCAACCTTGATTTTCAGAGTTGATTTACAAAACTTCCAGGAATAAGCTTAACAATGTGCTGATAATATGTTTAATGTGATTTTCCAACAGAAATCCACCATTCCTTCTACCTAATGAGGCCATTTCTGCCTTGCTTGGCTATGACTATCCTAGAATAGTCACCTTAGATTCTGCTGTATCCTGTTGCATCTAGATGGACTACCAAAACCAATGCCATGACATTGATATAGATGTGTTCGTAAAAATAAACCACAGAATGAGAATTGCCTGTCTTTGCTGATTTATATAAACAAAAAATGGGTTTTATATGTCAGAATATATTCTGTGAATACTAGAATTAGATTGACTTGACTTATATACATGTTCATTTTATTGGCTAGAAGGTATGCTCATTGTTTGCATTATTGATGATTATATTATGGACATAGTGAGAACTGATGCTAAATCAATCTAATGTGAGCAAAAATGCCTTGTCTATTCTGGAATAGAAGTCATGAAATTATATCCTTTGCCTTTAACTATTGTTAGTGACATATTTTTCTTCCTTTTACTTTTTATAGGTCATGGGCTAATTGTTTTAATGACAGAATTTTTATGGTTATATAAAGATGCACATTATACCTTTTATTTTGGCTCTTGGCTTAAAAAAGTTACTCTGTTGTCCTATAATAAAATGTTGGCTGGAGCTGGAGAGATGGTTTGGTTGTTAAGAGTTCTTGCTGGTTTTACAGAATTGGCTCCCAGCACATGGTAACTTACAATAGTAACTCCAATCATGGGAGATCTAACACCTTCTTCTGACCAACACCTGAACCAGTCACACATGTGATGCTAGCACTCACACAAATAAACTAAAAATGAACATTTCTTAAAAGAAAGAAATTGTTTGCTGATCATTGAACTAGTCTCAGTAGAAAGAGACCCCAAATTCAAGAGATAGGAATGGTAGGTTGCCTACATCTCTTGAGTAAATCCCTGTGGAATCTTGATTTCAAACTTCAGGAACAAATTTCTTCAGAAGGAAATTGAGTTGAAAACAGGTTTTTTATGTAAGTTATTGCAAAAATATTTATAGTCTATCACTAATTTTATTTATTGCATTGTTCTTCACCACTGAGTTCCACTGGACAACGTTTTATGAGAAGATGGAGATTTCCTAGGGTGTGGCTGAGCATAACTGCTACAGCAGCTATGATTGATTGGTATGTGCATCCCCACTGCTGTATTTTTTCCTGAGAATTGGTAAGAATGACCTGTATCTTAGGAACATTTCTTTGCAGGACTGAGGAATTTTCACGTTCCTGAGAGGCTATGGCATCCATGCAATATCTTTAGGATTCCTCACTTAGTAGTGGTCCAGATTCAAAGCAGCAATTAAACACATTAGTTAGAGACTGAGTGTACAACATTCCAAGTCTTCCCACCAGCATAATTTTGTCTCTACATATTTTTAAGAAATTGTAAAAAGTCAACCCTGGATGGAAGACATGAATAAGTATTATGAAAGTAACTATGTTTTATGTGTAAAGTGAGTCTTTCAAGGTAAAATTTTCTTTTCATATGTTTATGCAGAGAGACACGTTCATATCTACCCTTAATTCTCCTCTTCAACTCCTTTTGGATCCATCCCTGAGGTCCACATTCCAGTGTCCTCTTCTTCCAAAGTGAATTTCTCTTAACCCCAAATGTGAGAAACACTCAGAAGTCACAACATCACTTCAGGACTTTCCATTCTTCTAGAGTGATCCAAATGCCCCACCCCACTTTCCTCCAAATATAAGCCAAATTAGATGCTGCCGTGGGGGGAAGGTCTTCCTTGCCCCCTCCTTTGTAGTATAATAATGGAAAAATGTGAGGTCGGTCTCACTGGAGCTCCTGGCAGCTGCTGTGCTGGCAATAATTAGGGAAGAGTTTTAGCTAAAAGTCTGGCTGCTGAAAGACTTTGGAGTTGAGGTTTGATGTTATCAAAAAATTTCATCTGGTCCGATGCAGAAACATATTGCTTAATCTAGCAGGAATGTGAGCAGGTTGCCCCTGAGTGCACACGCTGGAGTGCTCTGTCTTCTTTTGTGGTGAAATCCACAGCAGTTGCTCGGGGTAACAGGAGCCAAGTCTGTCTGGGCACAGAGGAATCCACCACGTCCCAGTTTAGTCTGCTTCAACCCTCAAGCTGACTCTAGTAGGATGTCTCAAATGCATACAACAGTGGTTGAATCCCCTAGTTCCTTCCACAATGTTTGATTTGCTGTGGCAATCTTAAATTAATTCTCTCTCCTAATCAGATTTTGAATTTGTAGTCCAGGAATCATTTTCATACAGACACACAGAAAATGATATTAATATGTGGATCTATTTATTTGACTCAGGCAAAGTACTTTTATTGCTTGAAAAAATATTATTTCTAATAATAAACTATGTTTGACCTAAATTGACCAATCGCCTTATGTCTGTTCTATTATTTAATTATGCCTTTCAATTGTTGGTAAACACAGGAGACTGAGGTCCTACTTTACTGCATCATCTTTGTATGTTTAATGTAAGATTATTTTGTGAGGTGGTCAGATATCTCTTCTAAAACATGTAAACAGAACAGCTTAATTTTATAATCCTTGTCAGAGATAGAAATGTCTATATAACTGTGTCAGTAGGGGAATATCTTCTCTAGATTAAATTCTGTCCTAGACCATTCATGAGGCTGTCCATAAGTGGCTTGAACAACAAATAAAAGTTTAAGAGGCTGGGAAGTCCCATGTAAACACTATGGCATATCTGGTGTCTGGTCAGAGATTACTTTCTGGCTTGTAACTACCATGCAGTAGAAAGGATGACCAGGTTCCCTGGCTGTCTCTTGTATAAGAATAATACTCCCAGGCATGAGGGTACCACCAGCAGAGTCTACCTATTAGTATCAGATGTTCCCCTGTAGCTGATGGTTGGAGTTGTAGCTAACTGAAACTACCAAGATCACATAAAGTACTGCTAATGCTAGTTGCTTGCTAGTCTGGGAAACTACTAACTTTCCATAGACTTATCTACAAATACAATACATGTGGTGCTAGGCTTTTATGTTAGGACCCATGAAAAGGAGGCCATTTCATTTTGACTAATGGTCAGAGTTTAAAAATGTCTTTATGTCCTTAAGTCTGTAGCATAGAGTCTATAGGATATTCTGGCCTTGGAAGGGGATGTCTCTTATCTACATGACAATAGGTTTCAGCCCAGGTGTGTTTACTCTCAACCCTGAAGGTCAGATGGCAGGTGTGGCTACTGAATTTCTGGAGGATTAAGGAGAATAAATATCTTTGCCCTTTATACGTGATAATAGAAGTCTTTTGCCATTTTGTCCCCAGTTTTAGTTGGATACTTAAGATGGTGTAAGAATAAACTAAGGGTGCATTCAGTATGGATTGAATCTGCCCTCCCACAGCTGTCCTCTGTCTTGGATACTTAACCCATTTTGCTAGCCTTCCCCTCATCCACACTCCCCCTACTCAGGCAAGAACCAGGGGCTGCTCAGCTGGCTCCAATTGCAGTCCCACAAACACAGTTCCTGACACTTTTAACTGCTGAACTTATAAACTCTTTAAGCTAGTAAAAGATGACTTTGAACATGAGTTATGAGTGGTATACTACCAAGACAGTTGACACTCGAGTGAAAGAGTATCTATACAGAAGAAATAAGTTGATTCAGAATTGTTTGGAGACTGTACTTCTACCTCATTGTTACCTAAATTATTCTACGTAAACTGTCTATTATTTATGTCATAATGTCACCAGGAAGCTTGTCTCTAACTCATGAGCATCTGATTCTGTTGAGTAGCAGGAGCCACCAGGAGTACTGTATATTATTGCATTTTAGGATGCAGGACAGATAATACCTTTAAGGCTCCTGAGATAATTTAATTCTGGATCCTGAACTTTATTAATCTAATTTTTAAAATTCTATGTGAAAGCTTTTTCCATCTTATATTTACCTATCTTACATTTTTTCCCCTGGATACTTGTATAATAAGGCAGTGTTTGATATTTTTAGGATATTTATTCATGAAATGATCTGAGTTGGTATGCCCCTTGTGGGACTGTCTATGTTAGTTCATACTACTTGAACAGTGAGATCACAACCACTTGACAGTTCTTTGGTAAGTTAAATAATTTTCATATGATCAAAGATGTTTTAGATTTATTATTGCTGGGTCTTTACATCAACAGACAAACGAACATTTCGCATGACCTGAGGATCCAATGGGGCTGTGGCTAAAACCTCTGCTTCCTACATAACACAGAGTTTAAAATTTGAGAAAAATTAATCATATCTAAGTCCTTGGCCTCCCTTGTGTGCTGGTACTGTGCCAAGACTACATACATAAGTGAGTGATTGTTCTAAGTCTTTAGAACAATCTAGTGTCTGGAAACTTTCCAGAAATTGAAAGCCTGAAATGGGAGACTCTAAGTCTTTTTATATACAGACGCTACTCAACTTCTGATGGCGTTCCAGCCACACTAACAGAAATTGAAACTGCACCAATCTTCAGAGCATCTTTGTTTAGCAACAGAGTCTACCCTTTGGTGTGAGCTGTTTCCCCTAGAGTTAATGGCCTACAGGGAGCTGCAACTTCCCAGCCTCACATAAAGTGCTCCCATTGCTATGGTGGGCAAAACTTACAGGTGTGAATTTTGAAGTAGGTATCTACTGAATCTGTTTTGGTTTTTGCACCATGATAAAATGAGGTCACAAGAGTAAAAGCCACTAGCAATTGGAGAGTGATTGTAGTACTGTCCTGAAAAAATAATTGTGCACATGGAAAACTAATTTTTATGGCTCCATTATGTGGTGAGCTTATACAAATGAGAATGAGACCTGAGTGTGTACCTTTCATTGTTGTCCTTTCCAGCCTGGGAGCTTCAGTCAGGCTCAACTCTTTCTAGCCTTTATCATTCCCTACCTTTACTAGGCACTTTCCTATACCTAGAATTAACTTCCTTCAAATTTTACATTTTAGGATGCTTTTGGCATGTGACTCATTTATAACCTGCTTCCTTAATCATTAAAATTGGTGTTTACAAATACATGTGATAAAAGTTTAATTTCCTTATAAGTTTCTGAGTCTTAGAATTTCTGTTCATTTTAATCTAGCTCCCAACTACAGTGCTTAGTATAACACCTTAAGTGTTACACAAAGGAAAATAGGTAATAACTGTTTCACAAGGCCACTCTGTTAGAAACAATATTTCATGGGTTGTAATTCCCTCATCTAGTTAACTCTTCATTTTACTGTTCTTCAACTGAGATATTCTGCTACAATTAATAAAGTCCCTAGACCATTCCTGCTGTTTCACACTCTTAACTGTGCTTGAAACTTTGTACTTGAGAAATGCAAAGTGCTGGGTCCTGTCTTCCCTTGAGAAGAACCTAGCAATGTTGTTTAGAAGCAGGATTTCTGCCTTCAAGTAACCAGTTTAGTCTCTAAATGCTACCGATATTCCTAAACTTCCCTCTTGTTATAAGACAAAGGATATTCTCCACATTATAAATGTAGGTGTATATTAAAGTGGTAGCTTGCAAGAACAACACAGACATGGTAACTCTGCCTCCTCTTGCTTTTCCTTCTTTCAGTCTCTATCTTAAGGAAAAGGAAGTTCATGAACTGAGCATGTGCTGTATTCTAGAGCTCATATCTCCACTGTTTGATGCCTACCTCATGGCATATTGAGGGCAGGGGTATAAACCTAGGAGGTGAAGTTGTGGTGATTTGAAAAAGAAAAATAGTCCCCCAAGGGAGTGACACTGTTAGGAGGTGTGGCTTTGTTGGAGGAAGTGTGTCACTGTGGAGGCAGACTTTGAGGTTTCATATATGCTCAAGACCCTGTCCAGTGTGCCAGACCACGCCCGGTGGCCTGCAAGGCAAAATGTAGAAACTCTCAGCTCCTTCTCTAGCACCATGTCTACCTGCGTGCTGCCTTGCTTCCTTCCTTGATGATAATGGACTGAACCTTTGAACTGTGAGCCAGCCACCAACAGTTGAATGTTTTCCTTTATAAGAGTTGATGTGGTCATGGTGTCTCTTCACTGCAATAGTAACCATAACTTAGACAGAGACCAAGCTGAAAATCTATCTCTGGGGAAGTAGTTTTCCTAGCATACCTGTTCTCCAGTCCCTTTCTATTCCGCTGTGATGTGAACAGCCTGCTCCTTCTCTGTGATCTCTCCCAGCCATGGTGTCTGTTCTGACTGTGAACCCACAGACCTTGTAACACACAGAATATGGAGTGGAAACAAGGAAAAAGACAATCAAGTATCTCCTCCCTTCTGTTGTTTCTGTCAGAGATTTCAGTTTCAACCACACAAAAATAAGCCGGAGGATTTCAGAACTGGGTATTGGTACCTTGCCCTTGAAACTACTTTATTAGTTGATCCACAGGCAAGGGAAGCTGGTTTCCGCCCCACCCCTGAGTTTCAGTTTTAAAGCTTTGTACTCAATTAAAGGCCCTTGTGCTATGTGCTAAGTATGAGTGTTATCCGCAACTTTAGTTCTAAACTTAAAACAAACCTAGAGGCACTGAGATGAAGGAACCTCCCTTGAATTAACCTGGAGAGTGTTCCCTTTACTGATAATGTGTGCAGTAGAGCCTAGCCCACTGTTGGTGGTGTCACTCTAGTTTAGGTGTCACTGGGAAGTATAAGAAAGGTATTAACCATGGTCCTGGGAGCAAGCCAGTAATCTGAATTTCTCCATGTTCTCTGCTTCAGGTCCTGCCACCTGACTCCTGCCTTAAGTTCTCGGCGTTCCTTCGCTTTGCTTCTCTCAGTTGCTTTTGGTCATGGGGTTGATCACAGCAACAAAAAGCAAGCTAGAACAGTGAGCTTTAACAGAGAGGTGTTTATAGTTAAGGTGTGTGTGTGTGATATATATATATATATATATATATATATATATATATATGAAATTGAGCGTTTGCATTTTCTGTGTGCTGTAGAAGACTGAGGAAGTCTGAGTCGAGGCTGGAGTGACAGAGCTCATTTAGGTAGTACCAATGAGGCAAGGTAGGTAATGTGGATCAGGCTAGCTCTGACAAAAGGGGACATGATATAAGTAGAGTCTAGCAAGGCTCATGGTGCCACCACAGAGGAGTTGGAGACTACAATATCAGTCCTTACATGGAATTCAAAGTAGTAGAATAAAAACGCACTTAACGTGTGGGCAATATGCAACAACAGATTGCTGAAAGCAGTAATCTTTCTTCAGATTTGAGGAAAAGTCCTGGAAGTTGACAACTAATGCCAATGGATTACCAAAATGTCAGACAAAGATGGAGTGCAGTTCAGCATATTTGGCTTGAGTCACCATCAGGTTCTCGTCATTACACATAATTACAGTGTGCATGGCACTGTCGTGTGGTTGTGTTGATGTGGGACACCAAAGAAAAGGAATCTTCTTGTAGTGCATGGGTGGAGGGAAGACATCCTGGAAGGCCTGGGCTCAGAGCCAGGTGTTACATATGGCTGTAGTGACCTAGAAAGATGAACTCCTTGGCTTTGACAATGTGATGCTCAGACATAGCTGTCATAGGAGGGTCCTCAACAGAGCAGACTTGGTTGTAAGCAAAGGAGACCACATGATATCAAGCATAAACTAGGTACTAAAGGGTTGTTTTTTTGTTTGTTTTAACTTCCTGATCCCTGGTAAAAGAGGAGTTTATACTTTGGAGTGGAAATGAGAGTTAAAAACTAAAAACTATTCTCATCTCAGGGTCAACAAGGAAATGAATCATCCAAGGATGTTCCCATGGTTATTGACGGGAAGTCCCTCCTTTTAGTGACATGCTCAGCTGAAAGTGTCTGGGCTCCTTCACCAGCAACCATGACCTTCCTCTGCTATATGCTAAGAAATGGAGCATTTCAGCACATGGCAGTATGCTTCATGAGAGATTGCAAATGGAGGTGATAGCAAAGATGGAAGTAATAACTGTGAGCTCATTTTGTTCAGCTCTCACCAGAACATTGTTGGTTCTCCTAAGAAAGGACAGTGAATTTATTTTTTTATCACCAATAAAAGAATTGAGGTCAGGCAGTGGTGGTATATACATTTAACCCCAGCACTTGACAGGCAAAGGTAGATGGATCTCTGAGAGTTCGAGACCAGCCTGGTTTACAGAGTGAGTTACAAGACAGCCAGGGCTGTTACAGACAGAAACTCTGTCTTGAAAAAAAACTTATAAAAAGACAAAGTGAGAACGTAACTAAAGGCAGTTGCTTATCTACCAAATTATAACAAAGCAAGACCTGGTTAGCCAGAGTAAAAGATTTGGGATGGGTAGTACATTAGTAACTTTGTTTAGTTCCCAACAACAGGTTCCATTCTAAACAGAAAACAAAATAAAACAAAAACAAAACAATGTTTCATTAGAAGCTGTTGTCAAGATGACCAGAGTTAGATTTCAAAGATGTACAGATTCAAGACCAACTACAATCTAAAATACTCTCCCGTGAAAATACTACAGCTGTCATGCACAAGAATTTCATTTAGATTCAAGAATATGTTCCCATGGCCCTTAGAGAGGGTGGCATCTATTTTGTTGGAAGTTTCTCTTTGAGTTGTTTTACTCTTGAATCAATCTGTCACCTTGTCAGTAGGCTACAGTTCTTGAATGACAAAGCAAACTGAGCATGCAACATTTCTGTTTATTCCTTGGAAATGAGGCACTGGTCTACAAATTTGCCTGGTCTATGAAAGTTATAGTTAATAGATGCTGTGCAGACTCCTATGCATATAACTCTCACCAGCCTAAACAGTATGAAGTAAGATTGCTTCTCATTCACCTCTGTGGGATATGCCGGTGTAACTAAAAATGCTTTCCTCCTGTGTCCTGTCATTTTCTAGAGGGCAGCCTGCCCTCATTACTCATGCTAAACTTGCCTTGGCTAAAGTGAACTTTTCACCATGAAGGGTCTTCTTTATTCTCTCAGAGCTGTCATTCTCTGGAAGGTCCTGTCTGAAGCCTGATGAGTTTCCCCTTGGGAAGCAGCTCTGCTGAAATTAGATAAAAGAAAAGCACCAGAGGGGCTGTCACTGTCCTGTGCCAACACGGAAATGACATTTTGAATAAGACACCATATTCCTAGAAACAAGTAAAGTAAGGAAAATATGTGGTGTTGTAGGACATTTCTACTCTGGCTATGAAAAAGTATCAAGAAAATTCAAAATTTTATTATACTGACTTAGAACTCAGTTTGTGAAGTGTGGGTAGATTAGCCAGTTACCACAGTTGACAAAGGCATCGATGTCCAAACTCAGCTGCAGGAGAAAAATATAGACACTTTTTTGCTGGAGTTTTCACCCTTTTATTACAAACCAAATTCAAGATCTCTCTGTCCTGTTTTCTTTTCTTTGACCTTTACATGCAAGGTGAGGCCTTTCAATAATCACCAAGTGTCTCAACCTATATAGATTTTCCACTTGTATGCTAAATTCTTCAAGCCCTTTTCTTTTTTTTTTCACTGTTTTTCCCGTTCATCCTCACAATGAGCCAGAAGGAAGCCTGCTAATCATCTCTCACAGCCCCTAAATTTTCCAAAACAGTACCACAAATATATTACGTTCCAAGCAGACATTTTCTAAGAAAGGAATGATTAAATCGTAGAATAATTGTATTACATGAAAGATTTTACTGTGTTCTTAATACAAGAAAAAACAGTTCTTCCATGACTACAGAGTCCAAATATGGATAGGAATGCAGGGAAGAGGAACCATAATTCACCGCGATAGCACATTATCAGGTGTTCTCTTTGCAGTGGGATTTTCCAAGGTGGACTTAGCTGACTCGGCAATGACTCATAAAGGAGCAATAGAAGCAATTACACTTGAGGGCAAGGAGTCTAGGCTTAGAGACTGAAGGGTGAGAAGATAAACTGTATGAGAATGTAAGAAATAATTTGTCACTGCAGACAAACTCTGTCCTAAAAGATAAACCTTCGGTCAGTTGGCAACACATCCCACCCTTCCTCTGCACCCTTTCTGCTCCATTTGGGATTTAAGCTCCTACTGTAACTGAGTTCTCAGAGTTCAGGCTTGCACTTAGGGGGAAAACAGACGTGCTCGGATTTGGTTTACTCCATTTAAATGGGATGGAATTGAGGAGGAAAGGCTGGTTCAGAAGTGGGGACCTTCATCAAGGGAAAAGTTGGTTCAGAAGTGGCGGTACTGGAATGCTGCAACACACAGGCTGTCAGTTATCTAGGGGTTAGCTATTGGACAGACTATACATGAATTCAGTTATCTTCAAAATGTTTCCCAGAGTATATGAAGAGAATAGAAACTACATGCCTATAGACCTTGCAATTTTATTAACATTTCATCAATGGAAGGTATTGGTTATGCGGATTACAAGTATAATTTTCCTAGGAATTTTGACAGAAAGTACAAACAAAATGGGTTGTAGAAATCATTAGTTAAATAAAGTGGAATACAAATAAACTTGAGTATTTTGATGTTTATATGCTAATAACCTCCTTACTGATCTTTATCATGTTCCTACTCTATTACTTTTGTTTTGAGTTTAACCAGACATTTTATTGTGAACGGTCAAAAGAAACAGACCAATATATTTCACCCAGCATCCCATTGATTCCTAATGTTTTTAATTGAACTGATTGCTTACTGCATTTCCCAAGCTGATTCTCAGACTATTTACTATTAGAGTTGAATGGAGAAATTTCAAAATTTGGTATAATTACAAATGTTGGGAAAAGGCTCATAAACGTTTTTGCTTCACATGTGATATTCATTTTCAGTTTGGATCACTTATTAAATATAACACTAATAACTCAAACAAATTTCTTATTCCCTTTAGGATTTTTTTTTGTTTAAAACATTGATGTAAATTGTCTGATGTAAAAAAAAATGATCTTGTTCCCACCTCGGGGTTACAGATTCTCTCGTTAAATTCTCTTTGGAGCACTACAACTAGGAGTCCTTAAGCAAAGCCTTCATTTTCTGCTGGAGACTGGCTCTATTCAGACCCCAGAGTGGAACCAGAGAGTGACAGACAGGCCCATGCAAGCACAATTGCTACTCTGCACAAGGACTGACCCTTGGAAGGTGCAGTGTGCATTTGCGGACATTCTAGACACTCTGCAATCGGAAAACCACCACCAACCCAGACAGGATGCATGAGTCAAGGGTATCTAGAGGAGATGGAACACGTGGCACCCAGGCACTTGCAGCTTTTCCGCTGCCAGTCTCTGCTTGCGGTCCATCCTGCTGGTTGGAGTATCCTGGAAAGGAAATGTAAACAGTTTAAATTGAGCATCAGAGCTAACAGCTCTCATGCGACTTTCAGAAAAAATGAATGAACTGCCCATAGCCACCAGAATCCTGTCTGTCAGGGCAGTGGACAAAAAAAAAATCCCTACCATTCTGAACATAGAATATAGATGGACCAGAAAACATACAAAATTCCTGTGATCTTCAAATGCATCTTAAAATGCATCCTCCTCAGACAGCTGTGTGGAATTCCACTGAAGACCAATGTTATACCTTAAGCCAGTTTATCTGGTTTGGCTTTGAAGTAGCAATAAAAACCAGGAAGCCTCCTGACCTAGGTCATTTCTAAAAGGGGTTGCTTTCTTTTAGCTTTAAGTATTTTTAAAACAGTTATGTTTACAGGTATGCATGGGCAAGGAAGAGAAGAGCCACATGTCTTTCTTTCTTTCTTTCTTTTAAGAGATAATTTTATTTTCCTTGTCAATCCCAGTTCATATTTCTTTTTTATGATTTATTCTTTTAAATTTCATTTTATATTCCAACCAGAGTTCTCTCTGACACCCCTCCTCCTGCCCCCCCTCGACTTTCCCCCAGCACACCCCCAGTCCGTGCCTCCTCACCTAGGAGTCAGCAAAGTCTGGCACAATAGGTTGGGGCAGTTCCAAGCCCCTCTTCCTGCCTTAAGGCTGAGCATGGCATCCCATCATAGAGAAGTTACTCCAACAAATTGGCTCATGTATCAGGTTTGTATTGTGGTCCTGCTGCCAGGGGACCCTCAGCTAGTCCAAGCTTCACGACTGTCTCCCACATATAGAAGGCCTAATTTGGTCCCCTGGAGTCTCTGCAGCTGTCAGTCTAGTGTTCCTAAGTTTCTACCAACTTGGTTCAGCTGTCTTTAGTGGAAAGGATTCCCAAATTGGCCTACCCCTGTCATCAGACTGGTGAATAACCCACCTGTCATCATAGAGCCTTCATCCAGTAACTGATGGAACCAGACTCAGAGACCCACAACCAAGCACCAGGCTGAGCTCCAGGAATCCAGTTGAAGAGAAGGAAGAGAGAATTTATGAGCAAAAGAGGTCAAGATCATGATGGAGAAATCTACAGATACAGCTGAGACACATTTCTTAACACAGAAAATATGAAAGACATCCAGAGTCTTTTCTAATGGTTTATAGATTTGGTCTTTGCACTCACAGAATAAACAACAGGCAGAATGGTATAAAATGAGCACTAAGCAGCCAGATACATGCAGCAATGTCTTCAGGGACCTTGTCACAACCAAATGACATCTGTGATTGGAGGTTCTGCCCATATGGAAAGGAACTTAGTCAGTGTTCTTGCTTTATGAGGACAAGGCTTACATTTTGAATGACATTATTCTTATTTAAGTGAACTCTACTCCAGCTAATCCTTCTGGGGTAGTCAAGGGACTGTATTCATTTTCGGTGAATCATGCTATCTCTGAGGTGGTCTGAAACTGGCTTTGAAAAGAGTTATTCAGTGGTAGTAATGGACCATTAGTTGTTTTTGTGGGGATGTATGCTCTACTTTGTATAGTTCATGAAATTTTTCTCTTTAGCTCATTTTATTTCTGCTGAAAGTATCTTGGCAAGTCCAGTACTCATTGAGTGTTAGTAAATGAATAAATGATATTAAAATGAAGGCAGTTTCTAGGTTTTATTAATTATTTAAATAATCACAATGAAAATGGTTAATGAATCAATCAACATAAACTTTTCTTTTTTTAAAAAAGTAGAAACTTGTAGTCAGAAGTCATTTGCTCCTATAAAAATCAAAAGTATAGCGATTTTTATAATGTAACCTACTATTTCTTCCTCATCATTTTATGCTTCTCTTGATGTCATTAGCAGAATGGAGTTTTCTTCCATGTAAGTACTGGATTTATTTTTGAAGCAAATTAGAATTCCTCCAAGAAGGAAGCACTTTGGGACTTTGGAGTATGATGTTTTGGCAAAGAGAGTATGAGAAACTTTCTCCATGGGTATTTCTGTTCCCACTGGAGAAAAATACTGGGAATGTGGTACCTCAGTCTGTTCTCAAAAGGCTTGAACTTGAAGTTCACACACCCACAGGGTTTAGATAAGAATCTACCAAGAGCCCTGCTCTGTGGATGCTTCTCACTGACCTGGGGGGAGGGATTTCTACCTTTTGATGGAGCTCCTTCTCAATCTATCTACTAATTTAGAAAAGTCACATCAAGCACAACCTGTTTTGCACATTTTCAAAACAAACTTAGGTAAAAAATAAGTCAATGTTGTCCCTCAGATCTGTAATGCCTCCCAAAGGCCTCACAGTTCCCAGCATGCAGTGCTGTTGGCATGTGCTGGGGTCTACAATATTGGGCCCTGGGGCAGGCCTTCCAGTTACTAGAACAGCTCCTGAAAGGCCTTGTTGGTGTCTTACTTCCTGGCCATGAGGTGAATACATGTTCTACCACACACTTCTGACAGGGTGGCTTTGCTTCACATGCCCCAGACAACTGAGAATCCCAAAACCATAAATCCAGACTTTTCTGCTTCTCAAGTTGAAAATCTCACTAGCAGACTCAGCAGAGAACAGAAAGAATGACCTTCAACCAAATTCTGATCTCCTTTTTTCTCTTTCCCTACACTACTTATAATTCTCTCCTTTTATGTGGAGAGTAATGAGAAAATTCAAGTTCCAGCCTTGATGCTCTCTTAGGATCCAGGCTAGGGGCTAGACAGCAGGTGGGTAGGGTTTTTCTAAAAGGAGTTGAGAATGAGAGGGTAGTAAACTGGTCCATATAAGTGTTCCTTTCATGGTTCCTTATTCTTCAAAGATGGGGGCTTCCCAAAAACAGTTATCTCTCAAAAGCTCTCTGTAAGGTTTCTCTCTGAAAGCTCTCACCTTCAAATTTGTTTTTTCTCTAACAGCTCTCTCTCTCTCTCTGTCTCTCTCTCGTTTTTTGAGACAGGGCATCTCTGTGGCTTTGGATCCTGGAACTAGCTCTTGTAGACCAGGCTGGTCTCGAACTCATAGAGATCTTCCTGCCTCTGCCTCCTGAGTTCTGGGATTAAATGTGTGTGCCACCACCACCACCACCATCCGGCTCTCTTAAAATTCTCTTAAGATATAAAAGTTCCTTCTAAAATTTCTCTCCAGGTTCTTAGAAAAAGTCTCTAAAAGTTCCTTTTGTAAAGTTCTCCTGATGTCTCTGCTATCCCACAAGGCATATTTATATCCAGAGGCACATTTAACAATTCTCTGACAATAGGGCAGGCATATCTTTCAGTGCCAGGAAGGCGGGTAAGAGGTTGAGAAAAGCAGGTGCCTCGCATCTCTTCTCTGGACATGTCTTGCAAGACATCCTGCAAACTTAAGTCTCAGGGTGAAACTTGACTTGTAACTAGCGCTGTTAGCTGATTAAAAGGGGGCTTTTCAGTGCCATGTCAAAGGGAAAAACTAAGGCTATGTAGTGTGAGATCTGGAGGCTGCGGAAAATGCAAAGCACCCAGTATGTACAGCTAAATTCATAGTAACAAATAATCTGGAGTTGGTACCTAGAATATTGCTTGCCACTTTTGTAATAAATCATAAAGGATCGCAGCAGGAGAGGGATATGGAGATGGATTTAAATCTATTTTCCCTTGATTGTCTTTTCAGCATCATCTCTCTTTTCTTTTGCGGCACTGATTACAGAAAAAGGCTCTATGAGTGCTTCAAACAACAAAACCAAACAAAGAAACAAACAAAAGGAAGCACTAGCCATACGTTCAGATTGCCTAGATACTATATAATTAAGATCCAAGGAATAGGAAGAGGGTTTTCCACAGAAATCTATTCAATTTCAAATCTTACTCAGAAATATTGAGTTCAGACCATTGGACAGGTTCCTATAGAATTAGAGAATCAGTCATGTTAGATTGACAGATGCAGAAATGAGGAACAGATATGTGCTGAATAAGAGTTTACAGAAGCAGAATGAGGAAGAGACATGTGCTGAATAAGAGTTATACATCACATCCAATGCCAGTCACTAATAATGTGAAAAGAATGAATGTGTAATGGATTATTGCAACAAACTCCACGGGAGCCTGGAATAAAGGGAAGTCAGGTATTTGTTGGGGGAGTCACTCATGAATGACAAATAAAGTAGAAATCTGCTGTGTTCTTTTGCCCAAAGGTGCTGGAAGCATCCCCTGATCTCCAATACTACCCAGGAGATCAGACATTGCTCCCAGTCCACAAGTAGTACCTGATATCATGCCCAGAAGGGGCAGTACCTCAAAGACTATTGGCTGAATGAATTCTCTCTACACATTTGTGGTATGATTTAGTAGATTAGCTCATGTTCTATACTCAGTGATGTTCACTACAAATAAGAAGAAATGTAGGTGTCATTTTTTTTCATTTTTCATAGGAACATGAAAGCATTTTTACCAGGTCACACAGTTATAAGTGACAGGGCTGGGATTTAAATATAACTCCAAGAAATATGGCATATGTACACATGTGTGTTATATTTACAAGCCATTTATGAGACATGATATTTATTTCTGACCCTAAAATATTTTCTGTTATTAAACACATTAATTATCTTCTTGTTCAAATAAACACAAACATCAAATATTACTAGTATTAAAAAATTATTACCCAACAATATCTTTGATCTAGCAATACAAGCATAGCTTCTCTATATTTCTGCTCCAGTTTTCCACAATTTTCACTAAGAGCTGTGTCAGAGGCTTCTTATCTGAAGGTACACCCTAGGGCAGGGCCCCTGAGCTCAATCCATGGTCTCTGGCAGACTAGAGTTCTTGCAACATTTTCTTGAGGACCATTGGCTAGATGTTCCCAGAAGCCACCTGCTTCTCATGCTTCATGTGTGGATCTCTACGGTGGCTCCTCAGGGCAGGTTTTCTGACATAGGATAAACTTTATGATAATACATCTAAAGATTTGTGGAACAGCAAGACAGTAGTACTAAAATACATTTAAAAATCATTTTGTGTCCTTTACTGCTTTGAACAAAACATTTGTGTATTTTAAAGACCCATGCAGTGAACTTTGTAGGAAAATGAAGATAGTAAAAGGTGGTATTTAGTTACAACATATGTGGGGAATTTCTTTTATTACTATTCAAATAGTATAGACCATACAACAGGGGCATGTCCATCCCTGGTTTATCAACTGAACTTCATAGTCCAAACTGAGAATCAAGTGTTGCCTAGAATAAGCAAATAATGCTCTAGGAATAAAGTCCATTTCTCATTTGTTCACATAGTCCTGTCAGATAAAAACATAGTGAATGAAATTCTTAAGGTTAGGTCTGATTCTCTCAAACACACTTTACCCTTTTCTTACTGTACTTTGGGAGCTCTTTTTATTATTTTTAATGACAGGGCATGTATATCTTGTATATATGTATATTAGAACAGTATAGTCATTTATAAAATATTTTCCAGGGGACATGTGACATGTAGCATGTAATGTATAAAATAAATGTGTCCTGAGGAAAATGCTATCTTTTTCATCTATTGAGAATTATCAAGGATTGGGATATTGACTCATCTGTATGGAATAGTCATAAATTAATTCTATCTCTGATTTCACAGAAAAAGCTGAAACTTCAGGACAATGGAGTACTTTAATTTCTCTAGACCTCAGTTTTCTTTTCTACACAATAAAATAATTTGAATATTTATTCAAAGGCTCATAGAAGACAAATTCTACATAATGTAGGTGATTAAAAGAAAACTGTGCAGTACTGGAGTTCAAACGAGGCAAGAGAAATACCATTGAGCTACACTGCCAGCCCTTTGTGATGATTCTTGATCATGACTTTGACAAATACATCCATTAACCTTTCATCCCCGTATCCTGCTGTACTTGCTACCATGCGTTTAATGGAGAAGAGACAGTTTGATAGGAGCAGAGAAAGGCAGAGAAAGGCAAAGGCCATGCAAGGAATTGAAACATGGTTTTAGAAAACAACAAAGTATTTGTAATTACTTAAATGTAACAAATGCAACATTTTACAACTTTGACTCCAAAAATAGACTTTTGAAAAAATATTTATGTGAAGATAAACTCAAGACTAAAATAATGGGCATAAGTAACTAAAACCAAACAATACATGAGGAACTCAAGCAACTCAATAGCAAGAAAAAAATCCTCAATTAAAAATAAAGGACATATTCTACTTAAGTGCACCACCCCAAGAAGAAAAGCACATAACCACAGATACATGAACAAGACCCAGAACACTGATCATCCTAGAACTGCAATAAAAACACCAATATAATATCATCCTGTAACCACTAAACTGACAGTTATTAAAATGGGTGACAGGTAAATGCTGATGAGGTTACAGAGTTAAGGAGCCTTTGCTCACTGTGTGTGGCCATGGAAATGAGTGGAGCCATTACAGAAACCTGTGAATTAACCATATGATCAATAATCCCAATTATGGTAAATGTCTATGTGGATTGAAAGGAGTATCTTTAAGAGGTAAATACAGACTTGTGTTCATTGTATTATTGTTCACAATAGCCAGGACATGGAAGCAACCTAAGTATTTATGGAAAGAAAAAAGGAGGAAAGTGTGATCTTTGTACAAAATGAAATACTAGCCAACTAGATTAGGGAGGCTAATCATGCAGTAATATGCATGAACCACAGAACACTATGCTAAGATAAGCCAAGCACAGAAAGGCAAATGTTGCATGATTTTATTATAGGGAAAAATCTTCAAAAAGTTGAAATGATGAAAGTGATGTGGATAGTTACTGGAATCTCAGTGGGGTTGCACACAAGGGCGTCAATGGGAAAACACAGGATATTGATTGAAAGGTAGAGGTAGAAGAAAAATAAACTTACTTGACCTTTTCACAGAATGGTGGCTGTACTTTGCAGTAATGCATTGTGTTTTTAAATATATTTACCTTTTGCTACTGGGACACTATATGAGGTTACTGGCAGTGATTCCAAGATCTAACACTACTGTACAAACTGACTTAGTGGAGCCCATTCTATATGGAGAGATACTATTCCCAGCCTAACACAGGGTGTGGGGGTGGAGAGATGCCTTGGTCCTGCCTCAACAAGATGATGGGAGAGACTTAGTAGACTTCCTAGGGAAGGCCTTATTCTCTCTGAGGAGCACATGTAAGATGGGGGCAGAGTGGGGGAGCAGGAGGAGAAGAGGGAGGGGCACTGGATTGGAATGTAAAAAATAAGTTAAAAATTTAGAAAAAGAGAAAAATGTATTTACTTTTGAGCTATAAATCACAATATAAATAGAAATTACTGTTATTCAATAAATTAAACACGAGAAATAGGATTGTGAACCTATTTCTAGTCTTGCTACCTAGTCCAAGCTGATCTCAAAAGTCCCCGTCTCAGCCACCCCACCTTTGGGAGTACAAGCATGTGCCACCATGCCTAACTTTGATGGGGGATGTTCTTCTGTATGCTGTGAATATATGTTTCTCTTACTGGTTGATGAATTAAGCTGTTTTGGCCAATGGACATGCAGGACTTAGCCTGGCAGGAAATGCAAATAGGGATAGAGAGAGGTAGTAGGCAGAGTTCAAGAGATGCCATGTAGCTGCCAAGGGAACAAGTGGTAAGCTAAGATCATGTGGAGATACACAGATTAATAGAAATGGGTTAATGATTAAAAGAACGCTAGCCAATAAGAAGCCTGAGCCATTGGCCAAACAGTTTATGATTAATATAAGCCTCTGTTTGTTATTTGGGATTAAATGGCTATGGGACCGAGTGGGACAGAAAGTTCTGTCTACCTAACTTGACATACACTAATTGACTTCTAGCTTAAATCCATGCCCAGGAATAAATCTCAGAAAATTTCAAAGCCCTAGTAACAAGGTACGACACCCAAATGACAATCTTTGAAGTGGGTGTCTAGGATTTCCTACATCAGATCCTTTATTCTGTTGCTATCATGCCTTTGTGATGGAACTAGCTGGCTGTCATAGTAAATGCAGAGTAGAACTTATAAAGTTGTACTTCTGGTTCATGGGTTCTCCATATATTACATGATAAACATGCTGTCCTACATGCTTGAGACATTGTCAACAATAAGCTTCAACTTGATTTTTAGACTTATGTCTAAGGACTTGACACTTTTAAAGAGAATCTGTACTTAAGTGATGATGACAGTAAGGATAGCAACAAAAATGATCATTTTCACACATTCTGTACATTGTAGGCACTTTTGAATAACTTCATATATGATTAACAACTGAAATTTATCTCTGAGAACTACCTAATGCTATCTTTACTTAGTTTACATAGGTGGAAACTAAACCACCATACGTTTTCATATTTGTGCTCACACATTAGATAGCCTGGCTCTGTAGTTAGAGCATTTGGCCTACAAGAAACTCATGACCCATGTACAGCATCTCTGAGAAGGGTCCCATACATATGTGAGTAACAGATCCATGAAAACTTCCATGAATTGGAAGTCCCGCTGCTCATATGTCTTCTGATGCTAAATAATCCTATGAATTAGGGTAGTTTTACATTGTAGTCTACAGTAATAAAAGAACAAAATACTGTTACAATTCACCAACTTGTGTAATCTTACAGTAAAAACTGTAATTTTCTTCTACCTAATACTGTGCCTCTTCTACCCAAGTAGAACTGGCGATAACTTCATAGCAGTATCCTACAGTCCTAGTAATTAGGCATCAGATTCTCCATTCTAGTGATACTTAATGTTACAATTCATCTTTTCCTATGAACCTTTTCTGATATTACTCATGACTTCATAATATACTGGAATGGTTGCTGTCATGATTCTACCTGGTATATATCTAGCAAGTAAAACCCTGCTTATGGGGTTTCCTACGATGGGCTTAATCTTTCCTGTTAAAGAGCTATGACCTTAATCACTTACAAATGCACTGTATATTTTTGCTTATTTTTGTTCAGAATTCTTTATGTGAGATGTTAAAATTAAAGTTGAGAAACAACTGAATCACTAATTTTATTGGGATAATATTCAATTCCAAGATAGGCCAACTGTGTTCTATCTACACATGTATGCATATGAGGCCATCATATAGCCACAGTTGAAAGCAAAAGGGTAGAAAATGAATCATATAAAATATTAACAAGAAGACTAATGCAACATTTATAGTAATATCAGATTCATGAGAAATTAATGTTAGAAGTATTTATGGACACTTAAAAATCAAAATGAGAAATTCAAAAGGAAGTTATCAGGGTCTGGAGAGTGAAGACTCATGTTAAGCCTCATGAACTAAGTTCAGATCACAGCATCCAAACAACAATAACAGAATCCTGGCTTGGTTGAATGCACATGTAACTAAGCACTGTGGGGGCTGGACACAGAAGATTTCTTGGATTTACTGGCTGCCAGCCAAGGTATAATTCCAGTAAGAGGCTCTGTTTCCAAGAAATAGGATACAGAGTGACAGGTCACAACACCTGACATCCTCCTCGGGCCTCTTTGCATACATTGATGTATGCATCACAACTCACATGTACATATACCTCATACCCATATACCACATAGACATACACACACACACACACACACACACACACACACACACACACACAAACATTCATACACATAGATGCACCTAGAAAAAGTGAGCCATCAGCATTTACATTTGTGTACATCGAGTAGAATAGTTCATAGGGAAAGAGAAAAGGACTGTTTATTCAAAACAACATGACTATGTAGAGAAAATACAAATATATACAAACTATTAAAATAAATAAGTAATCCCAGTCCGGATCAATGAATATATTGCAAACAGAAGAATTAATCATGCATGTGTATGTAACAAATAATTAGAAATTTTAAAGTGAATGAGTCAAAATCTACCAGACATTGAGAAGGCATATTTAACTTCTTCATAAAAAGCTATGAAATATTATTGAGAAAACTAAAGAAGACCCTTAAGACAGGGCTGTACAAACATGTTCATGGGTTAAAAAGACAATACAAAATGCATACTCTTTCAATTCTTCCAAAATTGATCTATGGCCTCAATGATATCCTGGTATTTGCACACTGTTATGTTTCTGTCTGTATTTCGCTCTCTCTCTCTCTCTCTCTCTCTCTCTCTCTCTCTCTCTCTCTCTCTCTCTATTCTACAGTTAAGTAGAAATGCAGTATTTTTGTAGAAATCAAGATTATCAAAATTGGAAAAATTCCAGCCCCATTCATAAGTACAAGAAAAGTATTTGGGAGTCATCTGACAACCAGGAGCCCACGTGACCGGACCTTAGGTGTCTTTGGTAAAAACACATAGTTAAATGTTTCTGACTCACTAATAGCAGGAAGGAGTCGAAAACCACAATGGAAGATTCCTGGCTCAGACTCTTCCATCTACAACAGACAAGTGTATTTCAATACTTTCCCCTTGGTTCATGGTTTTTTATCTGCCTGAGGGGGGAAAATAGAACAAACGGGAAAAGCACGGAACGATTCTTCAGAGATTTTAAAACAAAAGTACAATTTATAGATGAACCTGACCACACTACCAGGCCTTAAAGATCCTGTTGATCTCAAGCTCTCATACAATGGAGCTTTCTTTCATAGCCGCCCGGAGGTATGTGGAAATCGTCAGGAGTTACACGGGCCGGTCGCACAGGAATGTTTTTTCTTAGATAGATAAAGATCAGGTTAGTTTTCATGGTGCCAGAAATAAGATAAAATTTCACTTCAAAACTTGAGCTGTGTTGATCTTCCTCCCCTCGTTTTGTGTAGCCATTTATAGCCGTCAGGGTCAGCAAAATGATCTGCTCTGATGACCTCTTTGCTGTGCTGAGCTTGTGGCTGTCCTGAGCATGTGACTGTGCTGTGGCACCTTCAGATGAACTGGTCATGCAGACCAGGCCCAGCACAAATGTGTGGCGAATTGTGTATTTTTAAAAGAAAAAAAAAAGGCCATTATGTGGGTTCTTTCACGATGTCAGGCATTTTCAATAAATGGTATCCGGCCTCAGGTGAGATCCCTGGTTGGGAATATGCAACCGTTGTGTTTTTTCCCCCCTTTGGCCTACTTCTGTTTATTTTCTTGTAGAGTTTATGGCAAAACGTTGCATTTCAAAAAGCAAAACCACGGTCTCCTTCTGACCTCCAGCTTTCCTCCCTGTTACTATCATAACAATGACTCTGCGTTTTGAAAAGGACCATGGTTAGTCCTTGACCTGCACTGAGATTTGAAAACTTAAAAGGAAAGCCACTCAGTCAGTTTATGCATACACTCGAACTGTAATGACTGTTTTGTCATACTTGTGCCAAGAAGATGGTCTTCTTAAGGAAATACATTCATACCAGTACCCTTCAAATCACAAACCCAGTTTCTCCAAGTCAGACAGGATGGGGCTTTTGGGAAGGCTGTGTTGGCAAGTCCTTCATGACACTGTGATAAGAGAGTTCTTGGATTGCATGCTACCCACAGGCTCACTAAATAGCCCTGAAACCCGAAGCCTGGAGAAGGTATGAACTTCTGGAAGACTTTGGCAAGGATAGACCACACCTGTTATAGCTTCTAAATAAATAAACCACTTAAAAATAGAAATGACCATTAACAGGAAGAAAATATTCCAAAGGGCATTTTCCTTCACTCAAAGTATGCATCAAGACACAGTTCCCATTGTGGTATCTCCATTCAACTTCAAGTGTGTTTTGTTTTTCCCTCTGTTTTCCTGAATGTTATTTTAAAAATTTGACATATGATTATATTCACCTTACATCCCTTGCTTTCTTAGAAGTATAAACTAAAAGTATTAATATGTGTCTATAATATTCGGTGTTTAGATGTTCTGAGACAGCAGTGCCGTGTAAAGTACCATGTGGGGTTCACGCAAGCGCCAATCCAAATCTCTCACTCAACTGTTCAAAATGCATTATGACAAGTGAGGGAACGGAGTGACAGAGTGACAAATAAATGAGCTTTTTTTTTTAAACTTCACTACTGCCACCTATTGTTTTTGACAGCGATCACTGGTAGGTTATGTGGCGTGTTTCCCTCTGACATTTCTTCGTGAGTGGTACTAAGTGGAAGATAGACATAATTCACAAGCCATGGAACAGTTCATTTTACTTGAACTTTTCTTAGGCTGTGATGTTAAACATATTCATTCTCAAAATAAATCATTTTGTCCATTCCAAAGGACAATCTAATGTAGGGAAGAAAAAAAGGAAAGAGGCTAAGTATATAGTGTTAGCCTGCCCATAGTCCCAGCACTCAGCCTCAGACAGATGATCACTGCAAGTGTGAAGCAGCCTGGTTTGTACAGGAAGCTCCAGGTAAGTCAGGGTTACAGAGATGGAGCAGGCTGGAAGAAGAGAAGGGGACAGAGTGGGAAGTAGGGCTACAGAAGGGAAAAGAGAAAGAGGAGAGGGAAGGGAAGGGAAAAAGAAGAAAGTGGAGACGAGGGAAGGGCCAGGGTGTAGTGGCCAGTGAACTTGCGGTGGTGGCCACACACTATGGATGTGCCTTCAGCTGTGCAGATGTGACCCCTGATAAGGAAGAGAAGGGGCTGGCTTGCCCTCTTGGCTTGCAGTGAGAGCATCAGAAGAGCAGAGACTGCATCTTTTGGAGCAGGAAGACCACGGCAGGTATTTACTGTTTATTTGTGTAGGTACTTCCCTAAGAAATACCTATTTATCATTTATCTTGGTTCTGGTGGACTCATTTAATCCCCACCTTCACAAGGGGAAAAGTAAGGGAATGGAAAATAAGAGGAGGAAGGAGGATCATATTGCTGGCCTAAACTAATTTGTCTCAGGAATGATTCAAGAGCTACACCTGAAAGACATCAAAAAAGCATCTTACAAAAAAAGGCCTTAAAAAGTTCATAACCCATGTCTTAGTTAGGGTTTTCATTGCCATAAAGAGACACCATGACCACGGCAACTCTTATAAAGGAAAGCATTTAATTGGGGTGGCTCACCTATGGTTTCAGAGGTTCAGTCCATTATTATCATGGCTTGGAAAATGACAGCATGTAGGCAGATATGTGCTTGAGTAGTAGCTGAGAGTTCTACATTTTGAAAGTTATAGGAGGTCAACTGACTCACTGGGTGCTATCCTGAACATAGGAGACCGCAAAGCCCATCCCCATAGTGACACACTTTCCCCAAGGTCATACCTACTCCAACAAAGCCAGAGCTCGTAATAGAGGCACTCCCTATGCTATTATGAAGGCCAGTTACACTCAAACTATCACAACCCCATAAATACATCCATGACTGTAATACATATGTATTTTTCTCCATATATATATTCTTCTTATCTTGCATGCTTAGTTATCAATTTACACAATATGGATGCTAACTGCTAAGACTATGAATAACAAAAAGCTAGAAAGAGAATGTGGTGGAGTTAGTGGGTCACAGCACATGCAATCCTTAATAGCTATACATGTAAGAGGACATATTACAATGTGTCAGATGTTTTAAGAGTTCCTCATTGTGTAATTTATTTTTCCCTTCTCTGTCTCTCTGTAATGTTGTCCTATGTCACTTACAGAGCAGTGACAACACTTGCCCATTTTTTGTCTCTTTGTTGTAAGTTATTGCACATGTTACCACAGCCATTTCATTGGAGTTATTCAGCAGTATTATTGGCTATGGAAGAAAGACCATTGCTAAGACCATGTTCTTGTCCTATCAGTATATTTCTTATACAGCATACTGAACAGTTCAACCAGAGGAACTTTGGTGCTAGCATAAACTTTCTTTAATCCACCTAGTTCAAATGGAAGCCTATAGCTTCTTATGAGTGTTAATATAGCACTTGGCAAAAGAACAGAAATCTATTATGTTTTCAGATGGATTGTCGTTTGTTTTATAAGGGGTTTAGTGTAGTTTTTGTATGTTTTAAATTTGTTTTACATGATTTGGTCATGGACAAAATGAACTACGTAAAATGTAAAATCCTCACAGCCCCAGTAAAGAAGACAGTTACTGACTTAGCCCAAGAGTTTTCCCTATTCATTAATCCAGGCTCTGGCATCATTTAAATCCACATTTCGAATTCTTCCTACTTACATATTTGTTTAGGGCAGAGAAGGAATCTAAAAGGACCGAGAGAAAGCCAGACAGTCTCAGGGATGAAAAAACTCCAGTGCATATTTTGAACAGCATCATAGACTACTGACTGCTTAGTGTTACAGGAGAAAGAATTTAAAGTCACATGGGAAGCATTGAAGACTTTAGGGGAGGTTGGCTAATGTACATGAGTTCTAATTGGTCTTAATAATAAAAGCCCAGAGTCAGATATAGGGGAAAGTGCTGAGAGATCAGACAGACAAAAGAACAAAACCACAGCCACCTTACCTACTTAACTTCCCAGCCAAAAAGAGAAAGAGCTCCTGTCTATTCCTGCCTAATCACTTCCTGTCCTTCTGCACAGACCTCCAGACCTCTATGGTTAACTAGTGGCTAGCTCTACCCTTGAATCTTCAGGCAAGTTTTGTTTGTTAGAATATAAACAAAATATCACTACAGGCTAATGCCATTAACCCATAGCACTTATAACCAATTCATTTTATTATATTGATTTATAAATTATAAATTATATACTGATACTTTATTAGCCAATATCTCAAGACTCCATATATATTTTAGATAAAGTTTATTATTGATAATGAAATATTTATATTTATTTTGATCTCAATTTTAATTATATTGTCATTATTTTGACATGCAGATTTAAAAGCAGATGAATAAAAATAAAAACTAGATTGTAGATTTTCAGTGTTGGTATTTATTATTTACTTATTTTGTAAATTCACTTCAAATGTATGATTTAGAAATTTTTACAACTTAACTTATTTAATGATCTAAATTGTGAATTTACTTAACCAGGCACAGCATACTGAAAGGTAATGTGCAAGTTTGGGCCACTATGAATCACTCTGCCTTGTAGAATTCAGAATTTCCCATCATGTCCCAGAATCACTTTTGCTTCTTATATAACAATGTAGATTTTGACTATAAACTGTCTTCAGGTTTCCATTGTTGTGAAGAGGCAGAATGACCATGGCCACTCCTACACAGTAAAACCTTTCATTGGGTGGCTCACTTTCCATATCAGATATTCAGTCTATTATCATTGTGGTGACAGGATGGTGGACATGATGCTGGAGCAGTAGCTGAGAGCTCTGAAGGCTACAGGAAGTCAACTGACTCACTGGGTGGCATCCTGATCACAGCAAAGCCCACACCTATAGTGACACACTTCCTCCAACAAGGCCTTATCCATTCCAACAGAGCCACACTTCCTAATAATACTATTTCCTATGAGATTATGGGGATCAATTACACTCAAACTACTACATTCTCCTCCCTGTCCCCCATAAGCTTCTAACACTATCATAATGTAAAATTCATTTAGTCCAACTTCAAAAGTCCCCATAGTCTATCACAGTCTCAACAATGTTTTAAAGTTCAAAGTCTCTTCTGAGATTCATGCAGTCACTTAACTGTAATCACCTGTAAACATCAAAATCAAAAAACCAGATTACGTACTTTTAACATATAATGACACAGGATATACGTTACCATTCCAAATTGCAGGGAAGGGGGCATAGCAAGGAAATGCTTGACCAAAGCAAGACCTAAAAACAGCTGGGCAAACTCCAAACTCTACATTTCCGTGTCTGACATCAAAGTGCATTTCAGATATCCAACTCCTTTCATCTTTGTTGACTGAAACATAATTCTTTCTCTTTGGGGTGGTTCAATTCCCCTGTAAGCAGCTCTCTTCAGCAAGTATTCCACAACTCTGGCATTTTTAACATCTTGGGTTCTCCAAGGCTTCAAATTCATAGCTTCATGTAATGGCTTCTCTAGGCCTCCATTCAGGGACACTACTGATATATGCCTGGCGTCTGTGACTTTCGTTAGGCACAGAAACAAATTTCATAATTCATTTTTTCTATTCTTAACGCTAGAGCCAGAACCACATGACTGAAGCTGCTCAGTTCTGGTGCTTCTTGGGACTGGAACATGTCTACATTGTTCAATTATATCTTCATCAGCTTTCTGTCCTTTACTGCCTAATCTTGGCTGTCCTGAAACACTCTGTAAAAAAAGCTACCCTCAAAGTCAGAGATCCACTTGCCTATTCCTTCCCAGTGCTGGATTAAAGGTGTTCACAGCCATACCCTGGTCTTGGAAAGTGGTTGGGATCTTGACTCATGGTTACCACTCTTTTCAATTCATTTCATTTCATTTCTTAATCTGTTTATCTCCTTGAACACAGGATTTAGCTCCATTCTACTTCCTGGAATTCTTTTTCTCCTCAGAAATCACATTTTATATAACAGGAATGATCTCTAGGAAACACACTAAAATTCTTCTCCTCTGAAACTTCTTGATCCCCACAGTTCATCAAATCATGTTCAGCCTACTGTTTTCCAAGGTCCTACTAGTATGGCCTATTAATTAGTGCTTAAATCATTTCACTGTTTTCTGAAACCAAACTCCCAAAATCAATACTGCTACAAACAAAAATGTGGGCTGTCCTTTCACAACAATATCCCAGTCCCTGGTATAAACTTCGGTTTCAGTTAGAATTTCTATTGCTGTGCAGAGATACCATGACCCTAGCAACTCTTAAAAAGTAAATCATTTAATTGGGGTGACTTGCTTACAGTTTCAGAAGTTCAGTCAATTATTATTGTCTTTTTAGGATTTCTATGATGTGACAAAACACCATGACCAAAAAACAAATTGGGAGGAAAGGGTTTATTTGGCTTGAACTTCAGCATTGCTGTTTATCATGGAATGAAGTGAAGACAGGAACTCAAATAGGGTAGGATCTCAGAGGCAGGAGCTGATGGAGAGGCCACGGAGGGAAACTGCTTACTGGTTTGCTTCCCATGGTTTGCTCAGTCCTTGTTTCCAATTTTGTGTTTTATGGATTTTACACATGTGCATGCATGTGCATGCATTTGTGTGTATGTGTGTATGTGTGCGTGTGTGTGTCTATGTCTGTGTGTCTGTGTTTCACATGCTTTTCTCCTTCTGTGTGTGCTCCTTGTTTACTTCTAATTTTCTTGTTTTTCTACGGGCCGGCTTGTTTTCTAAAGAGAGAGAAAGAAAGCTTGAAGTTGGTTGACTTGGGAGGTGGGGAGGACCGGGGAAGAAGAGAGGGAAGGGAAATCATGACCAGAATATACTGTAAGGAAACCAAAATTTGTCTTCAATAGAATAAAAGAAAAACACTTTGAACATTGTATAATATGTTGAATTTTAAACAAGATTCTACAGTGAACCAGGTGAATACAGAATTAAAAGGTTATTGATCTAAAGTGAACTTTGAAGGGACAGCTATATACATGCAGAGTGAACAAAATGTGTCGGAAAGTCACTAGCTATCATATGCCTTCCTGTCAGTTAGTTAGTTTGCTTAAGGGTCATGAGAATGATCACACCTGCAAGCTGTTCACCTTCAAATTCTGGAAAATTTGGAATGTTCTCTCATACAATTGTTTACTTGGTCATTTTGAGACGTTGACTGTCTTTGCAGCATATGTTACCCTTGAACTTGTAGCCTAGACTGTCCTTGAAACCCTAATACTCTTGCCTCTGCTTTAAGAGTTGAGACCTCAGTTATGAACAATGATAGCTGGCTACTGGGCTCATCTGATAAGTAAGTAATATACAAGATGAATCAAAATTAGTTGTAGTTCATGGTTGTTGTAAGTTCTGGTACAGAATTTCATGTAAGATAATGCTATCATTTGAGTAAATGCCCCCCAAAGACCCATGCTATAAATGCACCCAGGTTTCAGCACTACTGAGAGATTGTATGAAGCTTTCAATAGTCAGAGCCTTGTATCATATAACACTTTCTCCTGAGATTGAAACAACCCATACTACAGCAAGCTCCTTCAACAGGAGGGTAAACAACTCAAATTAGCTTCAGGAAATCCCTGAAACTGACCAGATTCACCAGGCCTCTCCCTGCCACAAAAAGCAATACAAACTGAGAATCCCTCTAAAATGGAAGGAAGCTGAGATGCAAAGAAGACTCTAAGACCTGACCAGTTGCTTGGAAGAAGCAGAAAGCTTTGTGGAAGAGGTTTAAATCAAGAGAGGCACCTAGAAAGGGGAGTCTCATACCTGTTGAACTGCCTGCAGGATGGACAGTGTGCTCCAAGTTTCCAGCCATTCTCCTGACAAAGGGTGTTCCATTTTTACTGGCCTTCCTTTGAATTGAGCTTTCCAGATAACCTCAACACAAAATATACCAAAATTTTAAAAATATATTATTCAGTTTCAGTAATGAATTCCATTTGCCCATATTTGTACTGCCCAGTTGCCTGACACTCTATACCAAATCAGCAATCCCTACCTACACTGGCTTAGGTTTCTGAAGAAACTTAAATAAGCTTAGTTACACTTGAACATGCTCAACATAGCTCACCTACCCTTGAGTTTCCTTGGAGAACAAGTTGATTGTTTTGTAATTAGTCATGAACTATTTAATTGCAAATTCTCAAAACTCATGTCTTTGGTAAATCTTCTGAAAATTAAAGATTGTCTACAAAGAATTTAGTTCAATTCTTAGCTCAGAGGGTTATAGCTGAACGGTCTACAGTGATTTCCTCAAGTTGGCTTCTCTGTCCAGTCTGACTGGAATTAAAGAGGTCACAGTGAAAGCAAGGACTTTTATTTCTTGTTTTCAGAATGAGTTTGAATAATTCCACCATCACTCACCCCAGAAGACATACAAGTTAATAACTTTATGTCCTTTGTTCTTCCATGTCATGGTTTTCAAACATGGCTGTGGAGACTAATATACTAATGCCTTGTAGCGAACTGCATGGTTACAGTGACAGGCTACAACACTTCTCAATGATCCGGGTGAAGGGCTAAGGATGTAAATGAAGACAAAGACAGTGCATTTATTATAACAAGAGCAGAGAGTTAAATGCCAGTAGCAGGCATAGTGGAAAACTACCAGGTCATCAGCCCACATTCCCAGGGCCCTTCAACAAAGGATGGGCAGACAACAGGAGCTTGCCTTCAGGCTATACTGGGAGGAGGGGACAAGAGGTATTTTGCTAGAAGCTCCAGTCACAAGCTGGTCAGCAGATCTCCATGGGGGAAGGGTGCAACAATGCCTTACTTACTAAATATGAGTTGTCAAATTGTATGTAAATGATCTAGGCTGCAGAAGGGTAGGAAAGCTGGTGGGATCTGGAGAGAGGCCTCTATTTCCAGAAAACTTCCTTCAGGAAAAGTCTAGGGCATCTGGGAGAAGGCCTGTTGATAACACAGTTACAGAGGAATAAATCTGTAAGGACACAAAGAGATAGAAGAAAGGTTTTAAAGTAGAGCATGGTATAAGACATGAACCTATAATGGGTGTTTGGATGCCAGTTGTCCGGATAGCAGAATAAGTCAAACTCTGGGTTTGACAGCTTTACAAGCTAAGTTTTTTCCCCTGAGATTCTAGATCATGATCCATGCCTATAAAAGTCAGTGTTGGAGTTTTATCCCTTGATCTTTTCAAGTCAAGTCAATGCTTAATTTGTTTCTTCCAATTTTCAAAATGCAAAGGAGCATGAGAGTTTCAGAACTCCTAGCTGAGCTTCCCTGTTCCATACCATTATTCTCC
The DNA here is from genome assembly GCF_017639785.1 of Mesocricetus auratus. Lineage (NCBI taxonomy): Eukaryota > Metazoa > Chordata > Mammalia > Rodentia > Cricetidae > Mesocricetus > Mesocricetus auratus. Next base: position 73,807,132 of record NW_024429193.1, on the reverse strand, counting down.
TCACTACCACTTCTGAGTCTCCTACCAAGATTAGCACAGTGCCTGCTGAGCCCAGAGCTTCCTTCTCATGACTCACCTAGCTTGGCTCTGTACAGCATACGGTTCTGCTCACTGCCTTCTTCAGAAATCCTCCTTCTCCCTTGGATTTGGAGTTAGTGCAATGGGTTAATCACTTGTTTTTTATCTACTTTGTAATTTTTTTTAATTTATTGAACAAATGTTTTTAGTATTTGGTTCCTCTTTTTATGTTTTATGAAAATTTATTTTTATTCGCACACAAAATGAAGATTGTAGAAATGTTTGAATGATATAATTCAATACATATGTACATTAATATTTAAATCATAAATTATTTCTTGAAAATACTTATCATTTGTTTATAAGAAGACTGTTTAGAACCCTTTTGTCTATTTTTTGAGAAATAATGCACACAGTTGTTATCCACAATCAGCCTGCTGTGGAATAGCACATCAGACCTCTTATCTAACTATAAATTAATCCTTATTGACCAGTCCTATATCTAGCTCCACCCACTGCCCTAGCCTCAAGGAGCCACCATTTTACTCTTCTATGGAATCAATGATTTGATTCTTTAGATGAATGAGATCCTGGGGTACTTGTTTTTCTGTGACTAGCTCATTTCACTTAACATAATGGTCTCCATTCATGTCACAAATGAAAAGGTTTCAGATTTTTATGATCAACTCATACTCTATTGTGTGTGCATACCAAATTCTCATTTTCCATTCATCAGATTATAGACACCAAACTGACTTCTTTCACAGGCTGTTGTATATGGTGTTAAAATAAACATGGAAATGTATGCGTTGCTAATCATATGGTTTTATTTTCTTTCAAAATGTAACAGCAATAGATTGGTTAGGTCATACTATACTTCTTCTTTTGATTTTTTTGAAGTTGCTGTTCTCTTCTGGTCTTCTTTTCATGGTTTCAAACGGCATGATTGCTTCATTTCAGGATTACTTCCTCTGTTAAAGGATTATGTTGTACTGAATAAATGCCCCTCATCAACTTTGGAGCTTTTACAATGTGTCCCCAGCTTGAGGTTCTAGGACAAGATCCTCTTTCCTCTTCACTTTCTGGAATAATAAGGATTACTGTGCCTTATAATCTTCAACAATTCTTAGATGTCAATGTTTCTCTCTACCACCTCTCCTCTATTGTGTTTCCTCCCTTACCTAAATAGTCCTTCCCTTGTCTCTCTTGGTGAATTCATCTGTTCAAGGAAATTTCACTGTCATTTCTTTTTTATTAAATAATGTGGTATCTCTGTTTTCTTAGCTTTTTCATCCTCTCATTAGTAATATAAAATTCATATTTTACGACAATTATTTCACTGTATCTTCCCAAGTTGGAGCTTTAATTCTATGATAGTGGACACTAAATTCCAATAAACGTTCTATGCCTAGAACCTGGAATAAACTTCACATCTCATCACACTGTCACTGAATCATCTCATATAACAAAAGGAGAGTACATGACAGTATCATTCCATACACTCCCCTGACTTGTGCACGTGTGTGTGTTGGAGGTATGAAATGATACTTACTGTACTATATATGTGTGTGTGTGCATATATACACACGCATATAGAAATATAGAGAGAGAATGCACATGGCTTTTATTACTGAGTATTATAATATTTTTTTCATTAGTGACGTTAATTACTCATTGTTAAACCTAACTTACAAATTAAACTTCATCATAGGTGTGCATATATGCAGGTAAAAGAACATATGTCATGTTTAGAAGTATCATGTGTACAACTCTATGGAAGTTTCTTGTAATGTATATGTCTTCCATCTATGATATATATGTATATATGTATATATTCTTTATTTGGAAGTCATTAAAGGCTTCATTTTAGTTAACTTTAGACTTAGCTCTAATGTTATATTTTATTATTAATATAATATTATATATATTATATATAATATTAATATAATATAATATAATATATTATTGATATAAATAAAGGGTAAACCCATCTTTAATTACAATGCAATAAGCAATGTTTTCTGTCAAACTTCATTATGCAAGTATGTATGTATATATGTATGCATGCGTGCAGCATCTACCCACCCACACCTACATATCCATCCATCCATCCACCCATCCATCTAAATATAGCTTGCATAATATTCTAGGTTTTTGCACTAGCTCATTCTTTTAATGAGGTTTATACTCTCATTACTGAAATTTCTGAAATCCTTCTTTTAGTTCAGTAACCACATACACAAAAATGTCACTTACACGCACAGCCGGATGAGCTACCCTAAAACAAACCCTTGCCATTTCTCTACTTGGGCTAAGATCTGGGATACTACTGACACCACAGATACTGCTCTCCCAGCCCTTCCTAACCACCAGCATTTTTCTGTTTTCCAAAGATAACCACCATCATGGCATCTCATACCATATGGTGGTTTTGAAATTTATGTGATTTCAACTTTATGGACTGAAAATCATGAGGATGTACTGCTTAAATACCCCTTCCAGAAAGGCTTCCACTGACCACAGGAATGTAGTTAGCTGCCAGCCTCCAGCTGTGAACTCTGCCTGGCCTGTTTCAGCCTTTGGGCTGAAATCACCCTATTTTTGGAAGTCCGTAGTCAATAACTAAGTCAAGTGCCATCATCTTCAGGGCATGTTCTTCCTGGTGTGGTTTCTAAGCAGTTACAAAAACACTGGTGGTAAAGGTCTGTGAGGCATTTGTCCTCAAAGCCAGGGTGCACTATTATCAGTATTTTCTCCAGAGCTCCCATTTGGCTGGTAGGAAATTGGTCATAGGTCATATTTGTACCACATTCTGATGACTTCATTTGCTTAGTCCTGTTTCCTTTTTTTTTCCTTTTCTAGGTGTTATTTTCCCTGATAAACTATTGCTGTGTAGGCCCCAGTTATGTTATTTTTACCTTGTTCAATATTGTATCTGTGTACCTGATAGTGGACATCTGGTTGTTTGGACTGTTAAGTGTAAAGACACCATGAACACATATATGTGATGTTTGAGAGACTTTTGTTGCATCATTAGAGGCAAAATCTCCCTATTTTCCTTGGATAGTCTTGAACCACTGAACTCACGTAATCCCATTGCCTTACCCTCACTAGGCCCATTGTCTCTGCCTATAAAGAGTTCCGTAGTTAGCTTCTTTTCAGTTCTTTGTACAATGGTTTGGGGTCAAATACATTTCCCAAATGGAATGAAGAAGATTTTTACTTGTTTCTTATTCTCATTAATATTTTGCATGGTTAGCCGGGCGGTGGTGGCACACGCCTTTAATCCCAGCACTCGGGAGGCAGAGGCAGGTGGATCTCTGTGGGTTCAAGGCCGGGCTGGACCAACAGCCTCCAAAACAATACAGAGAAACCCTGTCTCGTAAAAAAAATATTTTACATGGTTAGTCTTTAAATTTTGATTTTTAGTGATATAAAAATATATACCAGGATGTACTTAATTTTAGCTTTCATATTGATTGGCAAAGTTTGACTCTTTAAATATGTTTTATCTCACTTTTTGCCTTTTCATTTATTTTGTCTCTTAAATAAACAGATATACTTCCTGTTCTCTAGTTTTAGGCAGACAACAGTTTTAACTGGAGCTATTGTAACATACAAATTTCTTTTAATGCCATTTACTAGATCAAGAAAATCCTTTTATTCCCACAATGACAAGAAATCTCATGAGCTACAATATTTTGTAAAATTCCTTTTCTGTATTTTATGAGATCATCATATAATTCTCCCCAGTACTGTTATTGTGTTTTTTTTAATTTTTTGAATTTTATTTCTTTTTTAAGTGTTAAATACTCTTTATTTGCTATCATACATAAACTACAATGGATACATTTCAGTGGTAAAAGGCAGCGTCCTTTGACGAAATTCTAATTACATCAGCTTCATGAGGAATAGACAGTTGCTTTTTGATACTAAACTATTGACTATAACAGACCAGTGAACACAAACTGAAACACGGACTTGATTCTGAGACAGTGAAAGTATTTCTCCAGTGTTTAAACATATTCATATGCCCAGCTATATGAATCTAAGAATAAAGCTATTCTATTGGTTCTGAGGTGACACCCCATCTTTATGGAAAGACGAACATTTCTAATCAAGTCCAATCCTATCTTGAGAAAGGGACTGCAGTGATAGTATTTACACAACTGGAGTTGGTTTCTTTTATTACATTTTTGAAAGATCATATCTACTTTGTTACAAAACAGGACTGTCAGACAAAAAACACTTTTAGCCATTCATCATCTGCATTCTGGTGTATGAATTAAATTAAGGCACACATTGAAAACCATGGTGTATCTGTTGCGTAATGAATAATACAGTGGTATTACTCTTTAGTGGTCTTTTCAAGCTAAGCTATCAGGTCTACCCTCTTCCTCTTCTTAATTCTAGTGAAGATCATTTTTGTTCCAGAGATGTACCTTTTGAGATTCTCCAAAGACTGCATCAGTGAATCCTATCTCCAGGTGATTCCTTTGTTCTCATTAGCATCCTTGAGACTCCAGTGACCCGACATGCCTTCCACACAACAGGCTGTGGTGATTTGGTCCAGTTTTATGCTTGCTTCCCTATTCCATAGTGTGGAACTGGCCACACTTCCAAACAAAAATCTTCTTGCCTTTCTCAACATCACTCATTCTACAGCCTGAGGATAGATGTCCTGATTTCTGAGTTTTATTCATGTATTTTTGCAATTATTTTGATCATATTCAATATTTTGCCCCAACTCCTCCCATAACCACCCTCTACTGCCCCTCACCCAATCATACCTTTCTTCTTCTTCTTCTTCTTCTTCTTCTTCTTCTTCTTCTTCTTCTTCTTCTTCTTCTTCTTCTTCTTCTTCTTCTTCTTCTTCCTTCTCCTCCTCCTCCTCCTCCTCCTCCTCCTCCTCCTCCTCCTCCTCCTCCTTTTCTTTCTCCTCCTTCTCATCTCACCCCCATACAGTCTTGTCACCCAGCTAGCTGACCTACACAGGCTCATTGTTTGAACTTCAGTTGGTAATTCTGTTTAAAAAGGTTCTTAGGAGGTGGAGACTTGTGGGGAGAAGTAAGACTCTGGCAATGGACATTTAGTGTTATAGCTGGCCCTAGTTTGTATTTACTTTCTGCTTCCTGACAGTGAATGCAAAGTATATGGTGCCTCCCACTTCTGTCAACATATTTTCCCTTCTGTAGTGGACTTTACCATTGAAGGGTCCAAAATAAACCCTTGCTGCCTTACGAACTCTGAGTCAGGTGATTAGTCATAGCAATTAGAAAAGTAACTAATGCATTCCATATCAGCCTTTGAGGATAAATATTACTCTGTTCTGCCCAAAGACTCTGAGATTCACAAAAGTGCAGTAACACATTTAAGGCTGTTGCTAGCCAAATATTTCAGATCCAGCTTGAAGCTGGTGCCGTTGCTCAGTAAATGAAATACTTTTTCTTGCCTTTCTTCCTTTTTCTATTTCTGAGGCTAAAGAACTATTTTTGAGTGATTCTTTTGTCAGCCTTTTTACTTTGTTCATACACATTGTCTGTTTCTTGGTCATAAATTATATGAACATGGCTCAGAAATCTCTAAGATGAAGTATAAAACTCTTTTAAACATAAAACACTAATATAAAATCCAGTATGAACTCACTGAAGAATTACTTTCAATGAAATAGCATAACTATATACCCCAAACTCAGCGACTTTGTAAAGAAGTGTTTATTTTCCTGGCTTTTAAGTGGTAGGTCAACTGACATTTGTCTCTAACTTTACATAGGCCGCACATGTTTCAATTCAGGAGTTATGCTAAAAATTCCTCCTCTTGTGGTGATCCCACGTGTCTTCGGCTGTGCTCAGAAGTCACATGACACCCACCAAGGCCTCATCTGGGAACTTTTGCCCACATTTTATGTTCTAAAGCAAATCACAAACAACAGTGAAATTTACAGACTGAGATTTGTCTCTTCCCCTAAAGGGAGGTTTTGAGAGGCTAGATAAATGGCTCAGAGGTTAAAGGGTCTCTTTTTCTTGAAAAGGACCTGGGGTCCATTCTCTGTACCCACACTGGGCAGCTCACAATTCCCTATAATTTCATTTCCAGGACATCTAAAGTCATGTGGCCCTCAATGGTGCTTTTGTGTGTACATGGTGAGGATAAACTCATGCAGGTATACACAATTACCCAAAGCGTTTTTAAAAAAGAGGGAAGTTTTAAAAGGTGGAAACATGGATCTAGGGTTATGTGTTAAAGCAACTTTTCTAGAAGACTGAAGTTGTAATTCAAACCCCGAAGTGTTATTTTAGGGTACCCATGTGATGTCTTTTGCATGGGGCTTTGCTCTGTAGTTTTTGTTATATTTCTTATTACTTTTAATAAATTGTACTCACTTTTTGCCAGAAATAATGTGTTCATTTCATTGGAGTTTCTGCAGTGTTTTATGTAAAGTATATATTGAATGAATTAACTTTTTTTTTTGGTTTTTACGAGACAGGGTTTTTCTGTATTGTTTTGGAGGCTGTCGGTCCAGCCCAGCCTCAAACTCACAGAGATCCTCCTGCCTCTGCCTCCTGAGTGATGGGATTAAAGACGTGCACCACCACCGCCAGCAAATAAATTAACATTTTGTAAGATGCTGAAATTTCACATACCATAAAACTTACTCCTATTTCTAGAAAAGCTTAGCATTGAACTGAAAAGTGCAGAGCACATGTGTCAATTCAATTCTAATTAATACTAATATGTCCCTAAAGAACAAAACACTCAGAAATACACTTTAATGCACTCTTATATACAGGCATCACGAAAATATTGTCAACTGAGTACAAGATGAAACATAGACTGATTTGAGGGATGAGTTCAATTCTGAAAGCCAGACACTACAAAGAACTAAGGGAAAGGGGTGTAATGACTACAGCAATTCAAATGATCAAACATGCAGAATAAAAAGATAGGAGAAAAAGCCAAGAAAACGTCATTTTTAAATATATGCCAGTGAATTTCACAGAGCTTACTTATTCCTAAGATAAAAACAGGGTTTAGATATACTTGTTAGGGCTCAAAGATGTACAACATCTACAAAGGGAAGACATATATTTATTATTTTTATTATTACTGTATTATTATTTGTTAATTATTCTTAAATGATTTAAAAGTCAGAATCTACTTACTTAAGAATTATGTTGTTGGGAGCTTCCAAGTTTTCACAGAGCGGTAGCTTGTTTATGTTTAGGTTAGAGCATTAAGGAAAGTCTCCAGGTCTATCCTCTCACCTTTCCACTCAAGGCTTCTTCTTTACAGATCAAAGAAGGAATAATGCACTTCTCGACTTGCTGCAAAGCTCTGCTTTCTTATCACATAAACAAGGAACAATTGGTCAAACTGATCTGGACTAAATCCCTCTGGACAGCTGCCGTTTCAGACAGGATGAGCTTCACCTTTGAAAATGAAGGTGAGAAGGAAAGGGACAAAGCCAGCAAGAGAGCAGAGTCTATCAAAATGGCTGTGATGGGTTGTCCCCATGAAAGTGTTTTCATGTATTTAGAGCTGCTGTTTAAATAGACAGATGAAAATGTAACAAGCATATGAAAACTTAGTTTTGCTATCTTGTAGCTATTAAATTAGCTAAAGAATTATTACATGCTGTTTTTCCTTCAAATTAGAAAAATAACACATTCATAGCATGTTCTGCTATGTACAAATCCGCCTTGTCTTTATGCACATTTCATATATGGTTACTTTATCAGTGATTTTTTTTGATAGAAAATTGTTCATCACTGAACATTAAGGACACTATATGGCAATAAAGCAATGTAAGTATTGGGGTCTCTGACTTAAAGCAAAATTTAAGTGAGCTTCTTTAACTGAGCTGAGAAAAAAAACTATTGAAGAAGGTGTCCGTGGAAATTTTTAAGCAATTTTTCTGTTATTTTATCTTTTAATTTTTCTCTTTTTTTTTTTTTTTTTTTTACGAGACAGGGTTTCTCTGTATTGTTTTGGAGGCTGTCTGTCCAGCCTGGCCTCGAACTTCTTTTAATTTTTCTTAAACAGAGAACATTTAAAAGTGTAGTTCTTATTAATATTTATCTGCCTGAGCTTCAGAGACCAAGGAGGACATATAGGATGCAATCCTGGGAATAGAACAATACTTTTGGTTGGCTACAACATTGTTTTCAGATATTAAGGCGAACTACTTTTCAATTCTCTGTATGTGGAAAACCACTTTAGTTTTTGACCTCCTTGAACTGTTCATGCAAGGATAACACATTTCAAAATAACTCATTTTTATAGTTTAAAAATATCAAATTATATATAGTCTGAGAAGAAAAAGACTTAGTGCTGGGATGTGGGGATGGGGGCCAGGAGGAATTAACAAGACAAGTAGATGGAGTGTAATAATTAGAGTAAGCTGCTAATTAAAGGCTTCTGGGGACTAAGAGGAAGAGAAAGGCAGGCTAGTGATGGGTCTGGAGCCTCCCTGCAGTCACATGGTACAGCAAAGAAAGGAAGGACTGAAATTAGAGCTGAGAGAGGTGCTGTTCCTGAGGAGCCATTCAAGCAAACAGTTCTGGGTCCTGACCCTTTGCAAGCTGTAGCTGCAAAAGCAAAGTGCCTGATAAAATACAGCTTATGTTACATATCACCTAAAAGGTTTTGATAACACGAGTTTATACTGACAAATGTATTTTTACAAACATATTCTCTTACCAGTTTTGATGGCTCATACCTGCTCTTGGAAAACCAAAGCAAGTAGATTTGAGTTTGAGGCCAGCTGAGGTTACATACTGAAATGCTGTCAATATGTTATTTAAAAAAATAAACTCTCAACATCTTCTGGAGTTGTCTATAGCATGAATGGTAGAATGCAGGGCTTCCAAGTACTTAACACATAATCGACTCTTAAGTGGCACCCTGGCCCCATCCTTCTATAATATAGATACTATATCACGCCTGATACTGTAATGCATGTGTCCCAATAGTTCACTGCTTTAGAAAACATTCAGCAGAATGTTACCCTCTCAGTTTATTCAGACATTGAAAACAGCTCACCATCAGAGCACCTCAAGGGTTATACTATTCATCTGTTTGAAGTCACTCAAGTTACAGGACAAGACCTTGGAAATCTATTGGAATGTTAAGACATATGATTTTTTACTTATTTTGATACATTCACAAAGAATCCTGTATCTAGGGCATAAGAAATAGGTGGGAAATACAGTCAGTTCTTTTATATGTTCATCAATATGTACCGAGTGAATTGAGTGTGGAGGGTGTTCAACTGTAGAGATTCAGTAGGAAAGCTAAGTTTACTAAAACTTCAGTCTTTAGGGCATTCTCACCTTGTGGATTTTAGAGATAATTCCAAACTTTAGAGAAGAGGGAGATAAAAGAGCATTAGGGGCTGGGTGAGATACTAGGGGAAAACGTAGGAAACAGGAAGAATGAACTCCAGAAAGGGGAGCAGAAAACTGAAGTTTAAAATAAATGAGTATTGAAGTCCAGTAAAAAGGGACACAGGAGTTGGGGTATGTGGCCCAGAGGCACCACCAAAGTTGAGCTTGCTTGAGGCTTTGCCTTCCACCCTTAGCACCTAGAACAAAAATAACATGGCCAAAATAGTAGCAGTTGTGTCTAAGAAATTAAATATAGTATTTTAAATGAATTGACAAAAAAAGGAAAAAGCAGAACAAAATTTGACTGTTAACAAATGAACAAAATAGAAGCAGTTATGTCTGACAAATAAAATATTTTAAATGCATCCCCTCCAAAAAATTCCATCAGAAAAATAGAACAAAATTTGACTGTCAGCAAAGGTGGTGATCTGACACATCTGATATTTGTACAATTGATAATTGTGTAATAGATGTTATAAAGATACAGATGGATTAATAGACTACAGAAGACGAGGAATCAGAAGTTTGACCTCCAGCATGAGACAATTATATCACTGCCTACCTGTAGAAAATCTCTCATGGGAAAAGTTTCCTTTTTATAGATTCTGCTGGTACTGGTTAGTCTCTGAAAGTTTCGTCTGAATTAGAGATGCACATGAAGTGACTAACTATGTGAAGATCCAGGGCATTAATCATGCCCCTTGCCACAAAGTGCTTTTAATGTACAAAGTGTGTCTATGCTCCTACAATGTCACTGCAAAGTGCAGAAAGCTAGTATACAAATACAATGAGTGTGAAAGAGATTGGCAGACAATCAGTCCTGGTCCACTCAGAACATGTACATACATATGTATAAACACACAGTTGAATGCACATAAATCCTGCATTCCGATGAGCTCAGTAAAGGCAATGGCAAATACTGTGCATGCGAATAGCCAGTAACTTCCTTCGGATGTGAATATAGAACTAAAATCGGATACCTGGCCCGAGAAAACACGGGTGGTTTGCTGGGTATGCAGCAACCGTAACAGTCTGGGAATAGTAGAGAGGATGCAGATATCCGTTTGAATTGTACATATGAGACTGGCTGGGGCATGTTCAGGGAAGAAAGGGATCACCAGCATAGAAATTTCATAGAGAGGTTTGTCTAGAAGTGATCAAATCACTTTCAGCAGCATAATATGAGCCACTTTATGGTTTGTTATAATGGGAATATATTATCTCTTGGAGTGAGACTCTGTGCAGGAAAAGTACTGTGTAAGAGAGCAGAGAGACAGCACACTGCATCTCAGAAGAAAGTGCTAATGAAATTGGAGTCCATCATTTCTAAGTAAACACTGTTAAATTGGATGATGTCTAAAACAGCGCACTTCCAAACAGTTACTTTTGTGGGTTCTAAAACACAAATAGAAAAGTTAACTATCCAATTTTGGAATTTTTAGATAGTGTCTTAATTTATAAATAATTCAGAAGTAATAGAAACATTTTTGTATAATCTAGCAAATATTTTCTAAACTTTTCTCATGCTCAAGTTAAATATTTAAGCATTGAGTTGATGACAAATTGATCTTCAATGGGTAAAACGTTTGATTTACTTGGGAGAGAATCCACTCCAGTGTGAAACTGGTAATGACAGTATTCGATGCTTTCCTTGCAGGAACTAGAAGTCAAAACTCAGGGCTAGTGCCTGTGATGTGTGGGTTCTGCTGTCAAGTGCCTTTGGTAGATTCTCTGCCTTTGCTTGAAAATCACCAGTCACCGGGGGAAGATAGCACACGGGGAGGCTGTTAGCAGACCTCACACTGACTTCCACTTCCTTTTTATTTAGGTGCTATATTTGACAATCCTAGACAAAAAAAAAAAAAAAGGCTTCTGTGGGTGGTCTCTATCTTTTCCATGGGCGCCAGTTTAAAGATCTTTAAATTATGTGTTTCCTTACTCATTTTCATTTAAACTTTCAACAGTTTAAAAATAACATTTTAGGTCTGTTACTAATGTTGAGATATGATGTGAAACTCTTTTGAAACTCTCTTACAAAGGTGTCCAATGGAATCGAGAAAGCTAAGCACTATAATTATTTACCATTTATCAAAGTTCTCTTTGATAAAATCATAGAGGTTTTTATTTGAAATGGAATGATATCATTTTCTCCCACTTCCTTTCCTCCCTTCAGCCTCTTCCAGGTAACCTTCCTCAAGCTGCCATCCCCATTATTTCTCTACTCTCAAGCCGATAGCCTCTTTTTCTTTGATTATTGCTGCTACATATAAATGTTTATGTATATATTTTAAAACCTACTGAGTCTGTTTATCTTGTTTAAGTCCATAAAGTTTCAAGTTTGGCCACTCTTGACTGAATAACCAATAACAGGTCTCATCCTTGGGAGATGCTAAGTCTCCTTCCCTCAACAGTCCATAGTTTTCTGTTCAGGTTTTCAAGATTTAAAATGACTACTTTTTTGCATGTAGTATTAGAAGTAGATGTTTTAGCAGAGAACCTGAAATTTCATGAAGTTGCCTGTAATTGAACATACAGAATTATTTTTCTATTTTTCATATTTGGCATTAAGATTTTATTTTTGAGGCAGGGCCTCAAAATAAAGCTATGAGGCAGCTTGGTGAGTAAAGGGACTTGCCTCATATGCCTGGTAGTCTGAGTTTGATCCCAACATGAAGTTGGAAGGAAAGAATTAACACCACAGAGATTTCCTGTGTCCTCCAAATGGATGCTGTGGCAGTGCTCTTCTGCTTGCATCTGTAATACATACAAACCATTTGCACATGAACATACACAACAAGAAATAACCCATAATTCTGGAGCAGCAATGGTTCTTATAATATTTTGTTCTCCATCATTTTCTATTGTCCTGTATCTCCCGGTAATTTCTTGTGCCTATTTTCAACAGCTCTAAAAGCAGTAACAGTGGTTGCTCACCTTGCAGAAATGGCACCAAGTAACACTGATTCTACATGTTCTTAAAACAATTTAAATGGAAACAGATCATATTTAAATAGTTACTTATTTTACACTTTTGGAAAGGTGATATGATCAATATTATCGGTAAATTTGCACAGATTTCCTATATGTTTGCTGAAAGATTTTAAAGATTACATAATGAATGTTGTTCATAGGACAAATATACAGAGAGGTCCATGGATTTTAGACACATCAAAGCATACAAACAGCTACTCTCATTTAAATCTTTGCTGTTCAGAAAAAAATTTAAATTCAATGGTAAATTTGTCATTTATCAGTTTGTGTTGGCTTTTTCACTATTTTAAACAGCCATTAATAATCAAAGAGCAAAACAGCAAAGTAGACTTTCTGTATTTTTGGGGGGTCCTCAATATAATGTTTATCTCATTAAGAAACAATTGTATTCTTACAAATGTTCGAAGGAAGTAGGATGTATATGTAGTTAGAATATCATACTTTTAACAAATGTCAGCATTAATGTTTTTACTACCTTTTTCTATAATTGTTTCTTGCTACATTTATTTTCTTTTATTTGCCTTTTTCCTTTTTATTTAATTAGAAACAAGTTTGTTTTGCATGTAAATCACAGTTCCCTCTCCCTCCCCTCTTCCTCTCCCCCCAACCAACCCCCTATCCCATGCCCTTTCTGCTCACCAGGGAGGGTGAGACCTTCCATGGTGTATCTTCAAAGTTTGTCATATCATTTGGACAGGGCCAAGACCCTCCCCCATGTGTCTGGCTGAGATAGCATCCCTCTATATGGAGTGAGCTCCCTAATTCCATTCCTGTACTAGGGATAAATACTGATTCACTACCAGAGGCCCAATAAATTAACCAGATCTCCAAACAGACATCCACATTCAGGGGGTCTGGAACAGTCGTATGCTGGTTTCCTGGCTGTAATTCTGGGTCCCATGAAATCCCCCTTGTTCAGGTCAACAGTTTCTGTGGTATCTTCAGTCTGGTGTTGACCCCTTTGCTCATTACTCCTCCATCTCTGAAACTTGATTCCAGGAGTTCAGTTCAGTGTTTAGCTGTGGGTGTCTGCTTCTGCTTCCATCAGCTACTGGGTGAAAGCTCTGGGATGGCATATAAGGTAGTCATCAATCTCATTATTGGAAAAGGGAATTTAAGGTAGCCTCTCGACCATTGCTTATATTGTTAGTTGGGGTCGTCCTTGTAGAGCTCTGGACATTTCCCTACTGCCAGATTTCTCTTTAAACCTATAATGGCTGCCTCTATTATGGTATCTCTTTTCTTGCTCTCCTCTATTCTTCCCATGACTCAATATTCTTGCTCCCTCAAGTCATTCTCTCCCCTCCTCTTCTCCCCTTTTCTTTCTCCTAACTTTCTCTCAACTTCCCCCATGCTCCCAATTAGCTCAGGAGACCTTGTCCCTTTCCCCTTCTCTGGGGAACCATGCATGTCTCCCTTAGGGTCATCCTTGTTTCCTAGATTCTCTGGTGGTGTGGATTGTAGGCTGGCACTCCTTTGCTCTATCTCTAAAATCCATATATGAGGGGGCATACACCATGCTTGTCTTTTTGTGACTGGGTTACCTACTGCAATGATTGGACCAAGAGCCTGCATCAATTGGAGGAAGAGATGGGTAGGCATCAATGCAAGAATACATTCAACAACCTAAAGAGCAATATGGCAACACCAGAACCTAGTGGTCCTAAAACAGGAAGACCTGAACATCCCACCCACAAGAAGCAGAAGTAAATAACCTTAAACATAAACTTAAAGAAGGTAATAGAGACCCTTAAAGAAGAAATGAAAAATTCCCTTAAAGAAATGGAGGAAAAGCCGGGCGTTGGTGGCGCACGCCTTTAATCCCAGCATTCGGGAGGCAGAGGCAGGCGGATCTCTGTGAGTTCGAGGCCAGCCTGGTCTACAAAGTGAGTTCCAGGACAGCCTCCAAAGCTACAGAGAAACCCTGTCTCGAAAAACCAAAAAAAATTAAGAAAGAAATGGAGGAAAAGACGAACAAAAATGGAAGAAATCAACAAATTGTAAAGAAAGCCATGAAAACCAAGAAAAAGCAGTCAAACAGGGTAAAGCAAACAGTTCAAGAGTTCAAAATTGAAATAGAGACAATGAAGCAAATATGAACTTAGGGAATTCAGGAAAGGGGAAATCTGGGTAAACAAACAGGAACTACAGATGCAAGTATAACCAGTCGATTAAATACAAGAGATGGAAGAGAGAATCTCAGGAGTTAAAGATGTGATAGAGGAAATAGATTCATATGTCAAAGAAAACATTAAACTGAATGAATTCTTAACACAAAACATCCAGGAACTCTGGAACACCATGATAAGATCAAGCATAAGAATAATAGGGATGGAAGAAAGAGAAGAACTCCAGCTCAAAGGCAAAAACATATATTCAACAAATTAACAGAAGAAAATTTCCAAACCTAAATAAGGATATCCCTATGAAGAAGAGTAAAAGTATCCAATTAAGGAAACTGAAGATGACTGGACAAATGAGATACCTGAAGCAGAAAGACAAACCATCCTGAGAAGATGTTCCAGGAAATATAGTAAATTATCCTCTAATGGTATAACATACTTCCAACAGAATAAAATTTTATATTCTTCCCAAATGTTTGTTTTTTCTCTTATCTACAGACATAAAAGGCAAATGGTCTTTCTGTAGTCTCAATTCAATTAAAAATTAAAGCTGGCTTTTGCTGCAGAATAATCCTTCTATCACTGTTTGAATATATGTCTTTATGATTGGTTTAATAAACAAGCTAGCATGACCAGTAGCTGAACAGGATAAATTCAGGCAGGCAAGCCAAACTGAGAATGATGGGATGAGGAAGGGCAGAGTCAGTCAGAGGAATCTTCAGCCAGATGGGGAATGAATCAGACACACAAAATGTGATAGAGGTAAAAGCCATGATGCCTGGAGCAGCACACAGATTAATAAAAATGGATGAAGTTGTAAGAGCTAGTTAGTAACAAGCATGAGCTATTTGCAGAGCATTATAATTTACATTAGGTCTCTGAGTCTGTTATTTGGGAAGCAGCCTCCTGCTATTTGGGAGCAGGCAGTCGGGACATGAAAACTCCACCTATAGGATTTGGAGTTGACTCATGATTCTTTCCTTCTCTAAACTCAAGCATGCTTGTTAAAGGAAAACAAAAAGTCTCCACTCATATTAGAAGAATCACCTTATCTAGGACAGAAAAAAAGCCAAAATTAAGGGACTATTCTATTTCCACTAATCTCATAATCCTTTAATTTTATTTTGACTCTTTAAAACTGTTTTAAAGGTATACATATCATCTCAAATGTATAAGATTAACATATGTATATATATTCTGCTTTGATCTTAGTGATCATATGTATTGCTAACTAATTCTAGAAATAGTTTTTATCTTGCTTCCTATACATGATTTTGGACCTGAGTCTGAATCAGGTAACTAGGAATTAAACTGTGTACCCCAGATATATTTAATAGTCTGTGGTCCTTTAACCTCTCTGAGATCTGCTAAAAGTAGAATTTAAAATGTTTAAACTTTCCTAACAGCAACCTTTGAAGCCTCCAAAAGGATTATGAGGCCCAACAAGGATGATTCCACCTGGATTGCGGTAATGCTACTAAACTGACAAACACTAACCAAAGATCAGGATTGATCTACAATCTGCTCAGGACAATTTCAGAAAGGTCAGCTGGGATGGTTCAAGCTCACAGACTCCTTCATCCAGGACTTCATAAAAGGCCCACACTTTTCCATTACATAGAGACTGGACAATTGCTAGCTCTCCCAGGAATTGATCATTATCTCAATTTCTCAGGGTCCCCTAAAGATACTGTAACCCCCAGACAACAGGAAGTTATTTTAAGATAAAACTTGGCCTACATACCCAAGAATTTGGATGGGTGGTTTTGGTCCTTCAAAGTATTATGGATGTTCATAATTATTTGGAGGGTTGGTTACAAATTGTTATTGATCATAGGAAGGAAACTAACGGAGGTTAGATTCAGGGATCTCATTCTGAAAAGAAAAGGGGGGATATAGGAATACAGGTTAAAAAGTAGATTACTGCATCTATTTAAACTAGAAAAGCAACTAGTAGTCTTAAGTATTTTACATTGGTATGGATTTTTGTATATTGATAAAAATTTAAGGTTATTTCTGTAATACCATATGTATATGTTTCTCTTATTTAAGGTATTGTATATAAGCAGCTCAATTAAAAATGTAATTATGATTAAGAAATACATGTTTGTAGTTAGTCATCTAACAATCAAATTTGTGGTCATGTTAGGTATGTTTTTAAGATCAAGCACATATATTTTAGATATTCAGATGGCCTTCAAACACTTCAGAGGCATACAGAACAGGACATTTAAGATGTTTTAATAACAGAAGGCTTTTCATGATATCGAGATATGTCTGCCTAGCAGCACAAGTTTACTTCAAAAAAGGATGATGAGAGTTTGCTTTCATCGCTGCAAAGTTAGCCACAGAGCAAGGAACTGCCCTTTCCTCAACTGTTGACAGATGCTGTCCAAACTGGACAAAGAGAACTTTGTCAAGACTAGGTGGGGCAGTCCTTCAAAATTCCTGCTTTGTTGTAAAGTCTGTTAGATATTGTTTGCTTGTAGGCTACAAAGGGATGCTCCCACATTCCAGAGGAACCATGAGTAAAAATTTCCAGGTAGCTAGCTGGTTCTGTCCTTTCTATAGTTTTGGAAGTTGCTTGCTCTGCACTTCCTGTTTACTCAGGTAATAGTATATCCTATTTGGAGTTGAACCTCTCCAACTCTGATGGAGTTGCAGATGAGATAATTATAGTTACAGCTTTCCTTGTTACCAAATTCTAAAAAGAAGCTAAAAATAGAGGTGTAAAGTGTAAAGGTTGAGAGACATAAAAACTTATCTAAGAAAGTGTTTTGAGATTTAAAAAGATAGTTTTTGGGTTGGCATTTCAAGTTAAGAAAGAAAGTAAGCTAGGTATAAAACTTTGGACTCTTCCAGATTAAGATTGGTGTTAGAGTAATTTCTCCAAATTTGCCAAATACAAATGGACTGAACATTGTGAATTTAATTCTTACTTGATAATTTTTATTATTGAATATTACTGTATTAGAGTTACAAGATTTCTCTTCTTTTATTTAGACGAAAAGGTAGAAATTTTGTGGGATACTTGTACAGTGTGTGAAGATGTATCACTGTGAGTGGCTTAGTAAAGATCTAAAAGGTCAGTAGATAGGCAGAAAGAGGTTAGGTGAGACTTTCAGGAGCAGCGAGGCCTCTGGGGGTGGGAGATGGACACCAAAAGAAACAGGTGCAAGATGCTGTGTGGTTCAACGTGGATTAATATAAAGGGAATGATTCAAGTTTTAAAAAAGTTAGAAAAAAGCCTAAGCAATAGGCTGAATTTTCATAATTAATAAGAAGTCTCTATGTCAGTATTTGGGAGCTTGTTGGCAGGACCGAAAGCTAGTTGGCGCTATTGTACATGATAGTATCCTTAAGTGTAATGAAAAGAATGTAACCATGATGATGCCAGTTAAGCATTAAGTGCCTACACTATTTCCAGTTCTCACAATGTCTTTCAAATGAAAGTCAATATGTGTGGTGCCAGTGTGAATAGTCATTATTTTCTAACAGTCAATTCCCTATAAAAGAGGAAAATTGAATCAAGTTACATTAAAAAAGGACAAATAGCCTAGTAATAAGCACCTATTAGGATAATAGTGAGAACCTCTCTACTGAAAGACTTCTCTTTACTGAAATCATTATCCAGAGGAATGTGCAGCTGAAAAAAGTGAAGTAAGGGACAATAGCATGTCACAAATTTTCCATTCTTTGTTAACTGGTCAACAACGACTGCTTTTCAAATTATTGTCTTTTTAATAGATATGTTATATTTCGTGCACCTTTTGGGTATATGCCTAACAGTGGAATTGCTGGGTCTCATGGTGGACTGATTTCCATTTTCCTGAGGAATCTCCATACTGATTTCCAAAGTGGCTGTACAAGTTTTCACTACCACCAGCAATGGAGGAGTGTTCCCCTCTCTCCACATCCTCTCCAACATAAGCTGTCATTGGTGTTTTTGATTTTAGTCATTCTGTCAGGAGTAAGATGATATCTCAGAGTTGTTTTGATTTGCATTTCCCTAATGGGTAAGGATGTTGAGCACTTTCTTAAGTATCTCTCAGCCATTTTAGACTACTCCCATTGATATTCTGCTATATTTATAGGTCAGTGCCTTATTCAGCCACCATCAGAGAAGTTTCTTCCTACAGCAAATACTAACAAATACAGAGACCCATACCCAGACATTATGAAATGAGAAAGAGAAAGACAGATAAGACTTTGAATAGACAGTCATAAATGGGAAGTCTCTATTAAATTCCTCCTTAGAACTCAGGAAGCAACTTGGAAGAAGAGGCTGAAAGAGTGTAACACCCTAAAAAGATGGAAGGCACTCCAAAATCAACCAAGAATAGCTCATATGAACTCACAGACACCTAAGCAGCTTGCACAGGGCCTTCATGGGTCTGCATTAGGTGCAATGCATATATATATATATATATATATATATATAATAGGTTTTAATTTAGTATTTTTTATGGGACTCCTGAGTATGTGAATGAATGGGTCTCTTACTCCTACACCTTCTCATGGGATCTTTCCCTTCTGTTGGTTTGTCTGACCCAACTTTGCTGTGATGGCTTTTGCTTTACTTTAATATTTGATTGTGTTATATTTTGTTGTTACTTCTTAGATGGCTGTTATTTTCTATCGAGATACAGAAAGGAAGTGGATCAAGATGTGAAGGAACTGAGAGGAAGAAAGGAAGAGGGAACTGTAACCATGACATATTCTATGAGAAACATCTATTTTCAATAAAATGGAATAAATAAATAAAATTACTTGCTTTACAAAAAGAAAAGAAAGCTGGGCAGTGGTGGCTCACACCTTTAATCCCAGCACTTGAGAGGCAGAGGCATATGGATCTCTGTGAGTTTGAGGACAGCCTGGTCAACAGAACTATTTCCAGGACAGCTAGGGCTGTTACACAGAGAAACTCTGTCTCAGAAAAAGAGAGACAGAGAGACAGAGGGGGTGGAGGGAGAGAGACAGGGAGGTAAGGAGGGAGGGAGAGAGGAAAGAGAGAGAAAAAGAAAAAATCTTAGTATACCAGAAAGTCTTTAAATTTCTGCTTAATCGCCCTGCACCTGGTGGTTTGAAGAAAATGTCTGAAAAAGGGAGTAGCAATATTATGAGATGTGGCTTTGTTGAATTAGGTATGGCCATGTTGGCAGAAGTGTATCAATGTGGAGGTGAGACATGAGGTCTCATATATGTTTAAGATACTCAGGGTCTCAGTACCTAGAAGACAAAATTTAATAACTCTCGGCTTCTTCTCCAACACCATGGCCACCTGCATGATGCCTTGCTTCCTGGCATGACAAATAATGGAATAGACCTCTGAGACTGTAAGGAAGCCTCCACAATGAAATGTTTTTGTTTGTAAGAGTTTCCATGGAGTGACACGAAAAACACTGCACAGGAACTCCTACAGCTGATAAATACCTTCAGCAAAGTGGCAAGATTCAATATTAACTAAAAAAAAAAAGGTAGCCTTACTATAATATAGACAATAAATACACTGAGAAAGAATTCAGAGAAACATCACCTTTTACATTAGCTATAAACAACATAAAATATCTTGGGGTAATGCTAACCAAACATGTGAAATACCTGTACAGCAAGAAATTTGAGTCTTTAAAGAAGACACCAGAAAATGGAAAGATCTCCCATGCTCTTGGATAGGTAGGATCAACATAGTAAAAATGACAATCTTGCCAAAATCTCCAGATTCAATGCAATCCCCATCAAAATGCTGGCACAATTCATCACAGACCTTGAAAGAAAAATAATCAACTTTATGTGGAAAAACAAAAGACTCAGGATAGCCAAAACAACCCTGTACAATGAAGGAACTTCCAGAGGCATAACGATTCCTGACTTCAGGCTCTATTACAGAGCTATAGTCCTGAAAACATCTTGGTATTGACACAAAAAAGACAGGTAGACCAATGGAACTGAATTGAAAATGCTGATATTAACCCATATACCTATGAACACCTGATTTTTGACAAAGAAGCTAAAATTATACAATGGAAAAAAGAAAGCATCTTCAACAAATGGTGCTGGCATAAATGGATGCTGGCATGTAGAAGATTGCAGATAGATCCATATCTATCAACATGGACAAAACTTCAGTCCAAATGAATCAAAGACCTCAACACAAATCCAGTCACACTGAACTCTTAAAAGAGAAAGTGTGAAGTACCCTTGAATTAATTGGTATAGGAGACTGCTTCCTGAACATAGCATTAACAACACAGACATTGAGATCGACAATTAATGAAACTCCCTGAACCTGAGAAGTTTCTGCAAGACAAAGGACACAGTCAACAAGACAAAAAGGCAGCCCACAGAATGGGAAAAGATATTCACCAACCCCAATGTCAATGGCCTCAACTTACCTATAAAAAGACACAGACTATCAGAATGGATACGAAGACAGAACCCTTCCTTCTGCTGCATACAAGAAACACATCTCAACACCAAAGACAGACGTTATCTCAGAGTAAAGGGCTGGGAAAAGATCTTCCAATCAAACGGCCCCAAGAAACAAGCGGGCGTAGCAATCCTAATATCTAACAAATTAGGCTTCAAATTAAAATCATTCAAAAGAGATGAAGAAGGGCACTTCATATTCATCAAAGGAAAAATACATCAAGACGAAGTCTCGATTTTAAATATCTACGCCCCAAATACAAAGGCACCTACATTTGTGAAAGAAACATTACTAAAGCTCAAAATGCACATAAAATCTCACACACTAATAGTAGGAGACTTCAACACTCCGCTCTCACCGCTAGATAGGACCTCCAGACAGAAACTTAACAAAGAAACAAAAGAATTAATAGAAGTTATGACCCAACTGGGTTTAACAGACATCTATAGAACATTCCACCCAAATACAAAGGGATTTACCTTCTTCTCGGCACCACATGGAACCTTCTCTAAAATTGACCACATAATAGGAAACATAGCAAATCTCCACAGATACAAAAAAATTGGAATAACCCCCTGCAACTTATCAGACCACCATGCATTAACATTAGAATTCAACAATAACACAAATCGCAGAAACCCTACAAACTCATGGAGATTGAACAATGCACAATTGCACCATCCCTGGGTAAAGGAACAAACAAAAAAAGAAATTAAAGACTTCCTCGATTTCAATGAGAATGAAGACACAACATACACAAACTTATGGGACACTTTGAAAGCAGTGCTGAGAGGAAAGTTTATAGCACTAAGTGCCCACATGAAAAAACTGGAGAACAGTCATACTAGAGAATTAATAGCACAGCTGAATGTTCTAGAACAAAAAGAAGCAAACTCCCCCAGGAGGAGCAGACGCCAGGAAATAATCAAATTGAGGGCTGAAATCAATCAAGTAGAAACCAGGAAAACATTGAGAAGAATCAATGAAACAAAGAGTTGGTTCTTTGAGAAAATCAACAAAATAGACAAACCTCTGTCCAAACTAACCAAAAGACAGAGAGAGAACATGCTAATTAACAAAATCAGGGATGAGAAAGGGGACATAACAATGGACTCTGAGGAAATCAAGAGAATCATCAGGGCATACTTTGAAAATCTGTACTCCACAAAATTTGAAAATTTAAAGGAAATGGACAATTTCCTGGATAGATATCACTTGCCAAAACTAAATCAAGAACAGATAAATAATCTAAACAGACCTATAACCCCCAATGAAATAGAAGCAGTCATCAAAAGTCTCCCAAACAAAAAAAGCCCAGGCCCAGATGGCTTCAGTGCAGAATTCTACCAGAAATTCAAAGAAGAGCTCATTCCAATACTCGTCAAAGTATTCCACACAATAGAAGCAGGAGGCTCACTGCCAAACTCTTTCTACGAGGCTACAATTACCTTGATACCCAAGCCACACAAAGACACAACTAAGAAAGAGAACTATAGACCAATTTCCCTCATGAACATTGATGCAAAAATACTCAATAAAATACTTGCAAACCGGATTCAAGAACACATCAGAAAAATCATCCACCATGATCAAGTAGGCTTCATTCCAGGAATGCAGGGATGGTTCAACATTAGAAAATCTATCAATGTAATCCACCATATTAACAATCTACGAAAGAAAAACCACATGATCATCTCACTAGATGCTGAAAAAGCCTTTGACAAAATCCAGCACCCCTTCATGATAAAGGTCCTAGAGAGATCAGGGATAACAGGAACGTACCTGAATATAATAAAAGCAATATACAGTAAACCAACAGCTAACATCAAACTAAATGGAGAGAAACTCAAAGGAATTCCTCTAAAATCAGGAACAAGACAAGGCTGTCCACTCTCTCCATATCTCTTCAATATTGTACTTGAAGTTCTAGCTACAGCAATAAGACAACAAAAGGAGATAAAGGGGATACAAATAGGAAAAGAAGAAGTCAAACTTTCATTATTTGCAGATGATATGATAGTTTACATAAGTGACCCAAAAAACTCCGCAAGGTTACTCCTAGAGCTGATAAACACCTTCAGCAATGTGGCAGGATACAAGGTAAACTAAAAAAATCAGTGTCCCTATTATATACAGAGGATGAAGTGACTGAGAAAGAAATCAGAGAAACATCACCTTTTACAATAGCCAAAAACAGCATCAAATATCTGGGGATAATGTTAACCAAGGAAGGGAAAGACCTGTATATCAAGAACTTTGTGTCTTTGAAGAAAGAAATCAAAGAAGATACCAGAAAATGGAAAGATCTCCCATGCTCTTGGATTGGTAGGATCAACATAATAGAAATGGCAATCTTGCCAAAAGCAGTCTATAGATTCAATGCAATCCCTATCAAAATTCCATCACAATTTTTCAAGGACCTGGAAAGAACATTAATCAACTTTATATGGAAAAACAAAAGGCCCAGGATAGCCAAAACATCCCTATACAATAAAGGAACTTCAGGAGGCATCACCATACCTGACTTCAAGCTCTATTATAGAGCTATAGTCCTGAAAACAGCTTGGTATTGGCACAAAAATAGGCAGGTAGACCAATGGAACCGAATCGAAAGCCCTAATTTTAACCCACACACCTATGAACACCTGATTTTTGACAAAGAAGCTAAAACTGTACAGTGGAAAAAAGAAAGCATCTTCAACAAATGGTGCTGGCATAACTGGGTAGTGGTATGCAGAAGACTGCAGATAGATCCATGTTTATCGCCTTGTACAAAACTTAAGTCCAAATGGATCAAAGATCTCAACCTACATCCAGCCACACTGAAACTTTTAGAAGAGAAAGTGGGAGATACTCTTCAACGAGTTGGTACAGGAGACCACTTTTTAAACATAACACCAGTGGCACAGGCACTGAGATCAACAATTAACAAATGGGACCTTCTGAAACTAAAAAGCTTCTGTAAGGCAAAGGACACAATCAAAAAGACAAAAAGGCAGGCCACAGAATGGGAAAAGATATTCACTAACCCTACATCTGACAGAGGGCTAATCTCCAAAATTTACAAAGAACTCAAGAAACAAGTCTCCAAAACACCAAAGGATCCACTTGAAAGGTGGGGTACAGAGCTAAATAGAGAATTCTCAGTAGAGGAGGCTAAAATGGCCAAGAGACACTTAAGAAAGTGCTCAACATCCTTAGCCATCAGGGAAATGCAAATCAAAACAACTCTGAGATACCATCTTACTCCTGTCAGAATGGCTAGAATCAAAAACACCGAAGACAATTTATGCTGGAGGGGATGTGGAGAGAGAGGAACACTCCTCCACTGCTGGTGGGAATGCCAACTCATACAGCCTCTTTGGAAATCAGTATGGAGATTCCTCAGGAAAATGGGAATTAATCTACCACTAGACCCAGCAATTCCACTCTTAGGCATTTATCCAAATGAGGCAGGTTCATACAACAAGGGCATCTGCTCCACTATGTTCATAGCAGCATTGTTTGTAATAGCCAGAACCTGGAAGCAACCTAGATGCCCCTCAACTGAAGAGTGGATAGAGAAAATGTGGTACATTTACACAATGGAGTATTACTCAGCAGAAAAAAACAATGGAATCTTGAAATTCGCAGCGAAATGGATAGCACTGGAAGAAACCATCCTGAGTGAGGTAACCCAGTCGCAAAAAGACAAACATGGTATGTACTCACTCATATATGGATTTTAGATATGGATCAGGATAGTGCCAGTCTGCACTTCCACAGATAGAGAGTCTGGGAAACAGGAAAGAACCTAAAAGATATGCATATATGCATAATACCCAAGAGAAGAGGATGGAGACAAGATCCTCTGAATGGATGGGGAACAGGGCGAGGGGGGGGGGTAGTGGGACCTGGGAAGAATAGAGGGGGTAAAGAGGAAGGGAGTTGGTCATGGGGGAACAGGAAGTTGAGGGGGTGGGGGTAGAATAGGGGGAAGAGGGAATCATAGGATCGAAGACAGATCAGGCACCAGAGTGACCTCGAGTGATCTAAAGGTATAACATCAATTGGCAAGCTAAGCAATAGTGGAAGGACCACCTCGAATGCCCATTCCTGATAATGAACTTGATGTCTATAACTATCCGGGAGCCTTCATCCTGGGACTGATGGAAGCAGAGGCAAACACACAACTAAGCACTGAACTGAACCCAAGGAACCCAGTGACAGAGAGAGAGGAATGATGAGCAAATTGGCAAAGAATGGGCTGGCAAAACCAGCAGAGACAGCTGATCTGAACAGGGGAGTGCTCTTGGACCCCAGACCGACAGTGGGGAGGCCAGAATGGGACTGATCTGGACCCCCCAAATGTGAGTGTCAGTGAGAAGGCCTGGACAACCTATGGGGCTCTGAGCTGTGGATCAGTGTCTAACCCTGGTATACAATCTGTCTTCATGTGCCTATAGCACAAAGAGAGATGCTCTCTCAGCCTGGACTCATAGGGGAGTGCCTTGACCCTACCAAGAGTAAAATGATAGACTCTAGACATCCCCTATGTGGAAGGATTTGGCAATAGGGTGGGAGGGAGGGTGGAAGGGGATTGCGGGAGGAGGGGAGGGAGAGGGAACTGGGATTGACATGTAAAACAAGCTATTTAAAATTAAAAGAAAAAAAAAGAAAAAAATATAAACAAGCTGAGAAACAAAAATCACATGGCATCTCACTAGATGCTAAAAAGGCGCTGACAATATCCAACACTCATTCAAAAAAAAAAGTGCTCCCCCAGTATAGTGGCAAATAAAACATTTATTATGTTTAATATTTTATTTTCATCATCATTTTCATTATTTGTGTGCATGTATGATGAGGATATAGATACACGGCCATGTGGAAGTCAGATTAAAATCTTGTGGGAGTCAGTTCTCTCTTCCGACCATTTGAACGGAGGGTTTGAATTTGGGGCTCTTTGGCTAGGTGGTAAAAACATTTACCAGCTGAGCCAAAGTCCTTTATTCAAACATTTCTCTTTTAATTGGATTATATCAGGAACTAATGTGACAAAAAGCTATCTAAATTCCTATCAGAATCTCCCTATTTTCCTTCTCAGATATAATAGTGTGTAGCTGTCATCACAGACAATGCTGAGCTTCCTTTATATCTTTAAGATAGAGAGATGGCTAGATGGTAAACAAGACCTGTCTGTGATAATCTTGACTTTGCAAGTTGTTCACTCATAATCACTAACAGCTCCTCTTTTCATGCACAAAGCATGCTAATTTGGAAAATTAGATGTACAATCGTAATACTACATGAAATCATATCTGTCCCAATAAAATGAAAGACATTTAAAAATAACCTTTCATAGATTAAAATTAGGCATATCGTTTGAGAAATAAAATATGTCCTATCAAAACAATTTGGATACTCAGTTTTGCTTTATTTATATGGGTGCATAAACTCTTTCTTGAGCATGACTGTTCTTCTGTATAAGGACATAGCAGTGTCTGTTCTTATATTTTTGTTTGTCATCCTATCCTTCCAGCCCAGAAGTGTCTGTTCTCATTTAGTGTATTTTCCATATAGACTTTTTATGGTATGGAGATGTTACTTAGTGACACCCAATTCAAACTTCATTACATCATAGATATTGTATTTTTATTGACCCATGGGAAATGTATACAGACATACATGCATACATGCATACATACATACATACATGGAAAGATAGATCAATACATAGATGTATAGATAGACAGAAGATAAACAGATAGATATATAGATGGATGGATGGATGGACAGACAGACAGACAGAGTAGACAGAGGTGAATGGATCCCTGAACAAACTGAACAAACAGCAGGTAGATTGTAGTTCTCAGTGACATTGAACTTTACTCATTCAACACAGTACTTTGAGCAAGCCCACAGGCTCTGGGGAGTATCAGCCTTGTTTAGAGTGCTGGCTTTCTTGCTTCCTTGAGATATGACTCTAGTAAATTATCTTTACTAAGCCCCAGCTTTCTATCTAAAGACAGAATGGTCAGAAGGATTATGGGCTAAATTTTGCTTAAAAGTTAAAAACTGTGTCTGGCCCACTGCACATCTTCAGTGGTTTCTGCCTCGTTATAAATCTTTTTTTATCTTCTACTGTAGTCCTTGTGTGAGCATCTCACATCCTTACTAAGAAAGGGCTAAGTCATTTTTAATGCTTATACTTTATTCCCACAGCAGTTAACGAAACCAGTAGCTTTACACTGGTAAGACACTGTATCTAGCAATAAAAGAAGAGGAAATAACACCAAGATATTTTGAATTTCAGATGTGAAGCAAATATATACTTTATTGTAATGTGCTCTATGATATAAACTAGATGCTATATTATAACAGCTACTCCACTCTCTTAAGGAATTATAGTATCCTTCCTATGTAAGAACTTGTTCACAATGTTGAAAGAAGGAAGCTACAATTGAAAGCAAGAGTTGTTGTACAACTGTTCTTCAATATAAAGAAATTTTTATTTCATTCAACACAGTACTTTGAGAAAGCCCACACACTCTAGGAAGTGTCAGCCTTTTTGGAGTGCTGACTTTCTTGCTTCCTTGAGATGTGATTGATTGAAAAATAGCAAGTATACAAGCAATGCAGCATGTTGTGCGCTATCATTTATGGAAACTGCCAAGACAGACAAATACAGACTTTTGTAAATACTAAAGTTAAAAAATTCAAAGTATTTCTAGACACAACTGAAGAAACTTTCGCATGAATGATCAGGAGGTAAAGAAAAATTTCAAGAATGAAAAGATAAAGATTCCCTAAGATAGAAAGAAAGTGTGACCTCTAGGCTGAGCTTAGAGGGAGGCCAACAGGAGTATTTAAGGTTGCAGCAAGAAAGATAAAAAGAAAAGCCACATGAAGATCCATGAAAGAGGAAAACTCTGGTTAAGGTAAACACACACAGACCAATCCAGGATGCTCCAGTACTAGAGCTGGTTCATGATTACTTTTTGCAATGGTATAGAAAGTAAATGTAAATGTATAAAATAAGTAAAATAGTACAAATAGTTACTCTATAATGTTTTATACTGTATACTAATGGATATAAAATATAAAAGCATGTTTTTCTGATGTCATCATGAAAGTACGGTTGCATAGTCTGTTCGTAAGTATAAAACATCCCTTTAAAAGAAAGACCCCCCACCCACTTTCACTCTTTACTGCTCCTCTCTTTTTCCTGCTGTTCCCCAAGGGCAGACAGGACTTTCCCTATCTACCTCTTCTCTTTTGTCCCCTCTCTGCCCCTATGTTTCTTTACCTCTTTTTTCTTTCCTTTCCCCACTTCCCTTTTTAATAAAACTTCTCACTTAAACTCTGACTGCCTGGCATGTTTGTCCCTCTACCTCGGTCACCCTTGACTCCCATTGGATCTGCCAAGGTCCCCCTCGAGCCTTTATCATAACAATAACAATAAGTTTGTTTTATGTAAACACTATGGACAGAATGAAGAAAATATCCATGGAATATGTACAAAGAGATTATCTATAGAAGAGAAACAATAGAAAAATCCGAAGTGTGTCATTTTGCCAAAAGCAATGAACATAAAAGAAGGCAGCAGGAAGAAAAGACAGACAAAATATATATAGAACAAATAGAGAACATCAATGAAACAGAAATAGCAAGTGCACCCTAAATTACTTTAAATATAAATGAATAAGTCACTCAAATCTAAGTCTTTCAGGCAGCTCCCTCTGGGCTTTCTCTTTTCCCCAGTGATTGTAACCGATTGTATAACTTTGGGGAGGAGCCTTGTGAATCTTGCAAGTTTCTGGATCTGAGATTTATGGATTTTGTCTACCTGTGTATCTTGTAAGTTTCACTTTCAGAGTTTTAAGGAGCCTCCCCTGTATTTTAAAAACAAATTTAAATTTAAGTGTATGGGTATTTTATTACATGTATGTCTACGCATGATGTGCATAACTAATCCCACAGAAACCAGAATAAGGAATCCCATCTCCTAGGAGTTCAGTCATAGATGGTTATGCTCCACCATGGATGTGCTTGGAATCAAACTGGAGTCCTCTGGAAGAGCAGTCAGCACTCTTAACCTCTGAGACATCACTCTAGCCTCGATCCTCCCTTCTCTCTCTAAGAGGATAAGCTTCAATTAAGAGAAATAGCTGCCCAACAATGCATTAATTTCAGCAATGAATAGAAATTTCAAGCAGCATGCATCTGGGGACTTTTACAATATCATAGACCAAATGAACCCACGAGACACCTATAGAGCAATGTCTTTAGACAGAAGCAAAATACACAGCTTTCTTAACACACAGGGAGTGTTCTACAGGATAGATCACTTGTCAGGTCACAGAACCAGTCCTGAGAAACTTCTAAAAGATTGTGAGCATATATAAAATATCTTTTAGCACAACAAAATTAACAGGAATAAATATCAAATGTACAGAAGAAATTAAATGATCCGCTCTTGAGAAACTTATGAGTGAAAGATGAAATGGTAAACGAATCGGCAGTGTCTTAATGGGATGAGAGTGAAGTTCCTCAGTGCAAAGCAAGTGGGGGCACAGCAAAGGTAATGTTATGAGGGGCATTTACAGGAGGAGGTGTTTATATTAAAAAGGACAATCCTACATAAACGTCCTGACCTTACGTATTATGGAACCAGAAGAGTAAAACCAAATGGACCCCAAATTACAAGAAATCAGGGGAGAAATATGTGAAATAAAAAATAAAGAGACATTATTCATGGGAACAGTTGCTTTCTTATGCAGATAATGTCATTCAAAAGCATCTAAAGTACACATGAAATAGGACAAATAATTAAAATTGAAAGAAGAACATTAGAACTCATGTTGCAAAATTTAAAGACATTAAGGAACTTTTAAGACAAGTATACAACAAAGATTTTAATGACTTAGAAGAAATTGGTAATACTAGTTGTATAATATTACTGATTCTGATTAATAAAGAAATAGGAAATTTGAATAAAATATGTAGATTTCATATAGAGATCTCCATTCTGTTAAAAACCTGCTATGAAAAAGAACTGCAGAGTGAGCCAGTATGAAGAAGGGAGGAATTAGTAAAAATAAATTTGAACATAAATACAAAACATTAAAATTAATAAGAATGAAAGTGCTAGAGACAAAAGTAAAGCTCATGAAAGATTAAGTGTCGACTCCCCAAAGGGGAGTCTTGGGTCATTGTCTTTAAAACAGCCAAACATACCATTTGTGGGTTTTGAAGCTAATATCTTCTAAGCATAGCCATGAAACCTAAATGAAATCATGGGGTAGTTCCCATGATTGGGTAGGATTAAAGCTGATAAGGTAAAGCCCAAGTCACAAGGCCTGTCGGGGAAGTTAAGAAGTTTTATTGCAGACAAAGCTTTAGTCTTATTTGTGAAACTTCTAAAAATACTTGGAAAAGGCATAATCTCATCCTTGAAGGTCTTATGGGCTTAGATCTTAATCAAGGTCTATTAGTATTTAATGTTTTCCATGAAAATAAGTATCACCTCAATTTCAGACACTTTTAGCCAAAAGTTGCTAATTGTGCTGGGAGTCTTGACTCTCATCTATCAAGAGGCTTCAACCAGACTCAGAGTGGAGGGGCTCCTTTCTCTCACTGAAGTCATATTGTTTTCAGTAATTCTGTTTAGCCTCAAATCCCACAGTGAGATACTACCTCACACCCATTACGGTGGACACTAGCTTAAAAAATACTCTGAAATCATTTTTGATCAGTGTTGGCAGAAAGGTAAAGAAACAGAGATTCTAGGAAAACAACTCAAAACTTCCAGAGAACAGTAAACGTGGAACCACAGTAGGTCTCACGTTTTCATTTCTATTTACTGAAAACAGGTTTTCAAAAGCTGTCTGTCTGTTCATGCTCATTGAAGATACGTTTACAATAGTCAAAATACAGAAACTGAAAACACATCAAACAATGAGTAGATGAAAAAGCCATAGCAACTACTCACATTGCAATATTGTTCAGCTAAAAAAATGGAACTTTGTGATAGTCTCTAACATGGAAGAGTTTTGAGATGATTATATTAATAGGTATAAGGCACTAACAGAAGAATAAACATTGTGATCCAATTTAAGGAGATGTGTTTAAGGTGGTATATCCTTACCATGACCCTATTTAGATGAGGCATCTAAAACAGGCAGATTCATAGAAGCATAAAGTCACACAGTCAGTAGCTCAGTGGAATAGGAAATAGAAATTCCTTCTCAATGACTATCTATTTGCAGCCATTTCAGATGAAGTGGTTGTTGATCTGCAGTTGGCCACGATGTGATCTTACACCCAACTCCTGTGGGATAGAAAGTAAATAGAGGTGTTTGTGCTCTTCCCTTTAATCATCAAACTATAAGCTTTGCTTCCCCTGTAAAATTAGCTTAATAGGCACATGGACTCCTAACTTCACAAGCATCCTAACTTCAAGCTTATCTCCAAAGAAAGGAAGCAAAAGGCTTATATCCTGTACCTGTCAAGGGATTGAACCTCAGTAAGGTCAATCTTGACCAAGGTTATCCCTTATATCGTCAATTTATTAGTTACCTCTGTGTGTGGCCTAATATCCTTGTGACAACAATTTTGTCAGAAGAGTCCAGAAGCTTGCCTCAGGTAATGCATCTATGGTGAACCAGTGAGAGATCTAAAGTTCCTCTTCAGAAGGAACTCCAACTGAACAGATAAATGATGATTGATTAGGATGCTTGCAGATATCCCATGTGATTCATCATACTCTTTATTGAATATTCCTTCTTACACTACATATATACATGAGAGGTTATTTCCATTGTGGTATAACCTTAAATAAAGTCTTCTGCCTTTTGGGTTCAAAAGTGTCTTTTTTTTCCTGTTAACTCTTCTATTCCCTCCAGTGTAACAAATGTAAAAAAAGAAAAGAAAACAAAACAAACAACAAATAAACAAACAAAACCACTTGCTTCTGACTAGCCAAGGAAACTGTTTCCCTTAACTCTCATTCACCTTTGCCAGTTCAGTGCTCAGTGAAATCACTTACAACTGCATTATTGAAAGAGTTGGCTTCAAAAAGCTTTTCCTAACTGAGAACATGGAAGGTCAGTCTTCTGTCCTCTCCTGGATAGTATTTATTGATCCAGAAAAAGACCATGGACAGGAAGAAGACAAAATCCAAAGTGATGCCTATTAATATTTACATGTGCTATGCCTCACCTCATACCTCATACCTCATTTCTAAATAAAGTCATTGTTCTGTTTTTCTTTTATATAAACAAAAGGCTATACATGTTAAAGAACTCAGTCCTTTCAGATTCAACCCAGAGAAGATATCATGAAACATGAGAATAGACTCAGCCCCTCACAATACCATTTGGGGGCCAGAGACAAACTTCCCTGTGATCACATCTCCAGTTAACACCTTACTCAAGCACCATTCTCCTACCAGAAAATGAGTGACCCATGTCACATAGTCTAAGCTGCATGTGTCTCCCACTTTCTTACCATTGTCACATAACACAGATTATACATTAACTAAGCTTGCTTCCTTGTGGTTCAAGACCTATTTTTTTTAATTCAACAATGGGACAATGTCCTTTCCAGGTGCCTGAGTTGGTCAAAGCCTCTTCTAGGCACATCTGCTGGTTTCTACTTCCTGCGGGCAGCTGGTCTGATCTCAAGTCTTCTTTTTGTTGCTTTTGCTCTTCTGAGATTCTTTGCATTTCAGCTTGTCTGAGAGTCATCGTCACATCTTGGATTGTCTGAAAGTCTTCTTTGCAGTTTTGACTTTTTAACTCTGGGAAGGAGAGGCCTAGGTGAGCCTGGCCAGTTTCAGGGAGTCCCTGAAACAATTTTGAGTTGTTTACCTCTCTGGTTAAGGAGATTTCCTGCAGGATGGAATGCTCCAAACTCAGAGGAAACTGCTATGGATCATCAACCTTAACTTGTCTCACAGCTAAATTTAGGCAGTTCAAACCACTGCCTTTTGGTTTTCTATAAATCATGAGACTGACACTGATAACGTGGAGAGGAATTTAGGCTTCTTCCTCAATGCTTGGTTTGGTGTTGCCATAATGTTGTACCTTGTCCTAAGTTATTCTATAGGATGTAAAACCACCGTGCTTCAGACTATGCCTTACCCTGAAATGCAGTTTTACAAGCAGCTTTCAACTCTATGTCCATTTGGTACCTTTGCCCCCTTTAGTAGACACATGATTAGCAACATCCACCCAGCACACTCACACAGCACAAACTTATACTTGATTTATTCCAATGAGTAGGAAGGATGGAATCTTACAAATTTATCGAGATTGTAGATATATATGTATATATATATATATATATATATATATATATAATAAAATGATGCGAGGAAAATGAGACCCAAAAATGTATCACATACACCAGACTGAGGAAATGATATAATTCCCTCACCTGGAACCCACAAAGACGTGGGCACTGTCACAGTTGGTGATGGCCTCACTGACTTGTCATCTGAACACTGCATGTGTATAACAAAGGATTTACAAATGGGTAAATCATAACTGTCCCCTAGACTTAAGCTCAATTCAATCCCCACCACTGATGCAACCTACTTGAGTTACTGACTGCCCACCTTCCCATTCACCCATCCAGACCTGCCATGCATGACTCTGATTGGTCATTCAACTGTTCTTAGGGTTTCACGTCTTAGGCTGAATTGAACGCTGCAGCTCTGCTCTGTTGCTCTGACATAGTGTCAGCCTGACTTACAGAAGCAACTTCTACAGAATTCCAGCATAGTCCCCAGTCTTTCTCCCAGAAGATTCCATTTGTATTTCTATTGTATTTCTATCTGCTTCCCCGCTGCTCAAGGCTCTTTGATTTTTAGCTTTATGTTGTCATTACGTAGCTTACATAGACAGACATACATCCCCCCCCGCCACACACACACACACACACACACACACACACACACACACATACACACACACAGAGAGAGAGAGAGAGAGAGAGAGAGAAAGAGAGAGAGAGAGAGAGAGAAAGCTAACATGAATCTGTAATATATTTGCATTTCCCATGGCTATCAAGGAAAATGGTTTGCTCTGGCAACTTGCTGGCAATGAAATCATTGTATCTTGAGAACATATTGCCATTCAGTAAATTCTGACTTTGTAAAAAGATACAATGTTTTCATCTGTTTCTGACATAGTATGTTTATGACAGTTATACAAACTTTTAATATAATCTATTAAGAAAATGTGTACTATGTTTTTTTACATTTATTAAGATGGTGCATCTTTGCTGATCTCATTCAAATTCATGGACTCTTTTATTCATCAATTATTTGTCTGTACATATGTATTCCTTAGTATAACCTGTCAAGTCTATATAATGCAATTTCTATGTATGTTTTTAGAGCTAAAAATGTGGTACTGGACAATCAATTGATGTATTCTTCTCTGGGGAGGGCCACCTCTCTCATTTACAGCATTACTCAGTTGCCTGTAATCCTTTGTGTAGGATTGAGGCTTCTTGAGCTTTTTCCTGTTCAGTTTGGTATGTTCGTTGGTGTTAATCTTGTTCAGTTCGTGTTTAGGCATTTGTGTTGTGCTGTTTGTTTGTTTTAACAGAATTTAAATGAAAGACTTGATGGTAATACATGAAAATCATTAGTACACTTTTGATTCAGCTACTTTTTCCCTCAAGTCAAGTTTAAATTTCCTCTATTTGAATTTGTATTTCACAGGCAATATGTTCTGACTGATTCTAAATGACCTGAAAGACTGCTTAATGTTGAACAATCAAATGTGTATTACTGTTATACTTAAGGACATCTGAAATCTTTTTGGTTGCTATGTAAACAATTAGGCACTCTATAAAATTGGCATTACTCTGTGGATGGAATTATACAGTTACAAAAAATGACAAATCTAGAACATTCCTATTGCTTATAAATAGATATAATTTAAAGTACTGATGGACTCAAATATCAGTGTGACTTTTAATATTTTGGACACATAATTTGATAATAATGTATGTTTTATTTTCTAGTTTGATCAACTGTTGCTTGACTTTTCTTTTTTCCAGCATGGTACCACTATCCTTGAGCCTCGAATAAACACACAGATGCTATACTAATTATAAAACTATTGAATGATGGCTAGGGCTTCTTATTGACTAGCTCTGTCTTAATTATTAATCAATTTCTATTAATCTATGTATTTCCATGTAGCCTTAGCTTACTGGAGAATGTCTGGACCTGTTTCTACTTTGGCGACTACATGGCATCTCTTTTTGTGCCTTCTCTACCTACCTTTCCCAGAATTCTCCTTGTCTTCTAGTCCCTCCTGTCTTCCTGCCTTTATTGGCCAAACAGTGCTTTATTAATCAGCCAATAAGAGAAATATACATGCAGAAGGACAGCCCCCATCAATCAACTATTGCTGTAGCTTGATTGGTAAAAGCAGATGCTTAAAATTTAACCTGGATTATCTTAATAGAATATTGAAGTATGGTCACTTTTTAAAATATGCAACAGCAAAAATATGAGTCCCAAGTCACTTCAAATACAATGTTGAAGATGAAAAAACTACTGATAAAATTGCATTTATTGCCTTTTCCATGTATATAAACAACAAATATTTCAACAATTCCAAAGAATAAAAGCAGGAATATTATGCTATTTACAGTGACAATATTAATAGCTTCAGTCTCCAGGATGTGGCATTTGAGTTTTAGTAAAGATCATTGTCTGTATGGCAAACATGAAGCACCTCCAAATAAAGTGGATAAGCATGAGCACTAACCTTACAATTTGACTTTAACATTGAACCTTGTGTTTATTTAAAGTTCCTCTTAGAAGTGGTCAAATGGCATCAGAATAGGCTTTTCCAACAAGAAAGGATGTAGAAGTTGAAGACGGTCTTGGTATTGAAAATTGAGAAAGAGGACAATGATTGATGAGAATAATTGCAATAAGATTAAAAATTTTTTCTGGTTTTGTATCAGTGTGCTAAAAAAATGACCAATCCACAGTACTGCAAAATTCTTAGTGAACATAGAAATGGTGATCGCTAGATGAATTTGTCTATTAGATTAGACTATGCATGCAACACCCACAGTAGAGGCATGTTAACTCTTTATTCTTCTTCCTCTTCTTCTTCTGATAATAACATAAATATTATCTTAATTACCAAAATCAAATACGAACAAAAATGTTAATTGGCTTCCAAGTTCAAAACCAAGACTCCAACTCCACAGTTAGTAGCTATACATTCTTTGCTTGCTCTCAAAAGATATAAATCCCTGAAGAACAACAAAAAAAGTTTAGTGCCTGCTTACCACATACATCTACCTACTTTACATCACAAGATGTAGGAGTTGAGGGTAGACACTATAGAGTTACAGGGATGAAAAGGTTACAATATACCCAACATGATGAATGGATACTCCTGCCTAAATCAATGGTATGACCAGATGGTGACAGTGGCATGAGCCATCAAAGCCAAACCCAACTTGGGGATGATTAGTAGTCACTGAAATTATACAATGCTAACCCACATGTGCCTGAATGGAGAATTAAGATATTAATGAGACACAGGATACATGTACTTGTCTGTAGTACTATATGTATTGCAACATTATGAAAAAGACTGTGCTAAGCAAAATATTCCCAAAGCCCACACAATGTGACATAAAACATCTATCTTTTTACAGCAGAACTGTTTTCATACTACCCTCCCTTCCTCTTTTGCCAATTTTCTTTTTCTCCTTGGGAGTGGATTATCTTCTAATAAGCTCTCTCTGCTGCACTATCCACATATCTCCATGCAATTCTAAGACATAAATGCTTAGAGGATACTAAGGAAACAGTCCCTCACCGGGATATTCTCTGATATCAAGAGGACCAATGTCATACCAAAAAGAGAATTATGCAACAGAAAGGACATCTGATTTTTCCCTACAAACAGGGAGCAGACAAACCATGTGTATATGAGCTTTAATGACATGATCAGACTTATGTTTTAATGTCCTTTGGTGGCAAAATCAAAGAATTAGCTTTCATCAGATCACACCTCAGGCAGACCTCTGGCTCTCTGACAGAGATGTCAGCAGCAAAGCTGAAAATGTAGACAAGTCAGAGCACTATGTCATTATGGAAGGAGGGGCAGCTCCAACCCCTGATCAGTCTCTAATTAAAGCAAGGGCATTCTAAGGAATGCAAACTATCATAGTCACAGAAGTCACAATCTTCCAGCCAAATTCTGCAAATATTCTCTTAGTCTTGTATAAGGACCTAGGATTCCTACACAAGTCTGGGACCCAATTACATGTGGATTTCCAGGAATTTTAAAATCCTGTTGCCGTAGATCAGCAACGTTAACAACTTTTTCTGTCCTGGCTTCTGCAAAGCAAATCAGGGATGAACATCAGAGGAGATGCCAGTAGTCCTTGTTGACATGCAAAGTGTGCCATATCTACTTCTGGAACTCACCAAAGAAAGCATAAATTCTCACATCTATGTAGGGCATTGATCTGTGCTTCCAGTTAGTAAAGATGGTTCAGTTAGTGTTTTGGCTTATAGAAAAGTGTTTTACTCAGAAACTCAGACAACCAGACTCTGATTCAGAAAAATCCCTTGCAGGGAAGGGATGGTGGTAATTAATTTTGAATGTATTTATGTAAATATCCTTATAACGTGATAAAATGGAGGCTTTTGCTGAATGGCTTCTACGTTTACCAAGAGAGTGGTGAGAATCTTGTGTTAGGGTATATGAGCTGAATTCTGGAGGGTAAAGAGATGAGTGGTGGATGATCTTCTCATTTTAACCCTCTTTGAAGTTCTCCTTTGTGTGTCTAGTATCTTTCATGATCATTTCCAAATCTTAAAAGTTTCTATAAATCAACTCCTTCCATAATCTTGGCCATCCATTCTTCCATTTTCTCAGTCCATAAACCCCTGAGGTCACCTTTGGCTGCACTCTTTCTATTAGAGTTCACATCTAATTTATCAGCTTCCTCCCTCTCTCTGTCTCCCTGTCTTTCTGTCTACCTTTGTCTGTCCCTGTCTCTGTCTCAGTATCTCTCTGTCTCTCTCTCCACCAATTTGCATTTGGATGTGCGTGCGGAGCACTGTATTAATCACTGTTCTAAGTTACTGCAGCCTTTACCTAATTGATTGAAGCTTTTTAACTTGAACTTTTGCTAATAATGTCCCACAGGTTTTTTGGTAGACCGTGGATAGAAACCTTCTCAGCTTATGGCACATTACTTAAACTATTTGCTCAAAAATGTCTATATATTCAAAGTAAAGTCCAAGTTCTTAACATGACTTTCATGTCCTCTACCACAATTCCTGCCTCCA
Source organism: Mesocricetus auratus (assembly GCF_017639785.1). Taxonomy (NCBI): domain Eukaryota; kingdom Metazoa; phylum Chordata; class Mammalia; order Rodentia; family Cricetidae; genus Mesocricetus; species Mesocricetus auratus. The sequence goes on along the minus strand of NW_024429193.1, from coordinate 73,768,855 downwards.
AGACCTCCATAGTCTTAACTCTTACTTTTTGATCCTCTGTATCATTCACCTGTAAACCTTAGCTCTCTTTGCTCTTTGGACATGGCAAAGATGTGTTACTGTCAAGTCTCTTGAGTTCTTGCTATTGGAATTCTTTTTCCAGATGCAGACATGACTGGCTCCCTTACCTTCCTCAGAAGTGATACTGCCTAAAATCTAAATGGAAGCAGAAGCTTCCTTTCCTTTTATATTTTCTTTTCCCTTGCTGTGTTTGGCTTCTCGGCATTTATTATCACTTCAAAATTCATGTTGCAGTTTACTATCGTATCCTAATTTTATGGAATGTAACCATTATCATTACAGGAGTGTAATATTGTACATGGCTATATCATTCTTTAATAAGCGCAGTAAACCTACATAAAGTAGACATACCTGCTTATACAGATGAATGAATGATTAGTTAAATCAATACTGTAAGAAAATTTGATACCTATAATAAAGTTTTAAGGGAGTGTTTTTCCCCCTTCTGGGGTAAGAAACTCATCTGAATGTATAAGAAGTGAAAATGGCATGATCAGGATGTGGAGAGATGGCTCAGTAGTTAAGAATATTCATCCCAGAGGACCCACATTAATTCCTACCACCCACATGGCTGTTCACAGCCACCAGTAGCTATAGTTCCACAATATTTGATTCCCTCTTCTGGCCTCTCCAGGCACAGTGTGAACATATTTAACATATATATGTGTAGGCAAAACACTCATACACATGATACAAAAATGTAAAAAAAAATCTCATGAAGCATCAAATCTACCATGGAAATATTTTAATAATAATACCTACTGTGATATGCTTGTGTGGAAAGAGTTGTATAGGTATAGGGGTACAGTTCCACTGCATTTAAGAGCACACAATTCTTTGACATGCCCTTAGAGGCAAACAGATGTGCAATTGTTCAGGACAGGTACAAGCATGATTACATAAAGTTACAAGCACTTGTTTGCATTGTTTCATAACTGATAAAGGTTGATTAGGAGTAAGATACCCACAAAGTATATTCTACAGGCTATTGAGAAGAAAGAAGAAAGGCTTGCCTTTAAAACGGAAGTTTGTCTAGATGAAAAAACACAAATGAAGCAACTGATAAAATGTTAATAATATAATGAGATGCTCCAAAGGAGAACAAAACCAGTAAATTTAAAGGTATTCAACACGAAAGTTAATGAGCAATTCAATAACACATCAGTCAAGAGATATCTGGTAATATATAACACATAAAAAGAAACAATATGAGTCAAACTGTAGAACAGTTAAATGAATATTTCCTGAGTGTGTACTACCCGGCAGCATGTGCTAGTTAAGCACTGGGGACAATTCAATAACTGATGAATGAGCAAGTATGTGGAGTTCTTTTGGAAATCGGCCCTGTGGCCGGAGCATATGAAAGTTGTTTTTGGTATTGTAAGGAATCTCCTCTTCACTGATTTTCACAATGACAATGGCCACACCAGTTTACATTCTTACCAACACGTACATACACGCATGCACACAAGCACGGCATATGTTTTCCATTGTTTTTTTTTTCCACTTTCCTTGTTTCCTAGCTCCTCCGGCGGTGTGGAGGGTAGGCTGGTAATCCTTTGCTCTATGTCTAAAAAACATATATGAGTAAGTACATACCATGTTTGTCTTTCTGTGACTGGATTACCTCACTCAGAATAGTTCCATCCATTTGCCTGTGAATTTCAAGATTCCATTGTTTTTTTTTTTTCCACTGAGTAGTACTCCATTGTGTAAATATACCACATTTTCTCTATCCATTCTTCAGGAGAAGGGCATCTAGGTTGCTTCCAGGTTCTAGCTATTACAAACAACACTGCTATGAACATAATTGAACATATGTCCTTCTTGTATGAATGTGCATTCTTTTGGTATATGTCCAGGAAAAGAATTGCTGAATCTGGAAGAAGACTCATTCCCATTTTCCTGAGAAAACGCCATATTGATTTCCAAAGTGATTGTACAAGTTTGCACTTCTGCCAGTAATGGAAGAGTGTTCCTTTTTCTCCACATCCTCTCCAACACAGACTGTCATTGGTGTTTTTGATTTTAGCCATTCTGGCCTGTGTAAGGTGGTATTTCAGAATTGTTTTGAGATGCATTTCCCTAATGGCTAAGTATGTTGAACACTTTCTTAAATGTCTTTCAGCCATTTTAGATTCCTCTATTGAGAATTCTCTATTTAGTTCTGCACCACACTTTTTAATTGGATTGTTTGATGTTTTGGTGGCTAGCGTTCATTGCATATTTTAGAAAATCAGCCATCTGTCAGTTGTGGGGGTGGTGAAGACCTTTTCTCATTCAGTGGACTGACATTATTTCTTGCTGACTGTGTACTTTGCCTTACAGAAGCTTCTCAGTTTGAGTGGGTCCCATTTATTAATTGTCAATCTCAATGTCTGTGCTACTGGAGTTATGTTCAGGAAGCATTCTCTTGTAGCAATTTGTTCAAGGTTACCTCCAACTTTCTCTTCTAGGAGGTTCAAAGTACTTGGATTTACATTGATGTCTTTGATCCATTTGGATTTAAGTTTTGTGCATGGCGATAGATGTGAATCTATGTGCAATCTTCTACATGTTCGCATCCAGTTATGCCAGCACCGTTTGTTGAAGATGCCTTCTTTTTTACATTGTATATCTTTAGCTGCTTAGTCAAAAATCGGGTGTTGGTAGGTATGGGGGTTGATGTCAGGGTTTTCAATTTGATTCCATTAGTCTACCTGACTAATCCTGTGCAAATACCAAGCTGTTTTCAGTACTATGGCTCTATGATAGAGCTTGAAGTCAGGGATGGTGATGTCTCTGGAAGTTCCTTTATTGTACAGGGTTGTTTTGGCTATGCTGGTTCTTTTGTTTTTCCGTATAATGGTGAGTATTGTTCTTTCAAGATGTGTGAAGAATTGGTCTGGGATTTTGATTGGGATTGTACTGTATATGTAGATTGCTTTTGGCAAGATTGAGATTTTTACTGTGTTGATCCAAGACCATGGAAGATCTTTCCATTTTCTGATATCTTCTTTTATTTCTTTCTTTAAAGATTCAAAGTTTGTACTGTTCAGGTCTTTCACTTGTTTGGTTAGCATTACTCCAAGATATTTTACGCTCTTTTTTACTATTCTAAAGGGTGATGTTTCTCTAATTCCTTTCTCAGCCCATTTATCATCTGAATATAGAAGGGCCATTTTTTTGAGGTAATTTTGTATCCTGCCACATTGCTGAAGGAATTTATCACCTATAGGCATTTACTGGTGGAGTATTTCAGGTCACTTATGTAAACTATCATATCATCTGCAAATAGTGAAAGTTTGACATCTTCCTTTCCAATCTGTATCCCCTTGATCTCCTTTGGTTGTGTTATTGCTCTAGCTAGAAATTCAAGTACAGTATTAAAGAGATATGGAGAGAGTGGACAGCCTTGTCTTGTTCCTGATTTTAGAGGAATTGTGTTGAGTTTCTCCCCATTTATTTTGATGTTTTCTATTGATTTGCTGTATATTGCTTTTAATATTTAAGTATGTTCCTGCTATTCCTGATATCCCTAAGACTTTTGTCATGGAGGGTGTTGGATTTTGTCCAAGGCTTTTTCAGCATCTAGTGTGATGATCATTTGGTTTTTCTTTTTCAGTTTGTCTATATGGTGGATTACATTGATTTTGGATTTTTTTTTAAGTTGAACCATCCCTGCATACCTGATATGAAGCCTACTGATAGGGTGAATGATTTTTCTGAGGTGTTTCTGGATTCAATTTGCCAGTTTTGTTGAATATTTTTGCATCAATGTTCATGTGGGTGATTTGTCTGTAGTTCTCTTTCATAGTTGTGTCTTTGTGGAGCATGGGTACAAAGGTAATTGTACCCTCATAAATAGCGTTTGGCAATCTCCCTTTTGCTTCTATTGTGTGGAACAATTTGAGGAGTACTGATATTAGCTATCCTATGGATTTCTGGTAGAATTCTGACTGAAACCATCTGACCCTTGGATTTTTTGGTTGGGAGACTTTTGATTACTTCTTCTATTTTATTAGGGGTTATAGGTCTATTTAAATTGCCAGCTGTTCTTGATTTAATTTGGGTAAATGATATCTATTCAGGAAATTGTCCATTAAATTTCCGAATTTTGTGGAGTATAAGTTTTCAAAGTATAACTTGATGATTCTCCGGATTTCCTCAGTGTCCCTTGTTATGTCCCATTTTTAAATTTTGATTTTGTGAATTAGCATGCTCTCTCTATTTGCCTTTTGTTAGTTTGGATAAAGGTTTTTCTATCTTGTTGATTTTCTCAAAGAACCAACTATTTGTTTTATCGATTCTTTGTAATGTTTTCCTTTTTCCTATTTTATTGATTTCAGTCCTTAATTTGATTATTTACTGGTGTCTACTCCTCTGGGGTAAGTTTGCTTCTTTTTCTTCTAGAGCATTCAGTTGTACTGTTAATTCTCTAGTGTGACTTTTCTCCAGTTTCTTCATGTGCACACTTAGTGTTATGAACTTTCCTCTTAGCACTGCTTTCAAAGTGTCCCATAAGTTTGGGTATGTTGTGTCTTCATTCTTATTGAATTCCAGGAAGTCTTTAATTTTGATTTTATTTCTTCCTTGCCCCAGGATTGGTGCAATTGCGCATTGTCCAATTCCCTTGAGACTGTAGGGTTTCTGTGATTTCTGTTGCTGATGAATTCTAACTTTAAAGCATGGTGGTCTGACAAGATACAAGAGGTTATTACATTTTTTTGTATCTGTGTAGGTTTGCTATGTTGCTGAGTATGTGGTCGATTTTAGAAAGGGTTCCATGTAGAGCTGAGAACAAGGTATACTCTTTTTGTGTTTGGATGGAATGTTCTATAGATGTCTGTTAATCACAATTGGGTCATAACTTCTATTAGTTCCTGTGTTTCTTTGTTAAGTTTCTGTCAGGTGGTCATGTCTAGTATTGAAAGCAGAGTGTTGAAGTTTATAGAACATCTATCTAGGGTCTTCTGGCTTTCATAGCTTCTATTGAGAACCCAGCTATAACTTGGATAGGTCTTCCTTTATATGTTACTTGACCTTTTCGTTTTGTTGCTCTTAATATTTTTCTTTATTCTATAGTTTTGATTATTATGTGGTGAAGGGCTTTGTTTTTGTGATTCAGTCTATTTGGTGTTTTCTAAACTTCTTGTACTTTCATAGGCATATCCTTCTTTAGGTTGGTGAAGTTTTCTTCTGTGATTTTGTTGAATATGTTTTCTGTACCTTTGAGCTGTATTTCTTCACCTTCCTCTATTCCTATTTTTTTAGGTTTGGCCTTTTCACAGTGTCCCATATTTCTTGTATACTTTGTGTTAGGGATTTGTTGGACTTAAGGTTTTCTTTGGTTGATGCCTTTGTATCCTCTAGTGGTTCTCCTTTACATCTCTTGTATTCTATTGATTATACTTACATCTGTAGTTCCTGATCATTTATCCAGTTTTTCAATTTCCAGAATCCCCTCATTCTGTGTTTACTTTATTGTTTCTATTTCAGCTTTCAAGCCTTGAACTGTTTGTTTCCTTCACTTGGTTGGTTTTTTTTTTCTTGGCTCTCTTTTGATTCTTTAAGAGATTTGTTTGTTTCTTGAATTTTTTGTTTTGTCTTTTCCTGTATTTAATGTATATTTTTGTTTGTTTTTCTTCTATTTCTTTAAGGGATTTTCTCATTTCCACTTTGAGGGACTCTATCATCTTCATAAAATAATTTTTAATGTCCTTCTTTTCTGCTTCATTTGAGTTTGGTTTTCAAGTTCTGTTGGTGTAGAGTCTCTAGATTCTGGTGGTATCATATTGGTCTTTCTATTGCTGAGTGTGTTCTTGTACTGTCTTTCCATTCCTTCATCAAGTGGGTGAAGGTAGGGTCTCTCCATCTACACTGGTCTCCTGGTGGCATAAGTGGGCCAAGATGTCAGTGTCTGCAACTCTATATGATCTGGATTCTCCTGGTATTCTCTGCACTCAAGCAGAGTAAGGTGAGCAGAGGGGGAGCCAAGAGTGGGGTGTGGCAGGACTCACATCCTTACTGTCTGGGCAGGACCACTCAATGAGAGGAGCAGGCACAGGAAGATCGAAGGAGGGGGTGGTGAGCAGGAATTGAGGTCTCAAGCAGAGCATGGTGGCTGGGGGGAAGCCAACACCAATATATTTTTAAAGCCACATGTTATGTTAATTTTGAGTAATCTGTTATTAAGTCTCTGTCTTTTTACCTTCTGTCTTTTTACCAACCCTCACATATACTAACTCTTTTTACACCACAGCTTCTCTTTAAATTGAAGCCGGCTAATTAACTAGATAAGCACTTTGCAAGTTTTCATAAAACACATTCATTCAATTTTGTGAACTTAAGAGTTGCATACCCATCCAATTTTATTTGGTGCAAATTTATTTATAATCAGCTTCAATTAAAGTTAAATTATCTGTACTTATTTTAAGAGTACAACAGTATGTAAGTTAAATTGGTGGAAAATTCAAAGTTCTGAGCTCTACTTATGACTATTTGGCTAGTCTGGTACACTGGGGTTGTTTAGATTATTTCAAAATAGGTATTATTAAAATATCAGATTTTTGTGTTGTAGGAAATGATTGTGATTTATGTTCGCATGGTACCTGCATCTATACTTCACTATTTGATGACTGTTGGTCTATTTCAAAAATGTTTAATAAAATGTGATGGCTGACTGTAGATGAAGTTAGAACAGTTAATTTGTCTTTGTAAGTATGTCAATTATTCTTGCTGACATGAAATCCCTGTTGTAAATGTCAGTTGTCTTGAGGTAACTTGGATTGGGATCCTCCTCATGGCTTTCATGGATTGGAACACTATCTTCATTTCCATTCTTTGCTTTGTTCTTACATTTCCCATTCTTTTGCCTTCTTAGTATGGGTTTCTTTGTTTTGGACTCATGTCTCATATTTTTCTCCAGTGGCTTTCAAATGACATGGGACTTTTAAAATCTTTTTTTTTAAACAATCTTTTCTCATTTTACATACCAATTCCAGTTCCCACTCCCTTCCCTCCTCTAACCCCTTGCCATCCACTCTTCACAGATAGTAAGGCTTCCCATGGGGAGTCAACAAAGTGTGATGCATCACTTTGAGGCAGGACCAAGGCCCTCCCCCCTATATCAAGGCTGAGCAATGTATCCCTCCAAAGAGAACAGGCTCAAAAAAAAGCCAGTTAAAGCACTATGGACGAATCCTGGATCCTAATGCCAGTGGCCCCACAGACTGCCCAAGACACACAACTGTCACCCCCATTCAAGGGCCTAGTTTGGGCCTATGCAGGTTTCCTGATGTCATCTTTCCATTGGTGCTGAGTCTCCTCTAAGGTTTTTTTATGATCAAAGGTTAAGTTTTTTCTTAATGATTACTTTGATAGTTTTAATTGATGAATCTACTTATCACAGCTCAATGAAGGGGGTCCAAGAACAAGGAAATTAATGTGCCAAAATCATCATATAAAATTTTTAAGGTTATACTGAAAGTCTGGGAAGTCCCTGACTCCTTTAATATACTCTAGTGAGGTCACAGCTTCTTCCCCTTTAGGCCACAAGTCACTTCTTTCTGGGACTGAATACACACACACACACACACACACACACTCATACACATGCACACACACACACAGAGAGAGAGAGAGAGAGAGAGAGAGAGAGAGAGAGAGAGAGAGAGAAGCAATATATATGTCTTTACTGTTCATGGAAGTCCGAGTAAGATATAATGACTACTAATAGCTTATAGTAGGTATATAATTGGGGAGAGTAGAGACCTTCTGGGTCCTAATATATTTCCTGGAGGTACTATAAAAATCTGAAAACTGAATGAGTCTACTTTTACTAACTGTTATATTCCAATATTCAGAATATTTCCTGTTTTTTTTTCCTTTTGAAGTGCTGGGTGAACTTACACTTGTCTTTTAGATTCACTCATGTAAATAATTGCCTCTTCAAGGAATGCCAGTTCTGTGAAAGGCCTTTGCTCATCTTTGAATGCCTGGTTTAGTCTTTGTTCTTTTCCCCCACACAATGAGATGACAGAATCCATCCTTTTGCCCCATCCTGTCATATAATTGCGTTCTTAATCCCTTCATGGAGACATTGACAGAGGTGTTTATTTTCCTTTCAGACAAAGAGCTTATCATCATCACCAGGTAAGATGCACAAAGATCAAATGGGAAGAGTGCTGGCTAGCAGAGATTGTGATGAAATATGAGTGCTTGCCATTAAAGGGATCAGTGAGGATTAATACCTGCAGGACTTTTTCTTTACAATCAGTTATGTGACCACTGTACAGACTCATATTTTCAACCTGCACCAACAAATCTGTTATTAAGTCTCTGTCTTTTTACCTTCTGTCTTCTAGGGAGTAAGTCTTGGGAAATATGAGTGCTTGATCTAGTTACCTCCCCCTGTATGCTCAGCATCATAAATACTTTTCCTGACTTCTCTTATACCTGTCTTGTGATTTTCATGAAACCTCTCTCTACCCAGATGTCGATTTGTGTGTGTGTGTGTGTGTGTGTGTGTGTGTGTGTGTGTTTTAAAAATCTATAAAGTGTAGGCACCTCGAAATCTCATTCAGGAAAGAGAGATTAGAAAAGTAAAGGAAAGTTCCCCTCATATTTTCCCAGTTTGACTCGTAATGCATACAATATTTCAATTAAAATAAAGTACAATGATTGTCTAAGCCTTGAGTACATAGGGGAGTTATGGAGATCTTTATAACTTTTGTTGATTTTCAAGGGCATAGAAAATAGCTTTCTACAGTCAGCATGGCCTCCAAACAACCTGAACTAGAATTTCACTTTTTGCAGCTTCCTCCAGGCACACAGCCAGGTGTGACAGCCCCCCTTCCTCTGTCTAAGCTGCCTTTGTGTTTGTGCTTCGGGGCATGCTTCAAAACTGAGAGTCAGATCAAGTTTTCTTCTGACCCTCTTGAAAAATCAGGCCATTTATAATAAGTTGTTCCAGCCCTGAGAAACAAATTCTTTTTGAATCATTATTTATGGAAGATTCTGTTCTTCAGTTTCTAAATACAGTGTATTTTATTCAGTTCTAGAACCCTCAATTATTAAATGGACTGTATGAAAGAGGATGGAATTAGAAATTAGTTAACACACTTACCTTGATTTGTGTCAATAAAACAGTTGAACATTGGAGATATTTAAATATCTGATTTTTGTGAAAAAAATACTTTAAATACTGTGATTCAGTAATCTGTCTATAAATATATTTCAGGAACCTTGACTGTCTTCTGTGGCTTGTGACTTCAGAGGGAAAGAGCAAAAACTACAAAATACAAATTCCCCTTTCAAAATGAGAAAGACGTTTCTAAGATAATATATGAAGTTCAAACATGAACATATTAAAATATGGAAGAATAAAATGAGCTTTGAAAAAATTCTGTTATTTTGAAGTACTTTTAAAAGTAAAATGAAAGAGATGCATATAAAATATTTCTTACAGGGAATGAAGTGTTACTAGAAATCCTTGGGTAATTCATGTGAAGAATCAGGGAGTAGTCAAAGACTAAATGTAAATGAGACTTGGTGATTCTGGAATATAAGAAAATCAGAATAGCTTTGAATTCTTTTGTTTTGTTTTGTTTTTTGGCTAAAATAAATGATATTTGTGTCTACAGGCTGATAAACTTAATTTTTTAAAATATATTTAATGTGTTAGCTCTAATTGTGAAACTCTAAGCTTCAGTTTTTTTTCATTTTTTATTTTAATTTTAAATAGCTTGTTTTACATGTCAATCCCAGTTCCCTTCAGTTTTACACAGAGGCCAGTTCTAAAAGGTGGGGACATCTTTAGTAGATTCTTCACTGTTGTTCAAAAGGTATTTACTTTGGACCTTCAGACAACTTCATGACCATTTTGAGCAGTGTTTACAGGATTAAGCTGTCAGTCATGTTCCAACTACATATGCATACACTCAACATTGCAAAATGAGTTACTTTAAAAAAAACTCAGCCTCATCTTCTATAAATTTTAACTATTACCTACCTACTCCTTTTCTCGTCAGTTATGCATTTTCATGATCGTGTAACATTTCAACCCCTTGGATCTTCAAAACATTAAAATTGAAACACGAAACTTGAGTCTAGTTACAAGAAATTTGGTTGTTAAAGTTAACTTAGAAATTTGAAATTAGTTATAAAGTTTTAAGATCACAAATAAATTTCTGTCTCTAAATAAAACAGGCCTTCCTGACAGTGAATCTAAAACAAGGCCTATAAAAGAAAATTATTAGAATCAGAAATAGCATTGCTTGGTTTTCATATTTTTATATATAATTTCTCTGTTGGTAATAATAAAAAACAATTATCAGAAGTTGAATACTTCCAGTTTTCAATGAAGAGAGATGATTTTTCTCACATGTAAACTTTTATATGATATACGGCTTCTACTATGCATATTTACAGCTTCATTAGCACCCCAAATTTATTTTATTCATTAGATTTTAAATGTGAATTCTTTAAAAGATCTAAATCTACTGAGAAAGTTCCCAGTAATTCTAAAGTTAATGCATCAAAGTTTTGTTAAAATCTTCTAGAGTTAAGTTCCAGATGATGTCACAAGTTGAGTTAATAATATAAAGGATGTGTAAATTCATCAAACATTTACTGAATAACTACTGTGTTCAAGGTTCTTTGTGGAATTCCCCAGGTGCAAATAGAAAAGCCATCACTCAAGAAGATTATGAAGTGTATAGTTGGAGCATTGTATCTGAAATCCAAGCTAGAATACACTAATTGCCCTCATAAAAAGGTTTGGAGATGGTTGAGAGGATCAGAAAAGAGACATCGGAAGGGGATGAAATTTGAACAGGTGGTCTTCGAGGATAAGTACAATCTTGACATGACGTCTTGGAAGGAGAAAAGAGAGCAAGGATTCCTGAGAACAGATGAAGCATTAATAATATCAGGAAAGAAGGAGATGATGGGGCTTGTTTGTGGCTGTGTATAGCTGGAGTTTTCAGTGTTCCTTTCAATGTGCAGAACAGAAGATGGGCTAAGAAGTAAACCCACTTTGTGAAGGACTTCAGTATATGATGGTATGTAAAGCCGGGCGTTGGTGGCGCACACCTTTAATCCCAGCACTTGGGAGGCAAGGCAGGCGGATCTCTGTGAGTTCGAGGCCAGCCTGGTCTACAAGAGCTAGTTCCAGGACAGCCTCCAAAGCCATAGAGAAACCCTGTCTCAAAAAACCAAAAAAAATAGTAACTGAGTAACAGTATGATCTGGACATGGGTGTTTACAGTGAGTTTGACCTGAAAGGCCCACGAACAAGAACATTATATGTGAGAATGAACACTACAGTATACATGGGACTGAAAGAGATTGCAGTCAATGACTACAGGCCTTCTTTGAGCCTCTCTATGACTTTCAGTGATGCCTCTTTGTTCATTCCTCTAGGAGCAAAGCTTTCACAGCTGTGGTGTCTGTGTCCATGTTCCTACTTTAGAGTAAAGCCTGTAGTCATTGACCATCTTTATAGCATTCCCTTCTAAAGTGAACCAGGAAAAACCTAACTTTTGTTTCTATATTGAAATCTAAGTCTTAAGTAATAAGATTCTCTCAGGGCACTCAATCTTAGTAGTCCTTTATTAACATTTATGGAGAAAAATTCCATAGGATGGAATTTACACATGTGATAAGGCTTTTATAAGGAAGATTATCGAAATATTATTTAAATAATTGTATATATTTGGTTGCCTTAAATCTTGGAAATACCAAAATTATTTTGAGAACATTTTATTATGTCACTGTTGAAAACAGAAACACATAAGCATCTTTGTTTTAAGAAACACAATGTATTTTGAGAACCTCCATTCACCACTACCTCTGTCCATCTCCCATATTACCTCCATCTAACTTCATGTCCTTATTGTTCTGATGGCTTTGAGAATTCTGTGAGGCTTATTATTGCTACTCATGTCATAAGTGTGGTGCCATCCACTGGAACATGTGCAACCTACCAGTGATCACGTCCCAAAGGGAAGTGACTCTAACCCACAGTAGCTGTCACCTGCCAGGAGCTATTTTGATCATCTCTGGACCATTCTAATATTCATGTAGTCCTTATGTTATTTAAGGCTATTTGGATGCCATATTAAACAATTTTATTTGTCAGTGCTGAGCAGAGGAAAGTCAGAGAAAAGATAATGTAATCATATTTTCTGTCACTAATTCTGTAATTTTCCTGGGCTTTTCTATGAACTCAAGAATATATAATGTCCATACTGAATCCAGTTGTTTTGAAAATGTCTTAAATCAGAGAGACAGAGTTCATTCAGCAGCCAAGAAGACAGTTCCAGTACAGTCACAAGCCATGTGGAACTTGAATGAAAACAAATGCTCAAAATTACAAATGTATGTGATGTTCTTATGTTTCCTTACTTTTATCTAAGGGGAGAACATATTACTTTGTAAAAGCCATTCAATAGGACATTTTCATGAAAAAATATATCTTTGTAATTTTAAAGTGTAATTTATGTCCTTTCTTTTGAAATACTTCATTTCTACTTCATATTTTGTAGTTTTTAATAAAGGATTTCATTCTCTGTGAACTTCCTTACATTCTAATACATTTTAGCACATGATTCTAAGCTCAGTGAGAATTTTAAGTGGATGAAAAAATGAAAGCTATTTCCTATTCTGGGTAATTTTAATGAGGAGAATGGAGGGCGCTGTGAGAGATAAGGGTGCGAAGGATAAGGATCCGAAGCATAAGCACTGACTTCTACAGACAGCACACCCTCCTGGAGCCCCCTTGAAAAAGAAGTACACAAACCATCCCATTATGGTACAGAGTATTTCTGGTGCTCAGCAGGTGAGCAAAGGACACTGCTGCAATCTCCGTCTTGACAATTCACTGCCAAGTCTCCAAACAATCGTGGATATCTGTGTCTTCTCCAGTACCCTAAAACAGGATGGATATTTCTCATATTTTGCACATTAACCTTAAACTTAAGTTATTCTTTAAAAATGCCACTTCATATGTCATATACTAACATGGGAAGACAAAGGAAGGCCACGGTTGACATTAAAACCCTTCTCTTTGGCTTCATCATAAACATTTTTGTTTGAAACGTGCAAGATGTTGTGTTTGTAATAGTGTCAAGTGTCAAATAGGTAATAGCAATACAATTGTAAACAAATGTGAGAAATCAGTTTAATGGCATTCATCCTGCAAACAAACTGTAGAGACTGAATGATGTCTGTATTACCAGATCAAAAAGTCAGGCAACTTTTATGTTGCTGAGTGTAAACTTGGACTATCTAGTCTTCTAGTCAGTAACTGAATCTTTATGTAATGTTTCAATGAGTGACTCAAGAAGCTCATTCAACATTCCACTAGGAAGCCAGCTATAGCATGAGGAACAGCTAAATTTCTGTTGTTTAAAATTATGTTGTTTTATTGTTTAAACTACCCAGCTTTCAAATAACCACATGGGGACTTATTATTTATTATGGATGCTCAGGCAATAGCTTAGGTTTGTTATTAATTAGCTCTTAAAACTTAAATTAACTCATTTTTATAGATCTACTTTTTTGTCTCATGAATTTATTACCTATACCCTGTACTGTTCATGCTGTTTCCTCTCCATCCTCTCCATCTGTCTGGCAACTCTTTACACCCCCCACCCTTCTTCCCAGTATCATTTCTGCCCCCTCAATCCTGCCTAGCTAGTGGCTGTTCAGCTTTTTAATAAATCAATCCAAGTGACAAATCTTCATGGTGTTCAAAACGATTATTTGACAGCATTTTCTTCTTTTGTCTAAACAGAGAGGAAAGAGTTTAACTATAACATAGTAAAGCCATATGTAATAAGAACAATTATCAGGTAAGAATTACATTCACAATGTTTGGTCCATTTATATTTGGCAATTATAGAGAAAATACTTTATTATTTATCTTATATTTGTTGAGTTCAAAGTTCTGTACCAAATTTATCTTCTGTTAAAACTAAGGAAAGCTATAATTATGACTACCTAGTCTTCAACTTTATCAAGACCCCAGAAGGATATACTATTAGTTTGTAAACAAGAAATGTAGTGCAAACAACTTCCAAAGCTAAAAGAAATGATAAAAACAGCTGGATGCCTGAACAATTATCCAAGATTCCTCTGCAATGTTGGTGCTGTCAGGTGCAGATGTATCTTACATTATCAAAACATCTTAAATGGCATATTTTGTAGATCTCTGAAGTGTCCAAAGACCACTATGCCTATCTAAAATATATCTGTTTGACCTTGAATACATAATGTGACCACAAGTTTGATGGTTATAGGTGACTAACCCGTATTTCTTTATTATTCTAAGTAGTCTGTCATAATAAATTTCAGGGACTAGAAATTTGCATTACATTATACAGGTGCAATACCTTAAACAAGAATAGAAATGTAAGCCGGGCGTTGGTGGCGCACACCTTTAATCCCAGCACTCAGGAAGCAGAGGCAGGAGGATCTCTGTGAGTTCGAGGCCATCCTGGTCTACAAAGCTAGTTCCAGGAAAGCCTCCAAAACAATACAGAGAAACCCTGCCTCGAAAAACCAAAAAAAAAAAAAAAAAAGAATAGAAATGTATGTGCAGTGTGAATTGCTACAAATTACCTAACCAGCATGCCAGCATTTTGAGGCAACCCTGTTCAGTGAGTCAGGGCAAGAAGATCAAAGTTGCATAAAATATATCTGACCTTCTTGTCCTTGGATCTGTAATGGGAGAGGCAGCCTCAACATTTTCTGAGATTGCTCTGAAAACTGTTTCCTCATTGTCTCTCAGGTTGGCAGATGGCTCCCTTTCATTCAAGTTCAACACCATAGCAAGTGTTTCTTCTTTCATAGCCTTACAACATTTATTTTTCCCTTCTGAGACTGGATGTTTTCTGTGGTAACCTTTGACTTATGAATCTTATCATCAAACAAAATAAAAGTACACAGTAATACTAGTGCTAAAGCCTAAATGATATCCTGTTTAGGGATGTCTTCTGTAGAATATTCTAGGCCACAATTTTGAAGTTCATCTTTCATAAGGCTGAAGGTACAGAAATACAACAGTCTAGAAATTTGTCACAGTATAAAGATGATTGACATCTATCATGATACACAGTAATATCTTCAGTTATACCAGGGACTAATTTCTTAGTGTAACTTGTGAGTAATCCCAAAATTCAATAATATTTCTCTACTTACATTTATATATTTTTTCTAGCTACTTCAAACCTCCAACCTCTCCCATATTTTTATTTAATTATTATACATCACTTCCCTATAGTAACAATTTTCTTTAATAATTATTTTCTCATTGCTATAATGAAATTCTTAATGCTAATTACTTATTCTCAAGTTATCTATATTAAGCTGAAAGTTTTGGAAGCTGATATTCCACACAGCACTGAGATAGTTCTGGTGAAGTTTTCTCTATATCATGAAAGGATACAGCATGGTAGAAGTGTGAGAGAGATACCATACGAACACAGGATGCTAGAATAAGGAGGAAGGATCAGATATATAACTTCCACAACCCCCTAAAAAACTCTTGTAAGTGCCTACCAACTTTTCATATTGCCTCATGGGGGACAGAACATCCAAAGTCAACAAATGGACCTTGAAAGATGTACTCAAAGTATATTCAAACTACAGTGATCATACTTCTATATACCACCCTTGCTCTAAACTTCTTAAGAGCTTGAAATGTCCCTATTACTATTAGTGCTAACATTGAACCATTAGGTGATATAGCTGCAATCATTGATATTTAATACTACCATTTCAGATAATATCATGACATTTAACTGTCTAATATATTTAATTTTTTTAGTAAATCTCACTTCCTGTGACTTTCAATTAATTTATGAACCACTAAGTTGTTTAGAGTTTTATAATTTGTTGGCACAATATAATAACATTACTGTCATTAGTAATAATAGATGAAGTTTTAGTTCTTGATTATATCTTTAAATAGAAACTCTTGGCCATGTAATTTCCCTGTTGTTCATTGTATAAGATTTCAACATTGCTATTATTAACCATGTGTGCTTCTGATTATTTTGCCAGTATTTAACTTTCTGAAGTCAAGGTCATTTCTCTATCAGTTCTATGTGTTCCACAGCACAAATCTGATAAAGGATATTTTCAGTTTTCTTAAGTTTGATTTTATTAAACTTCCTGAGTGCCAATACACATAATTCAGAGGCATTATATGATGCTGATCTCCTTTCTAACACTGTGACAAGATATTCATAATGGTCCTTTTAATGCAGGAATTATCGTTTTAGCTTTCTGTTTCACAGGTTTTAATTCATTAAAAATGACAATAATGCTTTGGGTACAAAGTTATACAGAGCAAGGACATGTGTGACTCAAGTTATATAGATAAGATGTGAAGAGAGAAAAGAATATACCAGAAGTGAGACAGCATCTCATGCTCCTAGGACCCGGCTGTTTTAGCTAGGTTTGACTTCCTAAGTCTCCATATCTCAGTGACCCACAAACTTATGAAACCACTGATGAATTTATCTGTTGGAGGTCCCCAACCTAATGTTTCAGTGACTTTTCAAAAAGACCATCAGCATATTAGCCTTTAGCACATGGCTTTTTGTGGGGAGAGGCATTTAAATTCAAATAAGAGAGGGGATGAATCATGCCTGCATTTTCCCGAACACTTAAATTAAAAACGTAACATATTTTCATGATAAATACTAGTTAAAACTGTTCTAAACAACAGTGGAATCATTGTTTTGTCTACCATGAAACCAAAGACCCTTCCATCTTATATTATAGCTGTTACACATGTCCCAAAACTATTTTATACTTACTGCTGTTATAAAATGTAACAGTTGCTAGTCTCTTTTTTGTTAAATTTAATGATTAGTGATGAAATATATAGATACATATATATTATAACTTAAAATACATTTTATTGGTGGGTACTAGCAGCAGTAGACAGCAGAAGCACGAGGATCTCTATGAGATTGAGTCACATCTGTTCTACTCTAGACTCAAGGCTACATAAGGTGAGACCTTGTCTCAAGAAACCCAACCCCCAAAAATATATGTATATTTTACTAACTATACCTAAGTCAACTTGAATTATCTATTTTAATCCCTTGCATTTGTGTGTGTATTATACTAACAGAGGATGAAAGTATCAACCAGAGGTTTATTGAAGAGCAAAGTTCAATGACTTTGTTAAATGTTGGCTTTTAATTCCTTGTCCTCTTCCCTCCTTGACAGTCTGCCCTTGAACTTCTTAATGTGCTTGGGAATGCCATAGCCTAAGAGGCAATATGTTAATTGAACCTATGTTTCCTCTGCTCTTAGCCTATTGCCATTTCTTTAAGTCTTCATCTCCTTAAACAGTCACACTTTTTAATATACAAGTGGTACGTTCACATAAGACAAAAAAGCCATTGCATAGCTCTCAAATATCAGCAGATACTGAGGGAAAACACTAGGAAACTGGAAAATACACTGTTCAGTTTCCTTAGTAAGACTCCTTGTAAAAACAGATCTTGAATTCTTGGTTCTCCCTCCATATTCTACCCTCTACTTGAGGTGTGTTTGGACTCTTCTCAGGCCACAAACCCCACCATTCCCCCTCCTTGGGTCTTCCTGGGCCTAACAGTGGAACTGCCCAGCAGGAAGGAACAATCTGAGTCTGGGCACCCCTCACTTTTGGTTCCCACTTCATCCTCCACCCTCTGTGTCAGTGAGGAGAATACCAAGAGAGACCAGATCACCCAGAGTTGTAAACACTGCACTGTTGGCCCACATACACCACTGGGAGACTAGAGGAGAGGGAGAGACCCCTCCTGCACCCATTGTAAGGAGGGATGGGGAAGAAGACAGTATAAGAACAGACTCAACAACAGAAAGACCAATATGACATCACCAGAATCTAGGGATTCCATACCAGCAAGACTTGCAAAGCTCAACACAGATGAAGCAGAAGAGGAGGACCTAAAAACTATTTTATGAAGATGATAGAGACCCTTAAAGAGTAAACAAGGAAGTCCCTTAAAGAAATAGAAGAAAAACAAAACAAAATTACATAAAATTGAGGAAATGACAAACCAAAAATGCAATAAATAAATATATCTCCTAAAGAATATAAGGAAAGTCAAGAAAAAAACAACCAAACACGTGAAGGAAGCAATTCAAACAGTTCAAGGCCTGAATTCTGAAATAGAAACAATTAAAAAAACATAGAATGAGGGGATGCTGGAAACAGAAAAGCTGGGTAAATGATCAGGAACTAGAGATGCATAATCGATAGCATACAAGAGATGGAAAAGAGAATGTCAGGTGTTGAAGACTCAGTAGAGGATATACAAACATCAACCAAAGAAAATATCAAGTCCAACAAATCCCTAATACAAAATATCCAGGAAATATGAGACACCATAAAAAGGCCAAACCTAAGAATAATAGGAATAGAAGAAGGTGGAAAAATACAGCTCAAAGGTACAGAAAACATAGTAAAAAAATAATATAGAAGAAAACTTCACAAACCTAAAGAAGGATATGCCTATGAAAGTATGATAAGCTTGCAAAACATCAAATAGACTGAACCAAAAAAAGAAGTCCCCTCACCACATAATAATCAAAATACCAAACCTACAAAATAAAGAAAAAGTATTAAGAGCATCAAAAGAAAAAGGCCAAGTAACATATAAAGGCATATCTATCCAAATTAGACCCGACTTCTCAATGGGAAATTTTTTTTTTAGTTTTACGAGGCAAGGTTTCTCTGCATTGTTTTGGAGGCTGTCGGTCCAGCCTGGCCTCAAACTCACAAAGATTCGCCTGCCTCTGCCTCCCGAGTGCTGGGATTAAAGGCGGGCGCCACCACCGCCCGGCATCAAGGGAAATTTTGAAAGCCAGAAAGTCATGGATAGATGTTCAAGAAATGCTAACGGAATATGCATGTCAGTCCAGACTACTATACCCAGCAAAACTTTCAGTCACTAAAGATAGAAAAACCAAGGTATTCCATGACAAAACCTGATTTAAACAATACAAATTCAGCCCTACAGAAAGTACTTGAAGGAAAACTCCAACCCAACTACAAAAACTCACAAAATCATAAGGAAAATATAATCCTACTTTACCAAACACCAAAAGAAAAAAGGGGGAAGGGATCCACACACAATAACACCACCACCACCAAATCCAAAACAAACAAGAAAACAATAAATCGTCATTAATATCCCTTAATGTTAATGGTCTTAACTTGCCCATAAAAAGACACAGGCTATCAGAATGGATTCCAAGACAGTACCCAAACTTCTACTACATACAAAAAACACATTTTAATATTAAAGACAGATGTTACCTCAGAGTAAAGGATTAGGAAAAATTCTCCAATCAAATTGACACAAGAAACAAGGTTATATAGCAATCCTAATATCTAACAAATTAATCTTCAGACTAAAAATCAAAAGAAATGAAGAAGGGCATTTTATATTCAGCACAGGAAAAGTCCATCAAGATGAAGTCTCAATTCTGAACATCTATGCCCCAAATATGAAGACACCCACATTTGTAAAAGAAACATTAACGCTCAAAAAACACATAAAACATCACACACTTATAGTGGGAGACTTCGGTACCCCACTCTCACCATGAGAAAAGACCACCAGACAGAAACTTAACAAAGAAACAAAGGAATTAACAGAAGTTATGACCCAATTGGGGTTAACAGATATCTATAGGACATTCCATTCAAACCCAAAAGAACATACCTTCATCTCAGTGCCACATGAAATAGTCTCTGAAATTGACCACATGCTAAGTAACATAGCAATCCTCAACAGATATAAAAAAAATTGAATAACCCTCTGTATGCTATTGGATGACCATGTTTTAAAGTTAGAATTAAAGAAAAACATGAATTGCAGAAACCATACAAACTCATGGAAATTGAACAATATGCAATTGTACCATCTGTGGGTCAAGGAAGAAAGAAAAAATAAAGACTTTCTAAAATTCAATAATAATATAGACACAACATACCAAAATTTATGGTATACTTTGAAAGCAGTGCTAAGAGGAAAGTTCATAGCACTATGTTCCCACATGAAGAACCTGGAAAATAGTCACACTAGAGAATAACAGCACAACTGAAAGCTATAGAACAAAAAGAAGCAAACTCACCCAGGAGGGGTAGATGCCAATTTGAAGGCTGAAAGGAATAAAGTAGAAACAACAACAACAAATACAAAGAATCAATGAAACAAAGTGTTGGTTATTTGAGAAAATCAACAAGATAGTCAAAGCTTTATCCAAACTAATCAAAAGACAGAGAGAGAGAGAGCATGCTAATTAATAAAATCAAAAGTGAAAAGGGGGAAATAACAATGGACATTGAGGAAATCCAGAGAATCATCAGGTCATACTTTGAAAAGCTATACTCAACAAAATTAGAAAATCTAAAAGAAAGGGACAATTTTATGGATAAATATCATTTACCAAAGTCAAATCAAGAACAGATAAGCAATTTAAATAGACCTATAACCCCTATGAAATAGAAGCTGTCATCAAAGTTTCCCAACCAAGAAAAGGCCAGATCAAAATGGCCTCAGTGCAGAATTCTACCAGAATTTCAAAGAACAGGTTATACCAATTTCTCTCAAAGTATTCCAAACAATAGAAGCAGAAGGGTCTTTGCCAAACACTTTCTATGATGCTTCAATATCCTTGATATCCAAGTCACACAAAGACACAACTAAGAAATAGAACTTCAGACCAATATCCCTCATGAACATTGATGCAAAAATACTCAATAAAATACTGGCAAATCGGATCCAAGAATACATCAAAAGAATCATTCATCACAATCAAGTAGGTTTCTTCCCAGCGATGCAGGGTTGGTTCAACATATGAAAATCTATCAATGTAATCCACCATATAAACAAGCTGAGAAACAAAAAACCCATGATCATCTCACTAGATGTTGAAAAAGCCTTTGACAAAGTTCAACACCCCTTCATGATAAAGGTCTTGGAGAGATCTGAGATAACAGGAACGTACCTAAACATAATAAAAGCTATATACAGAAAAACCAACAGCCAACATCAAACTAAATAGACAGAAACTCAATGCGATTCCACTAAAATCAGGAGCAAGACAAGGCTGTCCACTCTCTCCATATCTCTTCAATACTGTACTTGAGGTTCTACCTAGAGCAACACAAAAACAAAAGGAGATCAAGGGGATACAATTTGGAAAGAAACAGATCAAACTTTCACTATTTGCAGAAGATATGATAGTTTACATAAGTGATCCAAAAACCTCTACCAGGGAACTCCTACAGCTGATAAATACTTTCTGCAAAGTGGCAGGTTACAAGATCAACTCAAGAGAATCAGTAGTCCTACTATGTACAGACTATAAAAGGGCTGAGAAAGAAATCAGAGAAACATCTCCCTTTAAAATTATCACAAACAACATAAAATACCTTGAGGTAATGCTAACCAACAAGTGAAAGACCTGTTTCACAAAAACTTTGAGTCTTTAAAGAAGGAAATTAAAGAAGACACTAGAAAATGGAAAGATCTCTCATGCTCTTTGATAGGTAAGATCAACGTAGTAAAAATGGCAATGCTGCCAAAAGCAATCTACAGATTCAATGGAATCCCCATTAAAATACCAGCAAAATTCTTCACAGGCCATGAAAGAACAATAATCAACTTTGTATGGAAAAACTAAAGACCCAGGATGGCCAAAACTACCCTATCAACAAAGCAACATCTGGAGGCATTACTATGCCTGGTTTCAAGGTCTATTATGTAGCTATAGTCCTGAAAACGGCTTGGTATTGGCATAAAAATAGACACGTAGATCGCTGGAATCAAATTGAACACCCTGATGTTAACCCATACATGCATGAACATCTGATTTTCAACAAATAAGTTAAATATACAATGGAAAAAAGAAAGCATCTTCAACAAATGCTGCTGGCATAACTAGATATTGGCATGTAGAAGAATGCAGATAGATCCATATCTATTGCCATGCACAAAACTTAAGTCCAAATGAATCAAAGACTTCAAAATAAATCCATCCACACTGAACCTCTTAGAAGAGAAAGTGGGTGGTAGCCTTGAGCGAATTGGTACAGGAGACTGCTTCCTGAACATAACACCAGTAGCACAGACACTGAGGTCAACAATTAATACATGGGACCTCCTGAAACTGAGAAGCTTCTGTAAAGCAAAGGACACAGTCAACAAGACAAAAAGGTAGCTCACAGAATGCGAAAAAATATTCACTAACCCCACATCTGACAGAGTGCTTATCTCTAAAATTTACAAAGAACTGAAGAAGCAATTCTCTAGATCATCAAAGGATCCAAATAAAAAGTGGGCTACAGATCTAAATAGAGAATTCTTAATAGCAGAGTCTAAAATTGCTGAGAGGCACTTGAGAAAGTGCTCAGTATCCCTAGTCATCAGGGAAATGCAAATCAAAATAACTCTGAGATACCATCTTCCTCTTGTCAGAATGGCTAAAATCAAAAACACCAATGACAGTTTATGCTGCAGAGGATTTGGAGAAAGGGGAACACTCTGACACTCTGGGAGTGCCAACTCATACAGCCACTTTGGAAATCAATATAGAGATTGCTCAGAAAAATGGGAATCAGCCTACCAAAAGAGCCAGCAACTCCACTCTTAGGCATATATTCAAAAAATGCCCATTCATACAACAAGGACATCTGTTCCACTATGTTTATAGCAGCATTGTTTATAATAGCCAGAATCTGGAAGCAACCTAAATGCCCTTCTCCTGAAAAATGTATAGAGAAAATGTAGTACATTTACACAATGGGGTATTACTCAGTGGAAAAAAAATGAAATCTTGAAATTCTCAGGCAAATGGATGAAACTGGAAGAAAACATCCTGAGTAACATAACCCACTCACAGAAAGTTAAGAAGGGTATATACTCACTCATGTATAAATATTAGACATAGAATAAAGGACTATCAGCCTACAAGCCATACTACCTAAAAAACTAGGATACAAGGAGGACCACAAATGAAGAACCCATGATCCCTCGAAGAAGGGGAGGAAGACAAGAATCCCTGAGCAAATTAGGAGCATGGGGGAAGAGACAAGGGAGGTGGAAAGGGGGAGGGGGAGAAGGGGAAGGGAGAATAGTGTAGTAGGACTGAGACAATGGAAAAATAGGGGAGGACAAGAAGGGAGATGCCTTGGTAGAGGGAGTCACTATAGGGTTTTTTTGTTTTTGTTTTTGTTTTGTTTTGTTTTTTGTTTTTCCATTTCAGGAGGGGTGTCAGTCCATACTGGAGACACAGGTTTATTCAAGAATCCTCTTTTTTTAATTTTTAAATTTAAATTACAAACAAGGTTGCTTCACATGTCAATCCCAGGTCTCTCTCCCTTTCACTCCCCTCCTCAGAGGCCCTCCCACCAATCCCACATCCCCTTCCCCTAATCCCTACTCCTTTCCCCAAGGAGGGTGAGGCCCTCCATGGGGGTGTCCATAGTCTTTTATTTCATCCACAGCAGGGCCTAGACCTCCCCAAGAGTTCAGGGTGAGAGTGCATCTCTCATTGTCAGATGGGCACCCAAAGTCCATTTGTATGTCAGGGATAAATACTGATCTACTACCCAAGGCCCCATAGATTGCCGAGGCCTCCTCACTGACACCCAAATTAAGGGTGTCTGGATCAGTCCCATGTTGGATTCCCTGCCATCAGTCTGGGGTTCAAGAGCTCCCCCTTGCTCAGGTCAGCTGTTTCTGTAGGTTAAACATGCCCAGTCTTGACCCCTTTGCTCATCAGTCCTCCCTCTCTGTCTCTGGGTTCCTTGAGTTCAGCTCAGAATTTAGCTGTGGCTGTCTGCTGTTGCTTCCATCCGTCATTGGTTGAAGGTTCTGCTTCTGAGACTCTCTGGCAGTGGGATTATAGGGTGGCACTCGCCTGATCCATGTCTAAAATCCATATATGAGTGAGTACATACCATGTAGGTCTTTTTGTGGCTGGGTTACCTCACTCAGGGTGGTTTCTTCTAGTGCCATCCATTTGTCTGCAAATTTCAAGATTTCATTGTTTTTTTTCCACCGAGTAATACCCCATTGTGTAAATGCACCACATTTTCTCTATACATTCTTCAGAAGGGCATCTAGGTTGCTTCCAGATTCTGGCTATTACAAACAATGCTGCTATGAACATAGTGGAAAACATACCATTGTTGTATAAATGTGTATTCTTTGGGTATATGCTCAAGAGAGGAATGCTGGATCTTGAGGTAGGCTCATTCCCATTTCCATGAAAAACTGCCATAATGATTTCCAAAGTGGTCATACAGTTTGCACTCCCACCATCAATGGAAGAGTGTTCCTCTTTCTCCACATCCTCTCTAGCATAGACTGTCATTGGTGTTTTTGATTTTAGCCATTATGACTGGTGTAAGTTGGTATCTCAGACTTGTTTTGAGTTGCATTTTCCTGATGGCTAAGGATGTTGAACATTTTTTAAAGTGTTTATCAGCCACTTTAGATTCATTTATTGAGAATTCTCTATTTAATTCTGCATCACACTTTTTAATTCCCTTGCTTGGTGCTTGGGTAAGGTGGGATTATCTATTACCTATGTTTTTCTGGTTGTAGTTAAATTCCTTGGATTGGAGTTTTCCTTCCAGAACTTTCTGTAGGACTGGGTTAGTGTATATGTATTGTTTGAATATAGTTTTGTCATGGAATATCTTGTTTTCTCCATCTATAGTGATTGAAAGCTTTGCTGGGTATCGTAGTCTGGGCTGGCATCCCTGGTCTCTTAGTGTTGGTAGAATATCTGTCCAGGACCTTCTGGCTTTCAGAGTTTCCATGGGAAAGTCGGGTGTAATTCTGATAGGTTTGCCTTTATATGTTACTTGACCTTTTTCCTTAGCTCCTCTTAATATTCTTTCTTTATTCTGTATGTTTGGGATCTTGATTATTATGTAGCGATGGGAATTTTCTTGTGTTCCACTCTATTTGATGTTCTGTAAGCTTCTTGTACCTTCATTGGCATGTCTTTCCTTAGGTTGGGAAAGTTTTCTTCTATGATACTGTTGAATATATTTGCTGCCACTTTGAGGTGTTTTTTTCACCTTCTTCTATACCTACTATGCTTAGGTTTGGTCTTTTCATGGTGACCCATATTTCCTGGATATTTTATGTTAGGAATTTGTTGATCGTAAGATTTTCTTGGTCGATGAATCTATTTCTCCTAGTGTAACTTCAACATGTGAGATTCTCTCTTCCATTGCTTGTATTCTGTTGGTTATGCTTGCATCTGTAGTACCTGACCATTTGCCCAACTTTTCTATTTCCAGCCTTCCTTCAGCCTGCGTTTTTTTTTTTTACTGTTTCTGTTTTAGCTTTCAACCCTTGCATTGTTTGAATTGTTTCTTGCTATTTTTGCTTTGTCTTTTCATCCATTTATTACATTTCTTCGGTTGTTTTTTCTTCCATTTCTTGCATTTTTTGGTTTGCTTTTTCTTCCATTTCTTATATTTTTTGGTTTGTTTTTCCTTCCATTTCTTTAAGGCATTTTTCCACATCCTCTTTGAGGGCCTCTATCATTTTCGTGAAGGTGTTTTTAAGGTCATTCTCTTCTGCTTCTTTTGCATTGGAATGTTGGAGTCTTCCTAGTGTGGAGTCTCTAGAATCTGGAGGTGTCATATTGTTTTTCTGTTGGTGAGTTTGTTTTTGTATTGTGTCCTTCCCATCCTTCCTTCTAGTGCATGCAGAAAGAGCCTCTTCCTGGCCTTGTAGTTAGGGTACCAGAACTCCCTTTCAGTGGGTGCGAGCAATACTCTGGTAGTTCTCCTCTTTCCAGTCCTAATCCTGGTTCCGTGGGTGGAGAAGAAGACCAGGAATCTGGGGCACGTAGGCTTCAGCTGGGAGTGGAGACTCAGTGGCCATTGCCAGGCAGTCTTCACACACTCCAGTACAGGTTTTGAGAGAGGTGTGGCACAGAGGAAATGATAGGTAATCCACAGGGATGACTCCAACTAAGAATCTAGGCAGAGATAGAGATGGAGAGGTTGCCTTTGATGCTCTTCCCATATAATGAGATTAATGACTACCTTTGTTGCTATTCCTAGATCCTTCATCCAGTTCTGATTGAAGCAGAAACAGGTCCTCCCCCAAATGATGTGATGAACTTTGATGGTCCTCCTTGGATGGCATCATTATACCTGGAGAGTGGGTAGATTTTGGGTTGTGGTGTTTGTGGGGAGGATGGGAGGCTGATAGGTCGAGGGAATAGGGGGATTGATATGTAAATAAGAGTGCTTCATATATATCTCAAGACAAGAACAGATCTTGAGTCTTGCTTTACAACTCCATGCCTTAAAAGATCATCTTTTTTCTGACTATATATCAAAATTATCATGTTTATAAACTCTTTAAAATGCTAAGTATGTGCTTCTAATTGTAACACTCTATTTTAAAGCAGGGCTTTATAACCCTCAATCAAACATATCTTGTCCTTCTGTCATGCCACTAAGGTCTCCACTCCTGATTTTTATGGTGACTATAGTCTTTCTCATGTTGTATAATTTTAGCAAGAAGCAAAATCTAGAGAAACAGTCTATCTTTTTAGCAGCATTTAAACATTTTCTTCCTATCCTATATTGACAACGATTAAGCTGATAGCCCAGTGAGATTTACTTTGTTACTAAGAGTGTGCCTGTGAGCACAGAGACTTGCAGACAATCCCATCATGTCTCACATTCTTGGGAATATTCAAACATGCAGTCCCATACCTATCATCGAGTAAGTTCTATTCTTGTCTTCTTCAGGCTGGATTAGGACATCCCACATAAGGTGAGTAATCTTTACTCAGTTTATTAATCCATTGTTAATATCATCCAAAAAACACTTTCGGGGTCATATCCAGCTTAATGTCACCCAAATAGTTTGCATGACAAAAGGACACATTAAATTATCCATCCCCTCCTTAAAGACCATTGCATATTTCTCAGGTCATGTTCATTGTCAGAGAGTATTTCTGCCCTCTGGTGTCCTACGGTTTTCAGTGCCTTTTGTCATTATATGCTGGACTTTCTACTTGGGAAACCTGGGTTTTTCTACTTTCTAGCCCTTTCCTCAAAGTCTTCTTAAACAGCGACTGTGATTTTAGAGAAGGTTCCATGTGGTGCCGAGAAGAAGGTATATCCCTTTGTATTTGGGTGGAATGTTCTATAGATGTCTGTTAAACCCAGTTGGGTCATAACTTCTATTAGTTCTTTTGTTTCTTTGTTAAGTTTCTGTCTGGAGGTCCTGTCTAGCGGTGAGAGTGGAGTGTTGAAGTTTCCTACTATTAGTGTGTGAGATTTTATGTGCATTTTGAGCTTTAGTAAGGTTTCTTTCACGAATGTAGGTGCCTTTGTATTTGGGGCATAGATGTTTAAAATTGAGACTTCATCTTGATGTATTTTTCCTTTGATGAATATGAAGTGTCCTTCTTCATCTCTTTTGGTTGATTTTAATTTGAAGTCTAATTTACACATACTTGGCAACATATCAAACCTCAGCAGCTAAAAAAAAAATTGGAATAACTCCATGCATCTTATCTGACCACCATGCGTTAAAATTAGAATTCAACAACAACACAAATTGCAGAAAACCTACAAACTCATGGAAATTGAATAATGCTCAATTGCACCAACCCTGGGTCAAAGAAGAAATAAAAAAAGAAATTAAAGACTTCCTCGATTTCAATGAGAATGAAGACACAACATACCCAAACCTATGGGACACTTTGAAAGCAGTGCTACAGGGGAAGTTCATAGCACTAAGTGCCCACATGAAAAAACTGGAGAACAGTCATACTAGAGAATTAATAGCACAGCTGAATGTTCTAGAACAAAAAGAAGCAAACTCCCCCCAGGAGGAGCAGACGCCAGGAAATAATCAAATTGAGGGCTGAAATCAATCAAGTAGAAACCAGGAAAACATTGAGAAGAATCAATGAAACAAAGAGTTGGTTCTTTGAGAAAATCAACAAAATAGATAAACCTCTGTCCAAACTAACCAAAAGACAGAGAGAGAGCATGCTAATTAACAAAATCAGGGATGAAAAAGGGGACATAACAACGGACTCTGAGGAAATCCAGAGAATCATCAGGGCATACTTTGAAAATCTGTACTCCACAAAATTTGAAAATTTAAAGGAAATGGACAATTTCCTGGATAGATACCACTTGCCAAAACTAAATCAAGAACAGATAAACAATCTAAACAGGTCTATAATCCCTAATGAAATAGAAGCAGTCATCAAAAGTCTCCCAAACAAAAAAAGCCCCGGCCCAGATGGCTTCAGTGCAGAATTCTACCAGAAATTCAAAGAAGAGCTAATTGCAATACTCCTCAAAGTATTCCACACAATAGAAGCAGGAGGCTCACTGCCAAATTCTTTCTACGAGGCTACAATTACCTTGATACCCAAGCCACACAAAGACACAACTAAGAAAGAGAGCTATAGACCAATTTCCCTCATGAACGTAGATGCAAAAATATTCAATAAAATACTCGCAAACTGGATTCAAGAACATATCAGAAAAATCATCCACCATGATCAAGTAGGCTTCATCCCAGGAATGCAGGGATGGTGCAACATTAGAAAATCTATCAATGTAATCCACCATATTAACAAATTGCGAAAGAAAAACCACATGATCATCTCACTAGATGCTGAAAAAGCCTTTGACAAAATCCAGCACTCCTTCATGATAAAGGTCCTAGAGAGATCAGGGATAACAGGAATGTACCTGAATATAATAAAAGCAATATACAGTAAACCAACATCTAACATCAAACTAAATGGAGAGAAACTCAAAGCAATTCCTCTAAAATCAGGAACAAGACAAGGCTGTCCACTCTCTCCATATCTCTTCAATATTGTACTTGAAGTTCTAGCTACAGCAATAAGACAACAAAAGGAGATAAAGGGGATACAAATAGGAAAAGAAGAAGTCAAACTTTCACTATTTGCAGATGATATGATAGTTTACATAAGTGACCCAAAAAACTCCGCAAGGTTACTCCTAGAGCTGATAAACACCTTCAGCAATGTGGCAGGATACATGGTAAACTAAAAAAAATCAGTGGCCCTATTATATACAGATGATGAAGTGACTGAGAAAGAAATAAGAGAAACATCACCCTTTACAATAGCCAAAAACAGCATCAAATATCTGGGGATGATGTTAACCAAGGAAGTGAAAGACCTGTATATCAAGAACTTTGTGTCTTTAAAGAAAGAAATCAAAGAAGATACCAGAAAATGGAAAGATCTCCCATGCTCTTGGATTGGTAGGATCAACATAATGAAAATGGCAATCTTGCCAAAAGCAGTCTACAGATTCAATGCAATCCCATTCAAAATTCCATCACAATTCTTCAAGGACCTGGAAAGAACATTAATCAACTTTATATGGAAAAACAAAAGGCCCAGGATAGCCCAAACAAACCTATACAATAAAGGAACTTCAGGAGGCATCACCATACCTGACTTCAAGCTCTATTATAGAGCTATAGTCCTGAAAACAGCTTGGTATTGGCACAAAAATAGGCAGGTAGACCAATGGAACCGAATCGAAAGCCCTAATTTTAACCCACACACCTATAAACACTTGATTTTTGACAAAGAAGCTAAAACTGTACAATGGAAAAAAGAAAGCATCTTCAACAAATGGTGCTGGCATAACTGGGTACTGGTATGCAGAAGACTGCAGATAGATCCATGTTTATCACCTTGTACAAATCTTAAGTCCAAATGGATCAAAGATCTCAACATAAATCCAGCCACACTGAAACTTTTAGAAGAGAAAGTGGGAGATACTCTTCAACGAGTTGGTACAGGAGACCACTTCCTAAACATAACACCAGTGGCACAGACACTGAGTTTTACAATTAACAAATGGGACCTTCTGAAACTAAAAAGCTTCTGTAAGGCAAAGGACACAGTCAAAAAGACAAAAAGGCAGGCCACAGAATGGGAAAAGATATTCACTAACCCTACATCTGAGAGAGGGCTAATCTCCAAAATTTACAAAGAACTCAAGAAACAAGTTTCCAAAACACCAAAGGATCCAATTAAAAGGTGGGGTACAGAACTAAATAGAGAATTCTCAATAGAGGAGGCTAAAATGGCCAAGAGACACTTAAGAAAGTGCTCAACATCCTTAGCCATCAGGGAAATGCAAATCAAAACAACTCTGAGATACCATCTTACTCCTGTCAGAATGGCTAAAATCAAAAACATGGAAGACAATTTATGCTGGAGAGGATGTGGAGAGAGGGGAACACTCCTCCACTGCTGGTGGGAGTGCTGACTCATACAGCCTCTTTGGAAATCAGTATGGAGATTCCTCAGGAAAATGGGAATTAATCTACCACCAGACCCAGCAATTACACTCTTAGGCATATATCCAAATGAGGCCAATTCATACAACAAGGGCATCTGCTCCACTATGTTCATAGCAGCATTATTTGTAATAGCCAGAACCTGAAAGCAACCTAGATGCCCCGCAACTGAAGAGTGGATAGAGAAAATGTGGTACATTTACACAATGGAGTATTACTCAGCAGAAAAAAACAATGGAATCTTGAAATTCACAGGTAAATGGATAGCACTGCAAGAAAGCATCCTGAGTGAGGTAACCCAGTCGCAAAAAGACAAACATGGTATGTACTCACTCATATATGGATGTTAGACATGGATCAGGATAGTGCCAGTCTGCACTTCCACTGATAGAGAGTCTGGGAAACAGGAAAGAACCTAAAAGATATGGATATATGCATAGTACCCAAGAGAAGAGGATTGAGACAAGATCCTCTGAATGGATGGGGAACAAGGCAAGGGGTCAGGGGGAGTGGGAGCTGGGAAGAAGAGAGGGGGTGAAGAGGAAGAGAGTTGGTCATGGGGGAACAGGAAGTTGAGTGGTTGGGGGTAGAATAGGGGGAAGAGGGAATCATAGGTTAGAAGACAGATCAGGCACCAGAGTGACCTCCAGTGATCTAAAGGGATAACACCAATTGGCAAGCTAAGCAATAGTGGAGAGACCACCTCGAATGCCCATTCCTGATAATGAACTTGATGTCTATAACCATCCGGGAGCCTTCATCCTGTGACTGATGGAAGCAGGGGCAAACAAGAATCACTGAACTGAACCCAAGGAACCCAGTGACAGAGAGAGAGGAGTGATGAGCAAATTGGCAAAGATTGGGCTGGCAAAACCAGCAGAGACAGCTGATCTGAACAGGGGAGAGCTCTTGGACCCCAGACTGACAGTGGGGAGGCCAGCATGGGACTGATCTGGACCCCCCAAATGTGAGTGCCAGCGAGAAGGCCTGGGCAACCTATGGGGCCCTGAGCTGTGGATCAGTGTCTATCCCTGGAATACAAACAGTCATTGTGTGCCTATAGCACAAAGAGGGATGCTCTCTCAGCCTGGACTCTTAGGGGAGTGCCTGGACCCTACCCAGAGTGAAATGACAGACTCTAGATATCTCCTATGTGGAAGGATTTGGCAGTAGGGTGGGAGGGTGGGGGGGAAGGGGAGTGTGGGAGGAGGGGAAGGAGAGGGAACCGGGATTGACATGTAAAACAAGCTATTTAAAATTAAAATAAAAAATGATAATAATAAAAAATAATAAAAAAATAAAATTTAACTATTAGTAATTCATCTTAATTTGATGAACTTCCTTTTTCAAAACAGTAAAAAAAAAACAGCGACTGAAATCTTCTCTAAAGGGAATAATAGATAGAGGTGAACTTATTAACACTGGGGAGGAGGGTGCTTCCTATCCTCCCTTTCCTTGGGAGTTCTCATGTTTGATGACACTTTTGTCCCAACAAGTTTGTAATCACTTACCAACATCATATACAATTAATCATATAGAATAAGTTCCTTTCTTTTCTTTTCTTTTTGTGTTTTTGTTTTTTGAGCCAGAGTTTCTCTGTATATCTCTGGCTATCCTGGAACTCACTCTGTAGACCAGGCTGGCCTTAATTCACAAAGAACCTTCTGCCTCTGTCTCAGGAGTGCTAGGATTAAAGGTGTGCTTCACTAAGTCCTATACTGAGTGATTCCTCTACTTTTTAAAAATGAAATAAATGCCTTTGTTTTAGTCTCATTCTAGCTACAATTTATTGTGCTTTCAGAGCTCCCACTGTTATTCACCATCAGTCATTTTTAATTGATTTTTATACAGTATAAATTGATCATATTTCCCCCCCTTGTCTCCCCTTAGATCCTCCCAACTATCCAAATTCACACCTTTTCTGTCTCTTTAGAAAGAAAACAGGCCAACAGATAAACAAACTATAATAAAATACTTAATAGCTAGAAATTGGAAATAGACTGAATGCCCATTAACAGATGAATAAATATTGAAAATATGGAATAGTTATACAATTGAAAATTACTAAGCAGTTAGAAAAACAAAAAAGAAAGAAATCATGAAATTCTCTGGCAAATATATAGAACTAGACAATAAAATCAGCCTTAGTGAGATAACTCAGACCCTAATTAAAACAAATATGGTATGCATTCTCTTATATGTGGTTGTTAGTTTTTAAGTCTTCAATAGGTATATGAGTGTATATAAAATAATCTGGCTGGCATTTGTGGTCTCTTATGGCTTGTAAAACACCCACTCATATTTTCAAGGTCTCCACAGAGAAGTCAGATGTTATTCTAATGAGTCTGTCTTTATATGCTACAAGATCTTTTTCCCTTGTAGCTTTCTTTCTTTGTTCTGTACATTTAGTGCTTTGGTTGTTATGTGTTGTGGAAAATTTCTTTCCTGTTCCTGTCTATTGTTTTACTGTGTCCTTCTTGTACCTTGGTAGACATCTTATTTTGGATAGGGATGATTTCTCCTCTAATTTTGTTGAACATATTCTTGTACCTTTGATCTGGGCTTCTTCTCCCTCCTCTATCCTTTTTATTTGTTGTTTTGATCTTTATTATGTTCCTGATTTCCTGGATGTTTTGTTACTGGAGTTTTTGAGACATAACATTTTGTTTTTCTGAGGTATTGGTTTCTTGTTTCTTCTACTTTGTCATCAATGTCTGATGTTCTCTCTTCCATGTCTGTATTCTGTCAGTCAAGTTTACCTCTGAGACTTTCGATTGCCTTCCTAAATTTTTTTTTTTTTTGGTTTTTCGAGACAGGTTTTCCCTGTGGCTTTGGAGGCTGTCCTGGAACTCGCTCGGTAGACCAGGCTGGTCTCGAACTCACAGTGATCCGCCTGCCTCTGCCTCCTGAGTGCTGGGATTACAGGCGTGCGCCACCAATGCCCGGCCCTAAATTTTTCATATCCAGTTTTATCTCAGCTTGGGTTTTATTTAGTGATTTTTTTTTGTTTTTTTGAGGCAGGGTTTCTCTGTGACTTTGGAGCCTGTCCTGGATCCAGCTCTTGTAGACCAGGCTGGTCTCGAACTCACAGAGATCTGCCTGCCTTTACCTCCCAAGTGCTGGGATTAAAGGCGTTTGCCACCAACACCCAGCTTATTTAGTGATTTTTCCCATAAATTCTATTTTCATTTCCTGAATTGTTTTCATTATATCATTCCACTGTGTTTTCACAGACTTCATTAAAGTATTTATTCATTCCTCTTTTAGATCCTTGAACATATTCATAATAACTATTTTGAAGGCCTTGTCTTGTGCTTTAGGGATATTGTATTTGGGGGGTCTACTGTAGTTGTAAGGTTATTGGGTTATGTTGGAGACATATTGTCTTGACTGTTAATGCTTGTGTTTTTGCACTAGTGTGATGACACCTCTGGTTTACATGACTGAGGTAATTCTGTGTGTTGACATCTTGTCTTTATTGTCATATACCCGAGCTACTGCTGCCTTCTCTGGATCTTAGTAAAGTATGGTGACTGTGGGTTGCCTGGTAGGAGGTGTTTGTGCCATCAACTAGTAACACATAAGAATGGAGGTGGGCTAGGAGAAAGGCTGAGAGGGGCTTTAGAAAAGAGCTAAGGGAGATTCACACCTAGAGGTGGTATTCCCAGGAAGTTGGAGGTATTGATGGGAAGAGGTGATCCTGTAAATAGGTTACAGTAAGAAAAATAATTATCCAGAGTGACAGGATGAATGGTCTGGGAACCTTGGTTCTTAACCTAGACTTGATATCTCCAATGGATTAAGTTGAGGAGGGGTTGTTGTAAGTAGGTTGTTAGTGGTGTGAGGGTAAGAATGGAGATATTTTTATTTTTATTTAGGATAGTGTGATTCACCTACGAGTCCCATTTGACTGTAGACACTGTAGTTCCCAGAGAGAGAGAGAGAGAGAGAGAGAGAGAGACAGAGACAGAGACAGAGACAGAGACAGAGAAAGAGAGAGAGAGAGAGAGAGAGAGAGAGAGAGAGAGAGAGAGAGAGAGAGAGTTTGGATGGGAAGAGGGGTAATGGCGGGATCCTCTAAGAGGTGTACTGAAGTCCACAGTGACTAGACATAGTGAGATAGGACAGGCTATTGCAAGCACATGACTATGGATGAAAAATGAGAGATTGTGTAAGAGGACAGGAAGGAGAGAATGAATCACTGTGTCCAGGTCTAATGAGGCTACTATAGATTCAGATAGACTAAGGAGTCAATTAGAAACTGAATAGACTTTTCAAAAAGATTCATTTACTCATTTTTATTTTATGTACATTAGTGTCCTGCTTGCATGTGTATCTATGCACTGTCTGTGCCTGAAGGAAGCATTGGATCCTCTGGAACAGTGTTACAAATGATTGTTAATCACTAAGCAAGTTCTAAGAGCCAAACCTGGGTCCTCTCAGAGCAGCAAGTGCTCTTAACCACTGAGCCACTGCTCTATCTTCAGAAATATATACTTTGAGAGTTATTAGTATGGTATATGCCACTTTACTCACTCCATTATGAGTGGAAAGGCAAGGATCTCATGGGATTTTTTTTAATGGAATTGCTACGAGGATAGCACATGTGACCCCTGGAATATTGGAGCATGACATACAGAGAGGACTCATTCTAAAATGCTACAAAGCTAGAGCAAAAGAGCCTGCAAAAGGTAATGAAAGCAATTCGGCTGCAATCAAATGGCAAGGACAGTAACTGACAAAAAACAATGGTCTGTGGATTAAAGACACTCACAGTTCAGCTGAAGATATGAGGGACATGGAGAGCCTTACCTAAAGAAAAGCTTCTACATTAATCCAGGAGAGTTTGAGGGACTGCCCTGGAACATCTGAGGAGAACCAGGTTGTTTAAAATATGACAAAACCACTGATAATCTCAACAACACGACTGCTCCAACCTGAGCTGGACAAGGACATCAATGATGGTCATGTCAAGGTGGACAGGGGAAAGAACAAGGCTTTGTTAGGGTTTCTATTGCTACATTGAAACACTATGACCAAAAGGCTTACACTTCCATATTGTTGATCATCATTAAAGGAAGCCAGGACAGGAGCTCAAGCAGGGCAGTATCAAAATACAGGAGCTGATGCAGAGGCCATGGAGGGATGCTGCTTACTGGTTTACTTCCCATGACTTGTTCAGAGTGGCTTCTTATAGAACCCAGGACCACGAGCCAAGGGATGTCACAATGAGCCAGACACTCCCCTAAGAATCACTAATTAAGAAAATGCTTTGCAGCTGGATCTTATCAAGTCATCAAGATATTTTCTCAATTGGGGATTGGGATTCCCTTTTATCAGACTGTTTTCTTACTATTACACCAGAAGGCTCATTTTGCTTTTCAGGTCAATATTGTACCATGTAGGGAGACCATCACTGGATGACTGGGTGCAGCCACTAGCATATTTTTCTCTATAGTAGCCTTGATAGTAACTTCTACCAAGACAAAAGGATCCAAGAGGGAGAAAGTTTTGGCATTGGTTGGAAATTGCTTTCTGTATGTACTGCAGCCATTGTGTTTGATATTTTCATGAATGGAGTCTTTCCATCTATTAACAATAATGTATTTTTAATTTGGTCAAAGTATAGTCTCATGTTTATAAGATTGATGGTATCTCATACTATGAAATTACTGTATCTATATTATGATATTAACATAAATATGCTATGATACTATGTTATTAATATTGAAGAATCACTTAAAGGACACTCATGCATTTCCATGTAATCATTCTGGTTTGGAACTATTTTCCTTGTTTCTCTTCACTCAGCATCACTGAGTGTGTGACCACTCGAAGGATCAGGCACTTTGTGGGGCATAGGCAACATACATGTGAGCACACACATGATGCCCCTCTATGGTAATGAAGACTCAGATGAGATTAATTGCTTTTTTTTAGATTTGTTGTATTTGAGTTATAAGACAAACAGTAGGAGACATTATGTAGAAAAACATGTCTTAATGCATAATACACTGCAAATATACAATTATACATAAATTTGTGAAATGTCCAATTGTCACTTAATAGCAGAAGAGACAATGACAAGGAAAAAACACAGACCTTTACATTTCTATCACGGAGAATGAGACTGAAAAGAAATTATTACAGATTACTTGGGTGACTTGAATGAAAACAAGCACCATAATATGACTTGATGGAGTGTAATGAGCATTCTAATTGCCAGCCTGGTCCCAGAGCCACATCAGTCCCAAATGACACACAGAATGCTACATTACTTATGAAGCTGTTGGTTGTTTGCTATAGTTTCTTGTTGGCTAACTCTGACTTAATTATTAACCCATAATTACTAATTTATATATTTTTATGAGGTCTTATCTTACCATGGACACCAGTCTCATGTGTCCTCTCTTCCTGGGATCACATGGTGACTCATTACTCTTTACTACATTTCCCCAAATCCTCCCAGACTCCTGCTGTGCCCACTGTGCAGCCTGTGTCCGAGAATGTGCAGAGGGTGTCGGGGATTGACAACACCGAAGGCTCCTCAAGAAGGCTCTCTATTATTCCTATTCTGGCTGGTTATTATATACCCTGACACCAGAGGTGGAGGTGGGTGGGTCTGGAGAGGCAGATAGTCTTTGGAAAAGGTCGAGGTCAGGGCAGTTCCTGTGGGCCAGCCCTTTTCAGGAACTTATTGCCCCAGGCATTGTATTGTTTTTAGTAAACATGTTTTTAGTAAACATTGTCTTACAGCTGCCTGCTCCCAGGCTGATGGGGAAGTGGGTCACTGCTCAAGGTCTGGTATCCCCACAGACTCCTAGTCCCACCTATCTTGCTTCCCTAATGTCCAACAGTGCTTTAGTCATCACGCAACAAGACAAACATATACACAGAAGGACTTTCCCCATCATCTCCTCTTTTCTGTCTAAATAAAAAGAAAGGTTTTAACTTTAACATAGTGAAATTATATATAACAACAGCTATCAAGTAAGAACTATATTTACAATATTTAGTCCATTAATATTTAGTAAGATTTAAAGGAAGTAATTTTATCATCTATCCTATCTGTGTGAATCTAAAATCCTAAATGTAGTTTGTCTTTTGTGACAACTAAGGAAAACTATAACTATAATTATCTGTCTTCAACTCCATCAAAGATCATTGAAGGATAATATATAAACAATAGAATTGACAGAGACATCTCACTACCAGAAGTTCCTCTGTAATCTTGGGGCATCCATCTTCAGGCCACAGTAAAGCAGGACATTTTAAACTCTCTGTCTTCATTGGCAAATTGTCAGTTATTTTGTGTATGTGTGTGTGTGTGTGTGTGTGTGTGTCCTGTAGAATGTCTGGCAGACTGTTCCATGAAGCAGGAACCCTTTAGGACTGTCTCATCAAGTTCAACAGTCACTTTCTTGGGGGTCTTTCATGTCCAGTCTATCAAACAGTGAAGCCAAGAGCAGTTTCTTGCCCAAATGGCTAATATTTCCATGTTGAAAGCAAAATCCGTAACAAGTTTCTTCGATGCCCATCTTCCTCTCAGAAGTAATTGGTATGCCAGGAGTAGTTGTGTCTCACTATCATGAAAAACCTAAACCATTTAAATACCACATATTCCGTAGGTCTTTGAAAGTTTTGAAGAATATCTATCCATCTCAAATATATCTCTGTATATCTAAAAAACCTAACTAAGTTTTGACTATTATGGGTAACTATCTATAATCTGTATTTAATTATACATTACATTTTAAAATGAGTTATACAAACACAATACCTAAACAAGAGGATATATATATATATATATGTATGTATGTATCATAAAAATGATCTTAAATTTGTATCAATAAATGAAAATCCATACCAACACAAAGTATTCATTTCTGTACCATAGTCTCCCTTTTACCTTTAAAAAGAGATTGGTTGTGATCATTAGCCATTTATAACCAACCCCATTTAAATAAAAACAAAAATTTATAAACAATATTTGGGAATTTGGGCACTGTTCATTTAAAACTGCTTCCTTCTGGTTGGGGGCACTGTCTATACCCTGGGGATCATAACAAAACACAGAAAGTTGGATAACTCCTTGTTTTTTGTAGTCTTCAAGGCTGCATTATCTCAGCTATTTTAGATGTTGGATCTCCTGGGCCACTACTTCAGGGGTCTTCTTCATCAAACCATAGAAGTCTGGAAGGAATCCCCATCCACAGTCTTTTATTTTCTGTGGAAACACAAGCAAAAACTTTTTCCCAAGAAACCTGTCCTTATATTTAGTTTTAGAAGTCAAAACGTTTTGGGGGTTTTTTTTTGGTTTTTCGAGGCAGGGTCTCTCTGTATTGCTTTGGAGGCTGTCCTGGAACTTGTTCTGTAGACCAGCCTGGCCATGTATTCACAGGGACCCACCTGCCTCTGCCTCCTGAGTGCTAGGATTAAAGGTATGCATCACCAATACCCAGAAAGTTAAAACATTTTTAAAATACATAAGTTGCATTAATTCAGCAGCATTGATAATCAAATGTCTTTTAGCAGTTGTTGCTCCTTCCACAGCAATTAAACAATTCAAAGACAACACAATAGCATACAGTATCGACTCTCTGTGAATTTTCCATCTTATATGTGGCTTTTTATTATTCTATATCTTTTAATTTTACTTTTTACCTTTTTGAGACTTTGGCTGCCCTTGTACTCCCTCTATACATGAGACTGGCCTTGAACTTACAGAGATCTGCTTGCCTCTGGCTTCCAAGTGCCGGGATTAAAGGTGTGCGCCACCACAGAGAAGCTTCTCTATTTCTTTTACCGCCGTCTTGTTTCTTTCTCTCTCCCAAGCCTACATATATTTTAAACACACTATTAAACTTTTAGAGGTTTTACTTCATCTGACTATGGCTTTACTGTAAATCTTTGTTTTTTTGGCCATGAGTCTTTTATCTGCTAACCAATATTGTTAAAATTAAAGCAGTGACTGTTTTAGCAACTGACTTTCCAACATGGCAGGCATAAATTTACTGCCAGTACTGGTCAAGAAAGTCTCTGCTTGTCTTTAGTAAAACAAAGCCCACCTGAGAAAATGCTGCTACCAAGAAGCCATGCATCTCTCTGTTCTTCTGTTTTTAAAATCATTTTTAAAGCTTTTGTTAAATGGAAATTTGTGCTGCTTATTGAGGCTACAATATTTAATGAGCTTTCTTCTCACCAGCCTGGTCCCAAATGAACAGGCAGGACACTATATTAATTATGAAGCTTTAGCCATTTTCTATGGTTTCTTATTGGCTAGCTCTGATTTAATAATTAGCCCATAACTACTAATCCATATATTTTCATAAGGACTTTTCTTTCTGAGGATGCCATCCTGATGCATCCTTTTTTCCAGCGATCACATGGCAACTGACTACTCTTTACCACATTTCCCAGAATCCTCCTCAACTGCTAGTCCCACCTATCTTACTTCCCTAGTGGCCAACAATGCTTTATTCATAACCCAATAAGACAAACATATACACAGAAGACCATTCCCCATCATCTCCTCTTTTCTGTCTAATTAAAAAGAAGGGCTTTAATGGTAATATAGTAAAATATATAACGAGGCAGTTATTAACCAAGAACTATAAATACAACATTTATTCCATTAACGTTTAGTTACATCAACAAGGCAGAGGTGCCACTCAAGAATGCTGTTAAAAAGGCTACAATTAATTAAGGGATACATTTTCTCAGATATGTTAATTTACATTAATACAACTTATTTTGCTCTGAAAATTGTCATGACCAAATGCAGCTTAAAGAAAAAAATGGTTTATTTTGACATAAAATTCCAGAGTGTTGGTTTCATCTACACAAATAAAACCTAGGGAGAGATGTGACAGGGGATTTCCTTCTGTATGCTGTGAATATGTTTCTCTTATTGGTTGATAAATAAAGCTGTTTTGGCCAATGGGCAGGCAGGATGTAGCCAGACAGGAAGTATAGGTGGAGCTACCAGACTAGGAGAATTCTGGGCAGAGGAAGGCAGTGAGTACATTGCAGGTGAGACACCATGTAGCCTCTGAAAGAACAAGAGAGTCAGGCATCATCACTAAGCCAAGGCTACGTGGAGATACAGGGATTAATAGAAATCAGTTAAAAATTAAGAGAGAGCCATCCAGTAAGAAGCCTGAGCAACTACCCAAACAATATGTAATATAATCATCTGTGTGTTTATTTGGGACTAAACAGCTGTTGGACCAAGCAGGATAGAAATTCTATCTAAAGAGATGGAGGGATGACAGAGGTGGGAAGAAAGGAGAGAGAGAAAGAACAAAAGCACACGCGCACGCGGGCACAAGAGAGAGAGAGAGGGGGGGGGGCTGACAGAAGGTTGAAGGTTACCTGAACTCCTGAAAGATCATGCCTTCCATGTATGTCCCATGAAGACAACATTCTCTCTCCCAATGCTATGATACAGTTCCTATTAGAAGCATCTGAGAATGAGCACTGCCTGGAATCACTGAGCAGTGTAGTACTTTGAAAATCATGATAGCAAGCTCAAGTAACAATATATCTCTCCTTTCCTTTTCAACTTCACAATGATTTGAAAATGCAGATATTTGCTTTGTAAATGACCAAGAAATGGAAATGCGAAAATCAATTTCACAGTTGTTGCTCTGAGTGCTATGATTTGAGGCTGGAAAACACTTTTGTAGAGGAAGATGGTCTTGAACCCCTGACCCTTCTGCCTCTCCCTCCCAATTGCTGGGATGGCAGTCATGCATCAAGTCATTGGCCTATGCTGTTTTGGAATATTTGGCAAAGTTACCAAGAAGACAATTGTGAATGTCAGCATCTATTTTTACCCGATGTTAGAATTACAGGGATTTGGGCAGCTGTTCTCTACAGCTTGGCAAGAATCAGATCATCTAGAGCTGCAACACTGAGTCAGAATTCTCCTGAAATAGTGCAGAAAGCACTTGGCTAGGGGAAGAGTGTTTGTCTCCTCAGTAGTTGACCTTGGGGATCCTTGCACAGATTTGATTCCAACTATTCAGACATGAAGCATTCATCCCAATAATAATCTTCAGTGAGGGATACTCTGTATCCTTGTAGCTTTGAGAGATGAAATGTGTGACTGGGTGTAATAGTGTTTCATAAGCTAAGCTAGTGTGGAAAAATACTGCCTTTGCAGGACATTTACAAATGCACACACAAGATTGCTCTTTCAATGCTGTGTGTCTAATATAAGTGCTACTTGAGGGTGTATGAAGCAGGTTAAAGTACAGCACCACCCTGGAAATCAACCTCATTCCTTTAGAAGTTTTAATTTAAACATTCTGCTTTTGTCTTCACTATCAATGTATACAATTTAATGTAGTGTTTTAGTGAGAAGCTTGCTTTGTTTTTGCCTCTATTTATTGGTTCTAAGGTTCACAGGCCAGACTCCATAAGTCTACAGATTTTCTGAGGTTTCTTAGTCGTGTTTCCTTTTATTAACTGGGAGTTCATCTTTGCAGCTACCTGTAAGTAACAGATACTGAGAAGGGACATGCCCCACTGTCATTTGCTTGAGCGCTATACCTATAAGGTTTATAGCCTGTTCACACTGTTTGCCTTGCTCTTTGTGGCATGGTTATAACTCTTCATTGCCTTGCCTCTGAGAGTTTTTAAAAAAATCGGACAGTCCCAAATTCCAAACTTTTAAGAATATAACATTAAAAATTTTCCTTACCTACTAACCATCTACTTTGTTCCAACGTCCTATTATGTATATCAGGACATTAAAGCCCATGTAACTGTGATCTTCTAAAGCATAAATAATGTAGTTAGTTCACCATTAGAATTTCCCATTATGTCAAAAAATGTTTCTTTACCTGTGCTTTGTGGGAATTTAAGAAATGCAACCTTTTTTAGACCAAAGTTTAGTCAGTTATGCTCCCAGCTTTCCATGTGTCTACAGAACACTACTGGTGGTAACCAGCAGCTAGTAGCATCAGGGACCCAAAGACCCATTGTATGTGCTCTGTAAACCTAAAATCCCATAAAATCACTACAGCATCACACATAGGGATCACAGCACAGTCCTATTCATCTGCTCTCCCCATAGATTTGTTTAAAGATCTAGTGTCATTTACTGTATTATTTGGAAATTTGACAGGAGAAAACTGGTGATCATTTAAAACACTGAAATATTTTGTGTCTTAATAAAAAAAGAAAAATTTCCCTTTTCACAGTCAGTAAGATTGTTTAACATTGTTGGTAGAGATGTCTGTGATCGCCATGCAGTGGTGGTGCAAGCCTTTAATCCCAGCACTTGGAAGGCAGAAGAAAGCAGATTTCTGTGAGTTCAAGGCCAGCTTGGTCTGCATAGCGAGTTCCAGGACAGCCTCCAAAACAATACAGAGAAACCTTGTCTCAAAACAAACAAACAAACAAAACAACAAAAAAAGATGTCTGTGATCTTGTAACTATCCCCAAAAGCTGATGACAAAGGTGTATTGGAAACTAGCCATGTGTCTTGGGTTCATAGAATAAATCTCAAGAAAGCTAAAAGATGGTAGAATGAGATCCACAAAATCCACAGAGGAAAGAAATAATGATTATCAATACAGAAATCTAATATTGCACAATGTACACAGAAACACTCAGTCATAAATGGGATGTCTCCATTAAACTTTTTCCCTCAGGGTTCATGGAACTTAGAGGAAGGGATGTGGAAAGATTTTAGTTCCTGGGGGATGGGGGACACCAAGGAAGCATGGCTGTCTACACACAAGACTGACATCTGTGTGAATTTACAGATAATGTTGCAGCTTTCCAAGTTTTATCTAAGTCTAAGCCAGATGGGATCCCAGTGCTGAGAGGGGAAATAGACACAAACACCATCCCTAACTTAGAAGCTGCTTCAAGTTCTCAGCCCCTTGCAAAAAAAAAAAAAAGTTAGCTTATAAAAAGGAGTCTCACTGAGCAGTGAAACCACACCTAAGAGCAGGCCTCAA
Source organism: Mesocricetus auratus (assembly GCF_017639785.1). NCBI lineage: Eukaryota > Metazoa > Chordata > Mammalia > Rodentia > Cricetidae > Mesocricetus > Mesocricetus auratus. The sequence continues at coordinate 73,725,444 of NW_024429193.1, read as the reverse complement.
GCCCAGCATCCAATAGCTTACTCTGAACAGACTCAGTGGTATTTTTAAAATCTCATAATGCTTTGTCTAGGGTCATTTTACCTTACTCTCCTTTGTTCATATATTTTATTTTTAAGTTTTGTTGCTCCTTCTGTTTATATATTATAATTTTCAATTTCATGTTTTTATAAGTTTTCTATGTCTGTGTTTCCTTGTGTGTATATCCCTCTCTTCCTCTCTCATTTATTTGTTTCTTTTGTTCTATTATGGTTTCTTTTCTTTTTCTGTTGTTTTTCCGAGGAGAGAAGGAACGTGTGGAGTAGAGTGGATAGGGGTGTGGAAAGAATCTCTGAAGAGATTAGGGAAGGGAAATAATGATCCAAATACATTGTGTGAAAATTAACTATTTTTAATTAAAACAAAAACAATATCTAAGGAAAATTATTACTGAAGTTCCTTGTTAGGAGCCAGTGTTTTGACAAAGAGATCCTATATTTAGCAAGGCCAATGGGATCTGCACATAGTGTTCAAGCATGTATTTTGGACAAACTATTCTCTAAAATGGTCTCCAGACTGAGCATGAAAAAGAAACTGCAGTTTGTTGTGTGCAGTCTGGGGTTGGCTAGGGCAGAGCTCAGAAGCTGCAAAAGTGGAGCCAGACTATTCTCAAGAGGGCTGGGCCCAGTGACCCTTCTAGCCTGAGTGTCTGATCTAGAGGTTGGTCTGGAATCTATGGATTAGAGTAGTTTAAAGGAAAGACCAGAATGACTCTTCCCATATGAGCCACTGTATCAAATTCCTGGCAATCTTGCCATAGAGACAAATTCCCTGGAGGTCAAACCTAAAAATATTAGCTTGGGGTCATGTCAGAAGCAAGTGCAAGGGGCACTAGGTCTCCAACAGCTTCACATTTTCAGTCACCTGCCATCCAGGGTTGCCTATGAGACAGCTGGCAAAATCAAGTAACACCTTGGAAGAGGATTGGTGTCAGGCTATAGGAGATTTCATTATTTTGTTGAAGGGAGCTTATCACTGTGGTGTGACATTCCAAACTATTGTTTAACACCGTGTAATTCCCGTTTGAAGTCATGTGTCTTTTACATTTTTCTTATAATAAAAAGGCCTCCATCTACCTCAGTGAGAATTTTCCTTATTATAGTAGGCATTGACGGGAAAGAATAAATCAATATTCAGCATTACAAAACTAGATTAATTCAATGATATTAGCCTATCTGGTTTTAGTATATTTTCCATACTAAGTGACATATGTTCTATTACCCCCATTATGACATAGAAGCATGGATTTCAGTTATGCAAAATCTTTGTAATGCTTTTAATTTATTTATTTAAAAGTTTTTCCTCATTTTAATAACAACCACAGTTCCCCCTACCTCCCTCTCCTGCTACCTAACACCCCCATCAACTCTTTAGTAAGGGTAAGGCCTCCCATGGTGAGTAAACAAAGTCTGGCAAAATAAGTTGAGGCAGGACCAAGGTATCCCTCCAGAAGGAATAGGCTCCAAAAAGTCAGTTAATACACTTGGGATAAATCCTGGTCCTTCTGCCAGTGGCCCCATGGACTGCCCAAGCCACAGAACTGTCACCCACATTCAGAGGCCTAGTTCAGCCATGTGCAGGTTCCCGAGCTATCAGTCCGGAGTCAGTGAGCACCCACTAACTCAGGTCAGCTGTCTTTGTGGGTTTCCCCATCATAATAGTGACCCCATTTGCTCATATAATCCCTCCTCCTGTCTTCCACTGGACTCAGAGAGCTGAACCCAGTGTTGAGCTGTGGATCTCTGCTTCCATCCATTTCTGGATGAAGGTTTTATGATGACAGTTAGGGAGTTCATCAATCTGATTACAAGGGAAAGCCATTTCAGGCACTCCACTATTGCTAGGAGCTTTTCCTATGGCCATCCTTGTGGATTCCTGGGAGTTTCCATAGCAATAGTTTTCTCCCTAACCCCATAAAATGGCTCTCTTTATCAAAATTTCTCTTTCCTTGCTCACCCTCTCTGTCTCTCCCACAACTCAACCACCCCATTCCCTCATGTTCTCTTCTCCCTCCCCTCCCCCTACACTTCCAATTTACTCAGATATTATGATTTGAATAGACAAGAAAAAGGAGAAAGTTAAGACACATCCCTATCTTCTCATTTTCATTCAAATATTTCGTTTGTGGGTGGCCTGACTCTTAGCATTCTGATCCTGAAGTAGTTCTATGGTAGATCCTGAGTGTTCATAGGAACTTATTGTTGATCTTGAACATGGCTATTTGTTTAGGTGCACATCATTAAAGATGGTGCAAAAATTACCAGACAATTCTTACCACATAAATGATCCTGCCAACACTGATTATGCTGGATTAGCATTTCTGAAGTTACCTTCTTCCTCCAACCTTGGAGCAAATTATCATAATTGTAATTGTTTAAATTGATAAAAATAAGACATGGAGATTTGAAAGAAATGCTTGGTCTAATTTGGGGGTAGGTAAATGGATACAGGTATAGACATGAACAGTCAGTGGCCCTGATGCTTTGCAATATCTTAAAGAGGATGTGAGCCACTGAAAGGGAAGGTCTATAGATCACCTGTTTTAGAGTGCTTGCCTACTATTCATGTGCCTCTGGGCTCAAAACCCAACACCATATAACCGGATGTTGTGGTGTAAGTCAAAATCTCAACACTGAGATGAAGATGAAAAACTCAAGATCGTCTACTGGTGACCTATGAACCTGCCTTAATAAAATAAATAAATAAATAAATAAATAAATAAATAAATAAATAGGGCAGCAAATCTTTGCGTGTTAGATATTTCTCACTGTCTTATTCCAAATGAGGTGGCTGTATTCTGGAATACCCATTTCTTACTGTTTGTAAAGAAGGGTATATAAACTTGGAAGGAGGGTCTGAGAAGGTACTTCAGTTGATGAAGTGCTTCTCTGACAAAGGTTGGAAGTTCCACAAATCTGTAGATATAAGCACCAATACTTAGGAAGCACTTTGACAACATAACCATTTAGAAAAGAACATTAATAGTTTCTTCCCTAGAGGCCAGGAATTCCATGGCAATGGATTTTTTCCATTTTTATAATACCAGGCCCTCCTGTAGAGTCAACATCAGAAACAACCAAGAGAGTAATCGCTAGGTTCATGAACTATTACTCAAGTGGGGATATCTTATCTGGCTTGTCAATATTATAGCATTCAGGGGCAAGCCCTAGGTAAATCCATTGATGTCTTTCTCATCAACCTGAGTACCACCTCTCAGAACTATGAAAGCTAGCCAGCAGCAAGTGTTTTCTGATCAAAGACTCATTTTTCAAATCTCACGACAAAACCGTGTGTGACATTTTCAACAGTATGGTCTTACCTTTCTTGTGACTGATAGATTTTAGTGTGTTGTGTGTTCATTATTACTCATTTCTAGGAATTTCCTATTTCCTTAATTATGCCTCTCTTACCACAATTGTTATTAAGTAGTATGTTGTTCAGTCTCCATAAGCATGTACACTTTCTGTAGTTTCTATTGCTATTATTATCTACCATTTTCCATTGTGGTGAGATAATATGCAAGATGCTTTGTCAATTTTCCTGTGTTTGTTGAGACTTGCATGTATCCTACGTTTTTGACATATTTCCATGGGCTACTGAGAATGATGTCTGTATTTTTAGTGCTCAAGTAGGAAGCCCTGTAGGTATCTGCTGAAGCCATTTGACTCATGATTTCATTTTACTTCAATGTTTCTCTGTTTGGATTTTGTCTGGATGAACTGCTTATTCTTGAGACCAGGCTGCAAGTCTCACTGTGCTTGAGTTAATTTGTGATTTTAGAACTAGTTCTGTATCTATTATGAAAATGGGTGTGTCTGCATTTGGTGCATATATATTCAGAATTGTAATTGTTTTTTGTCAGTGAGGTGAGTGTTCTTCCTTTTCTACTCTGACAAGCTTTGTTTTGAAGTTTATTTTGTCATGTATTACGATAGCTACCCTGGCTAATTTCTTTGTTCCATTTGCTTGGAATAGCTTTTTTTTTCCATCATTTTACCCTAAAGACAGTATCTATAGTCAATGGTGAGGTATGTTTCTTGAAGACACCAAAATGATAGTGTTTTAAATATCATTTGCTTCTCTGGGTCTTTTTATTGGGATAATGAGATTATTAGTAAAGAGTTATTAACATATGTATTAATTATTGTCATTTTTGTTTTATTAGATACCATTTAATTAATAGTTCTTGCATTATTTATTTGTTCTTTAGACTTGGTATTCCTTATAGTATCTTCTGTAGAGCTTGCTCAGTAATCACAAATCCCTTTAACTTATTTTTATTTCTAGAAAGATTTTATTTCATCTTATTATTCATTGATAATTTTTCTGGATATAATAGTTTGTGTTGGCAACTGCTGTCTTTTAAAATTTGGAATACATATTTCCAGTTTCTCTGGCTTTAATAATGTTTTTGGATAATCAGGAATTATTTTGATGGACATGTATATGTAAGTAAATGACTTGTACCTTCTCTTATCTTTTAGTACCCTTTCCTTATTCTGTCTTTTAAATATTTAACTGTAGTGTGTTCTAGGAAGTTTCTTTTCTAGTCCTAGCTGTTGTTGTCTTTCATGTGGGCAGCCATATATTTCTTTTGGTATAGAACATTTTCTCCTGTGAATGATTGAAAATATTTTCTCTTCCTTTACTATGGTGTTATGCTTCTATGCCCATAACTCTAAGACTTCGGTCTTTTCATTTTGTCACTGAGCTCTCTTATGTTCCAATTATCTTTTAAAAGTTTTATCATTGACTTAATGAATTACCTACATCCTCTATTTTGTCTTCTAGCCCTGAATCTATGGTTGTTACATAGTGCATTCTACTGGTAAGTCTTCCCATTGAATTTTTTATTTGGCTTATTGAGTTGTGCATTTCCAGCAATACTTCAGTTTGGTATTTTCTTATTAATTCTATCTTGTTCTTAAATTCTATTTTCATATTCAGATTGGCTTCAGCTTTACATTCAACTCTTTGGTTTCACTCTCTTGAACTATATTCATGTCTCTCTGAGCTCCCAGTTCATAGCTATAATATTTCTTTTATTAATTCATTATCTTAAAGTCATAATACTTTAGTTGTACATTTATTTGTTCTTCTCTCATACATTGCATCCCAACTGCAATTTTCCCTCCATCTTCTCCTCCTGCCCCACCACTCATCTCTCTTTCCCCCAACATCCATTTCCTCCTTTGTTTCCCTTCAGAGAAGACCAGGTCTCCCAGGGATATCAACCAAACAAAGCATGCCAAGTTACAATAAGAATAGGTACATACCCTCATATCAAGGCCAGATGAGGCAATCCAGTAGTTTTAATCCCACATAAAAGATAGGGGTGTAGGTCAGCTGGTTGCATGCTTGCCTAGCATACATTAAGTTCAAGGTTTGATCAACAGTAGTACCTGTAGCTACATCTGATGGTACGCATTTTGTAATCACAGCACTTTGGGAAGAGTATAGAAATCATGAAAAGCTCAAGGTCATCTTTTCCTATGTACCTGAACTACAACCAGAACTACATGATACCTTGCCTCAGTCGTACAAAATCTCACATAAAGAAGTAATTGTATTAATGTGACAGTTTCTTTTGGGATATGCATGAAAGTATTCATGATTTAATTCTGTAATGTTAAAAAGTATATGTGTGTGTGTGTGTGGGTGTGGGTGTGTACATTCACATGCATGCACCACTGGACACATATGAATGTCAGAGAACAACATGCAGTGGTTGGTTTTGTCTATCATATAGATCCCTGGGATCAAACTCAGGTCATCAGGCTGACTTTAAATCTGCCCTACCTGCTGAGTCATCTCACCAGCACAATCACTTGATGTTTGGCTTTCTATGCATAATTTCCTGCAAATTCAAAATTTTATTGTGAATTGACTACAATAATTACAGTTGAAATTTTTGCTATAAAAAGTGAATCAATCAGTAATGGACTCTATCAGAATGCTTGATTCTTATTTCCTAAGCAATGTCTGATAGCTTAGTGTATCCTGATATATAATTATTGTCATTCTTCTCTCATCTCCATCTGTTTATCTTCATCTCTACAGTCTGCAAGCCTGCTGTTCTGTGCTTCAGACTGTATAAGTTTATTTAGAGATATCCATATTTCAACATTTGCATATGTCTGTCTTCAGTGCAAAATTTGGGCATGCCATTTTCCTATTTACAAAATTGTGCATGTATATTTTTATTTATGTGTATTCCTGGAGTATATTATATGTAGTTTCTAGAAATTCTACTTCCAGGAGCCCTCCTGGGTGTTGTATAAGCAATTCCTTTGAGTTAATCCATCCCCTCCAGGATGGTGAAGGTAGGTTCATAGTCTGATCTGGATGAGAGTACAGCATATCTAAGAGCAATCCTGGTAAGTCTAACTTCAGCTATGTAGTATAGGAGAGTATATATCCTTGCTGTAAACATAGCTGTGTGCTTCTTGTGATTGCTGATAGATTATATAACCAAGGGGGAACCCAGCTGGCAAGAGTCCTTTATTTGATATGGGAGGCTTGATGTTTTTGATCTACCATGTGAGCATACAGATGGATAAAGGAATCTGCTATGACGTCTGAAAACAGTATATATGGAAAAGGACTATGAGTAGGCTGCTATATCAATAACACGGCCTTTACTGGAGTGGGAAGACAAAAAACTGAGGCTAAGCTATCTTTACAGAAAGACTATGCCTTTTTAAAGGAGGAATTACAACAGAAAGAAGGATATATGGAAGTTATACAGCCTCTGAATTGGCAGAAGAGGTGGAAAAAGGGAAGTTCATATGGCTTGTCATTTCTTACAGCTGGCGGGATATGAAGGAAAGAGAGTGCAAATTATATCTCTGCTAATAAGCCCCTCTTCACTGGAATCCAAATGCCTGGATTCATAGGAAATATCAGACTGTAAAGAATAAGAAAACAACATGAGAGAGATAGGAGACAACTCCTAGGGCTGACCTTTTATACAGCAAAGGAAACATCCACCATTCAGGGTGAAGATCCCAGATCTCTTCAAGAATGATTGTGTATTATGGGTGGCTACATGGTGTGGTATCATGTCATCCATCTATACCACCACATTCAATATAGTTGAATATTTCTTTAGAAGAAACAGTAAAGTAAAGTCTAAGATCTCTGTCTGCTGAAATGTCCTTGCTAATATTTCTGTCTTAGAATCCTTTTTGCCACTTAAGACAAGCTTAGAATAGGAAATGACAGGAGATTTTTACTATTACATGGAAAATGGTGTCTTTATATACTGCTAAGCCTTGAGTATCTTATAAATCTGTAAGATTATGTGGGACAAAAACTAAAGATAGTACTTAAACTAAGGTGTATGTGGACAGGATAAAGTTATTCCCAAGAATCATATTATTCTGAGATGAAACCTGCAGTGACTCAGAGGGCCCAAGGCCAATAAACCATATTCTCATTATCATTACTGATAGTTGCATGCAAAACTAGTACATAAATGCTAGAAACACTTGGTGATAGGGCATGGCACGATAAAGTCAGAACACAGCTGGAAATTCCTTCTTTTTTGTTTGGCAGTCACTGTGCAGGAAGCTCTCCTACATACTGTTACCAGAGTGAAACACAGTAGGCCAAATGTATCTTTTTGTGCAACAGTCACATGAGACTTGAGTGCAACACCTTTTATTTTGTTGGACTTAAGTTCTGCTCCACAGAAGGTAATTCATATTTGGTAAACTAAGCCAAAAAGCCCAAGGTTAGTAGGTTGTAGGCACCAGTGAGGAAGTGACTGATAGTGTTTTGTTAAATGTGAGGAATATACCTGTTGAGTTGTCTTTTAAATATTTGTGTTTATTCATTATGTTACTCCTGCTGTGAGCCTTAGTTATTCATGGAGGGGGGTACTTTATTTTACAATAAGCCTTTTTACCACAGATATACATATCTAATGGAGATACTGAGAATACATAACTGTTGCTGTGACATAGCAGACTAATCAGCCACGAACAGAAGGGAATAAACAAACATCTATAACACCTATTCCATGACACCGATGACACAGTGGAAGAAGTAGCATAAATAATGTAAGAGCCAGTTGGGTGAAACTTTGCCTAGCTCTCTTCCCTTAATTGAAATATACTCTCCTGGTATCTGGTAGGAGAAATACTTAGATTAACAATTATGGGATAAATACTTAAGTCAGAGCTAGCCAGTAAGAAACAAGCAAGGCCAACAGCTTTATAATTAATATAGCCTCCTGTGTATTATTTGGGGACTACAATGCGGCAGAGCACAGGAGACTGGCAAGTGTCTGACAAGGAAAACGTTTCTCTCGGCACTTAGGTTTATAGAAGATGAAACTAGAAAATGTAAATCATTCATTAAGAGGATATGCATGTGGCAAATAATTTAATTTGGCCCATGAACAAAAGATTATGAATAAATACACACTTATTTTCTAAAATAAAATAGATGCCAGGCATTGATGGTGCATGCCTTTAGTCCTAGTGCTCGGGAGGCAGAGGCAGGCTGATCTCTGTGATTTCGACATCAGCCTCGTCTACAGAGTGAGATCCAGGACAGGCTCCAAAGCAGAGAAACCCTGTCTCTAAAAACCAAAATAAAATAGTCATATTTGCATGATTCCATTTTCATAGCTATGCACTACAAACTATTAGTTGTACATATAAATGTATCCTTATACACATACATAGAAATAATATTATATGAACTTCAATAGGTTATGTATAGGAAGATCTTTTGGGAAACAGTAACAATTGATGAAAATAGAGGCCATGAATTTGTAGGAGAATAGGGAGGGGTCTATGAGAAGGTTTGGAGGAAGAAAACATAGGAAGAAATGTAGTAATTAAAATATAATCTTGCTGGCCCACATTCTGGTGCCCTGTTCAGAGCCTCCTGATGTTTTAAAACTGTGCACAGGGAACCATCTTAGTGGACTGGTCCATTCAAAGTCTGCCGGTTTTGAGGTACCAGTAGTACCTCCACCTATGGGAAGAGGAGAGCCATAGGAATATTGAACTTGCTTGCACCCACCAGAAGAGAAGAGTGAACCTGTACCCACCAGGAGAAGGAGAGACCCCACCAGCACCCACTGGAAGAAAGGATGGAAAGAAGACAGTATTAGAACACAGTCAGCAGCAGAAAGATCAATAGGATGCCACCAGTGTCTAGGGACCCCACATCAGCAAGACCTTAACATCCCAACAGAGATAAAGCAAAAGAGAATGGCCCTAAAACCAATTTTATGAAGATGATTGATAAAAGAGGAAATGAGAAGATCCATTAAAAAAATTTCAAGAAATGGAGGAAGAGACCAGCCAAAAATTGCACGAAATGAACAAATCTCTCGAAGGAAACAAGGACAGCCAAGAAAAACAATGAAGCAAGTGAAAGAAGCAATACAAACACTGGAAGGCTTGAAAGCTGAAATAGAGACTATTAAAAAAAAACAGTCTGAGGAAATGCTCGAAATAGAAAAGCTAGGTAAAAGATCAGGAACTACAAATAAAAGCATAACTAACAGTATCCAAGAGTTTGAAGACAGAATCCCAGGCATTGAAGATACACTATAAGAAATAGATTCATCGACCAAAGAAAATCTTAAGTCCAACAAAGCCCTAACACAAAATGGCCAGAAAATATAGGAAACCATGAAAGGCCTAACCTAAGAAAAATAGGTATAGAAGAAGGTTAAGAAACCCACCTCTAAGTTGCATAGAACATTTTCAAAAATCATAGAAGAAAACTTTCCCAATCTAAAGAAAGAATGCCAATGAAAGTACAAGAAGCACACCAAATAGAGTGGACCACAAAATAAATCCCCTTGCCACATAATCAAAACAGAAAACATAAAGAATAAACAAAGAATATTAAGAGCAGCTAAGGAAAAAGGTCAAGTAACATATAAAGACAAACCTGTCAGAATTACACCTGAATTCTCCATGGAAACTCTGAAATCTGGAAGGTCCTGGATAGATATTGTACTAACAATAGGAGACTATGGATGCCAACCCAGACTACTATACCCAGCAAAGCTCTCAATCACTATAGTTGGAGAAAACAAGATATTTCATGACAAAACCAGAATTAAACAATACATATCAACAAAGTCAGTCCTACAGAATGTACTGAAGGGAAAACTCCATCCCAATAAAGTTAACTACACTCATAAAAACATAATCCCACTTTACCAACTGCCAAAAGAAAAACGGGGCCAGAGTAGATGCACACACAACACCACGACCAATACCAAATCCAAAACAAACAAGAATCAACAATCAATGGTCATTAATATCTCTCAGTATTAATGGAGTTACCTCACTTGTCAAAAGACACAGGCTAACAGAATGGAAACAAAGACAGAAACAATCCTTCTGCTGCATACAAGAAACTGACCCCAACTTCAAAGACAGATGGTACCTCAGAGTTAATGGCTGGGAAAGATTTTTCCAAACAAATGGACTCAAGAAACAAGCTGGTGTAGCAAACCTAATATTTAACAAATTAGACTTCAAACTAAAATCAAACAAAAGAGATATAGAAGGTCATTTCATATTCATCACAGAAACAATCCATCGAGATGTAGTCTCAATTCTGAACACTATGCCTCAAATCATAAAAGAAATATTACTGAATCTCAAATCACACATAAAACCTCACACACTTGTAGTGGTTGACTTCAACACCCCACTCTCACCAATAAACAGAAGCACCAGACAGAAACTTAAAAAAGAAATAAAGGAACTAACAGATCAATTTTGTATAACAGACATCTATAGAAAATTCCATCCAAAGACAAAAGAATATTCTCTCAAATCGACCACACACTTGGCAACATTGCAAACATCAGCAGATGCAAAAGAAATTGGAATAACACCACATATCTTATAGGATTAGGATGCTTAAAGTTAGAATTCAACAACAACACAAATTGGAGAAACCCTACAAACTCGTGACAATTAAACAATTCAAAATTGCACCACTCCTGTTAAGGAAAAAATTAAAAAAAAAGAAATTAAAGACTTCATGGAATTCGATAAGAATGAAGATACAGCATACCAAAACTTATGGGACAGTTTGAAAGCAGTGCTAAGAGGAAAGTTCATAGCACTAAGTGCCCAAATGAAGAAACTGGAGAATAGTAACATTAGAGAATTAGCAGCATAACTGAAAGATCTAGAACACAGGGAAGCAAACTCAGTCTGGAGGATTGGACATCAGAAAATAATCAAACTAATGACTGAAATCAATAAAGTAGAAACTAGGAAAATAAATATAAAGAACCAATGAAACAAAGAGCTGGTTCTTCGAGAAAATCAACAAGATAGACAAACAATTGTCCAAACTAAACAAACTGCAGAGAGAGAACATGCAAAATCAGAAATGAAAAATGAAACACAACACAGACACTGAGGAAATCCCGAGAATCATCAGGATTCTCCACAAAATTCAAACATTTTGAAAAAAAACGGGCAATTTTAATGATACATATCACTTACCAAAATTTAATCAAGAACAGATGAGCAATTTAAATAGACATATACCACCTAAAGTAATAAAACTAGATCTTCTGAACAGATTGGGAACACGGCGAGGGGTGGGAGGAAGTGGGAGCTGGGAAGAAGAGAGGGGGAGAACAGGAAGAGAGAGTAGGTCATGGGGGAACAGGAAGGTTGAGTCTGGGGTAGAATCATAGGTTAGAAGACAGATCTGGCACCGTGTGACCTCTAGTGATCTAAAGGGATGACACCAACTGGCAAGCTAAGCAATAGTGTAGAGACCACCCCGAATGCCCATTCCTGATAATGAACTTGATGTCTAGAACCATCCTGGAGCCTTCATCCAGTGACTGATGGAAGCAGAGGCAAACACCCACAGTTAAACACTGAACTGAACCCATGGAACCCAGTGACAGAGAGAGAGGAGCAAGGAGAAAATTGGCAAAGAATGGGCTGGCAAAACCAGCAGACACAGCTGATCTGAACAGGGGAGAGCTCTTGGACACCAGACCGACAGCTGGTACGCCAGAATGGGACTTATCCAGACCCCCTGAATGTGAGAGTCAGTAAGGAGGCCTAGGTAATCTATGGGGCCCTGGGCAGTGGATCAGTGTTTATCCCCGGCATACAAACAGACTTCATGTGTCCATGACACAAAGAGGAATGCTCTCTCAGCCTGGACTCTTAGGGGAGTGCCTGGACCCTGCCCTGAGTGAAATGACAGACTCTAGATATCCCCTATGTAGAAGGAAGTGGCAATAGGTTGGGAGGCTGGGGGGGATGGGTGAGGGGTGCGGGAGTAGGGGAGGGATAAGGAACTGGGATTGACATGTGAAACAGGGTATTTCAAATTAAAATAATAAAATAAAATAAAGAAGAGAGATTGGGAAGCACCCTTGAAAAGAAAAGAAATAAAACTATCCATCAAAATTCTCCTAACCAAAACAAGTCTAGGGTCAGATGATTTTTGTGAGGAATTCTACCAGAAATTCAAAGAACAGCTAATACCAGTACTCCCCAAACAGAAGCAGAAGGGTCATTGCCAAACTCTTTTTAAGAGGCTACACTTACCTTGGTACCCAAATCACACAAAGACACAACTAAGATAGAGAACTACAGACCAATAAACCTCATGAACATTGACACAAATATACTCAATAAAATACTGACAAATTGATTCCAAGAACACATCAGAAAAATCATCAACCATGATAAAGTAGGCTTTAGCTCAGGGATATAGGGATGTTTCAACATTAAAAATCCATCAATGTAATCCACCATATAAACAAACTGAAAAAGAAAACCATATGATCATCACACTAGATGCTGAAAAAGCCTTTGACAAAATCCAACACCCCTACATGAGAAATGTCTTGGAGAGATCAGGAAAAAAACCTAAACAAAATAAAAGCAATATGCAACAAGCCAACAGCCAACATGAAATTAAATGGAGAGAAACTCAATCAGATTCCTCTAAAATCAGGAACAAGACAAAATTGTCCACTCTCTCCATATCTCTTCAATATTTTACTTGAAGTTCTAGCTACAGCTATAAGACAACAAAAGGAGATCAAGGGGATTCAAATTGGAAAGAAAGAAGTCCAACTTTCACTATTTGCCGATGATATGACAGTTTACATAAGTGATCCAAAAACTCTTCCAGGGAACTCCTGCAGCTGATAAGCACCTTCATCAATGAGTCAGGATACAAGATTGACTCAAAAAATCAGTAGCCCTACTATATGCATATGATAAATGTGCTGAGAAAGAAATCAGAGAAGCATCACCCTTTACAATAGCCACAAGCAACATAAAATATCTTGGGGTAACTCTAACTTAACAAGTGAAAGACCTGTATAACAAAAACTTTGAATCTTTAAAGAAAGAAATTAAAGAAGATACCAGAAAATAGAAAGCTCTCCCATGCTCTTCGATAGATAGGATCAACTTAGTAAAAAAAAATGGCAATCTTGCCAAAAGCAATCTACAGATTCAATACAATCACCATCAATATACCGCCACCATCTTCACGGCCTTGAAAGAACAATATTCAACTTTATATGGAAAAACAGGATAGCCAAAACAACCATGTACATTTAAGGAACTTATGGAGGCATCATCATCCCTGACTTCAAGCTCTATTATGGATCCATAATATACTGAAAACAGCTTGGTACTGGTACAAAAGTAGACAGGTAGACAAATGGAATTTAATTGAAAACCCTGATACTAACCCACACACTTATGAACACCTGATTTTTGACAAAGTAGCTAAAATTATACAATGGAAATGAAAGCATCCTCAACAAATGGTGGTAGCATAACTGGATGCTGGCAGGTAGAAGACTACAGATAGATCCATGTCTATCGCCATGCACATAATTTAAGTTTAAATGGATTAAAGACCTCAACATAAATACAGCCACATTGACACTTTTAGAATAGAAAGTCGAAGGTACCCTTGAAGGAATTGATACTGGTGACTGCTTCCTGAACAAAACACCAGTATCACAGGCAATAAATCGACAATTTTAGTGGGACCTCCTGAAACTGAGAAGCTTCTATAAGGCAAAGGACACAGTCATCAAGACATAATGGCAGTCCACAGAATGAGAAAAAGTCTTCACCAACCCTGCATCTGACAATGGGCTGATTTACAAAATATACAGAGAACAAAAGAAGCATGTCACCAAAATACCAAATAATCTAACTAAAAAGTTTGGTACACTGGATGTCAGTGAGGAGGCCTCAGCAATCTATGGGGCCTCGAATAGTAGATCAACATTTATCTCTGGCATAAGAATGGACTTTGGGAGCCCATTCTGCATTGAGGGATGTTCTATCAGCATGGACACATGGGGAATGGCCTACACCCTGCCCTGGATGATATCATAGATTTTGGAGATTCCCCCATGAAGGATCTCACCCTCCCTGGGGAGCAGAGTAGAGATTGGGTGGAGGATTGTAGGGCTTGTTGTGGGCCAGGTCAGGAGAGTAAGGGGAGGGTGTTGGGATTCACATGTGAAGCAAACTTGTTTCTAATTTAAATAAATAAAATAAAAAGTTTGGTACAGAATTAAATAGAGAATTTTCAATAGAGGAATCTAAAATGGCTGAAAGACACTAAAGAAAAGAAAGTGCTCAACATCCTTAGATATTAGGGAAATGCAAATCAAAATACCTGTGAGATACCATCTTGCTCCTGTCAGAATGACCAAAATCAAACACTAATGACAGTTTATTCTGGAGAGGATGTGGAGAAAGGGGAACACTTCTCTACTGCTGGTCGCAGTGCAAACTTGTACAGCCACTTTGGAAATCAGTATGGAGATTCCTCAGGAAAATGGTAATCAGTCTACCTCAAGATACAGCAATCCTACTCTTAGGCATATACCCAAAGATACACATTCATACAGCAAGGACATCTGTTCCTCTATGTTCATAAAAATATTATTTATAATAGCCAGAATCTGGAAGCAACCTAGATGCCCCTCAACTGAAGAATGAATAAAGAAAATGCTCTACATTTACACAATGGAGTACTACTCAGCAGAAAAAATGGAATCTTGAAATTCACAGACAAAAGGATGGAACTAGAAGAAACCCTCCTGAGTGAGGTAACCCAGTCACAAAAAGACCAACATGGTATGTACTCACTCATATATGGATATTAGATACTTGAGTAAAGGATTTCCAGCCTACAATCCATACCTCCAGAGAAACCAGTAAATAATCAGGACCATAAGAGAGACATACATGGTCCTCCAGGGAAGGGGAAAAGGACAAGATCTCCTGAGCAAACTGGAAGCATGGGGGAAGGGGAGAGACATTTTGAAGAAAGAGAAGGGGAGAAGAGTAGGGGATTGGAAGACATGGGGGAGGAGGATGATTGATTTGAGAGAAGAATAGAGGAGAGCAAGAAAGGAGATACCATAATAGAAGGAGCCATTATAGAATTAATGAAAAATCTGACACTAGGGAAATGTCCAGAGACCTACAAGGATGACCCCAACTAACAATCTAAGCAATAGTGGAGAGGTTACTTTAAGTGCACTTTCCCATGAGACTGATGACTACATTATATGCCATCCTAGAGCCTTCATCCTATACTTTTTGGAAGCAGAAGCAGACATCCATAGCTAAGCACTGAGGCAAACTCTTGGAATCAAGTTGCAGAGAGGGAGGAATGGTGTACAAAGGGGTCAAGACCAGGCTGGAGAAATTCACAAAAACAGCTCTGCTGAAAAAGTAGTAGCTCCTGGAACACAGACTGATAGCTGGGAAACTAACATGGGATGAACCCAGAAACCCTGAACTTGTGTGTCATTTAGGAGGCCTGGGAAAGATATGGGGCCTCTGGTAGTGGATCAGTATTTATCCCTAATGTATGAATGGACTTAAGGAGTCTATTCTACATAGAGGGATACTCTGTCAGGTTAGACACACGGGGAAGGCCCTAGGCTTCCAAATAATGTGACAGACTTTGAAGATCCCCCATGGAAGACCTCATCCACCCTGGGGAGTAGAAAGGGAATGGGATAGGAGGTTGGTTGGGGACAGAAGAGGAGGGAAGGGAGAAGGAACTGGGATTGAAATGCAAAACAAGATGGTTCCTAATTTAATAAAAAATTAAAAAAAGAAAATACAGTCTCAAAAATAATACAATAAAGAAAAATCTTAACATCTTTGAAACTATCCTTAATTAATTTAAACAGAGATGTGAATACTTTAAAAATTACTTAACCTAGCCAAGGAAAATAAGATGTTTTAATATTTCTTGATAGTTTCATTCATGTTTATTTCAAAGGATTACAGCATTTTCTGTCTTCATGACCTCTATATCTATATTACTGTTGATACAAATTCCTTCTATTTATTTTCCCATCAGTGACTAAAAGGATTAGAGAATAAACTCCCAAAAACATTCTAAAACTTCCAACTTTACTTGCTTTTTAACTTACATTTTTGAAAATCTTTCAGCTTCAAATCTTTCAAATACTAGAAAATGTAATGAACCATTTGCAATCTTGTGGAAGCAGTAGATATAGAAAATTTAATTTTGAATTAATTTCCATACTGGTTCTAATATGTGTTCATACCTGGGATCAGAATATAAAATAAATATGAGGCACATATTATACAATACAAACTTTTCTATTATATTATGAAAATAAAAGAAAAGGTGATTTTAACACAAGGGAAAGGAAATGAACATTTTTCTATGATAAATTACATGGGAATGAAGGGTTATTGTTCTAGGGAAGTCTAGCAAGTCTGGACTTCTTAGCCAAAATCACTTCATGGAAAGTGCTCCCAGACAGCTGCTTACCCTGTCTGAAAAAAAGCTTCATGCTTAACTGTAATCTAGTTTATTTAAGTTAATCAAAACTCTACTATGCTCAAACTCATTTCATTTCTCTTATTGGTAGATGTCTTTGTATAGTGGATTACTTTTGGAAAACACCTTTTTGTTGCTTACTGATTTCAATTACAAATGCAGAGTGAATTTGGAATCTCTTAGGAGTCACACTTCTAGGCCTGTTTGTGAGAGGGGAGTGAAGACCAACCAAGAATATGAGTAGCATAATCCAGGGACTACAGTTACAAACTAAGTAAAAATGAAAGAGAGTAGGAAGCCAGGTAAACACTAGATTCCCTGCTTCTTGTTTTCTGACTGCAAACATGTGTCACAGGCCAGTTTAGAAACACACTCCCACATTTTCTTGCTATGTTGGACTGCATATTGTCTTAAACCATGAACCAAAATACATCCCTTTTCCCTTAAGTTGCTTCTTCTTGGGTATTTTGTCATTGTGAAGACTAAAATAGCCAACTCATGGTGTTTCATGGTTTATGTAATTGGTCCATATGAATTATTGTAGTGTATGTAAGTAACATAAAGAACAATCAATATTAGGGGAAAGCAAACTAAACTATATTAAGCAACTATACTAAACTATTTTAAACAAACAACTGTATTAAACGATTGTTGGGGAAGTCTTATGTCAATAAAGTACTGTTGAGCCTATAGGGAACCAAGATAGGAGGGATTAGGAGTCCAGGAGAACTCTGGGAAGAAGAAACACAGAGTAGTCAAGATGTAACGCCATTGGGGTAGAAAGCCCAGAAACCTCTCCAGTAAGAGACATACTTAGATTAACAATTATGGGGTAATTACTTAAGTCAGAGCTAGCCAGTAAGAGACAAGCAAGGCCAACAGCTTCATAATTAATACAGCGTCTTGTGTGTTTATTTGGGGACTACAAAGCTGCAGAGCCCAGGTGACTGGCGGGGGATAAACCAAAGCGGCTAGCAAAGAAAAAGCTTCTGGTAGCATAATGGTGATCAGGAGTGGGATTGAATTTCCACATAGAATGACAAAAGCTTTAAAGGAATTTTAGAAACAGAAGAACGGAGAGAAACACAGATTTTGGTAGCAGCATTTTTCTCAGGTGTGCTCTGTTTTGCTAGCCACAAGCCGAGATTCACGCGGCTCACTTACAGGAGTCTTCCTGACTTGGCATAAAAAGAAAAAAAAAAAAAGAAAAACCAGCAAGGTTGTTTTAAGAGACTCTGCTAACGATTAAAAGGTGTGTACGTACAGCTGGAAGTGGCAGCTTTTGCTGGAGGTCAGCATGGACAGAGGCGGTAAGCTGGAGTCATGCTTACGCCCGCCATCTTGATGAAAAACTGGCAGTTTAAAACAGCCACGGTTTTACAGACACATGTCCAGAAAAACATAAAGATTTACAGTAAAGTCAGACTTGGATGAACAAAACCTCTAAAGGTTTACAGTGTGTTTAAAAATATACGTGAGATTGAGAGAGAAAATAAAGAAGCTGGCTGTGGTGGCGCACGCCGGTAGGAATTGCTCCAGAGGCAGAGGCAGGCAGGTTTCCAAAGAGAAACCCTGTCTCAGAGAAAAATAAATAAAAGTGAAAGAAATAAAGTAACAATAGATAAATAAATAAGCCACGTAAAGATGGAAAATACACAGAGAGTCTGGATACTGTACGCTATTGTGTTTTTCAGTTTTTTGATTACTCAGGAAGGAACTGCTAAAGTACACTTGATTATAAATGCTGCTAAACTAATCCAACTTCTATCTTTTGAAAATGCCTTGACTTCAAAATGTAAGTATAAGGATATGTTACTTGGAAAAGGAGTTTTTGCTTATGTTTCTACAGAAAATGAAAAGCTCAGGATTCCTTCCAGGCTTCTGTGGTTCGACGAACCAAGACCCCCGGAAGCAGTGGACAAGGTGTTCCAACAATTGAGACAGTTAAGATGATGCAGCTTTACAGACCCTGAAAATATGGACTTATACAGGTTTCTGAGTTTTGTCATGATCCCCATGGTATGAACAGCGCCCCCTTCCAGCAGGAAGCAGTTTGGAATGAGCGAAGTCCTAATTCCCATCTTGTTTATAAATCTTTGTTTTCATGTAAATGGGGTTGTTTATAATTGGATAATGATCACAGCCAGTCTTTTTTAATGGTAAAAAAGGGAATTATGGTATGGGTATTGTTTTTCATTTATTGATACAAATTCAAGGTCAATTTTGTGATATGTATATTTCTCCTCTTGACTAAGTATTGTGCTTATACTGATCTTCTAAAATGTAATGCATAATTAAATACAGATTATAGATACTTATAATAGTCAGAATTTATAGTTAGGTTAGTTAGGTTTTCTAGATATACAGAAATATATTTGAGATAGATAAACAGTCTTCAAACCTCTCAAAGACCTTCAGAAAATGGCATTTAAAATGGTTTAGGGTTTTTCTTGACAATGAGAAATGTCTGCTCCTGGCAGCACCAATTACATCTGAGAGGAAGATGAGCATCGAAGAAACTTGTTATGGAGTTTGCTTTCAACATGGCAAGATTAGCCATTTGGGCAAGAAACTGCTCTTGCCTGTACTGCTTGACTGTTGCTGTATAAACTGGACATGCAGGACCCACAGGAAAGTGACTGCTGAACTGAGTCTTACAGGGTTCCTGCTTCATGAAAGAGTCTAAGAGACTTTCTACAGGACACAGAAAAATGACTGACAGACTGCTGATGCAGATGGACAGATTTGAAATTTCCTGCTTTGCTGAGAAATCTTCTGGACACATTGTGGCCTACGGGCTGAAGATGGATGCCCCAACGTTACAGAGGAACTTCGGGTGACTGTCCAGGCAGTAAGATGTCTCTGTCAATCCTAGTGTTTATATATTATCCTTCTGTGGTCTTTGATGGAGTTGAAGACAGATAGCTATAATTATAGTTTTCCTTAGTTATGATAAGAGATAAGCTACATATAGAACTTTGGACTCACAGGAATGAGATAGATGATATTTTCTTTAAATCTTGCTAAAATATTGTAACTATGTTCTTACTTGATAACTGTTCTGTTATATACAATTTGACTATGTTAAAGTTAAGACCTTTCTTTTTGTTTAAACAGAAAAGAGGAGATGTTGGGGAAGTCTTATGTCAATAAAGTACTGTTGAGCCTATAGGGAACCAAGATAGGAGGGATTAGGAGTCCAGGAGAACTCTGGGAAGAAGAAACACAGAGAGTCAAGATGTAACGCCATTGGGGTAGGAAGCCCGGAAACCTCTCCGGTAAGAGACATACTTAGATTAACAATTATGGGGTAATTACTTAAGTTAGAGCTAGCCAGTAAGAGACAAGCAGGTCAACAGCTTCATAATTAATACAGCGTCTTGTGTGTTTATTTGGGGACTACAAAGCTGCAGAGCCCAGGTGACTGGCGGGGGATAAACCAAAGCGGCTAGCAAAGAAAAAGCTTCTCGTAACAAAGGATTCTCCAAATTTTAGATTAAAAACAAAAGTTTTGTGGTTGGTAATATATCTGTCAGGAAAGTACTTAACTTGCAAATACAAGAACCTAAGTTTGAACCTTAGTGCCCACTCAGCAAAACAGAGTGTCATTGAAACACACTGAAATTTCAGAAATGCGGAGGCAGAGAGAGGCAGGTCCCTGGAGATCACTATCCATAGAAATATACTGGAAAATTCCAAATAAGTGCAATATTTGTCTCTAAAAACATGGTATAAAGCTCCTGGGAAATAAAGTCTGGAATTGTTCTCAGGTGTCCACTTGCATATGTGTGCACACATATGTACTTCACACACAAGCACACCTATGCACACATTTATACACACACTAAAAATGGTTATATATGTTACAATCAAATAAGAGAGTGAAATTAGCATAATGTCCTTTTTGAATATAAGAGTACAAAGTTTTATATATATATAAACAGATATGTATATATCTTACATGCCTGATACATCAGTTTGAATACTCAGTTGACTTGAGACTAAAAGCCAACTCAACATCAGCCGGCTTACTTTCAGTAATAATCTACTAAACTTCTTAAAATATATCTTCTGAACTCCATATAATTATGACTTGTGCCATGTCACTTATCTGTCTTACTAGAAGCTCTACAGGGTCTATAGGATGGTTATTTCCCATGCTTTATCTGTGTTTAAAGACTGTAAATTTAAATGAATTCATAAGAGAAGATTCAGCTACTTCCTGAAATAGAATATTTAAATATGTCTGAATGCCAGACAAGAAACATATGCTCCTTAAAAAGTATATTTTTAATATTTATCCTTTTAACTTCAAGACAGCTTGTGAATGTTCAAACTAAAATAACTTAATTTATACTGCACATAACAAACTTTAGAAAAGCAATAATTTGTTATATTTATAGAACCCATTTTCCCAATATTGTGAAAACTCCATAATCCTTCAGAAAGGTTTATTCTTAGAGAGTATTCAATAATAAAATCCTAAAACAAGGAACTGAACCTCCAAAAACATAGATTATTTGTTGTTAGCTGTAGTCAGTGCACGATGAAAATACTCAGTTGCTCTATTGTAACTATTTCATTTTCAAATATTAATTCCCTCTATAGAGGCAAAAACAATGAAGTGAATCATATGAGGATCTCTTTATACTGGTTTGATACACAAGAAAACCTGGGAATTTTCAGAATTCGGTTATTATTAGGTTTCTCTTGTCACTGTAAGAAGGAATACTGATGCTGAGATATAGGATGATGAAAATTTGTTTTTTTTTTACTGTTCTAGAAATGGGTCAAATCAATGTCCTGGCAATACTCTATTTCATTTTTGTGTTGGGGGATGCATTTCCTTCCCCTTTTCAGCAGGTGATGTTGCCCACGTTCTTTAGCCCCCTGGCACACAGCATCTTCTGACTTTTCTCAGTTTCTTTAACTACCACCTTGAATCTCTGGTTAATCCTCGCACATAATTGGAAGTGTTTTGGTGAATAAATCAGATACATAAGGATAATTCACAATAACTTCTTCATTTAAAAATGTTTTAGCTCACCCCATCTGAAAGTCCTCTTTGCCATACAGGGACACCTGGTCCCAGGGTAAAGGCTAAGAAGGGAACCTACAACACCAAAGCTTGATTTTTATTCAAATACTTAGATTTATGAAAATGTAGTGTTTCTTCTTTTATACTATAACATTTATAGGATAGAGTTTTGCCAGACATTAAGAATGTGAAACTAAAGCCCTGCCTCCCCCATAGGGTCAACACACAGAAAAACAATTTCCTTCTGTACCCCTCAAGTCAGTCTTTAAATCTGTCTTACACTGACTCCTTAATCCGAGGTAACTGGCCTTTTATGACTCATCTCCCTGTGACCCACTTTGCTCATCAAAATTCCTTGACATTCTAAACCTAAGATAATCCTCCTTTAAGGGCAATTATGACCTAGAAAAATACACCCCTTACTCTCTTTCCACACTTGTTCTTTCTCTGAACTTCTCTTTGCTCTCTCTCATGTTCCTAGGCCAAACAGCAAAGACCCAAACCCTTGACTTGAATCTATAACTGGTACCTTGGTGTTTCTGCACTGCACTGCCCTTCCTGGGGACCTGATACTTGAATTTCCTTGTGCCCAGAGCTGTGCCGGGTGTCTTCTTGTGTGACTGCATATTTGACCTCTTCCTGCTCTCAGCTTGATTGGTTACACACTGCTCATGGATCACAGCCTGGCTTTGTCATGGCTTACTCACGAAATCCTTCTCTGATCTCTGGGACTAGATAAGACACCATCAGAACATTTGTTGTCCTGTGGTGTATTTTTTTCCTTCTTCTTTGCTGTAACCACATCGGAGCTTCATGTCTCATTCATGTGGTTATTTGATTCATGAGCCTCACTGACTAGAGAGTAAGTTGCATAAGGGTAAGGATCAGTGCTAGTTTTCTCTCTCCTGTAGCAATGTATCTTAGACAGATTTGCTCTTCTGTTTCCTGCAGGATGTGATTGTCTGAACGAGCAAAGTAACTAAGCAGGAGAAAGTTACCACATCAAAGCAACTAAACTGCCCTTTTACAGATGAACCTGTTAGACCTATCAGGGAGAAGGCAGAGTGGCTCCTGGGCTCTAGATTTGGAGAGACTGCAGCCAAACTGTGCTTTCAGTCTGTTAATTCAAGGCTGAAAGTGTAGAGTGTATTTTTCTTGCCAGTCACCTAGGTCTGCCATGATGTCTGAACCCCCAAATAACACACAGGACACTATATTAATTATGAAGCTGTTGGCTGTTTGCTTGATTTCTTACTGGCTATCTCTGACTTAAGTATTTAACCCATAATTGTTAATCTAAGTATTTCTCTTACTGGAGAAAGGGTCCAAACTTCTTACTCCTCAGGCGGCTACATCGTGTCTCTCTGCCTCCGTTTCCCAGAATCCTCCTTGACTCCTAGTCCCACCTATCTTGATTCCCTATTATCCAACAGTGCTTTATTCAACAACCAATAAGAGAGAGATTTACAGAATGACATCTCCCATCATGAAAGGGCTTCCAGAATTAACTTAAGTTCCTTAAACCATGCACAGGTCCACTAAAACTGTGAACTGATAAATAAGATCTAGTAGTTTCATGAAATTTATAGAAACAGATTTTAGGAGGAAATATGTTCCATAAATATAGCTATCTATAATCTATTTGTCCTTGTATGTAGCACGTATTGTATATTAGTGTATTATCCCAAGGCAAGCAATCACTAACTGAACTCACAACAGTTTTCATCTCTTGATAGGTTAGGGTCCTCATATATTTATTTCAATATCATTCTAATGATTATAAAGTATATCTAGGAAAATACTGTTACATTTTCCTAAGGAAATGAATTCAGTACTAAACTTGGCAGATTCAAAGGCTCTGCATATTTGTTCTACACATTTACCATGACACTGTACTGCTTGATTGCTGCAGTCATAGTACTGATTCTAGACAGGTTAGTCAGTACTGCTAGAAGGACACCCTGTGGCTAGATATAACAATAGCAGATCTGTCACTTCATAATCCTCTCTTATTTTATGAAAAATACAGTTTAATTATGACTTGTAGAAAAAATGATTTTAGTGACTATAATGGATGAAATAGGATTCATAGTATTAAGGATTCCTAATTAAGATAGAAGCTGGGAACTGTGTCAAAGTACATTGTAGTATGTGGCACCAATTTATTACATGAGTGTGTTAGGATCACTCTTCTAGACATACCTCAGACCATTGTGTTGTGTCTGCAACATGGAGTACATGTTCATCTCTACAGTTGTGTGTAGAGCTTAAAGGCATTTGCGGAAGGCCAGTGATTATCTCTTGTTCTTATCACTATAAGAACTGAAGGTCAGTGATGGTTTAGTTTTCTGGATAATCAGATGCTTGCAATAGCAAGAAATTCAGCATTAAATGCATGAGCTTTTAAATCTATTGCTGTATTCTTGGGACTGTTAATATGATGATATTATTTAGTAATTATAAATTCAGACCTCAAATGAGGGATGATTTGAAATATTGCCTCTGTTATTAAAAAGAAAGAAGAAGGTTCCAATGCCTGGGGATCGCCTGGAAACTGCACGGAGCTTCCAATCCTGGCAGGAGCCAAACACCCCATATTCCAGGACTTCTCTCCCCCCAGAAAGACCAGGAAATCAGCTGATCCAGGGAGACCAGGGGGCCAGCTGTTGCGGCAGGACCAGGTACAATAGACCCTGCATCCGGGCCTGTGTTCAAGTGCCTGGGGATCGCCTGAGAACTGCACAGAGCTTCCAATCCCTGCGGAGCCAAACACCCCAGACTCCAGGTCTTCTCTCCCACCAACGAGACAAGAAAACCAGTGGACCCAGCAAAGGGATCAGGAGACCAGGTAGGAGGCTAAGCACCCCAGATTCCTGGTCTTCTTCTCCACCCATGGGACCAGAATGAGGACAAGGAATACAAGAACTACCAGATTATTGGACTTGGTTAGCACCCACCAAAAGGGAACTCGGGTCCCCTAACCACCAGACCAGTAAGGGGCTCTTTCTGTACCCACTAGAAGAAGAGATGGGAAAGAGACAATACAAAAACACACTCAGCAACAGAAAAACAAATATGACACTGCTAGATTCTAGAGACTCCACACCAGCAAGACTGCAACATTCCAATGCAAACGGAGCAGAAGAGAATGACCTTAAAACCCCTTTCATGAAAATGATAGAGGCCCTAAAAGAGGATATAGGAAAATCACTCAAAGAAATGGAAGAAAAAACAAACCAAAAAATGCAAGAAATAGAAGAAAAAAATAAACCAAAAAAGGCAGGAAATGGAAGAAGAAACAAAGTAAAAAATGCAAGAAATGGAAAAAGAAACAAAGCAAAAAATGCAAGAAATGGAAGAAGAAACAAAGCAAAAAAAGGCAGGAAATGGAAGAAAAAACAAACCAAAAAAATACAAGAACTGGAAGAAAAAGAAAACCAAAAAGTGAAAGAAATGGAAGAAAAACAAACCAAAAAATTCATAAAAGGCAACAAATGAAGGAAAAGATGAACTGAAAATTGCAAGAAACAATGCAAAAAGTACAAGGGTTAAAAACTGAAACAGAGACAATAAAAAAATGCAATCTGAAGAAAGGCTGGAAATAGAAAAGCTGGGCAAATGGTCAGGTACTACGGATACAAGCAGTACCAACAGAATACAAGAGATGGAAGAGAGAATCTCAGGTGTTGCAGATACACTAGGAGAAATAGATTCATCAATCAAAGAAAATCTTAAGTCCAACAAATCCTTAACACAAAACATCCAGGAAATATGTGAAACTGTGAAAAGACCAAACTTAAGAATAATAGGTATAAAAGAAGGAGAAGAAAACATATTCAACAAAATCATAGAAGAAAACATTCCCAACCTTAAAAAAAGACATGCCAATGGAGGTACAAGAAGCTTACAGAAGACAAAATAGAGTGGATCACAAAAAAAGTCCCCTCGCCAAATAATAATCAAGACCCCAAATATACAGAATAAAAAAAAAAGAATATTAAGAGCAGGTAAGGAAAAAGGCCAAGTAACATATAAAGGAAAACCTATCAGAATTACACCTGACTTCTCCATGGAAACTCTGAAGGCCAGAAGGTCCTGGATAGATATTCTACCAACACTAAGAGACCATGGATGCCAGCCCAGACTACTATACCCGGCAAAGTTCTCAATCATTATAGATGGAGAAAACAAGATATTCCATGAGAAAACTAGATTCAAGCAATACGTATCCACTAATCCAGCCCTACAGAAAGTTTTGGAAGGAAAACTCCAACCCAAGGAAGTGACCTACAACCAGAGAAACATAGGCATTAGAGAATCCCTCTCTACCAACAGCAAAAAGAACAAAGCAGTGAAATTCCACACATAATTCCACCAACAACAACCATCCCAAATCAAAGAAGAATGAACAATCAATGGTCATTAATATCTCTCAACATTAATGGCCTTATCTCACCCATAAAAAGACATAGGCTAGCAGAATGGATTCGAAGACAGAACCCATCCTTCTGCTGCATACAAGAAACACACCTCACCCTCAAAGACAGACATTACCTGAGAGTTAAGGTTGAGAAAAAATTTTCCAATTAAATGGACCCAAGAAACAAACAGGAGTAGCAATCCTAATATCTAACAAATTAGACTTTAAAATAAAATCAATCAAAAGAGATGAAGGAGGTCATTACATACTCATCACAGGTGAAATCAACCAAGATGAAGCATCTATCTTGAATATTTATGCCCCACATACAAAGGCATCCACATTCATAAAAGAAATATTACTAAAACTTAAATCATATATAAAGCCCCACACACTTATAGTGGGAGATTTCAACATACCACTCTCACCACTAGACATGAATACCAGACAGAAACGCAACAAAGAAGCAAGGGGTCTAATAGAAGGAATGACCCAACTGGGATTAACAGACATCTATAGAACATTTCATCCACATAAAAAATTATATACTTTCTTCTCATCACCACATGGAACCTTCTCAAAAATTGACCACATACTTGGCAACATATAAAACCTCAGCAGCTTCAAAAAAATTGGAATAACCCCATGCATCTTATCAGACCACCATGCTTTAAAAATTAGAATTAAACAACAACACAAATTGCAGAAAACCTACAAACTCATGGAAATTTGTGGGGAGCCGCCCCCACATTCTCCGTTACAAGATGGCGCCGACACCCGTTGTCGGTTGGAGTAAACAACCTTGGTGCGCACGTGCCTAGTACTTTTCCATCCCTTACTCTCTGCCTCTCCCGTGGTGTCATATGGGCTGACGCGTAGGAGCCAGTCAGGAGATGACACGTCCGAGGCGGGGACTGCTGAGCTATATAAGGGTTGGGCTTTTCGCTCCATGTGGTCTCTGCTCTGTAAGCTTATGCTCTCCCTCTCAAGACACATTAAAGCTGTTCTGCAGAAGGATCCTAAGTGTGTCTCGTCGTTCTTGCTGGTGAGACGGTAGTGCGGGACAGAAATTGAATAAGGCACAACTGCACCATTCCTGGGTCAAAGAAGGAATTAAAAAAAATTAAAGACTTCCTAGAATTCATGAGAATGAAGATAAAACATAACAAAACCTATGAGATACTTTGAAAGAAGTGCTACAGGGGAAGTTCATAGCACTAAGTGCCCACATGAAGAAAATGGAGAATAGTTATACTAGAGAATTAACAGCACAGCTGAAAGCTCTAGAACCCAAAGAAGCAAACTCCCCCAGGAGGAATAGAAGCCAGAAAATAATCAAATTGAGGGCTGAAATCAATAAAGTAGAAACTAGGAAAACAATATAAAATCAATGCAACAAACAGTTGGTTCTTTGAGAAAATCAACAAGATAGACAAACCTTTGTCCAAACTTACCAAACAGCAGAGAGTGAACATGCAAATTAACAAAATCAGAAATGAAAAGGGGGACATAACAACGGACTCTGAGGAAATTCAGAGAATCATCAGGTCGTACTTTGTAAACTTGTACTCCACAAAATTCGAAAATTTAAAGGAAATGGATGACTTCCTAGATAGCTATCATTTGCCAAAATTAAATCAAGATCAGATAAGCAATTTATATAGACATATAAACCATCTAAAAACAGAAGAAGTCATCAAAAGTCTCCCAACCAAAAACAGTCTAAGTCCAGATGGCCTCAGAGAAGAATTCTACCAGAAATTCAAAGAACAGCTTATACCAATTCTTCTCAAAGTATTCCATGCAATAGAAGCAGAAGGGTCTTTGCCAAACTCTTTCTATGAGGCTTCAATATCCTTGATCCCCAAGCCACACAAAGACACAACTAAGAAAGAGAACTTCAGACGAATATCCTTCATGAACATTGATGCAAAAATACCCAATAAAATACTGGCAAATCAGATCCAAGAACACATCAAACAATCATTCACCATGATCAGGTAGGTTTCATCCCAAGGATGCAGGGATGGTTCAACATACAAAAATCCATCAATGTAATCCACCATATAAACAAGCTGAAAAACAAAAATCCCATGATTATCTCACTAGACGCTGAAAAAGCCTTTGACAAAATCCAACACCCCTTCATGATAAAGGTCTTGGAGAGATCTGGGATAACAGGGACATACTTAAACATAATAAAAGCTATATACAGTAAACCAACACCCAACATCAAACTAAATGGACAGAAACTCAACAGAATTCCTCTAACATCAGGAACAAGAAAAGGCTGTCCACTCTCTCCATATCTTTTCAACATTGTACTTGAAGTTCTAGCCGGAGCCATATGACAACAAAAGGGGATCAAGGGGATATCAATTGGGAAGGAAGAGGTCAAACTTTCACTATTTGCAGATGATATGATAGTTTGCATAAATGACCCAAAGAACTCTACCAGGGAAGTCTTACAGCTGATTAACACCTTCAGCAAATGGCAGGCTACAAGATCAACTCAAGAAAATCAGTAGCCCTACTATATACAGATGATAAAAGCCTGAGAAATAAATCAGAGAAACATCACCCTTTACAATTGCCACAAACAACATAAAATACCTTGGTGTAATGCTAACCAAACAAGTGAAAGACCTGTATCACAAGAACTTTGAATCTTTAAAGAAAGAAATTAAAGAAGCACTCAGAAAATGGGAAGATCTCCCATGCTCTTGGATATGTAGGATCAATTTAGTAAAAATGGCAATCCTGCCAAAAGCAATCTACAGATTCAATGCAATTCCCATTGAAATCCCAGCACAATTCTTCACAGACCTTGAAAGAACAATAATCAATCTTGTATGGAAAAACAAAAGACCCAGGATAGCCAAAAAAACACTGTTCAACAAGGCAACGTCCAGAGGCATCACTATCCCTGACCTCAAGCTCTATAATAAAGCTATAGTCCTGAAAACAGCTTGGTATTGGCACAAAAATAGACAGATAGATGAATGGAATAGAACTGAAAACTCTGATATTAACCCAAACACGTATTAAAATCTGATCTTTGACAAAGGAGCTAAAAATATACAATGGAATAAAGAAAGCATCTTCAACAAATGGTGCTGGCATAGCTGGAGGCTGGCATGTAGAAGAATGTGGATTGATCCATGTTTATCACCATGCAAAAAACTTAAATCCAAATGGATCAAAGACCTCAACATAAATCCAGCCACACTGAACCTCTTAGAAGAGAAAGTCGGTGGTAACCTTGAACGAATTGGTACAGGACACAGCTTCCTGAACATAACACCAGTAGCATAGACAGTGACACCAACAATTAATAAATGGGACCTCCTGAAACTGCGAAGCTTCTGTAAGGCAAAGGACACAGTCAGCAAGACAAAAAGGGAGCCCACAGAATGGGAAAAAATATTCACTAACCCCACATCTGATAGAGGGTTGATCTCCAAAATTTACAAAGAAATCAAGAAGCAAGTCTCCAACACACCAAAGGATCCAATTAAAAAGTGGGCTGCAGAACTAAATAGAGAATTTTTAATAGAGGAGTCTAAAATGGCTGAAAGGCACTTGAGAAAGTGCTAAACATCCTTAGCCATCCGGGAAATGCAAATCAAAACAACTCTGAGATACCATCTCACTCCTGTCAGAATGGCTAAAATCAAAAACGCCAATGACAATTTATGCTGGAGAGGATGTGGTAAAAGGGGAACACTCCTCCATTGATGTTGGAAGCGCCAACTTGTTCAGCCACTTTGGAAATCAGTATGGAGATTCCTCAGAAAAATGTGAATAAACCTACCACAATACCCAGCATCTCCATTCTTACGCATATATCTAAAACATGCCCATTCATACAACAAGGATGTCTGTCCCAGTATGTTCATAGAAGCATTATTTGTAATAGCCAGAACTTGGAAGCAACCTAAATGTCCCTCAACCGAAGAGTGGATAGAGAAAATGTGGTACATTTAAACAATGGAGTACTATTCAGCAGAAAAAAAACAATTGGATCCTGAGATTTGCAGGCAAAAGGATGACACTAGATGAAACCATCCTGAGTGAGGTACCCAGTCACAAAAAGAGAAACATGGCATATACTCTCTCATATATGGATTTTAGACATAGATCTGGGTAGGGCCAGCCTACAATCCCATGGCCAGTGAGTTTGGGAAACACAACCTTCATTCAGTGGCTGATGGAAGAAGAGGCAGACTCCCATGGCTAAGCAGAGCAGAATTCAAGAAAGCCAGTAACAGAGAGGGAGGACTGATATCCAAAGTGATTAAGACTGGGCTGGTTTAACCCCCAGAAACAGCTGACCTGACAAGGATTAACTCTTGAATCCCAGGCTGATGCCTGGGCATCCAGCATGGGACTGATCAAGACCCCCTGAATGGGGGTGTAGGCCTAGGTAATCTATTGAGCCTTGGGTAGTGGATCAGTATTTATCCAGGGTATACACATGGTCTTTGGACTCCTATCCAACCATGAGAGATTCACTCTCACCCTGAACTCTTGTTGGAGGGTCTAGGCCCTGCCCTGGATGAAATGATAGACTATGGACACCCGCATGGATGGCCTCACCCTCCCTGGGGAAATGAGGGAATATTGGGGGGTTGGTGGGAGGGTGTGTGAGGAGGGGAGGAAAACAGAGAGGGACCTGGAACTGAGTTGTGAAGCAACCTTGTTTCTAATCTAAATTTAAACTTAAAAATAAATAATAAAAAAAGAAAGAAGAAAATATTTTGCTGCCAGGAAGTGTGAGATTGCCTTGATAGCATTTCTTCCCTCTCTCATGTATGAAAGTACAATCAAGCTTTTAGACCTTCTTCAGATTCTGGCTCACTACAAACAGCTGTGAAGTTCTGAATATTCAATGAATTACTATCATTGTATCACAGTTGATGGTGAGCTACTGTGATGTTAAACCATATCATATACATTTAATTCAATTAAATGTTTCTTGTAATATAATTCCTACCTGTTGACCTTTTCAGGTGCACACTGGTAATGGGATAATCTTACTTGCTTTTCATAGGGTATTGTTGGCTCAAAATAGCAATAATGGAAGATTAGGCATATTGTCAACTTTATTCTAACATATAAAATAAGAACAATCCAAATATTTATATAAGTTCTTACATTCAATTTGTGTACATTTAACAAAAAAATTGCTTTTGCTTCTACTCCTCTACAGTTTATTTCAGTATCATAAAAATGGAAATCTTGGTTATAAATGTTTGTCAATTTACCCATATCTTATACATATTACAGATAGACTATATATGTAATTAAATACATTTAAAATACTAAACTAGGCAGTCTTGGCCCCCTATGCTCTCAGCTTGTGGTGAGTCTGGCTTCTGCTTAGGCCCAACTCCCCCCATTTCCACCCTGGAGCTTCCTAGGTCTGTGTGACCTGAAGGAAACCCTCCCCGACAATCCTGACCATCCAGAATCAGCCCATATCACAGTCTTGACCCTGCTATATCCACCTCAGCTGGAGTCTTGGCCCCCCATGCCCTCTGCATGAGGAGAACACCAGGAGAGGCCAGACCATCCAGAATTGCCTACACCTAAGACTTGGCTCACCTACACCCACAGGGAGACAAGAGGAGAGGGAGAGACCACACCTGCACCCACTTGAATAATGGGTGGAAAAGAAGGACAATAATATAAGAACACATTCACAACAAAAAGTCCGATATGTCACCACTAAAATCTAGGGACCCTATACCAGCAAGATCTGAACATCCCAACACAGATGAAGCAGAAGAAAAGGACCTTAAAAACATCTTTATGAAGATGATAGAGGCCCTCAAAAGTAAATGAGAAAATCCATTAAGGAAATGGAAGAAAAAACAAACAAACAAAAATACAGGAAATTGAGGAAAAGGTACACCAAAAAATCAAGAAACAAACAAATCTCTAAAAGAAAGCAGGGAAAGTCAAGAAAAAATATCTAAACAAATGAAGGAAACATTTCAAAAAGTTCAAGGTTTAAAAGCTGAACTAGAAATAGTAAAGAAAAGACAGAATGAGGGAATGCTGGAAATAGGAAGCTGGATAAACATTCAGCAACTACAGATACAAACATAACCAACAGAATACTAGACATTGAAGAGAGAATCTCAGGTGTTGAAGACTCACTAGAAGAAATAGGATCATTGACCAAAGAACATCTTAAGTCCAACAAATTCCTAACACAAAATAGGCAGGAAATATGGGACACCATGAAAAGGCCAAACCTAAGAATAATAACTATAGATGAAAGCAAGGAAATATAGCTTGAGGGTACAGAAAACATATTCAACAAAATATAGACGAAAACATTCCCAACTTAAAGAAGTACATGCCTGTCAAAGTACAAGAAACCTACAGAACACCTAATAGAGTGGACCACAAAACAAGTCCTCTATCCATATAAAAATCAAAATACCAAATTTACAGAATGAAGAAGAAATATTAACAGCAGCAAAGGAAAAATGCCAAGTAACATATAAAGGCAGACCTATCAGAATTACCACTGGCTTTTCATTGGCAACTTTGAAAGCCAGAAGGGCCTGGATAGATGTTCTACAAACACTAAGGGACTATGGAAGCCAGTCTGGACTAGTATACCCAGTAAAGCTTTCAATCAGTATAGATGGAGAAAACAAAATATTCCATGACAAAACCAGATTTAAATAATACATATACAGAAATTCATCCCTATAAAAGCACTGGAAGGAAAACTCCAACCTAGCGAAGCTAACTACACTCCAAAACAAAAAAAGAAAAGAAAGAAAGAAAAGGCAAAGGCAATAGATAATCATACTTTATCAAACACCAAAAGAAAAAAGGACCAGAAATCCACACACAATAACACCACCACCACAAAATCTAAAACAAACAAGAATAAGCAATCAATGTTTATTAATATCCCTCAATATCATGGTCATAGCTCGCCTATAAAAAGACACAGGCAAACAGAATGAACACGAAGACAGAATCCATCCTTCTGCTGCATACAAGAAACACACCTCACATTCAAAGAAAGACATTCCCTCAGAGAAAATGGTTGGGAAAAGATTTTCTAATCAAATGGATCAAAGAAACAGGCTGGTTTAACAATCCTATTATCTAACAAATTAGACTTCAAACTAAAATCAATCAAAAGAGATGAAGTTCATGTCATAATCATCATATGGAAAGTCCATCAATATGGATTCTCAATTCTGGACATCTATGCACCAAATACAAAGGTACCAATATTCATAAAAGAAACATGACTAAAACTTAAATCATAAATAAAATCCCACACAGTTATAGTGGAAGACTTCAGCACACCACTCTTACTACTAGACAGGACCACCAGAGAGAAACTTAACAAAGAAACAAAGGAACTAACAGAAGTTATGACCCAATGGGTTTAACAGACATGTATAGAACATTCCATCCAAACATAAAAGAATATACCTTCTTCTAAGCCCCTCATGGAACCTTCTCTAAAATCAACCACACACTCAGCAATATAGCAAATCTCAACAGATTAAAAAAATGTTGGAATAACACCCTGTATCTTATCAGATCACCGTGCTTTAAAATTAGAATTCAACAACAACACAAATTGGAGAAACCCTAAAAACTCATGGAAATTGAACAATACACAATTGCACCATTCCTGAGTCAAGTAAGAAATAAAGAAAGAAACTAAAGGCTTCCTAGAATTCAATGAAAATGAAGACACAACATGCCCAAACTTTTTTTTTTCTTTTTGAGCATCTAAGGAGATGATCATGTGGAGTTTTTTTTTTATATATTTTATTTTCCAGTTTAAATTTAGATAAGAAACGAGGTTGCTTCACAAGTCAGTTCCAGGTCCCTCTCCCATTCCCTCCCCTCCTCCCGTGCCCTCCCCCAACCCCCCCCCGTTATCCCCTCATCCCCCAGGGAGGGTGAGGCCCTCCATGGGGGTGTCCATAGTCTGTCATTTCATATAGGGCAGGGCCTAGACCCTTCCCCAAGAGTTCAGGGTGAGAGTGCACCTCACATTGTTCTATGGGAGTCCAAAGTCCGTGTGTATACTTGGGATGGGTACTGATCTGCTGCCCAAGGCTCAATAGATTCCCTAGGCCTCCTCACTGACACCCAGATTCAGGGGGTCTTGATCAGTCCCATGCTGGATTCCCAGGCTGATGCCTGGGATTCAAGAGTTAACCTTTGTCTGGTCAGCTGTTTCTGGGGGTTAAACCAGCACAGTCTTAATCCCTTTGATCATCAGTCCTCCCTCTCTGTTACTGGCTTTCTTGAGTTCAGCTCAGTACTTAACCAAGGGAGTCTGCCTCTTCTTCGATCAGCCACTAAATGAAGTTTCTGTTTCCCAGACTCTCTGGCCATAAGAACAACATGCCCAAACTTATGGTTCACTTGGAAAACAGTGTTAACAGGAAAGTTCATAGCAGTAATGCCCACATGAAGAAACTGGAGAATAGTCACACTAGAGAGTTAACAGCACAACTGAAGGCTCTTGAACAAAAAGACGCAAACTCACCCAGGAGTAGTAGACACTAGAAAATGATCAAATTAAGAACTGAAATAAAAAGGTAGAAACAAAAAAATCAATACAAAGAATCAATGTAACAAAGAGTTGGTTCTTTGAGAAAATCAGTGAGATATATAAAACTATCCAAACTAACAAAAAGGCAGAGAAAGAACATGCAAATTAACAAAATCAGAAATGAAAAGTGGGACATAACAATGGACACTGAGAAAATTCAGAGAATCTAAAGGTCATACATTGAAAACCTGTACTCCATAAAGTTTGAAAATTTAAAAAAGCAGACAATTTTAAGGATAGATATCACTTACAAAAATTTAATCAAGAACAGTTACACAATTGAAATAGACCTATAATCTCTAATGAAATACAAGTAGTTATTAAAAGTCTCCCAACGAAAAAAAGCCCAGGGACAAATGGTTTCTGTGTGGAATGCTACCAGATTCAAAGAACAGCTAATACCAATACCCCTCAAAATGTTCCACACAGTAGAAACAGAAGGGCCATTGCCAAACTGTTTTTATGAGGCTATTATTACCTTGGTATCCAAGCCACACAAGACACAACTAAGAATGAGAACCACAGACCAATATCCCTCATGAACATTGACACGAAAATGCTCAATAAAATACTGGAAAATCGAATCCAGGAAAACATCAGAAAAATCATCCAACATGATCAGGTAGGCTTCATCACAGGGTTGCAGGGATGATTCAACATATGAAAATCCATCAATGTAATCTGTCATAGAAACAAACTGATAAAGAAAAACCACATGATCCTCTCACTAGATGCTGAAAAAGCCTTTGAAAAAAATCCAACACCTCTTCATGATAAAGGTCTTAGAGAGATCAGGGATAACAAGAACATACCTAAACAAATAAAAGCAATATACAGCAATCGAACAGTCAACATCAAATTAAATGGAAAAAACTCAACCAGATTCCTCTAAAATCAGGAACAAAACAAGGCTGTTAATTCTCTCCATATCTCTTCAACGTTGCACTTGAAGTCTTAGCTAGAGCAATAAGACAACAAAAGGAGATCAAGGGGACATAAATTGGAAAGGAAGAAGTCAAACTTTCAATATTTTCAGATGATATGATAGTTTACATAAGTGACCCAAAAAAGTCCTACAGCTGATAAACACTTTCACCAAAATGCAGGATACAAAATTAACTAAAAAAATCAGTAGCCCTTTTATATAAAGATGGACTGATAAAGAAATCAGAGAAACATCACCTTTTACTAAACCCACAAACATAAAATATCCTGGGGTAATGCTAACCAAACAAGGGAAAGACCTGTATAACAAAAACTTTTGAGAGTCTTTAAAGAAAGAAATTAAAGAAGATACCAGACCTTGAAAAACAATACTTAAATTTGTATGGCAAAACAATAAACCAGGACAGCCAAAACAACCCTGTACAATAAAGGAACTTCTGGAGGCATCACCATCCTTGACTTCAAGCTCTATTACAGAGCTATAGACCTGAAAACAGCTTGGTATTGGCACAAAAATAGACTGGTAGACCAATGGAATATAATTGAATACTCAGATATTAACCCACACACCTATGAACACCTGATTTTTGACTAAGAAGCTAAAATTACATAATGTAAATGAAAGCATCTTCAACAAATGGTGCTGGCATAACTGGATATTGGCATGTAGACTGCAGAGAGATCTATGTCTATCGCCATGCATCAAACTTAAGTCTAAGTGGATCAAAGACCTCAACATAAGTCCAGTCACACTGAACATCTTAGAAAGTGGGTGATACCCTTGAATGAATTGGTACAAGAGACCATTTCCTGAACATAACACCAGTTGTAGCACAGGCATTGAGATCGGCAATTAATAAATGGGAAGTCCTGAAACTAAGAAGCTTCTGTAAGGCAAAGGACACAAACGGCAGCCCACAAAAAGGGAAAAGGTCTTTACCAACTCCACATCTGAGAGATTGCTGAATTCCAAAATATACAAAAAACTCAAGAAACTAGTCACCAAAACACCAAACATTCCAATTAAAAAGAGAGGTGCAGAACTAAATGAGAATTCTCAACAGAGGAATCTAAGATGGCTGACAGATACTTAAGAAAGTTCTCAACATCCTTAGCCATCAGGGAAAGGCAAATCAAAACAACTCTGAGATACTATCTTACACAGGCCACACTAGCTAAAATTAAAAACACCATTGATAGTCTGTGCTGGAGAGGATGTGGAGAAAGGACACACTTGTATGTCACCTTTGGAAATCAGTATGGCAGTTCCTCAGGAAAATGAGAATCAGTCTACCTCAAGATCCTGCAATTCTACTTTTGGGCATATACCATACCCAAAGGACCACATTCATACAACAAGGACATACATTCAACTATGTTCATAGTAGCATTGTTTGTAATAGCCAGAACCTGGAAGCAACCTAGATGCCCCTCAACTGAAGAATGGATAGAGAAAATGTGGTACATTTACCCAATGGCTTATTACTCAACAGAAAAAAAAACAATGAAATCTTGATCCCAGTTGTAAAGCTGGGGAACCAACATTGGACCTAACCAAACCCTCTAAATGTGGGTGCCTAGGCCCTCCCTCAAATATGACAAACTTTGTTGATCCCCAGTAAAAGGCTTCACTATCCTTGGGTATTGGTTAGGTTGTGGAGAGTTGGTAGGGTGAGAGAATGGGGGGATTGGTATATAAAATGATTGTTTCTAAATAAACAAATGTTTAAAAATATTGAAGTAGACAGAAGAAAATACCATCTTTTAAAGGTCAGTCCCAGGGACCTGCATATCAGAGAGCTATGAGAAACATCATATAGGTAGGAGAGTTTTATGTCTCTGAAATGTTGGCTGCAACATTTTATCATTATCCTAAGTTCTCTACATACCAACTCCTCACTCTTTCCCCCATGCAGCAAATACTTTCAGTCCAGTCCCTGCCTTATCTCATCTAGATATTAAAGCTCTTGAAAATTATCCAAATACTTACTTTAACTTTTAATGTATATCTCCCTAATCTTCCTTTGAATGAAAACCAAGTGGCTATCTATTTCTACCCTGGCATATGTGAAAGTTGGTTAAGTATTTAAATTTTACAACTGATATATTTTCCAACAATGCTGATAAAACATATGAACAGAATACTGAGAGCATCAACACCACTGTGAAGGGTGATACTATGGAGAGATACAAGTTGTCATCGTTAGCTCTCACTGTTTGTTAGGAATTTTGTTGTTTCCTCAGTTCATAAAAGTGTGACCTCTATCTGGGCTGTTAGTAGTGAGAAAAGAAAAATGCATTCAGCTATGGTTAATGGTTTGCAGCGTTAAGAATTCACTCTGCTCATCAAGCTCTTTGTGTTGGCTCAATTCTGCAAAGAACCCAACTGCCCAAGGCAGTCTTTCATGACCAGTTTTAAATGATTTCCAAATATAAGGAAGAGAAATAGAAGCTGGACTCCTGTATTCTTTGGATCAGAACCTATGAACAAACCTCTAACCTACAAATATGCATATGACATATCCCTGAGACACCAAGGAGATACACTAAAGAGAGAAGAGAGACTAGCAAACCAAACAAAATACTTGATCACGTATGCTGCTGGGGAGCTCTGGAGCTCTATTAGTTTTGGAATTACACTTTAGGATAAGGAGAGCTTTTCTTACCAGCCACTCAGCTCATATTAAAGTTCCTTTAATGAATCCTGACAGTGACCCAAATATTGCAGCAGTGGAAGACAAATGCCTGGTCTCAAAGGATCTTATGAAATATGGTTTCTAACATGGCAGGGAGGTTGGGAAGTTAATCCCATTAACAATTTTGAGTATTCTATAGCCTTATCTGTGATATACTGATGCCCAGACTCAACTGCCAACCTCTCATGCTTGTTATTGGGACTTGATTGAGGCTAATTACTTTTTCTTCAAGTTTCCATATTCCCTAATTTCAGCTGTCTCTGTGATTCTCTTCACTGAATACTTATTTGGGACAACAGTATGTGTTAAAATGTGACTCTACAAGGACCTAAGATTTCCTAGTTTATCTACAAATGGGCTTGTCTTAAGAGTAAGTTCCAAATTCTAAGTAGTAAATTCTATACCTTCTTAATTGTTTTCAGTTCGATCTGTGTTCATGCAATTCAAGAAATTCTTTTCCATCCTTTCTGAAACTGTTCTATTATCAGTTACAGAACATGGCCTGTTAGCATTCTCTTCATTTGGATGAGAAATCCATACATAATGACTTTATTAAGATGTAATATTATGATAATATTGTAGCACAGCTCTTTAAAAATAATTTATGGATTGTATGAAGATTTTACACATGCATATAATGTGTTTTGATCAAATCACTTCATCATGCCTTTTCTTCCCAACTCTTTCTCACCCCCCCCACTTTCCTTTCCTGACTTCATGTGCCTTGTTCTTTTTTAACTCACTGAGTTCACTGAGTGCTGCCTTTAGGAATATGTGTATTGGAACAACCACTGGAATGTGGTGTGTAGATTTTATAGAAACACATCTCTGATGAAAATTGACCATGTCTATCAATTGCCCCTAGCTGCACAATGAGGGACAAAGCTTCAAGAGCCCTTATGCTTTCCATAATTTCACAGACCCTCCAAGCTTGCCTGGAAATACTCCCTCATTGTAGATGTCTGTTTTCTCTGGCTTTCACAATCTTTGTGTTACTTCTTCCACAGTGATCCCGGAGCCTTAATGTAAATGTCATATGTACTCCACAGTATTATTCTCTGCATATTGACCAACCAATTGTGAGTTTCTGTGTTAATTGCATGTGCACTCAGATGCACATGGGTACCCATGTAAGCCAAAAGAGGATTTGGATTCCTTGGAGGTGGAATTGCAGGTTACTGTGAAGTACCTGATGGATGCTTGAAGGAGAACTATAGTACTTTTTAGTGCTCTAGAAGATCCCTAAGTGCTCTCAGCCTTCAAGTCATCTTTCCAATCTCCATTTCTCAGTCTGTCGTTCTTTCTCTGACTCCATCTCTCTGTTTTTCCTTTTCTCCTCTCTCTCTCTCTGTTGTTTTGTTTAGTTCAGTTCCATTCTGTTTTCTTTAATTTTACCCAGGCTGGCTTATGTTAGCAATCTTCCTTGCTTGATCTTTATGTAATCCAAGCCCAGCAGATAATTTTTGTTATTGTTGTTGTTGTTTGGTTAGTAGTGAGGTTTATTGTTGCTGTTGCTTGGATTTGTTGTTGTTGTTGTTGTTCTTTTTTGACTGCTTTTTTTAAAGTTGGTTTTGTTTTTATATTTGCTTTTAGGGTTTGTTTATTTTGAAGCAGGCTATTCCCAGATGATGTGATTACAGGAATGCACCACAACTCCTGGCTCTAAATTTTTTTAAATAAAGCTCAAGAAACAGAACTTTAGATACTTTTAGAGTTTTTCTAAATTCCATAAAACCATATCCTGTGGGGTCTCTGCGACCTTCCTGGGCAGCAGAGTGATAAATCATGGAGAACAAATTGGCAGATCAGCATATCATGACTCAGTAGCCAGTGCTGGCTCAAACTCATGGAGTTTGAATCTAAGTGTTTCGGTTTCATTTTGTTTTAATTTAACATATGTTTAAATATAGCATTGTCTGGTAAAGATTATTCTGATGATGATTATCTCAGTGCCATGTGCACAACAAAGCATACCTAAATTTCACTGAGGAACAAAATAAACTAAATATGGATCATACATGATGATATCAAAACTCTGTAAAGTGCTGTGATATCTTTCACATTGATATAATCTATAGATTGAGAAAAAACAATTTTACAAGAAAAGTCCAATGGGCTAGAAAGTCTGAGGCCATTGGGATTGGTGCAAAGGTCACCAGGCTAGAAAACATGTCTTTTCCATTCTTCTGATTGGAAAATAGTTTTTTCATTCCTTCCCTAGAAGAAACAACCTGTATTTTTAACATTATAGGTTTTCATAGTACATGTGTATAGGCAGACTTCACTTTCCCACCTGACAGTTCCCAAATAACTGACATGGAGACACAGTATTAACTCTAAATGCCTGGCCAATAGCTCAGGCTTATTACCAACTAGCTCTTACAACTTAAAATAACCCACATTTGTTGTCTGAGTTCTGCATGTGGATCATGGTTTGTTACCTCATTTTATAGATACCCTGCTTCCTCCAATGTGTCTTAGCAGCTGTCTATCATTTCTTTACTAGATAACAGAAAATCCAAAGACAGCACAACAACATATAGGGTCCAGAATCTCTGTGTATTTCCCATCTTTATGTGGCTTATTATATTTTTATTACTCTATTCCTTTTATAAGGACTTTATTATCTTTAAACTGTTCTTTAATCTATGACTGTCTCTACCCTTTATCTTTTCTCTCCCAAGTCTATGTATATTTTTAAACACACGGTAACCATTTTAGCAGGTTTTTCCATCTGGATCTGTCTTTGCTGAGCATGTGTATTGTTTTTTGATCAAATGAGACAAATCTTAAATTGCTAAGTCAGCTGCTGCCAATGTACCTTAGCTTAATGCATGACTGCTGGTGACTCACTCTTCCTGCAGGCAGATGCTGGGAGATGTGTCATGCTAGTGCAGCTATCATGAGAGAAAAGAGTTTACAAAGCCATGTTTAGTTCTGTTTTTATGTGTTTAGAACTTTTTAAAAGCCTTCCAAGACTATTTGTGGGAGTGTGTGACCCTGAATATTGGGTGCCATTTGTAGATGGCCTTTTCTTTCCTACCTGCCAGGTCCCAAATAACTGACACAGAGACCCAATATTAATCATGAAAGCCAAGCTGATAGTTCAGGCTTATTACTATCTAGCTCTTACCACTTAAATTTAGCCATATTTCTTATGTAAGTTCTACCACATGGCTCATGGTTTATTACCTCATTTCAATTCACACCCTAATTTCTCTGTATCTAGCTGGTGACTGCTGAGACTCTACCATTCTTCATCCCAGCATCATCCCTGTCTGGTTCTCCTGAAAATAACTCCTGCACAGCTAATTGTCAATCATCTTTTTGATTAACAATGAGAGCAACATATTTTCACAGTGTAAGGATTATTCCACAGCACATGTCTGTGAGTACGAAGACCTTTGCTGCAAGCCATAAGGAGGATAAAGTCCAAAAACTGATGCCTCAACATGAAGATGGCAACTGCGGGACTATTTTGTAATGTTTTAGTGCTTCTTTTGATCTGTTGTAATTTTCTGTAATGATCTCTGTTAGAAACTTGCAGCTTGTTTATAAAATAAATGAATGAATAAATTTATTTAAAAAATTTTAAAGGGACATTTTCTTGATTAGTAGTGCAGATTAAAATTATCTGTGGCTATAAGAACAAATATTTATAAAGCAGTTAGGGATTATGCTAGTTATCTGATACCAAATGGTCAGCCTTGAAGACATACATTGGAGTTAATATTATGTAGACTTAGTAGGCTGTATTTATATATTATGCATGCATATACATATATGAATTTACCATCAATAAAGAGAAAGGCCATAAATTTGAAAGAAAGCAAATATATACACATATGAGTATTTGAGGGAGGAAACAGTTAATTGAGTAGTTAAATTATAATCTCAAAAACAAATTTTTCTAAAGCTTGTTAAGGATAAGAGATATGTCCTCTTTCAAAGAATTGTCAACATCTTAAAAATCACCTCTGTAAGATACACTAATTCTTGAATTGTTGGACTGGAACATTTATTGGATCCTCATATCTTCATGACTCTCCTTCCTAAACCTTATATAACAATAGAACACCAACCAGGTTCATACAAACAACAAAACTGAATTCTCTCAGTGGTCTTTGGGCTAGCACTCCAAAAAATCGAAGATCCACCAGTGGGCAATTGCCTCAGAAATACTTAGTATCATTCATTTTGTCTTCTGGCAGGATCAGTTGGTCCAGAATATCTGCACAGGTGATAGGACTACTCCAGCTACTGGCACTGTCATCACAGGCTGTGTTTCTTAACTATTGAATACTGTTCCATTCTTTTTACAAGAATGGCCAGTCAAGTCAAGCCAGTGAGGACATATACCTTTAATCCCAGCACTCAGAATGCATAGGCAAGCAGATATCTGTGAGTTCTAGCTCAGCTTCGTCTACAGAGTCAGTTCCATGACAGCCAGGGCTACACAGAGAAACCCTATCTCAAAAAAATAATCAGGGAAAAAATGTCAATCATACTGGACTTCAAGAACACATTTTGTGATGATTTTGTGGATTTTCAATTTAATTTGATTGATAAATGGTTAGAAAATTGTTATGCTGTATTTCTGGAGATATCCTTGATAGTTTGTAGAGATGACTGCCATGTAGATCTGTGAACTGAGTGGGTAGAGCCCAGGTTCGTTGTGACACCATTCTATGCTGAAGGCCTAGACTGAATGAAGAGTAAGAAGGGAGAAACAAGTTCATCCACAAACAACCACAGTCTTTCTAGAGCAGGTATGGTTTCTTCTGCCCTGATATGTCTAGGCATCAGACTCATTTACTTGAGCCTTCAGATACAGAGAAACATTAGTACACTTCCAAACCTTCAGTTTCCCTTCTTCTTTGATCCACTTTCTAGGGCATGTATTGGGTTCTCTGGTTCTTCAACATGAAGATGGCAACTGTGGGACTATTTTGTAATTATGTGAGCCATCCCAATGAAGGTATCTTTTATAATTATTTATACACTTTGCTTGCTCTGTTCCTCAGGAGATCTCTATCTACATAATTTTCCTAACTTAAATAAAAATCTGAAAAATTCCTATTTCTGAAGAGGATCACAGATGTCAGAAACTGCAACAGCAACATGTCATGGGGGCATGAGGAAAGGGCCCCAGTGATGTGAACATCAAGAAGCAGAGCTATGCATAGAGGAAGAAGAGAACAGGGGGGTAATTTGATGTATGACCAAGCTCCTAAGAATGCTGGTTTGGGTTAAAGAAGACAGAGAATGATTAAAAAAATAAAGATCTGTCTAGAGAAATTCTAAATGAAGATGTTAGGTGCCTCCATCTTGGACTCCCCAAACTTGAGTATGGAAGGACTTTCTGGGGCTTATAGATACCTGGTTTACAGTACATGTTATGCATCTTTTATCTGAATGTTTGGGATTAGAATTTTTTAATTTTTTTCAAAATTAAGTAACATAAATGTATACATAATAAAATAACAAAAGGATGGGACACAAATGTAAGCATAACAAAAGGATGGGACACAAATGTAAGCATAGCAAAAGGATGGGACACAAATGTAAGCATAC
Organism: Mesocricetus auratus; assembly: GCF_017639785.1. NCBI lineage: Eukaryota > Metazoa > Chordata > Mammalia > Rodentia > Cricetidae > Mesocricetus > Mesocricetus auratus. The sequence continues at coordinate 73,681,282 of NW_024429193.1, read as the reverse complement.
ATACATACATATTACATACCACTGAAGGTAATCATAAGTGATGTACTGACTCGCTGTGATTATGCCCATGATGCTGCCTCCCTACTGGCAGTCCTGTTGAGTCATAAGTCCACTGATCCTGCCACTCTTTGGGTATCTGTCCTGAAACAGTGCTCGTGAATTATATCTGGCTGGAAAGCTCTGCCATACTCTGTGTATTCATGCAGGCCCCACTGATAGGGGAAGCCCTTCTATGTATATGTAAATAAAGCACTGCTGAGCAATAGGGAAGCAAGATAGATGGCACAAGGAGTCAAGGAGGATTCTGGGAAATGCAGTGAAGAGAGTTGTCGCCACGTGATCACAGGAAGAGGACACATGAGGCTATGTCCTTGGAGAGATACGTCCATATAAAAATATATATTAATAATTATGGGTTAATAATTGAGTCAGAGATAGAAACCATAACAAATGGCCAACAGGTTCATAATTAATATAGTGTTTTGTGTGTTATTTGGGGGCTAAAGTGATGATGGGACCCAGGTAGGATCCCACAACAACCCACTGAGCTTTTCTGATACTGCCACATAAACAAATCTGTAGGGAAACTCCAATTCCTAGACACCCATCAACATTACACACTGAATCCCCACAGAGGGGTTATAACTTATCCTCTTAATGTGGTGCTTCCACTGAAAATGGGCCCACCATGAATTATACCTCACATATCATCCTGCTGTGATGGGACTTCCCATACTGGTAAAACAGACTGTTTTTCCTTTTAAAGATGACAGCCTATGGATGAGTAGCCAGAGGACAAAAGGACAATTGTGTTTGGGGGAAACCTATTATCTTAAATACTAGTCATATATGGAATTTGTTATAAAAGGGGTTGGAAAGGGGAGTTCTCATAGAGGGATAAGGAATTTAGTACAGAATGAGTTTTTGGTTGGGGGAGAACCATGGAGGAAAAATATGGGATCTGACCATTAAAAAGCCCTTCAACTGCAAAAGACATGTATTACCTAGGTCAAGACTGCTGTATAAGCTTACATGCAAGTCAGTTTACTTATACTGCAATAGGAATGAATAACCTGATTAGCAATATAAAAGGGGCATATTTAACTGGACCACCTGATCAGGTCATAGGAAAATCCTAATGTGTAGAAAATGAAAAGGATTGTGTCAGACAAAAAACAGTTACTGTCAAAAGAATAACAGCTCCTAATAGCATACACTTTGTTGGCCCCAAGGATAATTGCACATACTATCCAGACATCAGTTGCTGACTGATATTCTTGGTGCTTGACTTAGATGTGGTCTCAGGAAGCACAGTCCAGCAATACTTATATCTCTTAGAGTCAAAACAAGGTAAAACAAAACAAAATAAACCAAAATTAAACCCCTGTCCTTTTACTAGTCCTGCTAGGAATGTCCCTGATAGATATTGCTTCTGCAGCAGGCACCCAACAAGTTCACCATTGTCACCTTTCTCTACGATCAAGAAAAACTAAACTATTGTTTAGGAAAACATAGTAACTCTTTATAATGAAATTGATTCAATTACAACAATGGTTCTCTAAATCATGAAGAATTAGGCCTTTTACCATGGAAAAGAAAGGGATATACATGGTTTTAAATGATGAATACTGTTTTGTACTAATAGTGCAAAAATCTCCAAGAGTTATTAAGGCTTATAGATAAAGGCACAAATGAGAGCCAATGGAACATAGCACAGATAATATGCCAGGTGTATCAACCCATTCCTTAAAGATAGACTCATGCTATATTATGAAGGTGAAGAGGAAGGAGTAGAATAAGATAAAATAGAATAGTTATTAGATATTGATTTCCTTAAAGTACTTTGAAATGCCTATTTGCTAAGCATGATTTCACTTGCTACCTGGAACAGAATGGCCTGGAAAAATAGCTGAAACAATGGGTGTTTGCCCTTAATAACTGGCTGACTGGCAAGTGAGTTTCTATAAAAACCTTACCTGCTTGTCTGACACACCTTGTAGTTTTAGATAATAAAATGAGAATACAAACTAGACCTAGCCAAAACAACCAGCATTCAAGAGCTATCTTGGAAGATAGGTGTAAACTCATGCACTAAACTGTAGAATATTATTCAAGACATAGTGTGTTTCAGATGCCTGTCAGTTATCAAAGCATGGCAACTAACTATCATTATGATAATGGATAGTATAATTAACAGTTTTTGTGTGCTGTACTTTGATTGTTCTAGTATGTACACACGTGTAAAGAATATAATTATCCACATGTTCATATCATCTAGCTGAAATGACTAAGTATTTCCTTTCGTTTTTGAGGCTTAGAGCTAGACAGATCCCATTTGTTTGTTTGTTATCTGAACTGAAACAACTCTTCAATTAAAAAAACAGCTCTTCTGGATTTATTTTCATTACTGTGTATTTGAAGTATGCTATTATAAGCATTCAGACATAATTTGTAACAAATGAAACAACTCATAGGTTCCCCTGGGAACTCTTTCCATATGGCAATATAGGTTGATGTTAGGCAGCTGCTGCCTTTCCTGCAATGAGTACTCAACACACTGGTCTCTGTCACTCCTTTGTGGGTTGCTGCAGTGAACTCCAAGTAGCAGACATTTGAATCTTCAACTTCTGTTCACCTTTTTATCTTGAATGACTTTAGATGGTCATCATAAGTGAAAAGGAGACAGAAAGTCAGTTAGGATATAAGAAAACATGCACAGAGGAAGGTTGAAAGATCATACAATTTGTCTAATGTTTATATGTATCAGATCACAATGTGTCCTGTGATCGGGAAGGATGACAGCCTAACTTGGAAAGGAAATTTAATTTTTAGACACTTTACCTGAGAACCATTCAACTGGTGGGCAATAAAAATGATACAGTAAGAATGATTCAGTTCCTAGAGAGAGAGAGAGAGAGAGAGAGAGAGAGAGAGAGAGAGAGAGAGAGAGAGAGAGAGAGAGAGACAGAGAGAGAGAGACAGAGACAGAGAGACAGAGAGACATAGAGACAGAGAGACAGAGAGACAGAGAGAGAGGGAGAGAGGGAGAGAGGGAGGGAGGGAGGGAGGGAGGAAAGGAAGGAAGGAAGGAAGGAAGGAAGGAAGGAAGGAAGGAAGGAAGGAAGGAAAAGAGGCATTGGACTGTTTCTTACAAATGATCACAGGTGAGTGTTAACAGAAATAGGCATAAAAGGAATATGTCAGTGATGGCTATTCTTGTTTTTAAACTTGACTGTATTTTGATTCAAATAAACCCCTAGCAGATGGGTACATTTAAAGAAGGAAAGCCCACCTTTAATCAGGATATTTGATGTAGGAAGATCACCTTTCATCTGGGCCACACTTTCTGGAAGCAGCATATTTGAAGAACACAGAAGGAGGAGGAGGCTTATGTTCTTGATCTAATTGCTAGCACTCCCACTGGCAAGTCCAGTCTGTCACCAGCATTAGAGTTTAGTCCTTTGGGATTCTGGCATATGCCGAAGACCAGCTGAGACAGCCAACTTCGTGGACTGAACAACTACTGCATTTTTGGATTTTTGATGGGTAGACAGCCATTGTTTGGCTAGCTGAACTTTCAGTCTGTAAGCCATTCTACCAAAACTCATACACATAACATTTTGTTACTAATTTAAATAATTAAATATGATGTATATATTGATCTATAAGTTCTGTTCCTTTAGAGAACCCTGACTTCTACAGCTTTTGATAGCAGAAGTGGCTCTAGAGCAACAGAGAGTGAGATTATTAATATTCCTAAGCTGTTGGAGTGAAGGCATCAAAGTTAGGCATTCTATCATTCAGGATAACCCATATATGCTACTGACTTCATTATGTATTGGTGTAGGAGAAGCTGCCAGCCAGCCTACCCAAGACATAGGTACTCAGACCAGCTGGCATGGGCATGTATGGCAGGCATTTCCTCCCTGAGCCAAGTCTGTCTCTATGCCCAGAGACTGCTGACTAAGAGACACCTGACCAGAGACACTAATGAGGAAAGGACAATGCAGCAGAGTCAGTAGCCTGAGCCAATGGGACCTTGGGAGAGGATATAAAGGTAGGTCTAACCTCCTTAATAAATGAGTCTGCAGCACGCTCTGCTACTCACTGACTTCCAGTGCCTGAGTCATTGGTGCTGCGTCTTCACCCCCTTCTCTTCTAAGGGGTATCCAAGCAGGGTCACCTGCAACATACTGGCATTAGTTCGTTTAAAATGCTAGTTACCTGCTTTTCAATTCTAAATTCTGTTTGCTTTTCAGGGACTTAATGAGGGAAACTTTTTCACTTTATTTTCCTGTGTTTTCATTGCCCCCTCTGTCCTTCTCTTCCTCCTTTCCTCCATAGTTAGACATGGTTCATGGACATGTCTGATCTCTTGTGATATGGACTCAGTGGACTGGTAGACCTGGTGACTCCTTATGATGTCTTTGCTACCAGCATTAGAGAAGAAGCATTGTATCCTCTCTGTGCTCCATATGGTACCATGCAGTCAGTGGTTTTGGTGCTGCTGATGCTACACTCTACTGACCAGCACCAGGACGATATCCTCATTCTCCCTGCTGCTTCCTTAGGATTCAGTGTTCACACACAGGGTTTTTTGGCAGTATAAAAATATCTTCTTTCTCACCATACTTCAAATGGAAGCGTAACTTTGTTGGCATGGCTTCTGTCCCTCTCAGATCTCTGGTGCCTTTCATTGAATGCTTGGATTATCCTGATGTGGCCATGGAGTCCTCTCCTGTTGACTTGTGTTCTTTGAGCGTGTCATTAACTACCTTGCATAGTAAGATGTCCTGTGCTCCTCCTCCCCTGACCTAGCGCTGAAAGGGGCTCTCGGAATAGGGCAGGTGTCCTGGTTTCTGTGAAAAATACCATGGTCAGAAGCACCTTTAAAATAGAAAGGGTTTTATTTTATCTTACAGGTTGTGGTGGTTTGAAAGAAAATGGCTGCCAAAGGGAGTGACATTAGTAGAAGGTGTGGCCTTGTTGCAGGAAGTATGTCACTGTAGGGGTGGGCTTTGAGACCTTTTTCTCAATCTTCACTCGGTGTGACAATCAGCTTCCTGCTGCCTCTGGTCAGGGTGTAGCCAGCACCATGCCTGCCTGCATGCCACCATGCTCCCAATAGTTTTTGTCAACTTGACACATCCCAGTTATACCTGGAAGAGGGGATCTCAGTTGAGAAATTGTCTCCATCAGGTTGGCCTATGGGTAAGTCTGCAGTATATTTTTTGATTGCTGATTGACTTTGGAAGGCACACACCACTGGGGATTGGTGTCACTTATGGGCAGGTGGGCCTGGGTTGTATGAGGAAGTAGGGGAAGCAAGCCAGTAAACATCTTTCCTTCATGGTTTCTGCCTCAAGGTCCTATCTCACCCCCCTTTGATGAAGAGCCTGTGTCTTAGTTAGGGTTTTTATTGCTGTAAACAAACACCATGACCGTGGCAACTCTTAATTGAAGTGGTGGCTCACAGTTTCAGAGGTTCAGTCCGTTTTCATCATGATGAGGGTGACTTTTTAAGCTGCAACATTAGTTTTTGGAGGGTAGATATCATACGCATCTCTCATGTTTGTCACTATTACTGTTTTGGCTATTTACTATCATCATAATCATCATCATCATATTATCATCTTTTCCATTTACTATATTGAATTCTCATCAGTTTTACCTTGGTTCATATAATGACTCAGTGCCTATATTTCATTTCTGTTTTTTTGCCCCTAAGCCCTTAAAAATGCTGATGTTATCTAAGGGCTAGCTATTTAGCATGGGTCTTTTCAAGTGTATACCCTCACTTGCTCTTCTTCAGTATTTCCCCATCTTCACTTTGTATAGGGAGACAGAGCTTAACTTTGGGTTCTGCACTGGCATCAAGAGATGGGCAACATGAAGCAGATGAATGTTTCTCTGTTTCTCTTCGGGCCTGAAAGGGTTCTGACCTGGCATCAAAAGATGGGCAACAAGAAGCAGATGACTGCATCTCTGTTTCTCTTCTGTACTACAATCCAAGGGGTTCACACACTCTCCTCATGGGACACTGTCCTGTCTACCCCTAGGGCCTTTAACCAAGCCTACCTAATGGTTTCTTGCTATTGCAGGGTCCCTTCTCTTTTATGTGGATTTTCAGAACTCCTAACTTCCATAGATCTCAAGGTCAAGGCTCTCCCCTTTGGAATTGTTTAATAGAACACCTCTGCAAATAGTTCATGTGGGGAGGCTGGACTAGTCTGTATGCTTATTTCCTCTTAAGTGGAACACTCTCCTCTGAAGGGGAATGCTAAAGGTTAGAAAGAAATTAAACTTACAAGACTCATGAAGGAAACAAGGCTAGCAAATCTCCTGAATTTTGGCAGGATTCACAAGGCTCCTCTCCAATTTTATATAAGCAATAATGATTCACAGTTCTAAAACACTCTCCAATTGGTAGAACTGTCTTCCAGTCATGCAAGGAGCTCCAGGAATAAAACTTTTGTGAGTCATGTGTGCTGTACTGGACTCCCTGGTGATACAGCTGCCTTTGACATATTGATGGTCCTATAATTAATCCCTAACCCATATACTTTCTAGTAGTTCCAGTTCATTGGATCACTCTAGCTAGACTTAGGTGGGATCATTTATTTGGTTTGTTGTCAGTGCTCTAGCTGAAGTCACCAGATATTTCTTGTTGTCTCTCCAGGAAGAATCACACAATACACTTGGTAACCAAACAGGAACTGAAAGAATCAAAGATGAGTTAGGAAGTAGTGGTCTAACCATTGCAGTGGATATTAAGACAAGCAACTCAGCCTAAGTGTGAAGGTAGAACATCTTACAGAGCAATCCTGATGATGGCTGCCTATCCTATATGGTATTAGATGCTGTGCCTCCTGACTGTAGATATCTATCTTGAGATAGATAACAGCATATGCAACCAAAGCAAGCCATTTTAAAGTTCACTATCCTTGGGGATCATGCCTAGGTAATCATCTTATCCTATTTTATATGGGTTGATGTGTCTCCTTAATGTGAACACAGGGACAACACCTAAACTGCTAATGGAATAGACACTGAAAATACCAGATATGGAATAAGTCATGTAGACTTCTTTACAATGTGGTGAGAATAGCTTTTATGTGTGTTATTGATAGGATATACAATTGAGGATCAACTGTTTTCTCAGACAGCACTTAAAATTGCTGTGCTGGCTAGTCTTATGTCAGCCTAACATACAAACAAGAGTTATCTTAAAGGAGGGAACCTCAATGATAAAATAAATCCATAAGATCCAGCTATAAGGCATTTTCTTAATTACTGATGGGGATGAGTCCAGCCCACTGTGGGTGGTTCCATCCCTGTGCTGGTGGTCCCCCATTGTATAAGAAAGCAGATTGAGCAAGCTGACAGAAGTAAACCAATAAGCAGCACACCTCCTGCCTCTAAGTACTTGCCCTGCTTAAGTTCCTATCCTGACTTCTTTTGATGATGAACAGCAATATCGAAGTGTAAGACAAATAAACTATTTCTTTCCCAACTTAGTTTTTAACATGGTGTTTTGTCTCAGCAGTAGAAATCCTAACTAGGGCACTTGCCCACATATGGGAGGAATTACAACGGGAAAAAAGATATGTGGATGCTGTCTGCTACACTAGTCTTTCATTTTGGCAGGAAAGGTGGAAAATAGAGGAAGATGAGGTGGAGGTATTGGCTGACTATTTTTTAGAGCTGGCAGGTTCCAAGGAAAAGAGTGTAAGATAGACATATTCTTAGGAGCCCTTCCTTGATTCCAAAAACATAGAATCCTTGGGAAAATCGAGCAGTAAAAGCAAAGAAAGTAAGGCACAAATGTTTAAGGATACCTCTGCAATATCTATCTATCTATCTATCTATCTATCTATCTATCTATCTATCTATCATCTATCTATCTATCCATTTGTCTGTCTGACCTTTAATATAGAGAGAGGGAAAAAGGAAAACTTCCTCTTGGGTTCTACATGCCTATGGGGAAGGGAGCATGCATTAAAATGATTCAGACCAGGAAACTGTGATAATCATACAACACACAGGTCCTGAATGTTTGGTTTAGGACAGACTTCTAAATAAAAAATGAAAAAGCCTATCACAGCCTTGATTGGCAGGTTGTAGATAACAGGGGAATATGGGATCAATCTAACTCCTAAGAAAATGAAATAGAGAAATTAAGTAATACAATTACTTGTTTTCCTATGAAACAAATGGTATATAATCCAGGCAATACAAGGGATGTCAGATGCTAAGGGGCTGACACATGAGTCAATAAACAACCATGAATATCAGGGGCTGAAAGACAGTGGAGAAGGGACAGTAATTAGTAAGGGACTAGGTATAAGAGTGTCAATGATTTATACCCAGTGCACTAGACCAGATGAAACTGTATTCACAAGAGGGCTAGGAATAGATTCATGCAGCAGGGACTGCAGGACTGATATTGGACTTCGTGGTTTTGCTGAACTCTATGGTAGGGCATTATGATGTAAGAGAAGCTCTGCACGATCTGAATGAGTTGACATATAAACCAGATTCATACAACGCAAAAATCAATCAATGATGGAAGCATTAAAAACAGACAAAGTGTCTATCTGGATAACTCAAAGGTAAACATTGTTGAGGTTTGTTTTGAATGAGATTTTGTGGGAAAGAAAATTATCAGAAAGCCAAATTCTATGCTAATGTGCTTCTAGAAGGTGGGTCCAAGTATTGTTTTATCAAATGTATGCAATGTGCCTTTCAAATTGCCTTTGAAATATTTGTGTTTATTTGCATGGGTTGTTATTTCTGTCAGCACCAATCAGTCATGGGAGGAAAAAGTACTGCATTTGGAGGTATATTGCATAGACAAATAATTGGTTAAACTCTTGAGACTAAGAGTTTTTTCTGTTTCATAGTGAGTGCTCTGGTATTTAGCAATAGATTAAAGAAAGCAATGGACATCTATAGATTCAAGAAACACTGTGAAAGGTGAGACGGAAAGAGTGTGAATGTAAGAGTAAGATGCAGTATTTTCTACTTAAATTTTAAAATTTCATCTAATAGCTTTAAAGTTAAGTCTTAAATTAAGAAAATAAGACCTTAGAGGTTGTTCCTATAGAACAAGAAATGCATACTTTAGAAATAAAAGACTCTTCACCTTTAAGATTCTCTTTTATGCTTTCTTTCACCCAGAGTGAGATGTGCATGCTTACTCATTGAAGGACTGACCAAAATTCCAAATCTGCCAGGTCAAGATGGTGACTTAGTGAGGAAGCTTAAGATTAGCATTATAATCCCTGACTATTTAATAGTTTAACATGGGTGACTTCTTATTAGGAAGCCACATATAATGTTAGTAAATTCTCTTTGCAAAATAAAATGTTTCACATTATTGACAAAAGACAGTAATGATAGTGTCCTCAGTTCTTGCCGGAGAATGGCATTATTAGAGCAATTCATTGAAAATAATCACTCCTCTTGTAGATTTACTACATAGTATAGGCTCTGCCACAGCAATATTTCCAAGGTTGATGCCAGGGTATTCTGTTTCTTCCATGGATTTCCTAGACCATGCCAACATCTAGTGCTGATTCTTTGGCTCTAACATGATCAGGTCTTACAGTCTTACCTGTCACCTAATTATTAATTTTGAGGCTTATCTTTTAACCTTTAGTATTATTTGTCTGTTTTTAACTGATTGGAATATCTATGTCTCTGTAAGTAACATGGTACATTTGTTTTAAATTACTTGTGGTATTGTTACACTGAATTATTATTCTTGCAGGTATAAGCTAACCAGAACACTTAACTTTTAGAATCTATTATCTAGTCAAAGTTTTCTAGATTTTCTTTCTCTTTGGGTAAGTCCCATACATTATTTGTTCTTATTTAGGAAATAATAACTCCCATAGTTTCTGGCCTTCCCAAAAATCTGATTTTAGGAATTAAAGATTTAGGTAAAAAAAACTTCTAGATTCACAAAAAGATAAAGGTTTTCCCATAATGTACACATAGCAATAATCAAACATACACAGTATCCATGCCCTGTATTTTTCTTGCATACAACCACACGTTAAAGTTATGGACTATGGAGATTATGCTAACCTGGAGCTATATTATTTCATAAGAGTCATTATTTGAATACCTTTTCAAGAAGTTCATCACATCATATTCAAACTTTTAAATTACTTTGTTTTGTGCATTGAAGGATAAACTTATTGAAAAAAAATCAGGCAATGTGTTTTAAAAATAAATATTGATGTTAACATTCTTTTAGACTTATTAAAATCCCCTTTAACATCATTACCTATGCTCAGGGAACATTCACTCTTATTCCTGGAAACTCTGAGCTCTCTGCCTACATTCTGCACAGTCCACCCTTGTTTCCCACTTAGCTCCCAACTTCTGATTCAACTCTTCCTGTCTGCATTCAGCCCTTCCACTCTCCACTGTTTCTGTGTTTCCTTAATGATTATTTTTCCATGTAGACTTTTATGAACTAGAATGAAGGGGATAGTAATGGAATCAACAAGCTATTACAGGAATAATTTATCTGTTTCCTTTTCAATCAACCCTATTTATTTAAACTTCTCTGTCAGCCTGGCCCTTTGAGGTGCATTGAGCTTATTAAAAGAAAGGACAAGTCCTACAAAACAAGCCAGAAATAAGTATTTCTGTAAAGAGGAAGATTTAAAGATATCACATAAAACTTGCTGAGCTACAGGAAGCCTTTTTGGCAAAGAATCACTTCTCCTTTATAGAGTGTTATGCTGTTTTTCTTACTGAAAACATTAAAATTGTTTTTAATTTGATTTGCCTTTTTAAGGCAGTGCAATATTTAACTCCTTTCCATTCCCCAGTCTTTTCTCTTCTTTCTGAAGACTCCCTGGTGAAAGGCCTCCATGTTCTGTCACACAAGTTGAACCATCTCTCCCTTGATACTTTTCCTTTACAACTATTCCCCTGCTAGAGCATGCAGAGTTCTTAATTATGCTGCATTCTTGGCTACTGTAAATTTATATTAGTTCAGATGATGTCTTTCTTTTAGACAGAGTGCATGCACCTTGTCTTCAGCTTTCAAGGAAGCTGTCACCCAACACCAGAGCAGGCTGCAACTTTATATGAAACATATGGTAAGTCCTCAGGACCCAACACCTAATGGCTGGTCTGCAAAGCTATTTCAGTGACAGGGGATATAAAGAGGGAAGTATAGTCTCTCCTTGGAAGAAAAGCAAAACAAAATAAAACCGTGGGAGGAAACTAAGAGAATTAAAGTCCAAAGGAGAGCTCCTGGGAGCTTAAACACATTATTGTAAAGAATAATTCTACTTTCCGTGAAAGCTAGAGAATCTGAAAAAAGAGTCTGAAAGAAGTGGAAGAACTCTTTACTTCAAGGGATAAGGTCAGGCAGCTGATAGAACTTACAGCATGCCAATATCTTCCCATCTCTCCTACACGTGCAATTACTTGGTGCAAAGATGAATGAATGTGTAGACCATTAATTTCAAGATATTTTCTCAGAATCATGATCTTGTAATGGAAAGGCTATAGAGGTCAGACCTTCAATAAATACATTAATATTATATAAAAATCATGAAAGATAAAATATTCATTACAGATTTAAATTTAGATTATATTTGTCTTCCAATATTTCTTAATCCTGCTTTGACTATTGTTAACCTTTGTATTCAGTTTTGATACAATCATGTAACATGAATTTCTGTTTTATTCTAGAACATTTTAAAAGTGTCTTAAGAGAAAAAAATTATATGGTGACTTTAAAATATGTCTGTCATGCTCTACAAATTTCCCAACCAAGATGAACAAAATTTTAAAACATAAAAAATACATCCAGAGAAGCTAGGAAACAAGGAGGACCCTAAGACATACATGGTCCCACATAGAATGGGAAAGGGACAAGATCTCCCGAGCAAATTGGGAGCATGGGTTGTAGGGGAGGGAGGGAGGAGATAGAGAAGGGGAGAAGAGGAGGGGAGAAAAACATGAGGGATCAGGAAGATTGAATCAGGGGAGGAACAGAGGAGAACAAGAAAGAGATACCTTAACAGAGGGAGCCATTGTAGGTTTAAAGAGAAATCTGGCACTAGGGAAATGTGAGGAGATCCACAAGGATGACCCCAACTAAGAATCTAGGAAGTAGTGGAGAGGCTACCTTAAATGTCCTTCCCCCTATAATGAAAATGATGAAATTACTTTCTATTAGCAATGTTTTACTGAACTCATTTTTCCAACAACATTGAAAGCATATTTTTTATGACTTTGAATGCTTGGCTTAATTCAGTAACTTCACAGAATGATAACACATGGATGTAAGGTCAAATAGTGCATGGGAAGGAGGCAGGAGAAAAGACAAAGGACAATAATGAAAGGAGAGAGAGAGATAGTAAGAGGAAGAGAGAGAGAGAGACAGAGAGAAAGAGAGAGAGAGAGAGAGAGAGAGAGAGAGAGAGAGAGAGAGAGGAGAGATGGAGAGGGAGAGATTCAACCAATTCTAGGAATTTATTGTAAATTGTATAAGTAATTTAAAACATTGTTACATGAAGGAGTTTTCCTTGAAATAAAATACATATTTAATTAGGGAAGATGCCTAGCAATGTTGAAAATGTATATATGCTCCATTCATTCATTCAATTGAAAATAGATTCTTCTTTTATACCATACACTCTGACCACAGTTTTCCCTCCCTCCACTCCTCCCAGAGGGCTTTGAACTCCAGACTTTCCTTCCTCCATCTCCCAAATTATGAAATTTTAGGCACAAAACTCTGATGCTTGACTTTATTTTCCATGACAATGACATTTTCAAGGGTAGAATGAATTGCTCCAATCTTATATATTAAATACATTTGTTATCCCATGCTTTGTGATGCTTGCTTAAGATTAGGTTGATAGTATATTTTTAAATATACGGTTTCAAATTGTTGTTATCTGTTGACAGGGTTCAATGTCTGGTCAATATGTTGTTTGATTACTAGACTTTACTAGACGGGGCAATCTTCTTTCTCAGTTATAATCAGAATGCATATGTAAGGCCAGCTTCACAAAGTCCTTGAAATGATGCTCCCATGGAAACTCTGATTCAGACATCTGTTGATGGTATTGGCTGAAAGAGAAAGAACGTCACAATTATGACTTTGATACATGCTACATTTCTACTTTTCTCACTTTCTTGGTACTCCACTCTGAGTCAGAAAAGTGCCCCCCACTTCCTTCTGTCCTATGACTCATTTCTTCACCTACTTTCAGAAGAATGGATATATTAATTTTTACATTTAATGATTTATATTGTTTTTCCTTATTATTTGGTATTTTTATTATTTGGACAATAGAAAATGGTTTTATTTTATATCATTGTAATATGATTTTCAAATACCTTTATTTTTGTAGAATAACAAAATATTCTGAGTTCATTTTGTATCCATCTTATCTCATCCCTTCATCTGTCATTTCTTCAAAGAACCCTAGCTGGGTGTAATGGAAAATGGTTTTAGAGACTTGGGCTTAGGGACTATCTGTACTAACTGACCAGTTACTATATAATCTATCTGTCTGAGGAGTTTAGGAAGCCATTCCCTGACTGGGATCCTGGATTCTATGAATAGAGGAAGGGATCACATTCATTGCCCTCTTCTTCTGACTGTCATGTGACCAACTGCTTTAATGGGATCATGTGAAAAACTGCTTGAAGTTCCTGTACCTTGAACTAAAACGGACTCTTCTTTAAGTTGCTTTTGTCAGAATAGCAGGAGCAGAGATTAAGACAAGCATCAACTTTGTATGAGTTATAATGATAATAATATATGGGTGACTCATTGTATATATCACAAATAAGATGTAAAACTAATGGAAAGGGGCAATAATATTCAAAACTGTCAAATTGGTATAGACTAGTATCTTTACCAGAATAAAATAAGAATATCTTGCAATGACATTAGTGAAGTTGCTTCAATAATTCTCCCCAAAAGAGTAATATCTCTCTACCCTTGACCTTTAGATTAAATGCTGTCTCTGACCACTTTGTTGGCTCGCCAGTATAGAGACCCTTGTACTTACCCTCAGAGATCAATTTTTAGTTCACTAGTAAATAACTGGTGATTTTTAAGATAGACTGTAAAGTGATTGTGATATGGGACTATAAGACTAATTTGAATACTTTCTATAAAAAGTTGAGTCATAGCTGGTAGTAATAAGGGTGCTTTGTTCTAGGTACTGGGGCACTAATGGAATGAAATATTAACATATTACAGAAATACATTTTACCTGAAAAAAATCTTAGTTCACAGTTGGGAATGGAAAATACTTGATATTTAAAGGCAAGATAAAATGTGTGATACAGTCACATTGCTTAATTAGTATAGTAATTTAAACTATAAAATGTTATAGCCTAGACTGCACATAGTTTATGTTCTTCATGCATCATTTATGGTTATTATAGCCAAGTTTCCTGGGGTCAATCATGATCACTAAATGTTAAATAATTCAATAGTCTTCCTTTAGTCCAGATAGCTCATCCTACTAAATTCATATAGCAAATTAGCCCCTAAGTAAAGCTTTCATGATTGGATCAGAGGCATTCCATCTAGAACACAATTCTGTGGAAGGCTAAGAGCCCTTTGCCTTCACTGTACAGAAGGCATATGAAATTCTCCAGGAGAAGTGATCATGAACAATGGAGAGGATTTGCATACTAATACCAAAATAATGTAGAATACAGTTCAACACATTGACCTTCTGTGCTTAAGGAGAGGGACATATGTTATACACACAGCATATGACAATAGCCCTTCATGATCAATGAATTTTAAAGAAAAATAAGTCACAGTATGATTTGGATGATGTTATTCAATCTAGTCTTGTTAGTAATCTTGTTCGATCACCACCACCATCTCCAGTGAATATAGGAAGAGTTATTTACGTTTCCTTCTCTGTCTTACCCTCTAACATTGTTCTTTTAGATACTACACTCTATGATACAAATATTTCAACATGATTAGATTAAAATTAACAAGTTTAAAGTTTGCAAGTGTTTGAGTGGCTTCCTTCACAAGTTGTGTGATGTTTGTATTTTTAAGTTAATTAGAACAAAGTGATTTTGTTTTTTAAAAAACTAACTAAAAACAGACTTCATTGTTTCTACTGTATAATATGTAGATATTTGAGGATCCAGGTGTGTTTACCCTGATGTGAGCTCTGCAGAGCATGTGAACATATCTAAGATATGGTCCCCCAACATACACAATTTTTATGCTTTATTTATTCTTAAAAATAAAATTAACTTGTATAAAATGGTTATCTGTGAAGACACTTTTCACTTATTTATTGAAATTATTTATATTTTATTGTGAAAGCTATGATAGGAGTGAATAAAAACTGTGAGATTCCACTATTAAAGCTCCCTGGCAAAAGCTCTTGAATAGATAGATAATGCGTAGAGTATTTACTGTTACAAATTGACTCACATAATACTAACGGAAAGCATAGGAGTGGAACTTGAGGTTTCAAGGGAGTCTTACTGAAGTTACATGTTCAAATCGGCTGTCATGTTAAGTCAGTGAAGCTACTAGGCATCGTTGTTGTCATATACATACATCTTATGGGAAAAAAGCAAAAAGTGATAGCATCTACCTCATAAAGATATGAATTATCCTAAAACAGAAAATTCAATTGCTTTCTGTGACAGCAAACAGGCAAGTTTTGCAGAGTTAGAGGAACCCCTACCCATATATATTTTAATTATGCTATCCACAATTGAAGCAATATGTAGACTGAGCAAAATATATTCAATTTGAGTATTGTCAGAACTAAACATTGTTCTCAATCTCCAGAAGTCTTCCAGAATTATGTATTTTATATCCCCACAAATGAGCTCACCATAATGTCATTGATATCTGGACTCTAACAGAACAGAATAAAATCAAATCATTTTCAGCAACTGAATTAGACCAGAGAAGTCAGTGTATCGTCAGCAACTCTACTTTTTTTTTTAATCTGAGACAATAACCAACCACAATCAGGATAACTTGAAATGGAAGAAATCTGATCATTAAGTTTCTTTCAGCCATCATCTTTAGATTTGTCTTTTAAATTCCTGTAGTGAACCCACAGGATTCCTGTGCTTGGACCAATAATCAGTGGTGTATGCTCAATTCAAGATCCTCAGATTTTAGCCCACACTGAATACACAAACATGTCTCACATTTCAGAGCAATTTTCGTCTACTTAAATCTAACCTTAACTCAATTTTCCTTACACAAATCTATAAATAATTATTTCTTGAGCTTTATTTACCCATTGCTTCCTCTCCAACTGAAGTACTCATCTTTTCCTTTGGCACTGAGCTTATGATATTATTTAGTGGCTAAATGGGTTTTACCTGAATGATAGAAACATACTGTGTTGTTATGGGCAATTGTTCAAAAGATATTGTCAATGTTCTCAGCACTGGAAATACACTGTCTTTGCTACTGTGGTAACAGTTTTCTACTGATTTAAAAATAACATAAATTTCATTCTATAAAACTTTCAGCAGTGCTGATGACAAAGACAATGAGAAATTTACGATATGGCAGGTATATCATTTGAGTAGGTAAGTTAGGAGTAAAGCCTGAGTGCTTTTTGATACCTGAAGCCCCATGTTTATAATGGGCGTTATCATTAGGGTTGATTAAGTTGACATCATTTGGAATCATCTAGTAGATAACCCTCCAGGGTCCATCTTTCAGGGGTTATTTAGACTGAGATTTCCCATGTGCACATTATCTGTACTAAAACATTAAAATCCATAAAGCCAGGCTTATATTCAACATTTCTTCTCCTATAAGTAATTCACTTTATCTAAAAAAAAAACAAAGGCAAGCAATTTTCATCAATAAACTGTAAAAATACTAAGAATTAAGTATGTAATCTTTCCTCTGTATTCCCAATGTCTAAATAATATAAATATTAGACGGTAAATTGTACTGATTTTGAAATAAGTTTTGGAAAAGTGAGTTTTTGGTATGTAATTTTTTCCTCAAGCATCATATATCCTCTGAATCCAAGGAAGCAGCAAACACAGATATGGATGGGAGACTCTACTGCCAAGACCTTCCAAGAGTCCAAATTCTGATCCCTTTCCCTTGACCAGGATCCTCTCTCTCTGTAACACGCCATCACTACTATGTTATCTAGTTTTATGTCCATTGCAGTTTTTGTTATTTTTCTGCTGTTTTGATAAATTTAAATATTTGAGTAACAGAAGAAAGAATCACAGCGCTGGACTGTGTATACATCACATGCACACTCTCATATAAGGACTTCAGACAAGGCATATAAGCCAAGTACCAAAGAATCTAATGAGAAAAGTGATGACTGAAGCCAAGGCTGGAATGACATAATGAAGGAGCAGGAGGGACCATGCACCAAGGAATGTAGGTTCCACCTGGTAGATAAAACCAATCAAGCAGATTCTTCCTCGAAGCATCCAAAGGAAGCAGGCATCCCACTCCATGAGCTAGCTGATTCCACATATTTTCTTATGTAATCAGATGAACTGTCTATAATGTCAGACAGACACAAAATGCTTTCTCTGCTATACTGATCTTGTGCTCATGTATCCCCGGTGTGAAGATGCTCAGAGCAGGGACCAGTAGTCTAACTCTAGATTTGCTTGTGTACAAATGGGGAAACTTGGTGCACTTAATTCAAATACCCTATGTAAGTCGAATATTCTTACTCCAGATCCCACCAATTTCTTCAGATTCCACCATTAGGAGTATTGTTGTCAGAAGAAAAATTAGAAACAAAATAAACTTAAATTCTAAAACATATTTCACATCTCCAATTGGTTATTAGTTTGTTCAAATTGAGAAAATTAGCAAAGATTTGAAATTCTTCCTAGAATATATCAAAATACATTTTACTGAAACATATAGAGAATAGAATATAAAAATTAATCATTGATCACTGTAGTTAGGTTATTTATGTGATGAGGATTTGGGTAAAATCTCTTCTGTAATTTGCTTTTGTGAAATTTGCAGTTGCAGAACACTATGCATTAGTAGGGTCATTTCAAAAGTTCTTCTAGTATGGTTTAGTTTTTTTCTGATTCCCCCATAGGAATACCAGAGAAGGAGTCATGTAAAAGTCTGAATTTTAAAAAGTCTTCTTAGGCAGTCATCTTAGGCAGTGTTGATAGCTTCACAATGTCATTCTTCATCATGTTAGTTTTCTACTTAGGGTCTGAAGTTGCTATCCAGTGTAAAAGTGGAGGAAACCCAATGCTTTGATGGATGCTGCTCCCTGGAATGCTACTTTGCCTCAGCTATCAAAAAATACATGAGGACTGATCAAGACCCCCCTGAATCTGGGTGTCAGTGAGGAGGCCTAGGGAATCTATTGAGCCTTGGGCAGCAGATCAGTACCCATCCCAAGTATACACACGGACTTTGGACTCCCATAGAACAATGTGAAGTGCACTCTCACCCTGAACTCTTGGGGAAGGGTCTAGGCCCTGCCCTATATGAAATGACAGACTATGCACACCCCCATGGAGGGCCTCACCCTCCCTGGGGAAATGAGGGGATAACGGGGGGGGGAGGGCTCGGGAGGAAGGGAGGGAATGGGAGAGGGACCTGGAACTGACTTGTGAAGCAACCTTGTTTCTTATCCAAATTTAAACTGGAAAATAAAATTAAAAAAAATACATGAGTTTAGTACAATTTCTTCTTATCTGCTTTATGTAAATGACCCAAATAAAAAACATCGTATGTGGTTGTAACACACCCCCTTTCTCTCTCTCTGTCCCTCACGCTCTCTCTCTCTTTCTCTCTCTGTCTCTCTCTCACAGACACACAGAGTTCATGCTCTCTAATTTAAAATATAAGGTTAATAATACCTTTATATACAGACATTTTATAGAAGGATAATTATAAGGTTGTTTTATATCCCAGTGAAATAGGCAATTCAGTAAACTTTCAACAACTTCTGTTGTTTCTAAGTTGTGATAAAGAGTAAAGTATTTCAACTGCCATCTTGTGTATCTTAGCAGCAAAATGTCACGGTATCATTTCTTAGCATCCTGATTAATTGGCTTAATAATGATTCTACAAAAAAGTAAACTTCTATCGGGTAGACACGATTGGAACTAACAAAAATGTATTAGAAACCTACAATTAGTCATTTCCATATGGTTCTTTAATTTTTTATTCATAATTTCACTTGTTTCATATCACTACTATAATCAAGCTGCTCTTTTTGACAGTGACTAAAAAGAAGTACTGCTACCAAATATTTTCAGCAAAATTTTAAAATTTAGAACAAAAGATACAATTAAGTACAACCTTTTCTTTCTTCTTACAGTTCAGTTTATATTTTTGGTATGTAAACATATGAGATAAATCTTTTTTTAAATTTTTTTGTTGCTGCTGAGATGTGAGCCTACGTAGGGCCTTGGACAACCTAGGTAAGCACTTTACCACCAAGCTGTTTGCTTCCCATACCAAAACTGAAACAGAGCTCAAGTTACTAAGGAGTAACAATTCTGTCTTCCCACTTCATGATAATGAACACATAATGAAATTATTTGGAAAAGGTGAAAAATATGAAGCTGCAGCAAAGACCTTTAGAATCTCAGAAAAAATTATATAAACAGGTTGGGCCTCAAGTTGACATGCTTCTTAGTATTCATTATAGACCCACGAGTGATTGCTGAAGGTTTCCATAGCAACAAAGGTAATGAGTTAGATTTCTGCCTCATTGGCAATGAGTACATTTAGAAATTCATATTTGTGTTGGAAAAAGAAGCCCCAGCTGCTTGTGATGGCAAGCCCCTACCACTCAAGCTATGAGGCAGGAGGGCAATGAGTTCAAGGCCAGCCTGAGCTATGTAGAGAGACCAGAAATAAGGAAATGAAATGTCAGAGTGGAGCAAAGTGGTGGCAGCTGAGCATATTTTCCTCACAGATGTTCCAGTTTGAAGAGCTATGCACACAGCGAACTGCCACCTCCACAGGCAAGAAGTCAGGTTAGAAGGCACAGGTCCCTATTTTAATACACTAAAAGAAAAAAAAAGATGTACTGAGGAGGGGTGGGAAGAATGAGTTTCCGGGATTACCATCCCTCTATCCAAACAGTACAGCACCGAGCATGAGTGCTCCCACTTGGTGAAGGAACAGGCACTCTGATCTGGGTCTCAGATTTGCAGGCCAGTACAAGGTCCAGAATGGTAAAATCTGTTGCTGTGCTATGCCCCAGGATCCCTGCTGTCAGGCTGATCCCTGTGACTGAGACACAGGGTAGCTGCCCACTGCCTGCACCACCTAGTCACTATCCTCAATCCACACACTAGAAAGAAGGGCACAGAAGTTATCACAATACATGGCCTGGATTACAGTGCTGAGCCTAGTGTGGTAATGGGAGCTGGCAACAGGCAAAATCCAAAACCCCCTATATCCAAGCCAGAGATCATTGAAGGAAACTCCAGACCTCTCCAAGCACAAAAGTGTATTGTGGTATGTTTGAATTTCTGCTCCCATCATTGCAACCCGGAGGCAACACTGCTACCCCACCTCCCGATTGATTCCTAGTTACTTCTCTTTGTAAGAGTCAGGCGTGTCCAAGTTAGTGGCAGCCTTGAGAGCTGCCACCTTCAGGGTGATCAGAAACAGTGTTTTCAGACTAGCCTCTAGACCTGGTGTAGCACCAAACAGAGACCACTGTCTGTGGCAAAGGACTAGATGCACAGCTGTAGATCTTTGTGGGCATGGGACTGAGGATGTGATGCAGCTGAGCATCAGCTTTGGATACCTGGAGTTACCTTCAGCAGGACGGCCTCAGTCTTGGGTTCTGTAGAATGGAACACAGTTTGGTTCACTGGGGTATATTGACTGTGTAGTAGGTACCAGACTTATCTTTGAACTCAGTGCTCAGTTGGGGAAAACTAACATTAGCATATTCCAGTGTTTTCTATCACCTAGGTTGGTGGCCACAGCTAGAGCCTGTAAAGAGTCCTGGCATCACGAGGAAGTAGGCATGTGACCCCAGTCCCTTGGACTTCGACCTTAAGCAGCATCACCTGTGGCTGATAGCAACAATTTGGGGCCACAAGACCATCTAAGCTGTAAGCACCCCCTAAGTTGGGGAGCCTGGTCCCATCCCAGTTCTATTGTGTTTGTGGTGGCCTGTAGGCTCCTATTGTGACATGGTTTGCAACACTGGTGACATGAGTCTTTTGTTGTTTCTTTTGTGGTTGATCCTTCAAGAACCAACAAGAACCCCATAGAAGTGACTCACTGGCCAGCAGTTATGGAAAAGTCATCTGGACTTGTTCCATGCCTAGGAAGGATGCTGGAGGGAGGTACTCTTTTGGGGTCCCACTTCAGTTCTGCTAATAAGCTAATGGGCAGCAGTTTTGAAATAAACCTTGGCTTGACTTTCCCTCTCCTGCTAAAATAAGAACAACACATAAGAGCATACTCAGTGCAGAGCTGGATTTACCCCACCACCTAGTGTTGAAGGAGTAGAAGTAAATACAAGTTTACAAAAATATGCAGTCGGTTTTAAGATATTCTAGAAAGACAGACACGAAATAACTAGATAACAAAGACTATAATAATACCCAACTTTTAGTACATGCATATTCTAGTAGAAACCATCAAGAGCTTAAAAAAAACTAGATGCTTTCCAATTGTCAAAATAAGGTATCAAGAAAGGAACAGTATATGTGAATTCTGGCAGGAAGAATTTAAAACATCTGTTTAGAGGAAACCCATTATGCTTCAAGAAAATACAGAGAAGTGGTTCAATATTCCCACTTAAAAATGAAGAAAAGGATGGAAGCAATTTTTGGAAAAAGCAAACAGAAACCCTTAAGCTGAAAAAATACATTAAGCAAGATTTAAAACATGATAGAAGACATTAAAAGCAAGATATATCAAAGAAAACCTTAGTGATCTCAAAGCTATTTGAAAACATTCCAAAGGAGGAGGGGAAAAGAGAAAGGAATGGAGACAAAGGAGAAAAATCGCAGTGATCTGTGGTCACATTAAAAGAGCAACTATAAATTCAGAGGAGTTTGAGAATGGCAAAAAGGATGAAAGGGGAATAAGGCTTTTTCAAAGTGGTAAACACAGAAAACTTTTCCAACATGGAAACAACACAAAATATCCAGGTATGGAAAGGACACAGTCATCAGTAATATTTAAGGGAACAAAATGTACAAGGAAAGGACATTGATATGTCATGTTTTACAGAAGATTAGGGAGGGGAGGTTGCAGTCCAGAGGTAAAGTGAATAAATTAATAAATAAAAAAGAAAAGTACTATTGCCAGTCTCCAAATGGGAAAAGTTTATCAAGGAAGCAAGATGGAATGACAAATGACACATAAAGTCATCCCAGTGAGCCAGACAACAGACATCTCAACAAGAACTTTATGGAGCAGAAAGGAGTCCTAGTCATCCTCTCCATGGAAGAGAGGGTTGACAGAATGTAAACGACAGGGGATGTGAAAAGACTATGAACAGCTGTCCTCTGGATATGCCATGCCATTTTTGCCCTAGAACCACTGAAACTCACAGCCACAGTGGCAACATCCACAAGACCTGTATAAGACTGGACGTAGGGGGGGGGTGGCACAGAAGGCCACACCTCTCCCTGAGGAAGCATATGCAGTTGGTGGTTTCCAGAAAACTAGGCCTGGGTGGGCAGTGATCTATTTTCTCAGCAGTGTTGCAAATGGTGAATCATTCAGGGGAAAAGTGAATAAACTCCCATTTACACTATACTAACTGAATGCAGTGGGCTGTAGACCACAGCAAAAAGCCACAGAAATAAGAAATTGGTTTGGACTCCAATAGAACAATGTGAGGTGCACTCTCACCCAGAACTCTTGGGGAAGGGTCTAGGCCCTGCCCTATATGAAATGACACACTATAGACACCCCCATGGAGGGCCTCACCCTCCCTGGAGAAATGAGAGGATAACGGGGGGGGGGGGGAGGGGAGGGCACGGGAGGAAGGGAGGGAATGGGAGAGGGACCTGGAACTGACTTGTGAAGCAACCTTGATTCTTATCTAAATTTAAACTGGAAAATAAAATTAAAAAAAAAAGAAATTGGTTTGGGGAGAAGAACATCAAAAGATAAAAATAACGGGACACATATGATAAAAGTACATTTTATGTATGAAAATATGAAAGGAGTTTTTTTAAAAGAGAATAGAAGAACCTTTTAAACCCATCTATAAAGCAAATGTGATAACCGTCAAGTGAAGGTCTGTATCATAGAAATAGCACTGTAGCCACAGACATTAATTGAAATTTCCAATAATCACATTCAAAAGTTTCAAAAGCTTGATTCTGAAGATAAGCTTCCATGGGCCAGTCAAGAAGCCAGGACAAATTCTCGTCTTACATCTTTCAGAGGAATAACAAAGTAGAAAGAAGGCAAGTGATGACTATATTTGTAAAAGCAACTCAATATTCAGAGAGCAGCCAAGGTATCTTCCCAGATTCTTGCCTTAGAAAGGCTCCAGCCATTGTGGATGAAGTCGGCATCTGTCTTGGTCATTTCATAAATGTTGTTTTACATGAGTTTGGGGACATTTTGACATTGTTCACTCCATAGGAGTGGCAACATGGGAAATCTTAAGAGGTATCGTATGGACACAGACACTTTCGTGTGCTCTGCATTACTGCACCCCCCTTCATTGTCTTCTTAATTGTTCTGATATAGGCTAATGTGGACGTCTGTCTGTGAAAAAACACGAACCAGCTTTATGAGACTTAATGTGGCAACATATAAAATCTCTGAAAGGATAATGATGCCTGCTTCATTGTCTCTCAGAATTCCAAGTTCAATAGCATTGACATTAAGTTATGTCATACTAGCATCATAGCGTTGAATCATAGCATCCCATTTGAACTAACTTTACAATGTGTTAAGTTGCTCTTTATGGTTGCCAAGTTGTAATGCCCAAATATGTATTTATCATCTTCCCTACCAGCAGGTTTTTCCTTTTCAAGTGCTTTCTACAATCACATACGTATTACTAAGTTTGGTTGAGAGCTGCACTAGCCATGCTCACCTACAGCTTCACTTTCTTTCAATGCTCTCATTGTGAAAGGAAAAGAAACAGCAGGTGGCATCCTATGACTCTTTGTATTTATAGTTCTCACTTCCCTGAAGAGATTTTACCAACAACCCTAAACAATCAGTGTCCATGGGTAATACAAACATTTGATGGACATTAACTACAGGACAGAATTTTGCCTGCCTCCCATGCCATCCCTTAACCAGGGACCATTTGTTCTGCGTGTATTATGCACTACTCATCTACTAAATGGCATAGGAGAGCCCCCTTCCCTCTGAAACCTATAACAGAGAAACCACCCATTTGTCTTGAGGTCCTAAATTTTCCTCAGAGCCTATGCCATGCTATTTCTTCATGGCACTAAATGCAATTAAAGAAAGTGTTTTAAAATGACACTCAAAGTTTGTGGAGTTTATAAGTCAATGATGAGAAAAACACTCACAGCATCTTAATTTCTTAGTTTACCAGCTCTGCTGGTTGTGAATGTCGTTATCCTCACTACATGTCAGTAGCCAGCAGGGCATATAGTCCCACCCCTTTTGTGTGTCCACCTTCCCAACTAAGCATTCTGCCGTTCTCAGCCTTTGTGATCTACTTGCCAAGGAAGGTGTTCTTTCTTTACTCAGAAAAATTTGACGCCTTTTTACATAAGTTCTTTACCATGAATACAATTTAAACAGATGTAAAAGAAAGTTTGAAAGAAACATGAAGATAATTACATGCATTTTTTTGTTCTGTAGTGATAGTTCCCACACTGTAGAGAAAGTGTTTTGCTTTTAAATCAAACCTCTCATAGCAATATAATTGAGTTAGTGGCCACTGATGCTTTACTGACCCCACATTCTAGAACCCCTATTCACTGTACAGCTAATAGGACGTTGCTTAACATTTGTGCTTTTGTTTTGTTTACTGGAGAAGCAGCAATAATCCCATCTGCTTTATAAGGTTTTAAGCAAGAATACAGGAAATAACTCACATGATATACAAAATCACTGCATGCAGTGAGATTTGATAAATATTAGCTATTTTTAGGTTTGTAGAGTGAAGTAACAGACCTGTGTCTTACATGAGTTTGCTCCAGTTTTCTTAGTGCCCTCTTTGGATATGATGATGGAACATGACTAAAGAGAAGTGATTAGGGAATTATTGTTAAAATCACCTGTGGTGAAATATTTAAGAAATAGGATACAGCATTCTGGGGATTGTCTTTGTATATGTAAAAGGTTAGGAGCATCATAAAAAGCCTCTCCTTTCTTGTTACCAGTGCATGATGCTCTTCTTCTCAGTAGGATGGAGCTGCTCTGCAAAGAGCCATATGGGCTCAAGGTTACATGAACAGCAGATAACCTGACTGTGACTTCCTATGGGTCGCTGGTCCCTAGAGCAGGAATGAGCTTTGTCTTGTGAGTCTGCAGCATGGTGTAGACACAGAATAGTTAATGTGCAATTCATCTGTTGTTTAGACTGTGCAGATGAAGGGCTAGAGGTATGTAAAGGTTAAGGACTAGGCCAAGGTTCAGTGTTGACTTAGTTTATTGGGCTATTGAACTTTATCAAGGAGATTACAACATAAATTTTTCCTATTATGTGCTCACAGTAAAATGACAGCGTAGAATTACTGCTTTCTAAAGAGGTTTGTGTTCTTCCTGGAGATGAGCCTTAAACATAGCTGTGCTATCATGAAACACGCACCCTTAAATCTTCCCCAGATTAAAATAAACTGAATTTAGAAGACTTTTAGATTTGGAATGGAAACAGTTCTTTTACAAGCGCCCTCCTTTGATCCCAGTAATCGGGCAGCCATTCATCTTTATGACTCCTTGCTTTGCTCTAGCTTGTGAAATTCCACAGTGACACAGCCCAGTAGCCCCAAAGCATTGCTGTGTGGCCAGAGGGCTGCTTCTCCTTTTGTTCAGTGTCAGAAGCATTTATTTCAAGATCCAGTTAAAATTCTTCTCCTTTCAAACCCTTCAGGGAACAGTTTCTTTCTGTTCAGAACTTGTTTGTTTCATTTCTTTCCTACCAACCCCCAGTTTATGTGACTTGTTTCCCATTTCTTTTCAGGGACTGAGGTGGCAAAGGGATGGGTCAGAGAGTCTGTGGACTTGTCAAGTAGCCTTCCTTCACATACCTCACGTGTTGATTTTTTTCTGCCTTTGGAAATTAACCCAAAATACAGCACTGTTTTTCCACTAATCGGTTTATACTTTATTAGATATTATCATATCAAACCCCTCCTAGTTTATGGTAAGTGTCTTCAGCATGAGAGAAATAATGAAAACAAAGAATGAAGAGTAAGTGGAGACAGACAAATGCTTCATAAAACAAACTCTCTAGAGGAGAAAAGACAGGTGAACAGAACACAACATCCTCATTACTTTCCTAAAAATATCTCAATAAAAGAGAATCTTAGTAATGCTGCACCTAACTACCCCCAAGGTGAATTGGAAATAACCCTGAAAAATAAAACCTTTTTCAACATAAAGATAATTATTGATATCATAACTCTACTATAGAGAAGGAAACAAAATTGAGTTGTTTTCATTAGTAGCATCTTTATTAATAATGAAACGTTAAGAACAGAATATTATTTTTACTTAGTTATAACTTTATAAGGGAAGAACCATTTGTAGGTGCTGGACAAGAGGGTGCTTCCTTGTTATCACAATACCCAGGAGGCTGAAGCAGGAGGTTCAGAATTCCAAAACCAGCAGTTCTTTGTTTGATAGTCAAACTATAAGTACAGACATAATGAAATGCATTATATTTCCATAGTGCTATCCCCACAGAAATGATTGATATCTATTAAACAAACTGATGACATGACTGCTCCAAGGTATAGTTAAGGGGAAAGATTTTACGAGAGAGAGAGAGAGAGAGAGAGAGAGAGAGAGAGAGAGAGAGAGAGAGAGCAGCCAAGGGCTTCTGGAGGGATCCAGAGAAGAAAAAGAAGTAGGCTAAATATAGCATGGGCATGACCAGGGTTATCTGTGAGAGAAGGGAGAATAGGAGGGGATAGAGAACAGACAAAACATAATGAGAGAAACAGGAGAAAGAAGGAAGGGGGAAGCAAGAGTAGCAGGGTTATAAGGAGAATGAGCAGCTGGAGGGAGGGAAGCCCCTCAGTTGGAGGGAGTTTAAGGTAGGGGAGGAGCTGAGAAGGGCTCGGATGCTGTGGACTTTGAAATGAATAACAAGTTCTTGTGGTACTGAGAGAGACTGGAAGTCACCATGGGTTTTAATATTTGATAGAAGCCACAGATAACCATATGTCCCCTGTGCTGGAGGCAAGGGAAATGACTCATTTTGGTAGGTGGGAACCAGTTTCACAAGTTCCTGAGGAATGCTGGCTTTTATCTAACAGCCAGAAATTCTCCTACACTCCAGGTTGATCTCATTTCTGGATATTGGGACTTCCGCTTGGAGGTTGGGGAACTGGAGTTTCTTCCTATCAGATACCAGTTGGAAGATATCAGCTAACTCAGCTAGCACTTAGCAGTGATGAGACCTCTACTACATAGCTCCTCATAAGATGCAATAGAATAACATAAAAGCACTGCTATAGTATTGTCACAAAAATGTGTAGAAACCAAAGATGAGGAAATATTGGACTAATACAATGTGAATAACACCATAAAATTAAGAATTAATTTTAATCCAACGGTCCATATTAATAAAAAAAATCAAGAATACCATATACTATCACACTTGAAGGATGCCAAGGAGAAAGGCTATCTAGGTGCAAATGTGTAAAATAGGAGTAAATTTTGAAACAAAAAAGGGCATTAGTGAACCAAATGGTGAAACATGAATGGGGTAATATTTCTGCCAGGATAATATTGCCTAGGGTTACAGGTATGATTTTTTTTCTCTGCCAATTTAAAGAATGAAAAGGCAGGGAAAGCAAGGTCTAAGTAATCAGTCAAGTTTTGCTGAGTGTAAGAGCATACACATGCACACATGCACTCACACACACGAACATATATACAGGCACACATACACAGGCACTTGTGCTTGCATGCACACACACACTCACTCACACACAGAATCAGGGAAGAAAAAGAGATAGACTCCCCAGGGTTGGAAAGGGGCATCAAGAAATAGTGCTTGAGTCTGTCAGGGCTTTTGTAAGCTTGAGGTTAGGATGACTTCCTATTGTCCATTAGAACTGGTTGGTAAAGGTTACAGCAGTGGATTAGATGATCTGAACAAGACAGGGAACTGAGTGGTTCATGGCACAGGAGTCTTCAGGTGGGAGGGTTGGAACTCTGATGAGCAGTTTCTTGTAGTGAAGAAAAGAAGCCCACCAAGCCTTCGTCATGTATCAGAAGAAGAACCTAGATCGATACTTTAAGAAAAAGTGTATTAACCTCCATACAGACTCTTTTCCCTATCTGCCTGTATCCCAGAGATCTGTGTGACTTCCAGCTCCTCAGTATGTAGATTAGTTAAAACATCACGAACGACACTGTGCTTTCTAATATATTATCTGAAGCATCAAATATATTATCTGAAGCATCAATGTAAAAGAATATATGGAAAACATTTATCCTATTTTTTAACCTTTACATTTGAAATTACCTAAATTAACAAAATCAGGGATGAAAAAGGGGACATAACAACGGACTCTGAGGAAATCAAGAGAATCATCAGGGCATACTTTGAAAATCTGGGGATAATGTTAACCAAGGGAGTGAAAGACCTGTATATCAAGAACTTTGTGTCTTTAAAGAAAGAAATCAAAGAAGATACCAGAAAATGGAAAGATCTCCCATGCTCTTGGATTGGTAGGATCAATATAATAAAAATGACAATCTTGCCAAAAACAGTCTATAGATTCAATGCAATCCCTATCAAAATTCCATCACAATTCTTCAAGGACCTGGAAAGAACATTAATCAACTTTATATGGAAAAACAAAAGGCCCAGGATAGCCAAAACATCCCTATACAATAGAGGAACTTCAGGAGGCATCACCATACCTGACTTCAAGCTCTATTATAGAGCTATAGTCCTGAAAACAGCTTGGTATTGGCACAAAAATAGGCAGGTAGACCAATGGAACCGAATCGAAAGCTCTAATTTTAACCCACACACCTATGAACACTTGATTTTTGACAAAGAAGCTAAAACTGTACAATGGAAAAAAGAAAGCATCTTCAACAAATGGTGCTGGCATAACTGGGTACTGGTATGCAGAAGACTGCAGATAGATCCATGTTTATCGTCTTGTACAAAACTTAAGTCCAAATGGATCAAAGATCTCAACATAAATCCAGCCACACTGAAACTTTTAGAAGAGAAAGTGGGAGATACTCTTCAACGAGTTGGTACAGGAGACCACTTCCTAAACATAACACCAGTGGCACAGGCACTGAGATCGACAATTAACAAATGGGACCTTCTGAAACTAAAAAGCTTCTGTAAAGCAAAGGACACAGTCAAAAAGACAAAAAGGCAGGCCACAGAATGGGAAAAGATATTCACTAACCCTACATCTGAGAGAGGGCTAATCTCCAAAATTTACAAAGAACTCAAGAAACAAGTCTCCAAAACACCAAAGGATCCACTTAAAAGGTGGGGTACAGAGCTAAATAGAGAATTCTCAGTAGAGGAGGCTAAAATGGCCAAGAGACACTTAAGAAAGTGCTCAACATCCTTAGCCATCAGGGAAATGCAAATCAAAACAACTCTGAGATACCATCTTACTCCTGTCAGAATGGCTAGAATCAAAAACACCGAAGACAATTTATGCTGGAGAGGATGTGGAGAGAGAGGAACACTCCTCCACTGCTAGTGGGAGTGCCGACTCATACAGCCTCTTTGGAAATCAGTATGGAGATTCCTCAGGAAAATGGGAATTAATCTACCACTAGACCCAGCAATTCCACTCTTAGGCATGTATCCAAATGAGGCAGGTTCATACAACAAGGGCATCTGCTTCACTATGTTCATAGCAGCATTGTTTGTAATAGCCAGAACCTGGAAGCAACCTAGATGCCCCTCAACTGAAAAGTGGATAGATAAAATGTGGTACATTTACACAATGGAGTATTACTCAGCAGAAAAAAACAATGGAATCTTGAAATTTGCAGGGAAATGGATAGCACTGGAAGAAACCATCCTGAGTTAGGTAACCAGTCACAAAAAGACAAACATGATATGTACTCACTCATATATGGATTTTACACACGGATCAGGATAGTGCCAGTCTGTACTTCCACAGATAGAGAGTCTGGGAAACAGGAAAGAACCTAAAAGATATGCATATATGCATAGTACCCAAGAGAAGAGGATGGAGACAAGATCCTCTGAATGGATGGGGAACACGGCGAGGGGTGGGGGGGAGTGGGAGCTGGGAAGAAGAGAGGGGGTGAAGAGGAAGAGAGTTGGTCATGGGGGAACAGGAAGTTGAGGGGGTGGGGGTAGAATAGGGGGAAGAGGGAATCATAGGATAGAAGACAGATCAGGCACCAGAGTGACCTCGAGTGATCTAAAGGGATAACACCAATTGGCAAGCTAAGCAATAGTGGAGGGACCACCTCGAATGCCCATTCCTGGTAATGAACTTGATGTCTATAACCATCCAGGAGCCTTCATCCTGTGACTGATGGAAGCAGAGGCAAACACACAATTAATCACTGAACTGAACCCAAGGAACCCAGTGACAGATAGAGAGGAGTGCTGAGCAAATTGGCAAAGAATGGGCTGGCAAAACCAGCAGAGACAGCTGATCTGAACAGGGGAGAGCTCTTGGACCCCAGACCGACAGTGGGGAGGCCAGCATGGGACTGATCTGGACCCCCCCAAATGTGAGTGTCAGTGAGAAGGCCTGAGCAACCTATGGGGCCCTGAGCTGTGGATCAGTGTCTATCCCTGGTATACAAACAGTCTTCGTGTGCCTATAGCACAAAGAGGGATGCTCTCTCAGCCTGGACTCTTAGGGGAGTGCCTGGACCCTACCAAGAGTAAAATGACAGACTCTAGATATCCCCTATGTGGAAGGATTTGGCAATAGGGTGGGAGGGGGGGGGGAGGGGAGTGCCGGAGGAGGGGAGGGAGAGGGAACTGGGATTGACATGTAAAACAAGCTATTTATAATTAAAATAAAAAATGATAAAAATTAATAAATATTAATGGTTTTGAACCTTTGGGAAAGTCTGAAATTATTTAAAATGAAAATATTCAAAAGCCAATACAATGATGATGATTCAAAAGTAGCAACCTTTAAGAGAACATGTGGTCTATATGCATAATTCCAAGGTACAAAATAAATTCAGGCTATCCAAACAAAATTTTGAAGCAAGGCCCATTTCTTACTTTATTGTTCATAAAGTGATTCAGTCTGCGGTCCCCAAGGTATGAATGCTTTGGTATGAATTTAAAGGAAGAAGCTTTATAAAGTTTATGAAGTGTTCACAGAACTAAAATTGTCTTAGATAATACTTGGTAAGACTTCTATGTTTAGGTTGAAATTATTTCATTTTATACATTTAACACCAAATTAAATGGTTAAAATTTTACTTGCATGTGAAGATAAAGTAAAATGTTTAATTCCTTGCAAAATTCACAGCAAAAGGTCATGGAGTCCTTATCTGTCCCTTTGCCATATATCTTTTATTTTCCATATTTTTTATTTAACTGTTTATACATGTCATTTTCAGTTCTCTATCCTTCCCATCCTCACCCAACCCCCAGCCCTCCCAACCCCTCACCTCCATTCCATCCCCCCCTCCACTCCCCAGGGAAGACAAGGGCCTCCATGAGGGATTTCCAGAGTCTGTCACATCATCCCGGGAATGGCACAGGTTCTTCCCCATGTGTCCAGGCTGAGAGAGCATCCCTCCACGTGGCATGTGCTCCCAGAGTCCTTCTGGTTTCCAGGAATAAATACTGCTCCACTCTCGAAGGTCCCACAGATTGCCAAAGCCTCCTCTCGTCACCCAGGTTGGGTGGGAGGATGTCTGTATCAGTCCCAGGCTGGCCCCCCCAATCATCAGTCTGGGGTCCATGTGATGCCACTTGTTTAGGTCAGCTGCTTCTGTGGGTTTTGCCAGCCTGATCTCGATTCCTCTGCTCATCACTCCTCTTTGCAAGTGGGTTCCAGGAGTTCAATTCGGTTCACAGCTGTGGGTGTCTGCCTCTATCTCCATCAGCCACTGGATGAGAGTTCTAGGATGGCATATAAGGCAGTCATCATTCTCGTCATCATGGGAGGGCATTTAAGGTAGCCTTAATGCCACTTAGTGTCATTCCTATAGATCTGTGAAGATCTCACTAGTGCCATATCTCTCCTCCAACTTATAATGCCTCCCACTTTTATGGTATCTCTCATCCGTTTCTCCTCTATTGAGTACCCTGGCTCAATCTTCCTGCTCTTCAGTGTCGTCCTCTCTTCTCTTCTCTCCCTCTCTTTCTCCCATCTCCTTCTGCCTTCCCCTTCTCCTCCTCCCCAATCTAATTAGGAGATGGCATCCCATAACCCTTCTCCGGGTTATCATACATATCTCTCTTAGGGTCCTCCCTGCACCCCAGATTCTCTGGTGGTGGGATTATGGGCTGGCAATGCCCTCCTCCATGTCTAAAATCCATATAGGAGTGAGTACATACCATGGTTGTCTTTTTGTGACTGGGTTACTTCACTCAGGATGGTTTCTTCTAGTGCCATCCATTTGCCTGCAAATTTCAAGACTCAATTTTTTTCTCTGCTGAGTAATACTCCATTGTGTAAATGTACCACATTTTCTCTATTCACTCTTCAGTTGAGGGACATCTAGGTTCTTTCCAGGTTCTGGATATTACAAATAATGCTGCTATGAAAATAGTTGAGCAGATTTCCTTATTGTATCATGGTACATCTTTTGGGTATATGCCTAATAGTGCAATTGCTGGATCTTGCGGTTGACTGATTTCTATTTTTCTGAGGAATCTTCCTACTTATCTCCAAAGTGGCTGCACAAGTTGGCACTCCCACCAGCAGTGGAGGAGTGTACCCCTTTCTCCACATCCTCTCCAGCATAAACTGTCATTAGTGTTTTTGATTTTAGCCATTCTGACAGGAATGAGATGGTATCTAAAAGTTGTTTTGATTTGTATTTCCCTAATGGCTAAAGATGTTGAGCACTTTTTCAAGTGTCTCTTGGCCATTTTGGATTCTTCCATTAAACATTTTTAATTGAACCCCATTTTTTAATTGAACCCTTTTGTGTTCTGGAGATTTGCTTCTTGAGTTCTTGTAAATTTTGGAGATCAGCCCTCTGTCAGATATGGGGTTTGTGAATATCTTTTCCAATTCTGTGGGCTGTCATTTTGTCTTGTTTACTGTGTCCTTTGCCCTGCAGAAGCTCCTCAGTTTCAGGAATTCCCATTTATTAATTGTCAATCTCAGTGTCTGTGCTACTGGTGTTATGTTCAAGAAGCTGTCTCTTGTAACAATTCATTCAAAGGTACTTCCCACTTTCTCCTCTGAGAGATTCAGTATGGCTGGATTGATGTTGAGGTCTTTGATCCATTTGGACTTAAATTTTGAGCATGGTGATAGATATGGATCTATCTGTTGTCTTTTACATTCCAGCATCAAGTTACTCCAGCACCATTTGTTGAAGATGCATTCCTTTTTCCATTGTATAGTTTTAGCTTCTTTGTCAAAAATCAGGTGTTCAAAAGTGTGTAGGTTGATATAAGGGTCTTCGATTCGATTCCATTGGTGTACTTGTCTGCTTTTGTGCCAATCTGTTTTCAGGACTATAGCTCTATAATAGAGCTTGAAGTCAGGGATGGTGATGCCTGAAGAAGTTCCTTTATTGTACAGGATTGCCTTGGCTATCCTGGGTCTTTTGTTTTTCCATATAAAGTTGAGGATTGTCCTTTCAAGTTTGGTGAAAAATTGTGCTGGTATTTTGATAGGAATTACATTGAATCTGTAGATTGCTTTTGGTAAAATTGCCATTTTTACTATGTTGATCCTACCTATCCAAGAGCATGGGAGATCTTTCCATTTTCTGGTATCTTCTTTAATTTCTTTCTTTAAAGACTCAAAGTTCTTGTTATACAAATTCTTTTTACGAGGCTACAATTACATTAGTAGCCAAACCACACAAAGACACAACTGAGATAGGGAATTACAGACCAATCTCCCTCATGAACATTGATTCAAAAATACTCAATAAAAATACTGGCAAATCGAATCCAAAACACATAAGAAAAATCATACACCATGATAAAGTATGCTTCATCCCAGAGATGCAGAGATGCTTCAACATATGAAAATCCATCAGTGTAATCCACCATATAAACAATCTGAAAAAGAAAAACCACATGATCATCTCACTAGATGCTGAAAAAGCCTTTGACAAAATTCAACATCCCTTCATGATAAAGGACTTGGACAGATCTGGGATAACAGGAACATACCTAAACATAATAAAAGCTACATACAGTAAACCAACAGCCAACATCAAACTAAATGGACAGAAACTCAACGCAATTCCTCTAAAATCAGGAGCAAGACAAGGATGTCCATTGTCTCCATATCTCTTCAATATTGTACTTGAAGTTCTAGCTAGAGCAATAAGACAACAAAAGGAGATCAAGGGAATAAGAATCAGAAAGACTATTTGCAGATGACGTGATAGTCTATGTAAGTGAAACAAAGAATTCTGCCAGAAAACCCCTACAGTTGATAAACACCTTCGGCAAGGTGGCAGGATACAAAATTGACTCAAAAAAATCAATAGCCCTACTATACATAGACAATAAAAGGGATGAGAATGAATTCAAAGACACATCCCACCCTTTACAATAGCCACAAACACCATAAAATATCTTGCGGTAACTCTAACCATATATCTTTATAAAGTAGAAAATTCATTTAATGAAAAAGAGAAAGCAAGGGAGCATCTCAGATTTATACATAGATGGATAGATGGATGGATGGATGTCTGTAAATGGATGGGCAGGGGGCAGGTGGGCAGGCAGACAGACAGGTATCCCTAGTCCACAAATAGAATTCGGGAGCCCATTTTCTATGGATGGATAGTATTACAGCCCAGATAAGAGGAAGGAGAGCCTGCCTGGCCCGCCCCCAAATGATGTGACAGACTTTGATGATTCCCCATGGAGGGCCTCACTATCCCTGGGGAGTGAGGGGGGATGTGAGTTGGGGGGGTTGGTGGGAAGCATGGGAGGAAGAGAGGGTGAGGGAATGGGGGTATGGGTAAATAAGAGTGCTTCTAGAATAAATTTAAAAAGTGAAAAAAGGAAGGATATATATATATATATATATATATAGAGAGAGAGAGAGAGAGAGAGAGAGAGAGAGAGAGAGACATATATTCAAAGTACAACACATAGTACCATCTTGATAGGGAAGTTGTAGCATTAACATTTATTTTTTTACCTAGGCTGATTTAAAAGAAAAATAGCAAACTATTTTTAATAAGAGAAAAACTTGCTAGGAATTGTTTTAAACATTGGGAAATAAGACAGAAACTAAAATTGAAAAGATGTTACAATTAAGTTATGAGCATGACACAGTTTTTTAAAAAGTGCCTGTTTTTGCAAACTTTTCAAAGCTATTTAATTACTCTTTTTATTAAATGTAATTTTTAATTTTTTGTGGCGATTTTACCTGTTTCATATGTCTTTTATAATGCATCATATTTATTATATGTACTTGAATTTATTTTCATTGATACATGAGAACTCGGTGTTTGCATTGTAATACATAAAATATAATGTTTATATCAAAGTAAACATTTCTAACTCTTCAGTTAATAAAATAAAATAAAAAAATAAATAAAATTAAAATAAAAATGATGAAAAAAATTTCATTCTATTAAAATGTATATTACTATAAGCAAAAAAATGATGCAATCTAACCCTAGAAGTTAAAGTAGCAAATAAACATGGAATATTACCGCTTTTCTTATCCAGTAACATTATATTTCCTCACTCTAACTAGCATTCTGAATTGCTGCTTATTATAGCTAAGGAACATTCACTGTGCCTACATTGTCTAATGCATAATATGCTTTCAGTGTTATATCTTTTAATATCATAAACTAACTTCATGCCTTGTATCCTCGGCAAATTTTCATAACCCATTTTGTTGAGATTTATCCACAGGTATCTGTGGATGTAGTTTAAATTTTCAGTGTGCTCTAAAGTTTCATTACAGACATATCTCAGTGTTTATTTCCAGTCTACAACCAGTGAGGATTTATGACTGTTCATGTGTTAGCTACATCTTCAGGAAGCAAAGCCTGCTATACATGAGTTCTAGCACTTGGTATTCATGATCATTTGTCATTAGTTGAGTATTGTCAATTTCCTAGCTCTAAAAATCATTTTTTTCTTGGTAATTTTTTCTCCTCTAGGTGTTAGAAGACTTAGAAGATGGTTGGATGTCTGGAAAAATAATTTGAGGATTTCTGAATTCTAAAACTACATTTAGCAGAAGTGGAAAATCTAATCCAAGAACAAAACCCAGGAAATTTGATAGGTAATATCAAAATCTTAAATCTGGATCAACATGGTGAATTCAAAAATATCACTTAGTGTTACTTTGGTTGGAGTCCCTACTTCTTCAGCCTGTAAGAATGAGCAAAGATGAATGGCCATGGGCAGAGAACTACCCTAATGCCTGTGAATTACTTGCTCAGAAAATTTTGTGTTCTGATTAATCAATCACATCAAACAATTCAGTTTTCCTAAGTCTTTTTTTTAATGGATACTCCTTTTCCTTCCTGTTGTTTATTTTTGTGAAGCACTGAATGGGGATTAGGTAACTTCAGTGAAATTCAGAGATGTTGATCACATTTCTCCTTTCCTAACTATCCTTGGCTGGATATCAAGACTTTGAAGTGCTTGCAACAGGCCAACATCATTTAAATATTCATTTGTTCAGTTCCTAAGATCGCTTCAGCTATGTTTTTTTACTCCAGCCAATTTTACTTTTCTATGTTCAAACCTTAGGACATTCGGTTGTTTTGTGTTTGCTCATCCTAGGCTACATTGTGTCTCTAGTATCTCCTCAAGGATGTATAACAAGCACTGTGGCAGTTAATGAAAACATGTGCAAAAATGAGGGAGGGGGTACTGTTACTGGTTTCACTCTTTTGTTGTATATATGAGATTAATTTTTAATGATCTAGAGATTTGGGCAACCTGGTATTAAAGGTGTTTACCACCACTGTCTAGTTTCTATAGCTAATTAATGGGGTTGGCTTTGCAAACTGATCTCCAGTGGCTTTATTAGATCATAAACAATATTCACCGTGTGTGTGTGTGTGTCAGAGAGAGAGAGAGAGAGAGAGAGAGAGAGAGAGAGAGAGAGAGAAGTAGTAGTAGTAGTAGTAGTAGTAGTAGTATGTGAATATGGGTGTTAATGATAAGTGTACCAGCATCCACAAGGCATTGTATACATATGGAGGCCATAGGGCAACTTATGGAAGTTAAATTTTGCCTTTCATCTTGCTTAACTCAAGGTCTCTCTTCTAATTTTGGCCAGTATGCTGCGTAGCTCAGACTAGCTAGCCATAGAACTTCCCGGGAATTCTCCTATTTTGACAGAGGAGTACTAGGATTATAGATGTGTGCTTTCCCATTTGGCTTTTTGCGTGAGTTCTGGGGACCTAAACTCTGCTGCTAGACTTGTGAGCCAAATATTTTTAGCCAGTGAGATATATTCCTGGTCCTAAACTTAACTTTTAACTTGTTTTGCCTGGAGAAGAAAACACAAGTCATGCCAACAGCATGCCATTGTAATAACTTTTTCTATCTATCTTCTATATTTCTTCCATTCCCCTGTGGTTACATTACTGTGTTCCTTTGTATTAAACAGTCCTTATGTCCTCCGATGGCTGATTTTGTCAATTAGACATAATCTAGAACCATCTAAGAAGAGAGTCCTAATGAGAGACTGCATAAATTAGCTTGGCCTGTGGACTTGTCTGTGGAGGTTAATCTTGATTAAGGAAAATGAGGTGAGATTTTCTCACTATGGATGTAAGAATTCCCCAGGCAGGGGGATCCTGAACTCTGTTAGTGTGGAGAGAATGAGCTGAGCACTAGCAGGTGTGCATTCAATTTTCCCTTCTGCCTTCTTGCCTGTGGGTGTAACTTGACATGCTATTTAAATCTTGATTCCTTGACTTCTCATAATAACAAACTGTAACTTGGAATTGGAAGGGAAAGTAAATCCACCTTTAAGTTTCTTTCGTTAAGGATGTTTTATTACAGCAACAGGAAACAAAATAGGACATGACTATTTTACTGCATTACTGTCTTTTTTACTATTGAAAATTTGTTCTTTTGGTGTTTGTTTTCAGGAATATAATTAATATCTTATGCTAAAATTTGTTCCCATTTCTAGTAACAATTTTTAATCTTACATACAAATTATCACATATGGATTCAATCTCCATCCCATCACTATTATCAGGAATATTGCTACCGTTGTCAAGAAATTGCATTTTTTACTGTAGTGGTCCACCCATAATGTTCCAAGATAATTTCACTGTTGCTCTTTAGTTCAGATTAAAGAATGAGCCCCAAGTGGGATCTACCCAGGGACTCTGAATCAGATTATTTTACAAGCTTCTAGAAACTCTCTGCCCCTCTGGACTTCCTCTCCTCTCTGATTGACCCTGCTCCTTGCCGCCATCATTTTGTAATACTTTGGAGAGCAGCCATATTAAGAGAGAACCCAATGTTTCCAAAGTCAGCCCAAGTTTCCCCGAGTCCCAAACAGATCCAGGTCAGAGGTTAGGTTTTAACTGTGGGAACACCAGACCTTGAGCAGAGACCCACTTCCCCTTCTGCCTGGGAGTAGGCAGCTATAAGACAATGTTTAGTAAAAACATGTTTACTAAAAACGATACAATAAGTTCCTGGCCACTTCCCCTTCTGCCTGGGAGTAGGCAGCTGTAAGACAATGTTTAGTAAAAACCTGTTTACTAAAAATGATACAATAAGTTCCTGGGAAAGGCCTTCCCACGGAAACCGCCCTGACCTCGACCTTGTCCAGAGACTAACCGCACCTTCAAAAACCCACACACATCCACCTCTGGTGTCAGAGCAGAACCAGCCAGGGTAGAGGAGAGAGCAGAAGCTTCTCTGGTGGGAGCTTTTCTTAGGAAGTTTTTCTTGAACCTTTTTGGAGCCTGTTTAAAGTTCTCTTTATATCATTGAACGAGTCTCTGTCTTTTCAATACCCGACACCCTCCGCACGTTCTCGGACACAGGCCGCGCAGCAGACGTGACAATTGGAGGTTCCACCGAGATCGTGAAAGCGAGGTAAGTGGACGGGGTTAAGAAACTATGGGGAATAGTTCCGGGAAGCTAGAATCATTACAGTATCAACTAAAAAAGTTACTTAAAGAACATGGGACTGCAGTCAAGTCTAAAACCCTAGAAGGCTTTCTAAAATCCATCGAACGAGCCAGTCCATGGTTCATTACTGGGGGAAGCTTAAATATTCCAGATTGGGAGGAGGTTCGCCATGATCTTCATAGACTTTTACGAAAAGAGGGATCTGAGTCCTTGCCCCCTACGACATTCTCCTTATGGAGATTAGTGAGGGGAGCACTTTTGACAGATAAGGTTCGTCACCACCAGGTAGTTCAGGACACAAAAGAGGCTTTTTTAGAGTTACAAGAAACTGAGACTCAAGCCTCCTTGAGTTCAGGGGCAGAGAGTGATGATGAAGAGACCGTGACTGAAACTAGAGGCTCCATTGTTAGTGAGGATGAGGAGGAATCTCTTAGTAACAACAAAAAAATGGGTAGAGATCTCCGGGCGCGACCCAAAAAGAAGGACTCCGGTCAGAATCGGTTATATCCTTCTCTATCAGACCTAGAAAATGGAAGTAGCTCAGACTCAGACTCGTCACAGTCTGAAAAGGAACGGTTACTTGCTGAGATCGCGGCCCTTAAAAAGAACTAAAAAAGATTCTAATTAAGGAAAGACAGGACAGGGAGAGAAACCCTTCCCCATACTCTGAAAAAGGGACTCCTCCTATGAGATAACCCAGTCCTTCTCGGACCTGGAGGGAAGACCCAGGGGAGGGGTCCAATGCTGCCCGGTGGTGGCCCCAGTAATGGAAGTTCCAGATCCGAACAATTCTGGACAGGTCATTAGGCGTCATAACCCTTTAAATTTTAAGGATATAAAACAACTTAAAGAGGCAACTTTAAATTATGGAGCACAGGCTCCCTTTACACTTTCCTTAATGGAATCTTTTGCGTCTCTTAATTTGACACCTGGCGATTGGCAGCAGCTTTGCAGAGCAGCTCTGTCGGGGGGAGATTATTTGATTTGGAGAGGTGAGTTTCAGGAAAGATGCAGCCAGACAGCCCAAAGGAATGCACAGGCCGGACAGCCCCAGAGAAATGTGGAGATGCTTACCGGGAGTGGTCAATACGCCACCATTCAGCAACAAATACAATATGACATCGCAGTCTATGCCCAAGTGGCAGCAGCGGCCCAAGGGGCTTGGAAAGCATTGCCTTCCAAGGGAGGAGGGGATCATCTGTCCAAAATCCTTCAAGGACCTTCCGAACCTTTTCAAGACTTCGTAGACCGTCTCAGTCAGGTAGCAGAAAGAATATTTGGGGGCATTGGGCCTGCGATGCCAGTCATCAAGCAGATGGCATTTGAAAACGCAAATAAGTATTGTAAGGAAGCCCTTTGCCCCTATCGCAATAAAAGTCTAAATGACTATATCCGGATCTGTAGGGACATTGATGGGAACTTCATCCAGGGCCAAGTGTTAGCTGCTGCTATTCGGCCCCAAGTGGGGAAAGAAAGACCTACTCTGGGAGGGAGAAAAACATGTTTTAGCTGCGGTAGGGAGGGACACTTCCGTAGAGAGTGCCCTCAAAATAGTACTGCGGGTCTCAAGAGACCTGGTTTATGCCCCGTTGTCGAAGGGGATATCATTGGGCCAATAACTGCTACTCTAAAACTGACCGGGAGGGAAATTTCCTTCCTGCTAATAATAATCAGGGAAACAGGAGGAGGGCCCCGCCCCAGGGCCCCAAAACCAATGTGTACGGGGCAATGACCCCTGCTCTGGGCAGTGGCAGGACTCATTTTCTCCCCAGAGCAACCCCTTCATATCTCAGACCTCCTTAGAGCCACCTCGGGAGTGCAGGATTGGACCTCGCTCCCTCTGCCCGGGCAATCCTAACACCGGAAATGGGGATCCAGGCCCTCCCTACTGGGGTGCATGGGCCATTGCCCCCAAGCACGGTCGGACTACTTTTGGGACGGTCCAGTACTATTCTTCGAGGCATCCAGGTACACCCCGGTGTTATAGACCAGGATAGTGAGGGGAGATTAAAATAATGACATCAGTGGGCAGTGGGGTTGTTGCCATCCCTGCAGGAGAACGGATTGCTCAGATACTCCTTCTCCCTACAGCTCCTTGTGAGGCTAGAAAAATTAAAGAGAAAAGGGGCAACCAAGGTTTTGGAAGTACCGGCCCGGCAGCATTTTGGGTAGCCACTATGGAGAACCGCCCCCAGCTTACATTAAAGATAGAAGGCAAGTCCTTTAGGGGCGTCTTAGATTCTGGGGCAGATTTCTCTGTCCTCTCAGATAAATTCTGGCCCCCCCGCCTGGCCGAAAGAGGAAGGGACAGTGACCCTCCAGGGAATAGGACAGGCTGTGCCCCAAAAAAGCCTCAGAATCTTAAAGTGGCAAGACTCTGAAGGCCACACAGGGCTTTTCCAGCCATATGTTTTGCCTGGCCTCCCTATTAACCTCTGGGGACGGGACCTCATGCAAGAAATGGGAGTGATCCTCACCACCCAGGAACCCAAGTCCAAAAGCAGGGGCCCCCAGATGACGCAAGGGAGGGGCTGGAGTTGTTCTTTTACATAGATTTCAATTAAGGAAGCTTCATTGCAACAGACTAATCATGACCTAGGGAAAAAGGATGACTGAAAGATGCATGTATGTTCTGAATGTATGGTGTGGCCACACCGGTATGTATGAAATGTGATTGTGAATGCGTGAGTGTAAACTGCTTATATGCTTAAAAGGATACTTAAATCCCTTCAAAAATAGTTAAGAAGCTACCTAGATTGCTTTAAATATAGCCAAAAGGAACATTCAGCCAGTCTGTTAATGTTTTAACAGAAAAATTTAAGATACAAATGAGGCCTTGTCAGCTAGTGAGAGCTCTACAGGTTAGATTGGGAAAGACTACTCACAGACTTCCAATAATTTTCAAAAGTTATTTGGACACAGTATAGTTTACAATCTTTGAGTGATTTTCAGAAGTTTTTGGGAAATATTTAATGGATATGTCATTTTTAATGGGCATCTACAAATAATCTAAGTAGTAATCCCAATTTACCTAGATAGTCAACCAAGGAGGGTAGACAAATCCTTCTACTGTTATGGTCCAGCTTCAACAGTTCAAAAAAAAAACAAACTTTTTTTTTAGAAAATAAAAAAGGGGGAAT
Source organism: Mesocricetus auratus (assembly GCF_017639785.1). NCBI lineage: Eukaryota > Metazoa > Chordata > Mammalia > Rodentia > Cricetidae > Mesocricetus > Mesocricetus auratus. The sequence continues at coordinate 73,638,735 of NW_024429193.1, read as the reverse complement.
AATGTCCCCAGTCCCCACATGACTCATCAAATAATACACTCCTCATTTAAAATTTTTATAATGTGAATGCCAGTGAGCTTCAGACAGATTCTGGCATGATGGAACTTGAGCAACCATTGCTCAAGTCAAATGGAGACATCCATACACTAGACAGTGGAGAAGACCCTAATTTGGGGTCGAGGGCATGTTTGTGTTTTCTTGCAGGAAAAGAATAAAGCTTCGGCAACTGTCAGACCATTTAGTGAGATGCATGGAGCAGAGAAAAACTGGACCTGAGACCATGGGAGCCTACCTAAGCCAGTTTGAGTGAGATCTCCTAAATCAGTGTTCCTGACCCTTGATGTCATCGAATCTACAGCCCAAGAAAGAAAGAAAACAGTCAGTTCGAGATTTCCAGTTTCTCAACAGACCTGCTGCATTAACCTTCCGGACCCGTGAGTTTTCATCCCGAAGCCAACAAAGAACTGGAAAGACTAACTGTCTGCCTTTGACACACCTTGAAACAACAGAATTCATTTTGCCAGTTTTCCCTTTAGGGGAAAAAAGGACCCATTTAAAATATTTGGACATTGATATGGACTATGAGTGGCAAAAGCCTCTTTTCAGTATTTGAACAGGACATGGTCACTTGAAATACCAGACTTGATGGTTCCTGTTTCTGGAATCACGACTAGGCCAGTGTATTTTTCTGGAGAAATGCAACTTGTCCTAATGTGACAACTATTGTTCATATTTTTCATAATGCTACATGTGTAACATCAATGATTGTGCCCAATGTATCTGTGCAAGTGCACTCTCTAAATGCTTTCCTGAGCAGATCTTAAAACGATTGGAAACTTTATCAAATTGTAAATGTAAATCACATGCGGGTTACCCTTGTAACAGATGAAGGCTGGTAGAATGTTATGGCCCAGATCTGGTGATGGGTATGGTGATGGAGAGGCGCTATGTCAATGGGGGTCCTGGAAATGGTGGCAGTGGCGGTAGGCATTCTGGCTTTATGCCAAGCTCAAACGTGCCTTGTTCCAGAGACAAGAGATCCGTAACCAAGTATTGCTTAGCTTAGCCCATGGCAATCCCGATAGCCATGAAGGTTGGTTACAGATGATTTAAGGTTGGGGTATCTCCGATGACGGGCAACCTGTGGGGAAGACCCCTCCCACCTAAAACAGGGGTTCAAGGTCCCCCAAAGACGGGAAAGGGAGGGTGACCCTACTTGACCTAAGCCAGGAGTGCCTCATTTGAAAATAAAAGGGGTGAATTGTGGGAACACCAGACCTTGAGCAGAGACCCACTTCCCCTTCTGCCTGGGAGTAGGCAGCTATAAGACAATGTTTAGTAAAAACATGTTTACTAAAAACGATACAATAAGTTCCTGGCCACTTCCCCTTCTGCCTGGGAGTAGGCAGCTGTAAGACAATGTTTAGTAAAAACCTGTTTACTAAAAATGATACAATAAGTTCCTGGGAAAGGCCTTCCCACGGAAACCGCCCTGACCTCGACCTTGTCCAGAGACTAACCGCACCTTCAAAAACCCACACACATCCACCTCTGGTGTCAGAGCAGAACCAGCCAGGGTAGAGGAGAGAGCAGAAGCTTCTCTGGTGGGAGCTTTTCTTAGGAAGTTTTTCTTGAACCTTTTTGGAGCCTGTTTAAAGTTCTCTTTATATCATTGAACGAGTCTCTGTCTTTTCAATACCCGACACCCTCCGCACGTTCTCGGACACAGGCCGCGCAGCAGACGTGACATTAACTCTTCTGGGATCCTTTCTTAATTATAATGGATGGCTTTTCTTTAACTTTTCTCGATTTTTAAAATTATTTGACACATAGTGTGCTAGCACTCCTCTCTTCTGAGTTTATCTTAGTTGGAATTTGTTAAGTTTACATATTTCAAGATTAATCTGTCAACATATTTTGGAAATTCTTGGCCATTATATCATCCAATATTGTTTCTGCTCCTTTGCCACTGTCTTTTCGTTTTGAAACATCCATCTTCTGTGTTTGTTGGTGTCCTGGTATAGCATTAGCTCTTGCAGATCTGCTCATTTCTCTTCCTTTATCTTTCTGTTGGCAACTTTTTCAATTATTATATCTTTTTCCAAAATTAAAATAAATTTCATCAGGTTTCTACCACATTCAATCAATTATAGATCCTTCCCAATGGACTTTTCTCTTCAGTCAGTACAACTTCAATATCATCTTTGTTGAGAGTTTAGATTTGAGACATCATCTTTATACTTTTAATATCTGGCCAATATTCCATTACATTCTTTGGATGTATTTAAAGTTATGATTTACATCTCTTATGTCTCATGTTTTGTTACCTTCATGTACAGTTTAGGTTAACTGATTTTTTTAACCTTGGTGTGTTTTCCATGATTTTTTCCTTGCTTCTTTTTCATTTATTATGTACTTCAGCATAATATTTTAAAGTTTCGACATATTATGTTTCAACATACACATCACATAATTCAACATATTAGTTTTAGAAAGTGAAACATTTAAGATAGTGTAGTACAGAAGTTCATGAAATCAAATTCTCTTTTTGTCCCTTCAGTTTATTGTTATTTTGTTGTTCTGGCAGCTACTATTTGTGATGCTTTATTGCTTATTATTCTGTAACATTCCCTCGATAGAATTATAATATAATGCTTATCCCTTCCTAATTATGAAGGCTCCATGTGGTTTACTTGTGACTTTAGAAATATTTCCATTGACATATTGAAACTATCAATGTTTGTGTTTCTCTTCAGTAAAAGTCTCCCTCTGTGTCTCCCTCTGTCTCTGTCTCTGTATATGTGTGTGTGTGTGTGTGTGCGCGCGCGCGCATGTGCACTCATGCATGCTCAAACGTTGTAAGTTTGAGCCTTGTGGTTATAGAGATAAAGTCTTTCATGTCCTAAAACTGTATTTGTCTGTGTTTCTCTGTAGGGATAGAGAGATGATAGATAGATAGATAGATAGATAGATAGATAGATAGATAGATAGATAGATAGATAGAACTTAGAACTTGTGCTGAGTTAATTCATAATTCCTTCTTAGCTTTATCTTCTTATTCATTTTGGCCCTCTAGATCACCCAAAGGTGAAAGGTGAGAGGTCTTTTAAGCATGTTCTGTTCATAAAAGAGCCCTTTGTATGCAATTTTTCAGATTTACTTCACAACTTTCCATGTTGTTGGCGAATATCTCATCTCCCATATCATTTTCCATTTATGGCCAAACCCCATTTGCTCTATCAAGTATCTTCTCAACCACAGGCAGATGTTATGTTCAGAGGCTCACTGACTACTTTTAACAAATGCCTTTGAGTTAACACATTTCTTCTTTATCAAGATCTAAATCAATTTGTTTTATCCTCAGTATGACTTTTTCAGATCTGCAAGGCAGATCAGTCAGTTACAATGCAGGGGCAATGGAAAGTTTAAGGCCCTCCATGACCATCCTTCTTGTCTTGCAATGGCTTAACTGCTACTGAGCACAGCCAGCATGGTCATAATTCTGCTGTTTTACACACTACAGTGAGGGAGGAGACTTTGGAGGAAGAAAATATGCTAACAGAAGGTAGACCCCCTAGGAGATGCAGCTCTAAAGAAAACTGACTCTAGCTCTCCAAATAGCCATTGCCGATAGCTCCTGAGTGAGAGATGTGGCTTCATCTGTCCCTCTCTTAGTCATGCTAGGGTTTGATCTTCATTAGGTCTTATGCATGCAATCACTGCCAATGCGATTCAAGTGTGTCATGGCAAACACATTTTGCTGCAGCCATCTACTGCTTCTGACTCTAACAATTTTTTTCAGACCTTTATCAAATGATCCCTGAGCATTACATGAAATCAGTGTAATGTAGATACTACATTTATGGAGGAGATTGCACAGGTTTTTTTAAAGAGTTATTTGTTTTTATTTAAGTGTATGCACATATGTCTGTATTAGTGTCTGCCCTGCTTGTTCAAGCGTCTTTGGAAGTCCAAAGAAGGCATCAGGTTCCCTGGAGGTACAGTTACACGTGACAGTGACATGGGTGCTGGCAACTAAAGAGGCATCCTCTGGAAGAGCATCAAGCACTCTTAACATCTGAGTTATCTCTACAACTGCAGATGTGTGATTTCTTAGTCTCTGCCACGTGCCTAGCTGTGAGTCTCTGTGCTAATTTCCATCTACAGAAATAAGAAGCTCTTATGTTAAGGATTGAGGTACTCACTAACCTATATCAATACAAAGATAAGTGTTTAGGGGACAGTATAATACTATGTCCATTTAGCAGAATAATAGTACACATAAACCTTTTCTTCTGTTCAGAGCAATATTTTTATTTTGTTTATGAAAATGAACACTATTAACAACTCAATAACTGTAATATTTTGATACAGTCTATAAAGATATTAGCTAAGCACAGAGCTGAACTCAAGGAATCCAGAGACAGAGAGGGAGGACAGATGAGCATAGGAGTCAAGATTTGGCTTGTTTAACCCACAGAAACAGCTGACCTGAACAAGGGGGAGCTCTTGAACCACAGACTGATGGCTGGGAGGCCAGCATGGGACTGATCCAGACCCCCTGAATGTGGGTGTCAGGGAGGAGGCCTTGGCAATCTATGGGGCTTTGGGTAGTAGATCAGTATTTATCCCTGGCATACAAATGTTCTTTGGGTGCCCCTCCCACAATGAGGGATGCTCTCTCAGTCTGGACTCTTGGGGGACGGTGTAGGCCCTGCCCTGGATGAAATGACAGACTATGGACAGCCCGCATGGAGGGCCTCACCCTCCCTGGGGAAGGGAGTGGGGATTTAGGGAGGAGACTGGAGGGCTTGGTGGGAGGAGCAGAGGGAGAGGGAAAGGGTGAGGGAGAGGGAGCTGAGATTGACATGTGAACCAACATTGTTTCTAATTTAAAATTTCAAATAATAAATAAATAAATTAGATATTGTCTTAGGGGCACTTTTACTGAACCACTTTTGATTCTCATTACACAAACAAATAGGAAAGAGTTTTTTCAAGCATCTTAAGCTGTCTAGGATTAGAAATTTTATATTTACTACATTATTCCTAAGTTACGAGATTCACTAAAAATGCACATTTTATCTTAGCAACATTGCCTAGGCATATAATGGTGACTGAGAGTTTACCTGCAGTGTGCCAAAAAACAAATTAGAACAATGTACAGTATTATATTGTGTATCGAAGGCTATTAGGAGCCATGGCATTTGGCATGAGAGAGAAACACAATTTTTCAAGACAGGGTTTCTCCGTATTGTTTTGGAGCCTGTCCTGGAACTTGCTCTGTAGACCAGGCTAGCCTCGAACTCACAGTGATCTGCCTGCCTGTGCCTCCTGAGTACTGGAATTAAAGGAGTGCACCACTGTAGAGAGAAGCCTTTTTCATGTCTGCTGCTTTGGTTTTTCCCCACCAGTTGCCTGAGCTCTGCCTCGTTGTAGTCCCCAAATAACACACTAGATGTTGTATTAATTATGAAGCTGTTGGCCATTTGCTTGTTTCTTACTGGCTATCTCTGAATAAGTATTTACCCCATAATTGCTATTCTAAGTATTTCTCTTACCAGAGAAAAGGTTTGTACTTCATACCCCTATGCAGCTACATAGTGACCCCTGTGATTCTCCTACCCAGAGTCCTCCTGGACTCCTAGTCCCACCTGTCTTGCTTTCCTATTGGCCAACAGTGCTTTATGGACATATACACAGGACTTCCCCATCACACCACTAAAGCCTGGTTTTGAGGGTAACACATTTTGAAAAACATTAATGTGAGCACTAGAATATTTCTGGTGCCTGAAAATATTCAGTTATAATGTAAAATAAATTATTTTTACTCATGTATTATTACTTAGTATACATTTTAATATTCATCTCTATTTTAATAAAGTCAACATTTTATTTAAAAGGATGTTGACTAAGCATAACTAATACTATTTTAAATATATATCCTAAAATGTTATATTCACATCCCTTTTTTGAATAGTCATTTAGCTACAAAGGACAGAGTTCTCACTTAAAACCTCTGAAGGGCAGGGTATGAAACAACAACAGGAAGCTAAGCACAATCATATAATGCTACTAGAGAAAATATGTCTTATATTTTACCCCATGAGAGATACATTTTCTTTTCCCTGTATTGTAATTACTCAGAAAGCTTTCTTCACAGGAAAACCAAGCAATTATGTACATAATGAAAACAACCTTATCAACAAGAGAGTCATATTAACATGTTAGTTAGCATTATTAACTTTCTAGAAATGCTATTTTTATTGATAGCCTCAGTTATTCATTCTTGGAGAAAAAGTAAGGTAGTCTTTAAAGTGCATGATCATTTCCCGGTCTCCGTGTATTATAGATTGCGTCATTTCTTTTCACTGACACAAACACACAATGTCCTTGTAATGCTTAGATTACATCTTAATTAAAGTTCTCTAACTGGGAAAATTAGGAACAATTTGATTTTATAAAAGAATATGGATTTCAATACTGAGGTAATTTGAGACCCACCATTCTTAATAATAGTATACAGAATGAATCTCTATGAGTCATCATGACAACCTAAAAACTTACCAAAAAAGTGTTTGTACTTCAGTATTACCCATTCTATTATTTATTGCACAACAGTTTTTTAAATTCAGATTACAGCCTACATTCATAACCATTATGAAATCTTAAAAAATTCCCAGAATCCTTCCTTATATATTTTGTTTAATTATGAGTTTTGCTTCCATGTTAGAGTCTGAATGCTTAATTGTTGGTTTGTAGCAGTCAAAGAAATACATTGAAATATTCTGAGGTGAAAGAAGTGACATTTCCTCCATTCTTCTGGAAAGTCATCAAAGGACAAGCCTGTTTTTCTCCTTGTGACTCTCTTCAGGAGTTGAGGGCCAGAAACACCATCATAGGAGAAACATGCATCACAAAACCACAGAGATGACAATGAAGCTGGAAACAACTGTGCACACAGTGTTGAGTTATCCTGAAGAAAGGCATGCATGTTAAAGGGGTATTAAAAATTACTGCATACAAAAGCATCCGTAAATGAGGAAAATGCTTTATTATTATTTTTTACAGAAATGGCTGTGGTTATAAGAACACAGTGTTTGCAGACACAGCCCAGGATAAAGCTCACTCCACATTCTGTGGTTGTCATTAGAACAATTGTGCAAATGAGGAATAATGTCTGTGCTCCCAGAATGACACGTAAGTAGCTAAGTGAAGGTAAACACGGTGGCTTAGTAGACACCGTCTGGGAGGGGCTCATAGGGAGTAAGGTCAGAAATTCTCAGGCACCAAGCTGTGTTCTCACTGTGGCTTCCCAGAAGCTGCTATGCCTCAGTTATAGGAACGTAAGGACTGGGAATAATTGAGGAATGTTGTGGGGTGTACCCTCACACTTTAATCCCTCCATCTACTTCAAACCAAATGTGCAGCTGACAGTAGTGGAAGTATTTAAAGCTTTTAGAAGATGATCATATGGATCTGAAACAATAGACAAAAGAAAAAGAAAAAAAGATATGAACTGTGGTGACCATTATTCTCGTTTGTACTGTTGAATTATTTTCCTTATTTGAAAAATAACATTGACTAGATTACTTTCTGATGATATCCTCTGGAGACAAAGTTTGATTTTAATCCTCTGAAGGTAATCAATATGTTAGTTAGAGATGTTCTACATTCTATTCTAAGATAATTTTGCCAGTCCTGTAAGGAAATCTAATGCTCTGCTGAGTGACCATGTTGGAAATGATCCGCAGTTGTCATAACACAGCTCACAGAAGTCTAAATGGTATGCATCAATCATGATGGTCATTGACTACAAGTGGCCCACTGCACCATCACAGAGAGCATCGGTGGCTATCAGCATGGTCCTCCATAGGCTCGCAGTTCAAAAATCAGACCCCCCTTTATGTTTCTCTTTTATACATTGTTGTCTTCTACACAATTTAAGACTGTTCCTTTCTTTTAAATACAAATCAATATAAAATCTAATCAAAGTTAAGCAGAGTGAGTTCACCAGATGAATATGGACAGTCTATATAGCCTTTAATTCAACAGGCCAGTCGATGATTAAGTCAGGGTGGAGTCATGAATGCATTCTGGCCAACCTCTGAATCTTACCATTATGTGGAAGAACTGGTGCTCAGTTACCTTGGAAGTACCCACACCTATGGAAAAGGAGTTTTCCCATCTGCTTTCAATAGAATTAACAAAACCCGACCCTACAGAGATCTTCAGGATGATAAACATTACAAATAAGGAAAAAATTGTTTGGACCCACAAGATGGCTTAGAAATAACTGCCAGGAAAGTCTGACATCATGAGTGTAATGTACAGATTCCACCATGAAAGAAGAGACCTGACTCCAGACTCTGATCTTCACATACACGCCAAAACACACACATACTGTAGGGTATGCTCAACCCACACACATAGTTCACACATACATGCACAATAATGGTAAATAACCTAATCATTTAATAAAAACAAAATTTTGGGGGCAAACAATATATGTGCAGCTTAATGTCTGTACTTTTGGGGTTCTTAATTAGAAAATTAGTGATATTTATTCCCCCTATAAAAAGCTCTGAAATGGAAGTGAATGATATAATAAATGAAAATGTCCAAAACAATGCCTGTCTGGAACAGACCTTTGAAGATATATCATATCAACTTCTATCTAAAACAATACAGACTGTACTGATGCATAAACTAAAATGGTTACTTAGCCGGTGGGTAGGTCCCTGGCTTGTGACTTGGACGCTGGAAAAAAAAACCACAGAATCCTAAGATTAATATGTACCCATGAGAATCCTTGTTAACAAAGTGCCCCTCACACTGTTATAGATATCTCCAACCCCAAATTGTTAGGGATCATGCAATAACTGTGGCATAGACTGGAATCAAGGCTTAGTTAGCCTACTCAATTCTACAACAAATGTGAGAAAAGAGCTGGTCTTTGCCAAACATGTGGTGACAGATACACTTCAAATCATTTTAATAGCAGTTAACATTTGGAAAATCTTGGAAATATGCACTTGAGAACAAAACTTTCAAATGTTTAACATTATGTATTATACTTTAAATAGCTTAAGTGGACTTTTGACTATCCATGCATAGTTTGAAAGTTGGAGAAACCTAAGAAGTTAATCAACACAGTCTCTCACCAGTCAGTTCATCAGTCATTAACTAGTTCACTTTGAATATTGTGCTGAATAAGCAGATCTCAGATGTGGTCTGCTAGTGAGCTGGTCACCTCAGGTTTTCACCATCACTCCAGATCCTATTTCCAATCCTCATGGTTAATATTTACACATTCCATTGGTCCCAAGGAACATAATTGGAGATGTGTATTTCTATAAAGTCATTAACTAAAGTAGAATCCTAAATGCATCCTATAAGGAGCAAATCAATAACCTCCATGTAATATTACTTACAGTTTCAATAAGAATGTTAAAATTGAACAATGTCACAAATGAACAAACACAGTGTTGCAGAGAGAATGATGTAGAGAAGTATTTTGAATACACTATACAATTCTTTGTATAATAAGACACATAAACCTTGGATGTGAGCTCAATCCATTCTCAATATGTAGAGCACTAAAAGTCACAGGTAATATGAAAATGCTTATGCAAAAGAGAATTTATCCTAATAGAAATAGAACAAAGAGAAAAGAGAGGTCCTTGAGAATCTAAAAACAGTTCGATCTTGCTGATATTAATGAAAACATCTGATAATTATGGAAAAAAGTTAATATAAAAATTGTTAGTAAATAAAAATAACAACCAAAGTGTAGAAAAATGGCTCAGCGGATAACTGTATTTGCTGCCAATACTGATGAGTTCAGTTTCATCTCAGAAACCGTATAGTAGAAGGAAAGAACTGACTCCCTTAAGCTGTGCTCTGATCTCTGCTTGTGTGCCCTGTCATGTGCGTCAGTACAAACACACAGATACTGACAAGCAGACATAAACACAGAGGCAGGGAGGGAGGGATGGAGAGATGGAGGGAGGGATGGAGGGAGGGAAGAAGGGAGGGAGGGGAGGAAGAGAGAGAGGAAAAGTAAATGTATTTTTAATTTTACAAGAAAATTAACTACTGGTGATGGAACTGGCCAAATTAATGACAGTTTGCTAAGATTATGAATGGTAACAGCTGTGAACCATGGAAATAACTTCCACATATGCACACAATGTCATTTTGTGATATTTCAAAGTGTTTCACTTTTGTTTTTTCTATTACTGTCAAATAATCATTTGTTACAGAAATATGGAAAATTCTTCTAAAGTCCTTGTATTTTTATAAACCTCTTTAGCAAATTATGAAGATTCTTGAAGAAATGTTTTCTTGATTTGTCTTAAAATTAAATTTTTTCTTTTTTTCTTTAGTTTAGAAATAATCTTATTTTACATATCAATCCCAGTTCTTTTTCCCTCCCATCCTCCCATGTCCCTCACCACCACCCCTATCCCTACCCCCTATCCACTCCCCAGGGAGTGTGAGACCTTCCATGGGGGATCATCAAGTCTATGACATCCTTTGAGGGAGGGTATCTGTGCTGAGAGTGCTTCCCTCCATGGGGAATGGGCTCAAAAAGTCCATTTGTGCACTCGGGATAAATACCCAGGTTTCACTGTCAGAGGTCCCAGAGACAGCCCAGGCCTCCTAATTGGTTCTTGAAGAAATTTTCTATAAAGATTAATGTGGTATTGCCTAAAATGTTTATAATTAACATGGCTTAACAACAATAGATTTGACCAAATGTGCAAGATTTTTAAAGTTTTATAAAGTTAGAAAATACTGCAGATATCTGAACTTTAATTTGTAAGACACACACACACACACACGTATGTATGTGTATTTGTATGTATGTATGTATGTATGTATGTATGTATGTATGTATATCTATATGCATGGACATATTACCCAGAAGCTTTTGTTCCTGTTCTTTCCTTGTTTGATTTTTTAAAGAAATGATTTAAGAGGTAGGGCCTCAAGCCGAAGAGTGTTTGATGGGAACATTAGATCAGGTAGTCAGCTGCCTTGATTTTTATTTATTGAAATTAAAAATGCATGATCAGGGAGGATAGAATCCCACCTCAAATGTTTCATTTTCTTTAGAGTTGCCCCTTCTCTCTCTCTGTCTCTCTCTCTCTCTCCCCATCACCTGCCCCCACAGGTACACATACTCACACATGTATATACATATGTCTGTATACACAAACACACCTAATTTCTCTACCAGAGAATTATAACAAATTTTGTTTAATTAAAATAACACATAACAGCCATCTTTGTATATAGTTCTGGTAAATAAAATCTATCTTTACAAGAAATTTTAAACTTGATTAAATGTTATTTTGCTGGATCAAAAGTAATTCAAAAAAGTTTCAATTGGATCAATTGGACACTTGTCTATACATGCATGGTGTGAAATTAACATTAACATAACAAGTTAATAAGCACTTCTACACCAAATTCATTTATGGGTTATTAATAAACAATTATCAAAATTGTAATTTCTCTCAAAATAATTTTTACCACAAAATTGAATATTTTCCTTTTAAAGCAATTGCCCAACTTTTGAAGCAGTCATAGTAACAACTGGTTTAAATATAATAAAGAGAAAGAAGGTATTGTAAGAAATACATGCAAGACATATAGGATTCAGATTTTGATTTCCCTTTTGGATGGCATTTTGTATACCTCAACAGATAACTGTGGGCACAGTGCTGGAGAGCAGAAACTGAAGAAAACACAAGAAAAGTTAATGAGTTACTTCAATTATTCCTGTGATTCCAATTTATACTTGAAAAAACACCAGGATCCCACAAGCAGAGAAAAAAATTATTTGTGGCCTTAACAGAAGCACATATTCTGCAGTTCAAGGTGGGCACCTTCAAGCAGAGTAAGGGGGAAAGTATTTATTTTCCTAATGAATGCATTCTGGTGCTTTGAGTTTACACACTGTAAAAAGGGACATTAACTCTCATTTTTCAGCCTTGCAATAGCGCCTGGGCAAATTTCCCAGAGACTTTTGTCCTTGTTCCTTCCTTGTTTGGGTTTCAAAAAGAAAGTTTTAAGAGTTAGGGCCCCAAGCAGAACAGTATTTGATAGGAACATTTGATCTGGGAATCAGTTCCCTCCTTTTTATCTCTTGAAATTAAAAATATATGACTAGGGGAGGACTGGATTCCATCTGAAGGGTTTCCTTTTGTTTAGGATGCTCCCTTTATCCTCTATGTGTCATAATACTACATCCATTTTACTATGCAGAAAGTCAGCCCAGTAGAATAAACATGTTCACAGGAATGACCTCAAATGCTAAACTTCAAGTAGAAGAACAGAGTGTTAGTACTGAATTTGCAGTTCTCCGGGAAGTTGGGGGTAAATGTGCAACCTGCAGAAATGTTTGTTAATTGTTAACATCCCTCAGGAATATCATGCTGTTGACCACAGAGAGAATCAAAGACAAAATTCTGCTGAAAACTTCTGAGCACTTACTGTCTCACATGTCCTTGTCCTGTTAGGAGCCTGAGGAATGCTACAACTCCCACCCATGCATCTCATTCAGGTTGCAGTATACCGTACGACAAAATGACTGTTCTATATTAGATCTTTTCAATACTTATTAAAAGTTTTCTTCAGTCTTTATAAAACAAGGCAGGGTAGTAGGAAATGAGTTGCCTACATTCACAAAGAGTTTCAAACATGTAAAAGATAACAGTTTATATCAGTATTATCATTTGCTGTACTAGAAGGAATCATTTTATCCCTAAAATTGTTTGACTTTAAATAGCAATGATTGATCACAATAACTGAATTGAAGGTTTTAATATCTCAGTGTATTTGGTAAGTAAGTGATAAAACACAAGAGTATTAAATTTTATTTGTTGTAATATGAGCATATAAATTTCTTAGAAGTACAGCGCCATAACACAGTCACATACACAAACCCCTGGTTCATTTAAACAGTCAGGATAATCAAGACAAACATATTACATGTTCTTACTCAGATGAGTGCTAAAAGCTTGATCTCAAAGAAGAGTCAAATAGTTGCAACTAGAGTCTATGAGGATCCAAAGACATTAGCTGATGGGCACCACAATATATTTGGAGAGGAGGAATAAGTTCTGGGTTCTTACAACACGGTGGGATGTCATGAACCTACAGCAACCTATTGTGTGTTTCATGCAGAACTGAAAGTAATGTCACAATAATGAGGTGGGCATGCTAGAGATCTTTTCAGACCACTGCACACTGCATAAATGTATTGTTTCATTATTTTTGACTTTGAACATATGTTAATTATTACATGTCTGTTAAAAGTAAAGAACGCTAAGAATGATTGAGGAAGTGATAGGGAAGCATATTGATTTATGATAATTAAAAATACATATATAGTATATAATTATATGTAAATAGTTAATGTCTAAATAAAGCTATGCAACAATGTTCCCTCAAAGAGCTATATATTATGTCACAAAACCCTAGTCCTTGGCATGAGAAAGCTCCTTTCAAGTTGTTGGTTATGGTTGTCAAAGAGAGTCCCAAGATAATATAGATGATTGACATTGCCCTTGGTTGCCTCCCAGAAGTTGAATGCAAAACTTTATTGCTGAAAATAGCATGCTCTTTGAATACACAAACTGGAGGACTGAGCAGGAATTGACCTGGAAGCCTTCTCCCTAAGAACTCATAGTATTCAAGGTGATATGTGATCCATCAAGGGAGGAAAGAAATTGATAGTCGTACACAGAGGCAATGCCTGTGAATTACAATAATGATTGGAACGGCGTGATATAACCAAGAGCACAATAATGGTTCCTATATCTTGGAGGTAACCAGAAACAGACTAATTTGGTTTCCAGGCTCACTCAAAAGGAGGGAATCCATACCTTGTATGATACTGAAAACCTAACCAACTACCTGTTGCTAGTGAGGTCATGAACCCTTTAACACACTAATACCATTTTCCTAAACCAGTACAATTCCCAACTACATTCTGAATACGTATTTTTATATCCACAGTAAGTGTAGCTCTCAACCGTCATCAAAGAATCTTCTTTGGGGGGAAATTGAGTCCATCACAGAAAACACATGATCGCAATACAGATTAAGAACTGACTGTGGACTACCCAACCACAGCTGATACACCTATAACAGGACCCTCATATCTAAGGGTCAGTGAACATCATGGAATAGGAGGCAGAAAGATTGTAAGAGCCATGAGAAAGTGTCTTCTTATATGGAAGGGAATTTCACTATGAAATTTCTACACTGTACACACTAAACCAGATTTGCACAATGACAACTCCAGTTGACACGCCAACATGTAAGAGGGATATCTCACAAAGTCCCACCCCTAGATGATGAGCCACACATGATAAATGGTTTCTAAAAGAGGGGAAATAATTTGTCAGTGTTCTCCAGGGATCAACTACATGATACATGACACTCACACACACACACACACACACACACACACGTTGTATTAATATAGATGTATGTATAGATATACACATGTACAGATATATGTAACAGTAATAATTAAAGAAGAGGTCATGAATTTGAGAGGGAGTTGGGAAGACATGGAAACAGTTGAAGTGGAAATGGTGTAATACACTACTCACATATAAAAATATCAAAATAAAATAAATGTAGAAGGAATACAAAACAGATAGATAGATAGATGATATAAGATACATAGATAGATAATCTTGGGATTAGTAGTGTATATTATATATTCATAAAATATCTGCAATAAATTTGCTATTCAAACAAAATTGCCTTATCTATGACAGTAAAAGCTTTACCTGTATTATGTATTATCTATTGAGTTTTTGGAAATATTTGGCGTCATTATTAGTGAAAAAACTGAAATTCACTAAATATAATAAGAGAGTCAAATAATTTTGTGTATGAGATACAGATGAGTTTAAAAATTAAGGTTTGAGCCGGGCGGTGGTGGCGCACGCCTTTAATCCCAGCACTCGGGAGGCAGAGGCAGGCGGATCTCTGTGAGTTCGAGGCCGGGCTGGACCGATAGCCTCCAAAACAATACAGAGAAACACTGTCTCATAAAAACCAAAAAAAATATTAAGGTTTAAAATATCATTATGAATCTACAATATTCTATTTTGCAAGGAATACCCTTAGTGAACACTGATAACATTATTAATTTTTTAGTAGTATTTGTTTACAGCTTACCAGATCTTTCCATCTTTTGAGAAGGTTTATTTAATTAAATAGATGTGTTACAGAGAAGAGTTAATTGAAGGCAATGAATTCGCACTTACTGCCAATGAAATGACACTTTGATTATGTGGTATTTTATAGGAATAATTAGACTATGTTAAAAATAACACATCCTCAGAGAGAAGTGCCATGGCAATAGAATTTTAAGTTCCACAGAGGAAGACACAGAGAAGACTGTGAAGATGCAATAAATTCAATATTAGTCTATTAAATGGCATTAAAGAGATAAGGAGTATATGATAAAATTAATAAAGAATAAACAAATGATGACTAACAATCAGTAAATACAGCCTGTGAAATATACTGCCACTGAAATATAAAGGTAAGGTCTGTATTCAAGATACCTACCCAAACATATACATATATATATGTATGTATATCTGTTATCTATGTAATAGACAATGGAAGAGAGTCAAAAAGGAAGAGAAGAAATAGTTTAAAGAAATAATTTCTAGTAGCTTTTCTCAATTAAAAAATATTCAGACAAAATGATTCCTTATTCTTATCTGGAAAACCAATGTTTCTATCCACATGTACATTATTACATTCAAATTGATATCTTTATTAAAAATAATATATATATTTAATTAAGTATAAAATATCTTATGATTAAAGATAGTGTAAAATTATAATCTACATGAAAGAATGAAGAAATAAGACACCTATTCATTCTTGATTTCAGCAGTGCATTGGTTTTCTTTAATTCAGTTTAATTCTGGCTATAGTTTTATAATGCATAGTCTGTATTGTGTTGAATTATGTTCCTTTTGTGTCTAGTTTCATCCTTTTGCTCCTAGGTTTTTGTCTTAAAGATTTTTTAATTAAAAAATCATATTATGTATGTGTGTGTGTGCATGTGTGTGTGTGTGTGTGTGTGTGTGCGAGCGCACGCACGTAAATGTATGTAAGTTTGTGTATATGAGTGCAGATGTCTAAGGAGGCCTGAACAGGGCACTGGATCTTGTGGAGTAAGAGCTGCAGGTGATTGTTAGCCATAGTATGTGGATGCTGCAAAACAGACTCTCATCCCCTACAAGAGATATATGCATTCTTACCATTGCTTGAGTACCTATTTAGGTTTTTCTGTCAAGAATGTTGGTGGACCTAGTTGAAGTTCTTTCCTGAAGCCAGAGATGTGATCATGGGATTTCTATCTTAGAGTCTATGATGTTTGAGGTGTTTTATTTGTAGTTTTTGAACCATCCTCTGGATCCCTGGAAATCTAAGCTGATCATAGTTATTGTTCTTTTTATGAAGTGTTGCTAAACTTAGCTTCCTAATATTTTATTGAGAATATTTGCATACGAGTATATCAGGGAGTTTGGCATTTTCCTTCTTGATTGTGTCATTATCTGGTTTTGCTATGAGGGTAGAACTGGCTTCATAATTTGGTAGCATTTCTTCCCTTTCTTTTTAATAAATAGTTTAAAGAGCAGAGGGGCCAGGCAATGATGCACACCTTAATCCCAGCACTCAGGAGGTAGAGACAGGCAGATCTCTGAGTTTGAGACCAGCCTGGTCTATAGAGCGAGTTCCAGGACTGCACAGAGAAAACTTTTCTTAAAGAAAACAAAAACAACAACAAAAAGAGCATTGGTGCTAGTGTATCTTTAAAGAAGAACTCAGCGGCATGCCCATCTGGACCAAAGCGGTAGTTACGGATACTTTTTAAAATTTCTATTTCAATCCTATTGCTTGATCAAGGTCTTCTTTGGTTGTTTACACCCTTGGGTGTTGCCAGTACTCTTAGCCACATGATTGCAGATGTGAGCAACTGTGTCTGGCTAGTGTAAACCTATTTCAACACGGAAGAAAAGAAAAATAAACTTGGTATGCAGGGTCAGTTTGACTATTCATAAGTCATTGCATCATGTGTCCGGCTTTCACTTGCATTCCGTTGCACTGGTTGTCATTTACCTCGTGGGGAAACGTGATGATTTTAAAGTCATCCTGGGATATTTATAAAAATTACAAACTTACCATGTCTGGTGTTTGTGATGCTGTGTTTTTCTCAGATGTAATTTTCTTGACACTAATCATGTTTTCAATTGCTATCCTCCCTCCCATGTGTTCCTGTAGAAAGTTAGACATCTCTTTAAGGAGAAAGCCCTCATTTACTAATCATACGCAGGAAACAAGATTTTGCAAGAGCTTAACTGGACAGTATTATTTTGCAAAATGCAAGAACCCTAAGAGAATTGATTTTATCCAAAAGTAATCAAAGTATAAAATTGTGAGATAATTTAAATGATAAATTTTCATATAAACATAATTCTAATAATCATGTAGTCACTATAATGTATAAAGATAATATGTTCTATTTTCAAGAGTGATTAGTCAACATTAAAACTTTTGAAAGTATCTTGAAGTAGCAAGTGGAATGGGAAGATAAATCAGAATTGTAGAAAATGATGACTAGGATGTGGAGGGATCTGTTGTTCTGTGACCCCCTTTATCCCTTACTCCATTGCCCTGTCCAGTCTTGATACGAGGGTTTGTGCATAATCTTAATGCATCTTGTTATACTGTGTTCTGTTGGTGTTCCCGGAAGGCCTGCTCTTTTCTGACGGGAAATGGAGGAGCAGTAGGTCAGAGGAGGGGATTGTGAACTGGAATGAATGGAGAAGGTTGAGGCTGCAGTCCAGGAGGTTTTGAAGCAGAGAAAAATAAATGAAAAGAAAAGAGAAAAAATAGTTTTCTAAACAGCTAGGTTTAGTTCTCTGAGCCTATGAAATTCAGTCCTTGGAACTGAGTAACCTCTTCCTGCATCACACTCACACTTGAGTAATAATGCTGCCAGCTGCTTTCCCACTCTGAAGTTTGCCCCCATATTAACAACTTGAGTCTACACTAGCATGGTTTTCAGTCACTGCAGAAGAAAGATCCCTGGAGTTCTAGTGTCTGGATACCATGATTGTTTGTTTTGTTGGCATATTTTTATGGACCAGTGCTGGAAAGCCAATGGGAGAAGGCACAAAATTTGCAACAAAGACCAACCTCATTTCTTTTGCTTGACTTTGTAAAACTGGTTATGTTGTTACTAAGCAAACTGTAAACATAGTATACAGAATGGTTTGTTCAACCTCCCTTGAATTTCTTCATAGAATAATTTCACAGAATTAATTAAATACCTCATGGGTTACACTCTGCCATTAGGTAGAGTTGTTTTCAGATCCATCAGCATTCACTGTTACAGAGTTCTCTCCTCAAAACGAGTAAGTAACAAATTGGAATGGAGGACATATTTGTCTTTCTATATATTTGCCTGCAAAGGGGTAACAGTGCTCCTGCAGAATAGATGGAAGCTTGGTAGTTTATCCTTTCAGGGAAGGGGGAACTGCTTTCCCCATTCCTCTGTGAGTTCTTTGAACATCATTTCCAACAAGTGTGCCAGTTAGGGAAATGGTGCAAGCCAAGCCTTCCTGATTTCGAAGCCAACTTGCATCACTGTGAATATTTCATTTCTTTTTTTTTTAGTATATATTCAGGGTCAGACCATGAAAACTGACTTGTTCTTTCATGATGCTGAGAAGACAGCTGTCATTCAATAGTCACTGTTAACCCCACCACACATATTGCTCTTTAGACTTTGCAGTCACTCTCTCACTCCCTGGGGAAGGTTGTGTTGATTCTGAACCTTAGCATTTACCTAGCTCTGCTCAGTGGCGCTCATTGGAGAGCAGAAGCTGTGGTACAAGAATCAGGGATCTGGCAAAAGCAATTTTGGGCTACAGTTCAGGGCAGGGCTCCAGCCTCAGCAAAGTTCAAACCAAAAGCGCAAGGCAAAAGCAGTTATAAGAATTGGGCAATGATTATGAAAAACTGAAAATATTTATGAAAAAGACTGTCACTGGAGTTTATGAGAAACATAGTCAGGTACCAGCTAAAATTCCCCAGTAGGTCTGGGCCTACTGAATGGGTGTGACAGGCAGAATGGTGCTGGTCTGAGATTTTATACAATCCTCCCTGACATCATGGAAGTTCTGAGTAGCCTGAATTACCAAGAACTTCTAAGCAACAATCAGGATATCACAGCCTCAGTTATATTTTTTTAAAGAAGAGGAGCTGCATTACCATAACCAAGCAGAAAAAAAAGACTTAGAAATGCACCTATAGTAAATTGGCAATAAAATAAATACACCAACAATTCAGGCTACCCCTTTATGTTTCTGTAAAATAATGCTTCTGGTTATAACACAGTACACACAGCCAAGTTAACTATAGTAGCAGACAGGTATAAAACTACATTTGTATTTACCTTGGGACTTAATCTTCAGTTTCTGCATCCCATCAAACTTATTTCTTTCCCAGAATTCTAGTTTCCAACTTTGTTCTTCTTTGAACTGTTTTCAGTAGGGAAACTTGAGGAGCCTAGTTCTTGACAATGAGTAAAGGAACTCCACATTTCCTTTAACCTTTACATGTCCTCCAAACCCCAACTAGTTAATCTCTCCCATCAGCCTCAGTTCCCAAAGACGGTTTGAATTCATTGACTTTTCTTAGGCTTGTTAGGCTTCGATATTTATACGTTTTAATAGTTATGTAGCTGTTTCAGTGTAGAAATGGACCTTCCTGTGAAAATTGATCACTTACGTAAAATTAAAATCAAGATAGATGAGACCAGCAACCATTTGCCCATTGCAAATTCAGCTCCTTTTTCATAGTTTATTGATTTGGCTGCACTCTCCATTCAATGGGTGGTTATTATTTAATATAATAATCCAATTGTATTGTCAACTCAAAAAATAAAGGTTAAATACACAAAAGTAATGACTCAATTAGCTCCTTAACTTCCTGAATGCTTTATCATAACCATCTATATAGAAACTTTCAGCAGGGAAGATGAATAGCCTTAGAAAAAGCAAGAAAAAAGGAAGATAGTCCTTGTGTTTCTTACAGTCTTTAGAATTGCAAGAGAAATGGCAGACACTTTATAAGTTACTACAGGTAAAAGGACATGGTTTCAGTTTCCCAGGGAATGAGTTTTAGAGTACTGTATCTCAAAAAATTCTCAGTGTTTCTTTGCATCACTGGCATTTGAGCACAAACATTTCCTTTTGTGGTGAGTTGGGCATTGAAAGACGTTTGGCAACACTCTTGGGATGACCCAAGGCATGCTCAAAGCGTGACATGGGAAGAATCCCAGATTGTGCCAAGAATTTCCCAAAGAAGCAAAATTGTTACCAGTAGAAGGCAGATGACAGGACATGCTGAAACTCTACCCCTCTGCATAGGCAAATGATTTGCTGCTGCCCTGTTTAAAAATTAAATTCCCACAAAGTATTTTTAAAAATGAATGCTTAATGTCCTCTTCCAAAGACCTCCTTATAAGTGTTCCATATTGGCTACTAGATAGGTATCAGGGTTTTAATATATTCTGTTAGTTTGATATGTAGCCTGAACTGAAGATCCTGGCTTAGAAATAAATTGTTAGCCATCACATGAGTTAAGAGAACTATTTATGTTGTTCTGTAAGCAAAAGACCACTAAGATTTTAAAACAAAGCATTATGAGACAGAAATTCTTCAAACATTGAGCATTATGGTGGTTTGAATAGGTATGGCCCCCATAGACATAGACTCATGTGTTTGAATGCTTGGTGCATAGGGAATGGCACTATTAGGATGTATAGCATTGTTGGAGTAGGTGTGGCATTGTTGGAAGAAGTTTGTCACTGTGAAAGTGAGCATTGAAGTCTCAAATATGCCCAAGCCATGCCCACTGTGGCACACAATCTCCTTCAGCTGCCTGAGGTTCAAGATGCAGAACTTTTATCTCCTTATCCAGCACCATGTCTGCCTGCACACTATCCAACATGATGATAATGTACTTAGCCTCTGAACTGTAAGCTAGCCGCTGATGGGAAATGTTCTTCTGTATATATGTTTTTCTTATTGGTTAATAAATAAAACACTTATTGGCTGTTTGGTCAGACAGGAAATTAGGTAGCTGGGCAGAATCAGGATATAAGCAGGGACAAACAGGAAATTGGTCTCTTTCTCTGGAGACACTAGGCAGTTATCATGTAGCAGGCAAAGGAGTTGCAGGTCCCGCATTCCCCAGTAAGCCAAGACCACATGGAAATATATGGATTTGTAGTTATGGGTTAATAATTAAGACAGAGCTAACCAATAAGAAGCTCAAGCCTCAGCCAACAGCTTTATAAATAATATAGTGCCCGTGTGTTTCAATTGGGCTAAGAAGGGTGGCAGGACCTGCCGGGGACAAAAACCCTCATGTTACAAGCCGCAATTAAATGTTTTCCTTTATAAGAGTTGCCTTGGTCACGGTCTCTCTTCACAAGAATAAGGCTCTAAAACAGGTTGGTTTTGTGTTGGCCATCGAATACTGGGCATGGGGCCTGCCCTTAAGTGTGGTTGGCATACCAAATGAGACTCCATTAGAGAAAACTACTTTTTCCTCAGAATGTAAGGCCAGTGTGAGGGAAAAATGCTTTCTATGCATGAATAAAATGGCCAAATATAAAAGAACTATGCAAATTTAAAAAATCTTATCTAAGTCTTAAAAAATAACACATTAAGAATATATTGGCCTGAGAACATAACCATTTCAGTTGCAGAAAGTGTTTCTCCATTTTTGTGTGTTAAAGTTTGACTTTTTACCAACATTACTAAATGACACTGAATTTCTGGACCTCTGTTGTCAGTAGTTACTTCTTTTCTAATCTATCTCAGGTTCTGATGTAAATTGTCCCTTGGATTTTTTTTTCTCTTGGGATTTTTTTCCCACTGTTTTTTTATTTGAGGCACCTTTCCAAATTCACAAATAGCTGAGGCCCAAGCACCTATTTACACAGTAGTTTAAACAGAGGTGCTTAACCTATGGAGATGCTTAAGAACAAATTCAAATATTCAAATTTCTGAAAAAGAAAACATACTTAATGATGACTTCCTTAACTGTAATAAATATCCATAGTTATTTTTGAAAACAAATACATGACAACTTTAAATTTTGAATTAAAAGTTAAATTATTCCTTTATGTAAAATATGTATTTTAAAATATGTGAATACTTACCTTTTACACTACTCCTTTCTTTCAAATGACATTTCTAATACAATAGAATTTCCAGATGGTTGTTGAATGAAGTATTTAGAGTGCAATGCATACATCTTCTTAATAATTGTGTATTTGCAAGCTCGCATTTTCTTAATGTGCTTGGAATCCCATGGTGATATTTCTTTAAGGAATTATGAGGATTGACTTTAGCAGAATTTTTTATTGCAAAACAACTTTTAAGGCCTGCATGTTGTAAAGATACTAGGTTCAATGTTGAAGATATAAATCAGAGTGTATAAATAAGTTGTGTACCAATAAATAAATGGAAATTCTACTAGTTAATGATATTGAGAGTCCTTAAAATTGAGGGGTGACTCAATTGCTCAACAGTTCCAATAGTAAAGAATATACACTGGGCTCAACCAGAGGCCACACCAGATGCAAGAACTTCAGGAAGGCTGCCTGTCCATGCCTACACAAACAACCCCAAATACCTCCTCCTGTCTTCTTTGGCATGTCTGAGACCCTAATTCAGACATAGGCCCCTACATCTACAAGAGGCCATGCAGGCCACAAGATGCCATGCATTCTACTTAGGAAGGCCCCCCCTTTATTCTCTCAGTGACCCATCCAATCCCCAATCTCCCCATTCCTCAATGTTGTTAGGTCCTAACCACCAACTCAGGTGAAGACCCTCTGCTCAACCAAAGGCCACCTCAGCCACCAGAAATCCTGCTCAAAACTCAGACAGAGAACCTCCTGCTCAACCACAGACCACATACGCCAGAAAACAAGAGAAGAAATAAAAATCAAGGAACATAAAACCCCATCCAACAAAGACAAACCCAGAAATCAGAACCTACATCTATAATCATCCCAATCCCAGATGCCTAAAAGCCAGTGTAAGAATATCATTAAGAACAATGATGACAATATGACATGGACAGAGTCCATATCATAGACTACAGAGAGTCTTGACTATTCCAATACAGCTGAAGCACAAGAAAAAGACTTTAAAAGCAACTTTATGAATATGATAGCAGTCATTAAGGAGAATTGAATAAACACCTTAAAGAAATCGAGGAAAAGACAAACAAAAAATGGAGGAAATACAAAAATTCCTTAAAGAAGTTCAAGAAAAAAACAAACAATTGAACAAAATGAATAAAAATATTCAAGATCTGAAAATGTAAAGAGAACACACACACACACACACACACAGAGAGAGAGAGAGAGAAAGAGAGAGAGAGAGAGAGAGAGAGAGAGTTCTGGAAATGGAAAATCTGGGTAAGTAAACAGGAACTATAAACAGAAACAAACATACAAGAGATAGAAGAGAGAATCTCAGATGTTGAAGATACAAATGAAGAAAAAAAACACTGGTCAAAGAAAATATTAAATCTAAAAAAATTCTTATCACAAACAACCATGAAATCTGTGATACTTTGAAAAGACCAAACTTAAGGATAATAGGAATAAAAGAAGGAAAAGAATCCCAGGTCAAAGACTGAGAAAATCTTTCAACAATGTCATAGAAGAAAAATTTCTTAATCTAAAGTAGGTGATGCTTATAAAGGTACAAGAAGCATACAGAACACCAAATAGATAGGACCAGAAAAGAAAGCCTGCTTGCTACATTATAATCAAAACACTAGGCACACCAAACAAAAAGAATGGAAAAAGCTTCAAGGGAAAAAGTCCAAGTAACATATAAAGGCAGACCTATTAGTATTACACTCAACTTCTCAATGGAAACTCTAAATGTCAAAAAAGGACTGGAGTTATGTGCTGCAGATGCTAAGAGACCACAGATGCCAGCCCAAACTCATTATATTGAGTAACATCTTCAGTCACCATAGACAGAGAAAACAAGATATACTATAATAAGATCAAATTTAAACAGCATCTATCCACAAATCCATCCCTACAGAAGTACTAAATGGAAAACACCTACCCAAGTAAGTTAACACACATGAAAACACAGGAAATAAGCAATTTTCCACCATCAAAATCAAAAGAAGGGAAACACACATGACCACCATCACCAGCAGCAGTAGCAGCAACAACAACAAAAAGTAACAATAATTAACAATTATTAGTCATTTATATCTCTTGATATCAATAAACTCAATTCCCTAAATAAAAAACACAGACTAACAGAATAGATGTGAACACAGGTTCCATCCTTCTGCTGCATACAAGAAACATACCTCAACACCAAAGATAGACATCACTTCAGAGCAAAGGGTTGGAAAGAGATTCCCAAGCAAATAGAGCTAAGAAATAAGCTGGTGTAACAACTCAACCATCTAACAAAATAGACTTCAAACTATAATGAAAAGAAACAGAGAATGATACTACACTCATGAAAGGAAAAATCCACCAAGATGATGTGTCAGTTCATAACAACCATTCCCTAAATGCAAGGGCACCTGCTTTTGTAAAAGAGTCATTACCACAGCTAAAATAATACATTGGCCCTCAAGCTTCCTCCAGTGGAGAGGTCATCTACCAGAGCTAACAGACATTGTAAGCCAAATGGTCCTAACAGTTATTATAGAACATTTCACGCAAACTCAGAGAAATATACCTTCTCAGCACCTCATGGAACTTACTCTAAATATGACCACATACTTAGTCACAAACCAATTCCAAACAGATACAAGAAAATCGAAATAACCCCCTGCAACCTATCAGCTCACCAAAGATTAAAACTGAATTTCAATAACAGAAAACCTGAAAGCATGCAAACTGAACAACTTTCTACTGATTGAAAACTGGGTTAAGAAATGAACAAAGATACAGAAAACATATCCAATAAAATCATAGAAGAAAACTTTTCCAACCTAAAGAAACACATGCCAATGAAAGTATAAGAAGCTTACAGAACACCAAATAGAGTGGACCACAAAAAAATTTCCCTTGCCACATTATAATCAAGACCCCAAGCATACAGAATAAAGAAAGAATACTTAGAGCAGCTAAGGAAAAAGGCCAAATAACATATAACAGCAACCCTATAAGAATTACACATGGAAACTATGAAAGCCAGAAGGTCCTGGATAGGTATTCTACCAACAATAAGAGATCACAGATGTCAGCCCAGACTACTATACCCAGCAAAGCTTTCAATCACTATAGATGGAGAAAACAAGATATTCCATGACAAAACCAGATTTAAACAATACATATCCACTAACCCAGCCCTACAGAAAGTTTTGGAAGGAAAATTCCAGTCCAAGGAAGTTAACTGGAACCATAAAAACATAGGAAATAGATAATCCCACTTTACCAACACCCAAAAGAGAAAAAGGGGTGGAAATCCACATACAATTCGACCAAGAACAACCATTCTAAAACAAAAGAGAACGAGCAATCAAAGGTCATTAATATCCCTCAATATTAATGGTCTTAACTCACCCCATAAAAAGGCACAGGCTAACAGAATGGGTTCGAAGACAGAACCCATCCTTCTGCTGCATACAAGGAACACACCTTAGCCTCAAAGACAGATATTACCTCAGAGTTAAGTGTTGGGAAAAAATTTCCAAACAAATGGTCCCAAGAAACAAGCAGGAGTAGCAATCCTAATATCTAACAAATTAGACTTTAAACTGAAAGCAATCAAAAAGAGATGAACGAGATTATTTCATATTCATCACAGGAAAAATTCTCCAAGATAATCTATGCCCTAAATACAAAGGCATCCACATTCGTAAAAGACACATTACTAAAACTCAAATCACACATAAAGCCTCATACACTGATAGTGGGAGACTTCAACACCCCACTCTCAGCACTAGACAGACCACGGGACACAAACTTAACAAAGAAACAAAGGAACTAATAGAAGTTATGACCCAGTTGGGCTTCACAGACATCTATAGAACATTCCACCCAAACACAAAAGCACCATATGGAACTTTCTTAAAAATTGACCACATACTTGGCAACATAGCAAACCTCAACAGGTACAAACAAAATGGGAATAACTCCATGTAACTTATCAGACCACCTTGCTTTAAAGTTAGAGTTCAACAACAACACTAATTGCAGAAACCATACCAAATCATGGAAATTGAATAATGCGCAATTGCACCACTGCTGGGTCAAAGAAGAAATTAAAAAAAAAAAAGAAATTAAAGACTTCCTAGAACTCAATGAGAATGAAGACACAGCGTATCCAAACTTATGGGACACTTTGAAAGCAGTGCTAAGAGGAAAGTTAATAGCATTAAGTACCCACATGAAGAAACTGGAGAAGAGTTATACTAAAAAATTAACAGAACAGCTGAAAGCTCTAGAACACAAAGAAGCAAACTCCCCCAGGAGAAGTAGACGCCAGGAAATAATCAAATTGAGGGCTGAAATCAATAAAGCAGAAACTAGGAAAACAATACAAAGAATCAATGTAACAAAGAGTTGGTTCTTTGAGAAAATCAACAAGATAGACAAACCTTTATCCAAACTGACCAAAAGGCAGAATGTGAATATGCAAAATAACAAAATCAGAAATGAAAAGGGGGACATAACAACAGATACTGAGGAAATCCAGAGAATCATCAGATCATACTTTGAAAACCTGTACTCCACAAAATTCAGAAATTTAAAGGAACTGGAAAACTTCCTGGACAGATATCACCTGCCATAATTAAATCAAGAGCATATAAGCAATTTAAATAGACCTATAACACCTAAGGAAATAGAAGCAGTCATCAAAAGTCTCCCAATCAAAAAAAGCCCAGGGCCAGATGGCTTCAGTAAAGAATTTCACCAGAAATTAAAAGAACAGCTTATACCAATTCTCCTCAAAGTATTCTATGCAATAGAAGCAGAAGGGTCTTTGCCAAACTATTTTTTCGAAGCTTCAATAACCTTGATATCCAAGCCAGGATCAGGAACAAGACAAGGCTGTCCCCTCTCCCCATACATCTTCCATACTGTACTTGAAGTTCTACCTAGAGCAATAAGACAACAAAAGGAGATCAAGGGGATACAAATTGGAAAGGAAGAGATCAAACTTTCATTATTTGCAGATGATATGATAGTTTACATAAGCTACCCAAAGAACTCTACCAGGGAACTCTTACAGCTGATTAACACCTTCAGTAAAGTGTCAGGATACAAGATCAACTCAAGAAAATCAATAAGATGGCTGAAAAAGAAATCAAGGAAACATCACCCTTTACAATTGCCAAACACAACATAAAATACCTTGGGGTAACGCTAACCAAACAAGTGAAAGACCTGTACCGCAAGAACTTTGAGTCTTTAAAGAAAGAAATTAGCCAGGTGGTGGTGGCACACTCCTTTAATCCCAGCACTCGGGAGGCAGAGGCAGGCGGATCTCTATGAGATTGAGGACTGACAGCTTCCAAAACAATACAGAGAAACCCTGTCTCATAAAAACCAAAAAAAAAAAAAAAAAGAAAAAAAAAGAAAAAAGAAAGAAATTAAAGAAGACACCAGGAAATGGAAAGATCTCCCATGCTCTTGGATAGGTAGGATCAATGTAGTAAAAATGGCAATCCTGCCAAAAGCAATCTACAGACTCAATGCCATCCCCATTAAAATCGCAGCACAATTCTTCACAGACCTTGAAAGAACAATTCTCAACTTTTATGGAAAAACAAAAGACCCAGAATAGCAAAGAAAACCCTGCTCAACAAAGCAATGACTGGAGGCATCACCATTCCTGACTTGAAGCTCTATTTAGAGCTATAGTCCTGAAAACAGCTTGATATTGACACAAAAATAGACAGGTAGACCAGTGGAATTGAATTGAACACTCTGAGATTAATCCAAAAACCTATGAACAACTGATTTTCGACAAAGAAGCTAAAATTCTACAATGGACAAACATAGCATCTTCAACAAATGGTGCTGGCATAACTGGATATTGTTATGTAGAAGACTGCAGATAGATCCATGTCTATCGCCATGCACAAAACTTAAGTCCAAATGGATTAAAGACCTCACCATAAATCCACTGAGCCTCTTAGAAGAGAAAGTGGGAGGTACCATAATAAAATTAGTACAGGAGACCAATTCCTGAACATAACACCAGTAGCACAAACACTGATTTTGACAGTCAATAAATGGGAACTCCTGAAATTGAGTAGCTTTTGTAAGGCAAAGGACACAGTCAGCAAGACAAAACCCACAGATTTTTAAAAAATATTCACTAACCCCACATCTGACAGAGGGATGATCTCCAAAATTTACAAAGAAATCAAGAAGCTACTATCCAAAACACCAAAGGGCACAATTAAAAAGTGGGGGACTTAACTAAATAGAGAATTCTCAATAGAGTAGTCTAAAATGTCTGAGAGACACTTAAGAAAGTCCTCAACATCCTTAGCCAGTAGGGAAATGCAAATCAAATCAACCCTGAGATATCACCTTACTCCTGTCATAATGGCTAAAATAAAAAACACCAATGACAGCTTATGCTGGAGAGGATGTGGAGAAAGGGGAACACTCATCCATTTTGTGTGAGTGCAAACTTGTACAGCCATTTTGGAAATCAATATGGAGATTCCTCAGGGAAATGGGAATCAGTCTACCACAAGACCCAGCAATCCCACTCTTAGGCATATACCCAAAAGATGCCCATTCATACAACAAGGATGTCTGTTCCACTATGTTCAAAGCAGCATTATATGCAATAGCTAGATCCTGGAAGCAACCTAGATGCCCCACAACTGAAGAATGGATAGAGAAATGTGGTACATTTACACAATGGAGTACTACTAAGTAGACAAAAAACAATGGAATCCTGAAATTTGCAGGTAAAAGGATGGCACTAGAAGAAACCATCCTGAGTGAGGTAACCCAGTCACAAAAACAAGCATGGTATGTACTCACTCATATATGGATTTCAGACATGGATCAGGGGAGTATCAGCCTACAATCTCAGGGCCAGTGAGTCTGGGAAATAGGGAGTTTCACAAGAGATATGCCTTATACTCCAGAGAAGTGGAAAGAGGCAAGATCTCCTGAGCAGATTGGGAACATGGGGGGCTGGTAGAAGGAACCAGGAAAAAAGAGAGGGGAATAAGAGAAGGGTAGAAGAAGACATGGGGGAGCAGGAATGTTGAGTCAGGGTAAGAATAGTGGAGACCAGGATAAGAGATATCATAATAGTTGGAGTCATTATAGCTTTGAGGAGAGCTGACACTAGTGAGATCTCCAGAGATCTATAAGGATAACACCAACTGGAAAACTAAGTAATAGTGGAGAGACTACATTAATAGCTCCTACCTGATGATAAGGTTGATGAGTAGCTTATATGACATCCTAGAACCTTCATCCAGTGACTGATGGAAGCAGAGAGATATTCACAGCTAAACACTGAACTGACCCCCTGGAACCCAGTGACAGAAATGAAGGAGTGATTAGCAAAGGGGTCAAGAACATGCTGGTGAAACCCACAAAGACAGCTGACTGGACAAGGGGGAGCTCTTGAACCCAAGACTGACAGCTAAGAGACCAACAGGGGACTGATCCAGAATGTAGTGTCGGTGAGGAGGCCACAGAAATCACTGGGGCCTTGGGTAGTAGACTAGTTTTCACCATGGCATACAATTGAAATTTGGGAGCCCCTTCCACATGGAGGTATGCTCTCTCAGCCTGGACACATGTGGAAGAGC
This sequence comes from Mesocricetus auratus, assembly GCF_017639785.1. Taxonomy (NCBI): domain Eukaryota; kingdom Metazoa; phylum Chordata; class Mammalia; order Rodentia; family Cricetidae; genus Mesocricetus; species Mesocricetus auratus. Next base: position 73,608,807 of record NW_024429193.1, on the reverse strand, counting down.
CTAGGTCCTGCCCTGGATGAAATGATAGACTCTAGAGATCCCCCACAAGGAGGGCCTCACACTCCATGGGGAATGATGTGGGGATTGGGCTGGAGGTTGAGGGGTCAGGGTGAGGCTGGTGGAGCCACAAGGGGAGGGAACTGGGATTGACCTTTGAAGCATGCATGTTTCTAATTTAAATAATAAATAGTTTAAAAAATGAACAAAGAAAGAAATTTGAAAAAATCTCCAGAGGCACTGTCCTTACTGATTTCAGCTATGCTGCAGCGCTATAGCAATAGAAATCACATTGTATTGGCTTAAGAACAAAAATATTAATCAATGGAATCAAATCAAAGATTCAGACACAAATCCAAATACCTATGGAAACCTGTTTGTTTGTTTGTTTGTTTTAATAAACAATGGGAGAAAGAATGCATCTTCAACAAATGGTGTTGGTCTAACTGTATTCTATCGAGTAGATAATGGCAGCAACTAGAACAAAAAACCGTGAGGTAATCCAGACCCTGAATGATAAGCATAGGATGGACTCACTTGTAAGTGGGTATTAGCCGGTAAGCAAATGATAGCCATGCTACAATCTAGAGACCCAGAGATGCTAAATATCAAGGGGGGGCTCTAAGAGGGGTGAGTTTTCTCCCCAGGAAACAGACATAAAATAGATTTTGTGGTTGGACTGTGGGAGGCTGGGAATCGAACAGAAGGGATCGGGAGGGATGAAAGGCATAGAGGGAGAGCTTATGGGAAAGGACAACTGAAACTGAAGGGCATTGGGGGTAATATAGAAACTTAGTGCAGTAGAAACTCCTAGGATTCCACAAGGGTTTCCCTAGTGAGGACTCCTAGTAATGGAGAATACAGAGCCTGTGCTGGTCATCTTCTGTTTGGTAGTAGGTCCTCTGAAAAGAGCCACACAGATTTGCCACTAGCACTGAGCCAGGAAACACTCTTAAAGGAGCCATACCTCTGCTCCCTGCCAGCAAACTCAGTCTACCTGAGAAAATTCAGTACCAAGAAGCCATGCTTGATTATGTTCTTGTACCTAGAATCCTTTGTTAAGCTTTGTTAGGTCTTATGTGGACTTTCTGGCTCTACATTGGGCACCATTTATAGGCAGATTTTTCCTGTCCTGACCAACTGCTCCCAAATAACCAATATGGAGACTTAAGATTACTTATAAATGCTCAGGTGTGTTACTGGTTAGCTCTTATTAATCTATGGGCTTTCCTGAGGCTTTTGGCTTTTTACCTCTACCCAATTTTGTGTCTAGCTGTTTCTGCATCTGACTGGTGACTTCTCTGACTCCACCCTTCTTCCTTCCAGAGTTCTTTTTGTGTTATTCTGCCTTACCCAATCTCTTCCTGCCCAGCTATCAGCCAATCAGCTTTTGACTAACAATGAAAGTCAAACATACATACAGGGTAAAATGATTGTCCCACAGCACTGATGGCTAAAAACAATGAGCTAGAAAGAAAGAGAACAATACAAAGAATAAAAAATAAAACAAAGAATTGATGTTTTGAGAAAATCAACAAGATATACAAACCTTTCACCAAATCAATTAAAAGGCAGAGAATATCCAAACTAGCAAAACCAGAAATGAAAAGGGGCACATAACAGCAGACACCAAGGAATTGCAGAAAATCAAAAGGACATACTTTAAAAACATGTACTCCACAAAACTGAAAAATATAAAAGAAATGGATATATATACTCAATATATATCAAATACCAAAGTTAAATCAAGATCAGATAAACAATTTAAATAGACCTATCCTCCCCTTTGAAATAGAAACAGTCATTAAAAGTCAACCAATCCAAAAAAAAAAAAAGCCCAAGGACAAATAGTTCTAGCGAATGATTCTACCTGAATTTCAAAAAGGAGCTAATGCCAATACTCTTCAAATTATTCCAGCAATAGAAACAAAAAGAACATTGCTCATTTCATTTATTCAGACCACAGTTACCCAATACGGAAACCACATAAAGACTCAGTAAAGAGAATTACAGACCAATTTCCCTCATGAACGGTGGTGGAAGAATACTGTATAAAACACTTGCAAAATGAATCAAAGCATACATCACAAAGATCATACACTATGATCGAGTAGGTATCATCTCAGAGATGCAGGGATTGTTTACTACATGAAAATCATATAATATAATCTACCATGAAAGGAAACTGAAAGAAAGACATAAAAAGATCATCTCAATAGATACAGAAAGGGCCTTAAATAGCATTCAATACTCCTACATGGTAAAAGTCCTAGAGATATTAGGGGACAAGTGACATACCTAAATATAATAAAGACAATTTAGATTAATCCTATAGCCAAATTCAAATTAAACAGAGAGAAATTCAAAACAATTCCACTAAAATGAGCAACAAAACAAAGGTTTCCGTTCTCTTCATATCTTGCTTGAGCAATGAAACAAATGAAGGAGAACAAGTGGATACAAATTGGAAAGGAAAAGTCAAAATAACATTATGTGCAAATAATATGATAGTATGCATAGGTGACCCTAAATGTTCCAATAGTAAACTCCTACAATTGACAAACACTTTCAGCAAAGTGGCTGGATACAAGATTAACTGAAAAAAATCAGTAGTCTTCCTATATACAAATGACAAATGAACTGTTAAAGAAATCAGGGAAACAGAACCTTTCACAATAACACTCAAATAACATAAAAATACCTCAGGGTAACTCTAACCAAGCAAGAGAAAGACCTGTATGACAAGAACTTCGAATCTTTGAAGAAGAAAATTGGAGAAGACATCAGAAGATGGAAAGATCTCCCATGCTTATGTATTGGTAGGATTAACATAGTAAAAATGGCCATGCTACAAGAAATATACAAATTCAATGTAATCTCCATCTAAATTCCAACAAAATTTTTTATAGACCTTGAATGGAAAATTCTTAGCTTCATATGAGAAAATCAAAATCCCAAGATAGCTAAAAATTCCTGAACAAGGAAAGAACAGATGCATGTCACACCATTCCCTATTTCAAGCTGTACGACACAGATATAATAATAAAAACCACATTGTATTGGCATAAAAGCAAACATAAAATCAAATGAAGGCCCTGACAGAAATCCACACAGATATGAACACCTGTCTATTGACTGATAAAGAAGGCAGAAATACACACTGGAAAAAGGAAGCATCTTCCACAACTGTTGCTGGTCAAAGTGGATGAAGTGGATGTCAACATATAGAAAAATGTAAATAGATCCATAGTTTTTCAGTTCTTAGTGTAGTTCATACAAGTCTGGTTTAGTTTTGCTCACAAATGCATCTCAAAAGCCTACGTTTTTTTTTTAATTGCTGGAACTCAATATCATGTTCTCATACATTTTAGGCAAGCACTCTATCAATTTTTAGAGAAGGATTATAAACTAAGTGCAAGACTAAATTATGCTGTATCAGGGAAAGATTCCTAACCTGAATTCTTAAGAGTCCCTCATATATAAATGAGTGGTTTGACTTGTAGTATTTTGATTATTAATTTAGATTACTGTATAACAGAAGCCATATAATAAATCATTTTATACTATTACTATAATTTCAAATCTAACATGGCTCTATGTTCTTGTATCTGCTATTTCTTTGATATAACAGAGGTGTATTTTGAGATTTCAGCTTTGTATAAACATACCAAAATATTTTTACCCTGCTTTCAAAAATTATAAAGTCTTCAGTGTTTCTCTAGCTATGGATGCCAAGGAATAACCAAGATAACCACCAGGACTTTTGTTCAGTAATGACATACTTCATCGAAGGTTTTAAATTCAGTTATTCAATTTTTTTTAATTTTGTAAGATATGCATAACAAAAGTCAAGTGTTTTTTCTTGTAAATAAACCTATGGTCTCAAGTGACCAATTATATTTTAAGAAATGTAGTTACTTGCCTAAAAAATACAAAATGTTTAAAGACGTATGTTTTCTGGTTTTATTTTAAAAATTCATAGTATTGTAATTTAATCCTAAGAAAATGAGTCAGATATACATAAGTATACAGAATTTTAGGCACCCTTAAATTCATCTATTGTGACAGTGAACATAATGAGCTGAAGTGCTTTTGCATTGCTTTTTGTGGACAAATAGAACACTAGAATGGACTGTAGGCAGGATGAGAATATATAAAAATTGAATATATACTATTAAAGGTTATGGTGAACTCAGTCTCTTTTTCTATAAGTTATAAGGGTACCATATATGTATTATTTACTTGACATAAAAATAGATGAGCCCATTCCATAGCCTAGACACATGGGGGAGGGTTTGGCCCTGCTCCAAATGATGTGACAGACTTTGAAGATATACCATGGAGGACCCCACCTTCCTGGGGAGCAGAAAGGGGATGAAGTAGGGGGGTCATTGGTGGGCAAGGGAGGAAGGGAGGGAGAGGGAACTGGGATTGACATGTGAAACAAGATTGTTTCTAATTTAAATAAAATAAAAAATAGATGAATATACCTGTGGCAGCCATATAGTTTTTCATTTAGACATGATGAGTAAACTGGACAATGGTGGTAGACACCTTTAATTCTAGCACTTGGGAAGCAGAGACAAGCATATCTCTGTAAATTTAAGGCCAGTCTGGTCTAGAGTGCTAGTTCCATGACATCCAAGGCTACACAAGGAAAACTTGCCTCAAAATAAAATAAAATTTAATGATCATAATGAATAAATTATGAAATCTTTGCACTACTAGCAACCAAATCAAGCAAGTCAACTAGGAAGATCTAATAGAAAGGTATTAGCTGAAATCAGGCACAAGAAGATAGGTGTCAAATTAGAGGGATAAAAGGTCAACCATATGCTTTGGAATCAGAGTTTGCACGTGATCTCAGCACAGCGACATAGAGACAGGAGGATCTCTGGGGTTTGCTGGCCAGCTGATCCAGCCAAATTAGCAAGCTGCAATTTTAGTGAGGGACCCTGTCTCAAAAATAAAATAGAGAAACATTGAGGAAGACATGAAGCATTGACCTTTGGCCTCAACCTGCATGTGCATACATTTATACACACACAAACCCTACCTTCCAACATGTACATAGGTATAAACACAGAAATTAAAAAGTGGGGTACAGAATTAAATAGAGAATTCTCAATAGAGGAGTCTAAAATGGCTGACAGACATTTAAGAAAGTGTTTAACATCTTTAATCATCAAGGAAATGCAAATCACAACAACTCTGAGATACCATCTCACTCCTGTCAGAAGGACTAAAAAAAAAAACACCAAGGACAGTTTATGCTGGTGAAGATGTAGAGAAAGGGGAACACTCATCCACTGCTGGTGGGAGTGCTAACTCTTACAGCCACTTTGGAAATAAGTATGGCGATTCCTCAGGAAAATGGGAATCAACCTACCATAAGATGCAGCAATTCCCCTATGTCTATTTTAGACATAGAGCAGGAGATTGTCAGCCTACAATCCCACCACCAGAGAGTCTGGGAAACAGGGAGGACCCTAAGAGAGATATGCATGGTACCCCAGAGAAGGTGAATGGGATGGAATCTCCTGAGGGGATTGGGAATATGGGGAGGAAAGGAGGGGAGAGGGAGCTGGGAGAAAGAGAGAGGGAGAAGAGGAGGGTAGAGGAAGACATGGGGGAGCAGGAAGGTTGAGTAGGCCGAAGAATAGATGAGAGCACAATGAGAGATACCATAATAGAGGGAACCACTATAGGTTTGAAGAGAGATCCAGCACTAGTGAGCTTTCCAGAGATCTACAAGGATGACACCAACTGGCAAACTAAGCAATAGTGGAGATGCTACCTTAAATATCCTTCCCTGATAATGTGACTGATGACTACCTTATATGCCATCCTAGATACTTCATCCAGTGGCTGATGGAAGCAAAGGCAGACACCCACAGCTAAACACTGAACTGAACCACTGGAACTCAGTTGCAGAGAGGGAGGAGTGATGAGCAAAGGGGTCAAGACCAGGCTGGTGTAACCCACAGAAACAACAGACCTGAACAAGGGGGAGCTCATGGACCTCTGCCTGGTGACTGAGAGGCCAGCATGGGACTGATCCGGACCCCCTGAACGTGCTTTCTGTGTCATGCCCAATTGTGGTTTTCTGTGATGGTCTCAGTTACTGTAAAGAAAACCTCCTTTGGTGAGGAGTGGCAGTTACATGAGTAAGTTTCTATAAGCTAAAGACTTAGAATGTCTTATTGAATATTGTTGGTCTAGCAAAATGATTGCAGGGAATCTAGTAAGCTTGAGCATGGCAAACATGACTCCAGATGGCCTTGCCCTTCTCTCCATTCCGTGTATCTTCCTAATAACTATTAGATTGCATTCCCAAGTTTGCCCCCCATCTAATACCCTATTTACTTACTTCCTGCTCCTAAGGCTGACTACTAAGATCTAACTATCAAAGTATTTAAGTCCAGCAATTAAAAATCCCCTTGTAGTTGTACTAATTAACATGTCTAATCAAAATTAAACATTTCCTCCTAACACAGGGTTTGCCCTTTATAAAGCATGTTTCGCCTATGATTCACATCTGCCTCTTCTCTATCCAGAGGCAGTGTCCAGGACAAATATCCCTTTCCCTTCCCCCTTGTTCCATTCCCCTTTCTTCGTTGTCTTCTATCCCCTGTCTTTGTCAGTTATTCCCTATCCTTTGTCTCGATGGAACAAATCTCCTTTGTACTGAGGACTTGGTCTTGGGAAGCCTTGTGCTGATACTGCTCCCTTAATTGATGGTAACAGATTCTTTTGATTCATGTCCTCAGTAGATTTAGGAAGCTGCCTAAGTTTACAGTACCAGTCATGATTTCTTTCCTGTTGCCTGAGAATTGAGTCCAATAAGATAATTGTTAGGTGCCACCATGACTCATAGGAGTGCCACTTACTACATCTTTATGCATTTCTTGTCATGTATGCAGTTGTCATGGTTAAAGGTGCTAATGTTGTGTTTAATTGTTTCCTTCCCTTGGCAGATAGAATAATATTTTCTGGAATTATGAGATCTGGACTGCGGGGAAAAAAAAGAGACTTTCAAGTCAGATGCAGCTTGAATCATCTGAGCCCTGGGTCTTAAGCATATGGCTTCTTCATCAATAGAGGCCCATCCTCAACTCATGACAGGCAACTGAGGGCTCTAGGTGCCCATCTTTAACTCACGAGTGGCAACTGAAGGATGTTGCAATAATCCACATTGTTTGGGGAGTCAGTCACTTTGACTACCTTGACCAACCATTTAGAAGGTTTCTTATGGCTGTTAGTGTGATTTTTGTTAGTCATGGTTATTGTGAAGAACATTATCACTCCTGGTGACTTAAACTTCTTTAAGATGTATGTATTCATGTGTATGCATGCACACATGGATTTGTGTGCATACATATGCATGCATATGTTTGTATTAATATGCATTTATAGGTATTGTGTGTAATTTTAGGAAAACATAAAAAAACAGTCCTTGAGACTTTTTCAAACAATGTGGGTATTACTTGTCCCTCATCTCTCTTTCTCCATCTGTATTGAACTGCATCCCACCTCAAAATGTGGTAAATAATGAACGCTATTCAGCTGTGAGGAAAAATGAAATCATGAAATTTGTAGATAAATGGATGATCTAGAAAAAAATAACAATGAATTATGTAGTCCAGGCCCAGAAAGATGGTTTTCTGTCATCTCTAGATGTTAGCCCCAAATCCACAGATGTGGAGTAATCATAGGAACCAGGAAATTATAAAGAGATTATAGGTATGAGGAGGGGTTTGGATAGGACCAGCAGGATACAGATGGCATGAAGTAGAGAATCTATATATTTTAAAGGTTATTGTAAACATTTTCCTGTCATTTTCCCAAAGATACATGATGTCACAACCCAGAAAACACAAGACAGTGGTCAAGGAAATTTTCCAGTGACTTCCCAGTCTCCAGTCATATATGTTAACAAAAACAGTAAACAGTAATTAAATTCATATAGTCATTACTGGGGAGAGAGTTCAAGAGGAAGAGGAGAGAGCATGGAGGGAAATAATATGGTAGATGAGATGAAAGACATTCCTTATGTCTGATCTTGAATAGAAAGGGAGAGAAAATCCATGATTCAAAATGCAGATGGGGCCTTAAAATTGTGAGGAAAAGAATGTGATAGAGGCAAAAGAAAATATCTTTTAGAGTTGTCCTTTATAGAGATGAAGGGAACCACCTATGATCCACTATGCAGGCAATGAAATAATGGCTCTGTGTGGGAGCTTTTGTAATCAGGGCACACTCAGCACTTGGACTGTTTGAACTGGAAGAGAATTTTAAACAAACAACAAAAGAGTCTGGCTCATGAATCTGTGGGACATGGGGGAGGATGGGATCTCTCTGAGTGCTATGGAAACAAAGAACCTGGGAAATGTAACTGTTTTGACTCCTTGAGAAAATAGCTGAAGATCTTGAGGCAATACAAGTAAGATCAGGCCCCAATAACTGAATCAAACAAAACATTAGGGACGCTTGGCTATAACATGCTGAGGTCATCATAAATATTAGGGGGCAGAAGAAATAGAAAAGATAAGTACCATGGAGGCACCTGGAGTCTGGAGAGGTGGTGTTTGATGCCTAGTTCACTGGTAAAGAGAGGGATGTGTTCATAGAGGGGTTTAGAAATGTATAGAGCAAGGAAACGGAGACTAGTGTAGTGCTTTCTCAATACTGCTCATGGTGATCTGTGAACTTTTTTGAGGCACACGAGGAACTTTTCCAGATGTAAATGATCTAGACTCACACACACACACACACACACAGAGAGAGAGAGAGAGAGAGAGAGAGAGAGAGAGAGAGAGAGAGAGAGAGAGAGAGATAGAGAGAGAGAGAGAGCACTTAGGCAGTTAAGACAGAATGAGAGGAAGGCAAAAGAAACACATCTACCCATATCTCTTCAAGGAAAAGGTGGCAAGATTTGTGTGGAGCCAGAGTTACTTGACAAAAGTTAAACAAAATATCAAATGTGTTGCTAATGATCTTCTGGAAGACTTAGGAGCTTTAGCAACTGTTTATGAAAGAAACTATTAAGCCTTGACTATAGTTGGGTAGTTTTCTCCCTAGAATATATGGTGTAAATGCTCATGCAGTTGGAGGTTATATGCCCAGGCTGGGATCCTTTTAGCAAACAGATGTAGGCAATGAAAAGTCAAAAGTTTCTGTATTGGTCCTGAGCCACCAGAACAAGGGAGCCAACTCAAGCTACAGACATGGAAAGACAACAGATAGTACACTCCTACTTGCCCTTAAACTTCAGCCAAACCAAGAGGTGTAAGCCACACCCAGTGACGTCACTGGGTGTGGTTAGATACACAGCAGCCTCACAGTGGTGGCAACACCCACGATGGGGTAGCCTGATAGCTCACTGAAAATGTCTGTGGATTGTGAAAGACCACACATGATAAAGTCCTCCTTCTTTCATGCAGCTGTATCCTATTTCACCCTCTTAACATAAAAATGAATAGAAGTTAAGACGTCATTCTGTGATACAGATTAGCCTACTCCATGTCTTCTCATCAGACCAAGAACAACTGTCTGTATTTATTTGGAGTGAGTGGTGATAGGTCTTCAGAGATTATGTCCATCTCATAGAAAATATTTCATTATGTGGCCAAAACATTTGCCAGCATACAGGAAAACAGTAAAGCCAACAATTAAGGTGTTTGATGAAACAGTCCTACATGTGACCTCCCAGAAGTCATAACATTTGTTGAATGATAGTCCAAGTGATGACAGGATGGGGACTTTCTATTAGTTGCTGGTTGGGGAAACCAATCACATTTCAGAAGCCATAAATGCTATTGTCATTAATGTTGGCTGAATGCAAAATTAGGTGGTAAATACCTATCGTTAAAAGTGTTACATACTTTGACTGAAAGACAGTAAGATTTTAGGATGAAATTGTACCTCTTTCCCAGATGATTGTCTTTCACAGTGGTGGAAGACAGCCATGTGGGCTGCTAGCAGAGACTTGTCATCAGCAGTCTTGTTCAAGAAAGAGTGCTCTGTGTGCTACATTAATAAAGTGTTACACAAGTTATATCCATCGATGCAAAAGTGGCACCAATCTTTGGGAGCAACCAATTGTTATCAGATAGGACTTAAGGCCCACTCATAGGAAGGATCTGACAACTGGTTCCATAGACCAGGGCCTGAACATGACTGGCAAATTCACAGGACCCAGCACTGAGACCACTGCTATTGCTTTGCTAAATGCTTGTCAAATTGACTTCTAAATGTTTGCACTTATGATTCATGGATCATTCCTACTATCAACCTCAACTGGCCATGGGTGGGAACTTCACTTTTTGCAATGTGAGGGAGACAGCTGAGACTTACAACTGCTCAAAATTTGAAGACTAAGTGGCTGGTTCCTTAGTATAGTGGTTCAATAATTAGCCATAGGAAAATAATCAGAGGTCTGAATGTGCCCCTTCATTGTGCTGGTCACATTGCACAAGAGGGAGTGAAAAGAATGTCAGACCCACAGAGGGTGTGCAGCATTATGTGGCAATCTCCTCTGAATTGAAACTTCTTTCCTAGAGAGAGGATCATGAAGACTCAGAAATTTCTACTTACAAAGCTCAGGAAGTAAATATCTCAGGAGGCTCATGAAGTTTCTGAAACCTGTAAGGTTCACAAGAACCCTCCTCAAATTTATATGAGCAGTTACAACTGGGAATAGGACACTTTCAGACCAGCAGAGCTGCCAGCATGTCATGCAGACAGTGTAAAAAGTGGAGATATCATAAGTCATCACTCACACTGTGATGGGCCTTACAGTCACCCATGTACCTCCAAGGAATGCCAATAAGCTCACTGATTCAATAAGCCAAATTGGATGGAATCATTTCTTTGATCTAGCATTAATATCCTCCCTGGGGTTCACAGACATTTGTTTATATCTCCCCAGGAAAAGTCACACAGCATAGGCAAGCCGTTATACCTTCATCACTGGCATAAGTATTTTATAGATATGACATATGCAAGTATTTATCCATGTATTACAAACTATGGTTTACAGTACAAGAAAACATGAAGAACTAAATATTTCCAACTGTGTTTCTCAAATGTCCTTAGGCCCCTTAAAAGATATCATTTCTTCTTCATAAAATGGAATTGCAAGAATATTACAGTCATGAGAATATGTTTAAAAACATCATCTTTGATCAAGCCTCCTAAGTCATCTGAAATTTGGCTGACTCCTTTTACAAATACTTTGTAATACCTTACATTCTTCCTCTCAAGTTTGAACATTCTTTTAGGGTTGACCACAGGCCTTGATTTTCTCTGTAATGACTTTTGTGTGGCTAGGTTCCTCAATAATTATTTAGGCTTAAGTATGTGACATTAGTATACTTATTAGTATTCTATTTCTTATTCATTAATTTGCCATATTGAGTTTTAATTTATAGTTATATAAATATATATAGTTATATAAATGTATATGTATATATGAACATACATATGTTTATAGAATGAAAACTCTTATGGTTTGATGCATATATACATTGTGAAGTGACTAAATCAAACACATTGGCACGCTTACTATCTTACCTACTTACTATTTCATTGAGAAATTTCCAGACCTATTGTTTTAGCAATTAAAAAAACAGGTATTGCTAAACACATTAACTAAGTATCATTGCTTGGCCTTGAAAAAGAAGCCTCCTCCTCTACCTCCTGATCCTTGTCCTCCTTTTTGTATCGTTGCTGTTGTTCTTCTTCTCCAATATTTTCAGCATTATTTTAGATAGCCTGTGTCTGCTTCTATCATCATTATCATCCTCTGATATCCTTTATTCATTCCAGATTACCTGAAAAACAGTCTAGTCCTATCAGTCCTATCATAGAAAACTGTACACAGAATTTCTGGTTCAAGTACATACAGTCAACATAAATGTTTCCAGAGTGGGTGAAGGTCTTCATTCACCAAAGCACGTATGCATAAACTTTTTCAGTTCCAAGTGGCTATGTAATATATCATCACACTCTATGAACATAAGAAAATTCATGTGTGTTTTGCCAAAATTCCTGTAGTTGTGCATGAGGTGCTTGGAATGTCCTGGTTTCTGTCTCAAGAAAGCAGATTGGGTAAGTACACTTAACATGGATAAATTGCTTCAGGGATAATTAGAATGTCAAAGGAGTACCATTACAGCACAAAATCATACTTTCTGATTTATTTCCAGTCTCACACTCTCAAAATCCTTTATGAAAGCCGCAGTCTGGGTTTTTACTGTCTAATCCTTTCGTGCTCTTATGCATATGTTATATATCTTTCCCTTGGGATAGAAAGATCTTCATCGGTCTCAAGCCTCTAGCACATGTTTGTTCTCTCCTGGCAGGCTCATGTGTGGATAATGCACATTGTAAATCCTTGAGGATCCCAAGTTCTCAAAGAGCAAAGGCAATGAGAGAGCAGAGTTCAGCTCCCTGCTCATCCTTCCCTCCCAGCACCTCCCTGCTCACCTCACCCAAAGGAACAAACAGAATCGTTTGTCCTTGTTATAAAAATGGTTGAGCTACTCTAAAAGTTTTAACTTCAAAGACATGACACCTTGTTTTAATTTAATTCATCATTGCTCCACTCTAGTTGTTAATAAATCAAGTCATAATCCTATAAAAGCTCCTGTGTTGGGAAAAATCTTGGGGTATCCTTCATCAATGGATAAATCATTCCTCTTTTCTCAAAAAACATATGTCATGTAACCTTAAGTGAAAGATTCATAAAGAATAAAGTCAGAGGGTCTCTGTTTATGTTCCATAACATACAGCTAAAGACTGATTTTTAAGGTTCTTCTCAATTCATCTAGGAAAAAAAATGCCTAAACTATCCAAACTTTGGTAAGAATTAAGCATGTTTTCATTCTAAACTAAGACAAATGAATAAAATCAAGTATTACAAAGGAAAAATTGCATATGTGACCCATAAAACTTGACAGTATAGCAGATTCTCTGTTTAAACAAGTAGATAACTTGCATTATTTTGTTTCTGTGTATTTCGGTGTGTTCTAAGGCACTGCTTCCACAGGCTGCTCACAGTACCACCTAGAGCAGTGGCTATCAGTCTGTAGGTTGCAACCCTTTTGGGGAAGGTTGAATTACCCTATCACAAGGGTCATGTATCAGATATCCTGATTATCACATACTTACATTACATTTCATAAGAGTAGCAAAATCATGGTTAAAAAGAAGTAATAGAATAAATTTATGGTTGGGGGCCACTATGATGTGAGGAGCTGTAATAAGTTTGAGAATCACTGACCTAAAATCTGCTTAGAAGAACAGTTTACCTAGAATAGGCCTTGGGCCTTGGGGAAGTATTTGGGGGAATTATAAGTGAATTGGGAAAGGGATGAGCCTATCAGGTAGTACAATAAAGTTTAAGTGTGCTAGCTTCTCTGGGATTACGGATTGATCTATGTCTAATATCCACTTATGAGTGAGTATATACCATGTTTTTCTGTGCCTGGATTACCTCACTCACGATGGTTTCTTCTATTTCTTTCCATTTGCCTGTGAATTTCAAGATGTCATTGTCTCTTTTTCCACTGAGCATTAATCCATTGTGTAAATGTACTACATTTTTCTTAATCCATTCTTTGGTTGAGGGGCATCATCTTGTTTTCAGGTTCTAGCTATTACAAACAGTGCCTCTATGAACATAGTTGAACAGATTTCCTTTTTGTATGAATGTGAATCCTTTTGTTATATGCCTAAGAATGGGATTGCTAGATCTTGAGGTAGACTGGTTCCCATTTTCCTAAGAAACTGCCATCCAGATTTCTAAAGTGGCTGTAAAAGTTTGCATTCCCACCAGCAATGTAGGAGTGTTTCCCTTTCTCCACATCCTCTCCAGCATAAACTGTCACTGGTGTTTTTGATTTTAGCCATTCTGTCAGATGCAAGATAGTGTTTGAGAGTTGTTTTGGTCTGCATTTTCCTGATGGCTAAGGATATTGAGCACTTCCATATGTGTGTTTCAGCCATTTTAATATTGAGATCTGTACCCAATTTTTAATTGGATTATTTGGTGTTTTGGTGATTAGCTTCTTGAGTTCTTTGTATATTTTGGAGCTCATCCCTCTGTCAGATGTGGGGTTGAGAAGGGGAAAGGGACAAAATCTCCTGAGTAAATTTGGAGCACTTGTGGAAGGGGTAAGGGATATAGGAGAAAGAGGATGGGAGAAATGGAGGGGGAGGACAACATGAAGGATCTGGAAGGTTGAGTTGGGGGAAGAACAGAGAAAGACAGCAAGGAAAGAAATACCTTAATAGAGAGACCTGGCACTAGGGAAATCTCCAGGAATCTACAAGAATGACCCCAAGTAAGAATCTAAGCAATAGTAGAGAGACTATCTTAAATGCCCTTCCCCTATGAGATTAGTGACTACCTTAAATGCCATCCTAGAGCTTTCATCCACTAGCTGATGGAAGCAGAAGCAGAGATTTACAGATAAGCACCAAACTTAATTCCTGGAATACACTTGTGGAGAGGGAAAGTGATGAGCAAGGGGGTCAATACATGCTGGGGAAAACCACAGAAACAACTGACCTGAGCAAGTGGGAATTCACAGACCCCAGTCTAACAGCTGGTGAAACCGCTTAAGACCAAACCAGGCCTCCTGAATGTGGGTGTCTGTTGGGGGACTTGAGCAGTCTATCCCTAGTGAATGAATGGGCTTCTGGAGCCCATTCCCTATGGAGGAATAATCTCTCAGCCGAGATACATGGGGACGGCCTGGATCCTGCCCCAAATGATATGACAGACTTTGATGATCCCCCATGGGAGTACTCACCCTCCCTGAGGCATGGATGGGGGTGGGATAGAGGGATGGTGGGGGAATGGGAGGATGGGATTGGGAGGGAACTGGGATTAGTATGTAGAACAATATTGTTTTTAATTTAAATAAAATTTTTAAAAAGTATCCCCCCTCAAAAAGTTGAAGTTTTCATGATAAAACTCGTGTTTGCAATCATCTTTATACCAGTTATTTTCATTTTTATTGAGGTTTCAACAAAATTAAAGACTTAAAGACATGAAAGAGGGGATGGAGCAATGACGCAGTGGTTAAGAGCACTTGCAATTCATACAGAGAACCTTGATTCAATTCCTAACCCAGAAATCAGGGTTCACACTCCTCTCTATTTCCAGGGGTTCTGACACCATATTCTGGACTGCATGAGCACCAAGAAAATAAGTAGTATACTTGGATGTACCTAGGAAAAGTATTCTTGCATATGAGATAAAATAAATCTTATTTTAAAAGATATAAAATTGCATGGGGTTGTTATGTAAACTGAAGGGTCAAATTTGCCTACAAATCTTATAATTAGAGTTACTGTGTTCCACCTAGATTATGTACTACACAGTTTTAAAAATTTTAAAACATTTTTATAGCCAGGAAATAAATAAAGGCAGAAACATGTGTGGTGTTACTAGCAACTCAATTTCTTTGACAATAACTGAACAGAAATTTCCAACTTGATGTGACAGGATACATTGAATGTAATGAACCCTGTGGGAGATATAAAGGGTCACATTCCTGAACTCAGTAAAGAAATCCAGGCTTAGAAAAATGAAGATCTTACATCACATGTGGGTATGAGGAATGAAATGATAAGTGACGGTAAGCCTAGACTTAAATTCAGGAGCTCAAAGCAGAAGGAAACTATAGCTGTTTTACTCAAACAATGGTAACATACCCATCATAGAAAGGACAGCAGACATGCTCATGGACCTTGGGCTAATAGATACCATGAAGTCACAGTGTCACTAACAAAAATGATATAGGAAATCAGGTAATTTGATTAATCCAATATTGGGATATTTCCACACAATCTATTAATAAGAGAAACGTGAGTCTAAAAATTGATGACAGAGTTTCTGTTCCACCTGGTCCCACAGTTGGTTAGTCCCAAATAAACACACAGTGGCTTATATAAATTATAAACTGTTTGGTCAATGGCTCAATCTTCTTACTGACTACCTCTCTCTAAATTATTAACCCATTTCATTAAACTATGTATTGCCTTGAGGCTGTGGCCTACCAGTAATACTCCTGCATGTTACTCCTTCAATAGCTACATGGCATCTCCCTGATTACTCACTCTCTGCGTTCCTCTACTCTGATTTCTCCTAGTCTGGTAGCCCTGTCTATCTTTCTTGCCTGGCTACTCCCAGCCTATCCAATGGCCAAAACAACTTCATTCATTAGCCAAGAAGAGAAACATATATTCACAGCATACAGGAGGACATCCCCCATCATCAAACAAGAAAGATTGGTGCTTTGAGTGAGGTAGACAAATCAAAGCTGACTAGAAAAGCTGAATGCCGAATGGCAGATAAATAAAATGCAGAGCAGTCACAGCCAGAAGGGCTAGAAAAGCTTAAATCTTAGTATCAGTTTGAGTGCATAGTTATCAAATACAGGGACCATAACAGATGTGAAAGGTGCCATTACAGATGGTTAACAGTTCTGGGCAGGGGAAGCTTAAATGGAACAGATGCTTAGATGCTCTTTAAAACTAATTTATTTATTTTATAACCTGGCCACAGTTTCCCCTCCCTCCTCTCCTCCCAGTCCCTCTCCACCTCTCCTCAACCCGTGCCATCTTCTCCTCCTCTGCTTTGGAACAGATAGCTTTTTTTTAAAAAAAAAGGAAGGTGTGAATGACTGCTCAAGATAAAACAGCCTGGTTCCATGAATGGTTGCCATGTGAAGGTTGATATTTTAAAGGATGATGCTGATGAGAAGTCAAACCCAAACCCATTCAGGTAAATGAGGGAAGGGGTAGAGCTTCCAAGAATGATGAGCACAAAGGGCAAAGGCCAACACAGAATAAAGAAACAAATTGGTAGGGGACACTTATGCTTTCCATATTTTATGTACTTACTGATAGTCTAATAAATAATGTCAAATATGAAGATGGTCCAGAAATTTTTTAAAAGTCACAGCTTTGGTGAAAATATCAAATATACATAAAGAAAAACATCAATAAATTGTACAGAAAAGATGAAGACATCTCATGAACGATGGAGAAGCTCAACCAACACTCATTCTTCAGAGAAAGTTAGGATTTATTTTGATGTGTCAATAGATTTATGACTACTTTATGGAGAAATTTATCACTGCTTCACACGTGATTAAATGACTATACAAAGGCAGTAAAGCCATTTGTTGGAAAGCCAAGGGCTGCCTAACTGAAACTGTATGGCTAACTATTCAGTTAGAGAATACATACTTTCTTTGGAGGTTAGCATCATAATGGAAACCTCTGGAGGGCAATACTTCAACAACCTTTGTTTCGAAGGTCTTACACACCGACATCTAAAAGAAAATGATATTTTCATATTGGTGTTCATATTACAGTCTTGAATGAAGGTCATCTTTTTTATTAATTTCACTTTTGTTCTTTGAAATGCTTAAGAAAAATAATTTTGCTTTTCATGTTAAATGAACTGGAAATATATGAACAAATCACCTACATAAAACTTTATGACTCATTGTTTAACATAACCCAGAGAACTTGGAGAACTGTGTTGGTATGGCTTTGGATTTTCTTTTGGTTTATTTCTAGTGACTGAATCCCACACCTCTCATATGCTTTCAAGTGCTTGTCATTGAGCTACAGACTGAGCACACTATTACAAACCCTTAATGCTTCAACAATGCTAAAGCTATCTTCAAAGTGAAACATAGTTGGTCATAAAGACAGACATTCATTGAAGACATTCTGTGTTTCTATCTCTCTTCCCATTGCTTATGTACTCACAACTTTTATTATGGAGGGAAAAGCAATCTAACCCAAATATACTGAATTTTATGTGAATTGCTATCTTACTGCAGTTGCTTATCCTGTTTGCCTAGGTCTTCTGATTATTACCATTGGCAAATTAGATCATATGTAAGTGGATTGCATGCCTTCAGTATTTTCTCTCTGAGATTGCTAGATTCAAACTTTTTAATAATGATATTTTTCAATTTGTTTTTCCAAATGTGTGTATGTAAGAGAGAGTGAGAGAGAGAGAGAGAGAGAGAGAGAGAGAGAGAGAGAGAGAGAGAGAGAGAGAGAGAGAGAGAGACATCTGTGTGTTCATGCCTTCAAAGGCTGGAAGAGCACCAGATAACCTGAAACTGGAGTTGTAGGCAGTTATGAGAAACTCTGTGTAGATATGGAACTCAACTCAGGTTATCTGGAAGAACAAGTGTTCTTAACCACTCAACCACTTTGTAGAGCAGGTTGTCCTCAAACTCAAAAAGATCCACCTGCCTCTGGCTCACAGCTGCTGGGATTAAAGGCGTGTACCACCACCACCTGACTGGACCATCTCTTTAGTTCCCTATCTCTTATTTATGTAAGATAAAAATGAATGGATGAAGGGAAACTTAACTGAGATTTATTTTTCACTTCAAGTGTAAATTCTTGTTCTTCTTCTTCAATGTCTACCTGAAATTTCATGGTATTCTTTAAAAACTGTTACTAATGATTGAATAGGAATGACTAGCACCTGAATACTAAGCATAAATCATTTTAATAATGCCTTGGCCCCGTGTTCCTTAATGGTCATAAATATTTGATGCAGTATTTTCTTATCTAAATAATCAGAATATATTTGCTAATTGCCTTCTCAATACATTTCCTTAGAGTTAGACTTCTCTGTTCCTCTAGCCATGTGTAGGTCACCACTGTGCATGAATGAGAGCAAGGATAAATTACAATGTACCTCATGTAAACGTATGACTTTCTAACTGCCCACTGAAGAGTTTTCCCTTCTTTTTCTTTTTATCCAGAGACTTTGTATCAGCCTCACTACAGGACAGGCTTGCATCCGCTCACAATCTACTATTAGATTAAAAAACTGGTCTCCCTCGAAACCACGACTCTATGATGAGCTGTGACCTCTTCAAAGGAAAACACCCTTTCTTTTTTCCTTCAAATTAACCTTATTGCCTGGCAAATACATATGATTTTATGCTACTTGAAATATAGTTTGTTATATTCCACAGAAGCATACTGACATTAGCAAAATTAAAATTTGGGGATGAAGCCGTACTTTTGTTTAGTGTCTTCTCTGCGTGTGGTGCATGTTTGCAGGCATTGATAACTCTGGACAACTAGGGAGACCCTTTTGCACAAACAAAAGTAAAACCAAAAATCTATGTGTTTATTAGTACTACAGTACATTAAAAGTTCATTATTATTGCCAAATGTCGAATAACTAAGTTAAAATTTCAGAAATGAATCCATTTGTTATAGGTTTTTTTCTCTTTTAAACATGGTCTTCCTCTGTAGCCCAAGCAGGTTTCAATGTCTCAGTCTTCCAGCTGCAGCCTCCTCAGGGTTGGTATTAGTTTCTGCTTTGTTATTAATTTTAACAATTAGTAACAATTAAGCTGGTTGCCACATGTCCAGATTGAATGTGATAAATACAACAGGAAATAACTTGATATTTGGGAGGCAATTATATACTATTTTGTTACTTATGTATTTTTTTTCATTACAAGGTCTCTGACTGTTTATCTTTGAAACGCTATTTCCCTTGAAATTCCACGACTTTGAAGAGAATGTATGATAATCCTAACTTTAATCTTTTATTGAAAATGTGTTCATTCAAATTTTTTATATAAATCATTCCAGCAGACATATTTAACCCTGGATGTTACAGCATGAATTATTTCTTGTGCGGGATCTCACTGTGTATACAATGCCAACCTACAACTCACTGTGTAGACCAAGCTGTACTATAACTCACAAGGATACAACTATCCCTCCTCCCTAGTGCACTGCTACACCAATAGGAGATTCTGTTTTAATTTTTTATCATCTCTGTGTGTGTCTCTGTGTGAGTGAGAGAGTGTGTGTGTGTGTGCCTCTGTCTGTGTGTGTGTCTCTGTGTGTGTGAGAGAGAGAGAATGTGTGTGTGTGTGTGTGTGTGTGTGTGTGTGTGTGCGCGCCTCTGTCTGTGTCTTCCTGTATGCATTTCTGTGTGTGTCATTGTGTGAGGTTTGGAGGGACTGTTAATGTGAGTACCATTGGGAGCAGAGGCCAGAGGTGCCAGATGCCTCTGGAGCTGGAGATGCAGGTAGTTATAAGCTGCTTTCCCATATCATTAAATTTGTTCTAAGGCCATTTCTATTTCCATGAAATCAGTTCTTGTATTACCTTCAGTTTATTAAAACTACCTCTGAGAAAGTTGTTAAATATTTGATTATCTTCCATATAGGTATTATATAACTGGTTTCTTGTTTTCATGGATGCAAGTTAGTCTGGGAGCAAATATAAACAGGAAGAGGAAGTTTTTAGGAGATATAAGTTCATGGCAAATTATGTTATGAAAAATCCAAACCCATGTACTGGACTAGACGAAATGGTATTTGTGTAAACATGTCAGAAAACAATTGAAGGAAATGTCCGCATTTACCCAGGCCAAAGTGAATCCATACATTGGCCTTTAGCTAACAATAACATAAGTGTGAAACAACATGTTTGTGGTGAAAAATTGAATTTTTTGCCTATTTTTGAATTATCTCACCACAGTAAAATAAGACCAAATGATTGTTTTGGAAACATGTTTAAGTGCCAGGGTTGTCTTCCTTTCAATGATAATTTCTAGCCTCTATTTTTGTTTTGTCAGGTGTTGTAAACTTGAACCTACATGTCTCTGAGGGAGAACAGAGATTGCATGGGACACTGTGTCAATTCATCTTCAACTCTGTATAGCAAATCCCTGACTCATCTGTGATACCTGCAGACTTCTGCCACGATTTCTTTTTATTGTAACAGTTCTCTTGTCACTCATCCACAATGACCGAAAAACCAAAAAATGTCTAAATGAGCAAATAGCCCTAGGAAACAGCAGTATCTTCCCATAGCTGAGAGTCTACTAAATATAGGCATAATTTAGAGGGTATAAACAAACCTTAAGGCAAATTGTTTCTTCTCCTATATTTTAGAGATGAACTGTTCTCATAACAATATGAACTTTGAATGCTATTAAGAAAATAAGACAAATAATTCCTGTTACTAAGTGGTACAAAGTGTGGAACTGATTATCCACATTGAAAAAAGAACAATGTCTCATTTTATTTATTTTATTACAACATTGACTTTATATCTTCATGAAAATTAAGTTACTTATAAAGAAAAATTCTTATTATTTCTCCTAGATTGTCTTCAAGATTTTGCCGTACCCCAGACAGTTTATGATTCAGAATCACACAGTTCAATGACCTAGTTTTCTATACACCATCAATCTGACACTTGACACTGTTTAATCTGGGATACAATCTCATCATTCAGCTGTGCTCCAGACTCTGTCGCCAAAGACCAGAGACTGCCAGCACCCCATGCCGCTTACACCATTCCTGCAGCATGCCATTTTCCAGGCTCTGCTGCTCTGCTGCATGTGATTTCAGTTTTCAACCCGTTTTAACACAATCCTGATCGCTAAATTTCTGTAAAAGATACTTATGATTTTTCATATTCCACTTGGAACAGAATGATCAATCTGCAGCACAGCTGTGTTTGGTGGTACACCTCTACCACCTGCTGGTCAAACATAGTTACTGCAAGTAAAAATCCACATCTCAGTTGGTGATCGCTGGAGGTAAGCTTTACAGTCCAGAATTTCAAGCGGGCAATAAGATTAACTACTCTATAACAATGGCAGACAATGTTGCATTACAGAACGCTAGGGATCTTATTGCTTCTTATATTGATGATATCCTGGGAAAGGATTATGCTATATCTATACCTAATGTTAATATTAGCTTCATAATCCATATAATATATTGGGAGAGAAGGCTTGATAATAGGGCAGAATACAGAGATGTTGTGCAAACTATTGGTAAATTGGAGACAAGAATTCAAAATCTTTAGTACAACAGGGAAATGATCAACAAAACTTTAAACTTAAAAATAGTCACCTGCTTTCAAAGTGTCCCATAAGTTTGTGTATGTTGTGTCTTCATTCTCATTGAAATCGAGGAAGTCTTTAATTTCTTTTTTTATTTGTTCCTTTACCCAGGGATGGTGCAATTGTGGATTGTTCAATCTCCATGAGTTTGTAGGGTTTCTGCGATTTGTGTTATTGTTGAATTCTAATGTTAATGCATGGTGGTCTGATAAGATGCAGGGGGTTATTCCATTTTTTTTGTATCTGTGGAGATTTGCTATGTTTCCTATTATGTGGTCAATTTTAGAGAAGGTTCCATGTGGTGCCGAGAAGAAGGTAAATCCCTTTGTATTTGGGTGGAATGTTCTATAGATGTCTGTTAAACCCAGTTGGGTCATAACTTCTATTAATTCTTTTGTTTCTTTGTTAAGTTTCTGTCTGGAGGTCCTGTCTAGCGGTGAGAGCGGAGTGTTGAAGTCTCCTACTATTAGTGTGTGAGATTTTATGTGCATTTTGAGCTTTAGTAATGTTTCTTTCACGAATGTAGGTGCCTTTGTATTTGGGGCGTAGATGTTTAAAATCGAGACTTCGTCTTGATGTATTTTTCCTTTGATGAATATGAAGTGCCCTTCTTCATCTCTTTTGATTGATTTTAATTTGAAGTCTAATTTGTTAGATATTAGGATTGCTACGCCCGCTTGTTTCTTGGGGCCGTTTGATTGGAAGATCTTTTCCCAGCACTTTACTCTGAGATAACGTCTGTCTTTGGTGTTGAGATGTGTTTCTTGTATGCAGCAGAAGGAAGGGTTCTGTCTTCGTATCCATTCTGCTAGTCTGTGTCTTTTTATAGGCAAGTTGGGGCCGTTGACAATGAGGGGTATTAATGACCATTGATTGGTGATCCTTGTTTGTGCTTGATTTATTGTTAGTGAAGTTATTTTGTGTAGTTTCTCCTCCCTTTTTCTTTTGGTGTTTTG
Source organism: Mesocricetus auratus (assembly GCF_017639785.1). Taxonomy (NCBI): domain Eukaryota; kingdom Metazoa; phylum Chordata; class Mammalia; order Rodentia; family Cricetidae; genus Mesocricetus; species Mesocricetus auratus. The sequence goes on along the minus strand of NW_024429193.1, from coordinate 73,585,914 downwards.
TAAAGTATGATTATATATTGCCTGTGTCTTTGTGAATGTAGCAAAAGCCTTTGACAAAATCCAGCACCCCTTCATGATAAAGGTCCTAGAGATATCAGGGATAACAGGAACATACCTGAATATAATAAAAGCAATATACAGTAAACCAACAGCTAACATCAAACTAAATGGAGAGAAACTAAAAGCAATTCCTCTAAAATCAGGAACAAGACAAGGCTGTCCACTCTCTCCGTATCTCTTCAATATTGTACTTGAAGTTCTAGCTACAGCAATAAGACAACAAAAGGAGATAAAGGGGATACAAATAGGAAAAGAAGAAGTCAAACTTTCACTATTTGCAGATGATATGATAGTTTACATAAGTGACCCAAAAAACTCCGCAAGGTTACTCCTAGAGCTGATAAACACCTTCAGCAATGTGGCAGGATACAAGGTAAACTCAAAAAAATCAGTGGCCCTATTATATACAGAAGATGAAGTGACTGAGAAAGAAATCAGAGAAACATCACCTTTTACAATAGCCAAAAACAGCATCAAATATCTGGGGATAATGTTAACCAAGGAAGTGAAGGACCTGTATATCAAGAACTTTCTGTCTTTGAAGAAAGAAATCAAAGAAGATACCAGAAAATGGAAAGATCTCCCATGCTCCTGGATTGGTAGGATCAACATAATAAAAATGGCAATCTTGCCAAAAGCAGTCTCCAGATTCAATGCAATCCCTATCAAAATTCCATCACAATTCTTCAAGGACCTGGAAAGAACATTAATCAACTTTATATGGAAAAACAAAAGGCCCAGGATAGCCAAAACATCCCTATACAATAGAGGAACTTCAGGAGGCATCACCATACCTGACTTCAAGCTCTATTATAGAGCTTTAGTCCTGAAAACAGCTTGGTATTGGCACAAAAATAGGCAGGTAGACCAATGGAACCGAATCGAAAGCCCTAATTTTCACCCACACACCTATGAACACCTGATTTTTGACAAAGAAGCTAAAACTGTACAGTGGAAAAAAGAAAGCATCTTCAACAAATGGTGCTGGCATAACTGGGTACTGGTATGCAGAAGACTGCAGATAGATCCATGTTTATTGCCTTGTACAAAACTTAAGTCCAAATGGATCAAAGATCTCAACATACATCCAGCCACACTGAAACTTTTAGAAGAGAAAGTGGGAGATACTCTTCAACGAGTTGGTACAGGAGACCACTTCCTAAACATAACACCAGTGGCACAGGCACTGAGATCGACAATTAACAAATGGGACCTTCTGAAACTAAAAAGCTTCTGTAAGGCAAAGGACACAGTCAAAAAGACAAAAAGGCAGGCCACAGAATGGGAAAAGATATTCACTAACCCTACATCTGACAGAGGGCTAATCTCCAAAATTTACAAAGAACTCAAGAAACAAGTCTCCAAAACACCAAAGGATCCACTTGAAAGGTGGGGTACAGAGCTAAATAGAGAATTCTCAGTAGAGGAGGCTAAAATGGCCAAGAGACACTTAAGAAAGTGCTCAACATCCTTAGCCATCAGGGAAATGCAAATCAAAACAACTCTGAGATACCATCTTACTCCTGTCAGAATGGCTAGAATCAAAAACACCGAAGACAATTTATGCTGGAGAGGATGTGGAGAGAGAGGAACACTCCTCCACTGCTGGTGGGAATGCCGACTCATACAGCCTCTTTGGAAATCAGTATGGAGATACCTCAGTAAAATGGGAATTAATCTACCACTAGACCCAGCAATTCCACTCTTAGGCATTTATCCAAATGAGGCAGGTTCATACAACAAGGGCATCTGCTCCACTATGTTCATAGCAGCATTGTTTGTAATAGCCAGAACCTGGAAGCAACCTAGATGCCCCTCAACTGAAGAGTGGATAGAGAAAATGTGGTACATTTACACAATGGAGTATTACTCAGCAGAAAAAAACAATGGAATCTTGAAATTCGCAGGGAAATGGATAACACTGGAAGAAACCATCCTGAGTGAGGTAACCAGTTGCAAAAAGACAAACATGGTATGTACTCACTCATATATGGATTTTAGATATGGATCAGGATAGTGCCAGTCTGCACTTCCACAGATAGAGAGTCTGGGAAACAGGAAAGAACCTAAAAGATATGCATATATGCATAGTACCCAAGAGAAGAGGATGGAGACAAGATCCTCTGAATGGATGGGGAACACAGCGAGGGAAGGGGGGGAGTGGGACCTGGGAAGAATAAAGGGGGTAAAGAGGAAGGGAGTTGGTCATGGGGGAACAGGAAGTTGAGGGGGTGGGGGTAGAATAGGGGGAAGATGGAATCATAGGATCGAAGACAGATCAGGCACCAGAGTGACCTCGAGTGATCTAAAGGTATAACATCAATTGGCAAGCTAAGCAATAGTGGAGAGACCACCTCGAATGCCCATTCCTGATAATGAACTTGATGTCTATAACCATCCGGGAGCCTTCATCCTGTGACTGATGGAAGCAGAGGCAAACACACAACTAATCACTGAACTGAACCCAAGGAACCCAGTGACAGAGAGGAGTGATGAGCAAATTGGCAAAGAATGGGCTGGCAAAACCAGCAGAGACAGCTGATCTGAACAGGGGAGTGCTCTTGGACCCCAGACCGACAGTGGGGAGGCCAGCATGGGACTGATCTGGACCCCCCAAATGTGAGTGTCAGTGAGAAGGCCTGGGCAACCTATGGGGCCCTGAGCTGTGGATCAGTGTCTATCCCTGGTACACAAACTGTCTTCATGTGCCTATAGCACAAAGAGAGATGCTCTCTCAGCCTGGACTCTTAGGGGAGTGCCTTGACCCTACCAAGAGTAGAATGACAGACTCTAGATATCCCCTATGTGGAAGGATTTGGCAATAGGGTGGGAGGGAGGGGGGAAGGGTAATGCAGGAAGAGGGGAGGGAGAGGGAACTGGGATTGACATGTAAAACAAGCTATTTAAAATTAAAATAAAAAATGATAAAAAAAATAGTCACCTGCAAGACAGGATTTGTTTCATGACTGCAGACTTAATGACCAAAATAGAATCAATTCAGGATGACATTACTAGACTAACAGAAACAATTCATTCCATGTCTGAAGGACTGAACCTTCAGATTGGAAATCTTGCAGGAAAAAATTCATTCCATGTCTGAGGATAATGACCAGCTATACGATAGAACAGTGTTCCTAGAAGTCAATTTATATGCCATTCAGATAATATCTAAGGATGAGAATATTAAATGTCTAGAATCATGTATAAATGATGAATCCAAGAAATTGTCAGATTCTATGAAGCCCTTGGAAATTTATTTGACCCTAGGAACTTCAAGTTCTAAGGAAAACAATAGGTAGATTGCAGGTCTTAGATAATCTCCAATCTGGTACATCAGAATCAGAGAAAATAGCAACAGATATGAAAGAGGTTTACCTACACCTCTCAAATGCCAGGAAGACCCTCCTAAAGTTGTTTTGTCCACTCCTATGGTTTTCCCAGTATCTATGATTGAAAAACCAGCAATGACAAAACACCCAAATGGCTTCATTGCTCATCAATGGGAACCAATACAGATGAAAGACCTGAAGGGAATCAAAGAAGCCATTGTTTCTTGTGATCTTCATTTGTCCTATGTCAGAGAACTCCTGAACTCATGGGCAACCATAAATAGGGTGACCCCTCAGGATTGGAGCCAATTGACCACAACAGTGCTCAAAAATTAGTCTCAAACACAATGGAAAGTTTTATGGAGAATCAAAAACCCCTAAGATTCAAGGCTTAAAGAAAGGGTATGAAGCTCCCCAATAAAAGATTCTTGGTGAGGGTGCTTATACTGAAACACAAACTCAGACTGCATATGATCAACACATCTTTTCTTATGCCATACAGCAGCTCTGAATGCACTGGATAAGGTTCATGAGCCAGGAGAGAAAATGCAAACCTATACCAAAGTGGTACAGGGACCAAGAGAAAGGTTCACTGAATTTTTAGAAATATTGTCCAGTGCAGTACAATTACAGGTATCTGATTCAGATCCATGGCAAATACTCATAATCTTTAGTTTATGAGAATGCAAATCCACAATGCAAACATTAGCCACTAAAAATCAGTACAGCACCATTGGAGGAAAGGATCCTGTATACAGCTAACCTTGACTAAAAAGATCAAGATACAGAAACATGGGTAGAAGAGGAGATTTCTAAAGGTTTGAAGATGCGCCAAGATGCCAAATGACATAACCATGAGGATACAGAAATCTGGGTAGGATAGGCAATATCCAGAGTTTATAAAAGACATCAAAATACAAGATGTTTTATCTGTGGTATAATAGGATATCTAAGAAGAAATTGTAGGCAAAGCCTTCCTAGGCATAACACCCTCCTAGAAATGACTCAAACAGAAGTCCTCAGCCTTCTGGATTATGTAGGAGATGTGGCAATGCTGACACTAAAACAATGAACGTAAGTGGACCACAGACTGACATGGTTACCCTTTAAAATCAGGAAACACTTGGGGGGCCTCTCGAAGGCCAACATGTCAAGTGCTCTCTGGTCATTCCCAGTTACTGTGGAGGACAATTAGAGGATCAAGTGCCTATTATAAAGAATAATACTGCTCTGGATGATAGATTGCCTGCTGAGAATGAATCAAACATGAGAGGAGGAAACAAAAAAACGAATACCAGTTAGGGTAAATTATATGGTGAATATAGGCCTTATAGATAGTAGAACTGATGTCATGCTAATAACTCAGAAATCCTGGCCTTCAAGATGGTTCCTATGAAAGGTAAGCATTCAATTCTTAGGGATTGGAACCCTATTTCAAGTAAAACAAAGAACAAGATGGCTTGACTGTATAGGACCAGAAGGACAAAGAAGAAAACTGAGACCATATTTCACAGACATAGCTATACATCTCTGGGGTCATGATCTATTATACCAATGGAATATCCAGATTGACATTCCTCCTGTATCAGATATAAATCAAAAACAAGTGCTTGGTGTTAGAAAAAAATATTGTAGGGCTCTGGGGAAAACAAATGCAAACATACAGGCTGTACAGAAACAGAATACAAGTGTCAAACCTACAGAGGACCCAAAAGGCTTACCCTTAAAATGACTAATAGATGAACCTATCTGGGTAGGGCAATGGCCTATGACCTCTAAGAGGCTAGAGGGTTTAGAAAAGCTGGTTCAGGAACAGCTTAATCCTGGAGATATTGAATCATCTACCAGTCTGTGTAATTACCCTGTGTTTGTTATAAAAAAGAAATCTGGTAAATGGATGGTGCTCACAGATCTGAAAGCCATCAATAAAGTAATTCAACCTATGGGGTCTCTACAGCCTGGGATGCCATTGCCTTCTTTGATACAGAAAGGATGGCCTATTATAGTCATTGATCTAAAAGACTGCTTCTTTACTATACCTTTACAAGAACAAGATAGGGAAAAATTTGCCTTCTCAGTACCTATCTATAGCAATTCTCAACCAGTTATGAGATTTCAATGGAACGTTTTGCCTCCTACTCTATGCCAGTATTTTGTGCAAAAACCTTTGGAAATAATTCACAAACAATTTCCTCAATCCATATTTTACCATTATATGGATGATATACTAATAGTTGATTCAAAGGAAGGAACGTTGGGCAAGATGTTTGAGGCAGTAAGGAAATCTACCCTCACTGGTGATTATAGATTGCTCCTGAAAAATTACAAAGATGAGATTCTAGTAATGATTTAGGTTATAAAATAGATCTACAAAAATTAGACCACAAAAAGTACAGATCAGGGTAGATCATTACCAGACTCATATGATCTTCAAAGACTACTAGGTGAGATTTCTCAACTATAGACAATTATTGGAGTAGAAGGCATGATTTAAAACACCTAAAAATGGCCCTAAAAGGAGACAAGGACTTAAATAGTCCACAGATATTATCAGCTGAGGCTGAAAAAGAATTAGAATGGGTAGAAAAGAGAATCCTAGAAGCACATGTGGATCATGTTGAACCAAAACTAGACTGTATTCTGGGTATTTTACCCTCTAGAGAATACCACTCAGGGATTTTTATGTAGAGGGAAGAAATCTTATTAGATTGGATATTTCTGCCACATAAACAGAAAGACACATATAGAAAACATCTCTGATTTTATTTTAAAAGGTAAATTAAGGCTTTGTCAACTAACTGGATGGGACCCAACAGATATTATAGTATCTTTAACTAATGAAAAAAAAATTACTCCTTATGGAAGGATAATGAATATTGTCAAAGGGTCTGTAGTAACTTTTTGGGAATGATTAGTAACAATTATCCCTAAACAGAGAGAATTAAATTCATACCGAAAATGATTTGGATCCTTCCATGTATTTTAATTAAAACACCAATCTCTGGAGTCCCTACATTCTATACTGATGAAAACAAGTCAGAAAAAGCAGGTTATATATCAGTAAGGACAAGTAAAGTTGTTCACAGCCCTTACAACTCTGTACAAAAGGCAAAGATATATGCCATTCTCATGGTACTTATGGATTTTACAGAGCCTGTCAGTATAGTTACTGACTCTCAATATGCACAGAGAGTTGTTTTACACATTGATATCACTGAACTTATTCCTGGTGATAAGTAATTAACCTCATCGTTTATACAATTACAGGAAACTATGAGAATTAGGACTCATTCTATATATATTGCACACATCAGATCCCATACTGTTCTGCCAGGTCCTCTAACACAAGGCAATGATGAGATTGATTGTTTATTAATAGGAAGTATGCTAGAAGCTTCAGAATTTCATAAGAAACACCATGTTTATAGCAAGGGCTTAAAAAAGTATTTTTCTATTACTTGGCAACAAGCCAAGGAAATAATAAGAAACTGCCCCACCTGTACATTGTATAATCAAACTCCATTACCATCAGGAAGTAATTCCAAAGGTATTCATAAAAATCAAATTTGGAAAATAGATGTGCTTCACTTTCCAGAATTTGGAATTTTAAAATATGTGTACCATACAATAAACACATTTTCAGTTTTTCAATGGGCCACTGCTCTTAGCTCTGAAAAGGCTGATTCTATTATCATACACCTCTTAGAAGTGATGGCCTTCTTGGGTATACCTGCACAAATAAAAACTGACAGTGCGCCAGCATATGTCTCCAACAAATTGAAAGTTTTTCAAATATTATAACATAAAGCACATAACTTGTATGCCATACAATCCCACAGGATATGTTGTGCTTGAGAGATCTAACCACAATTTAAAAGAAATACTCCATAAATAACCAGGGGGAGCAAAGCCCCCCAAACACAGATTGCATAATGCTTTATTAACTTTCTTAATGCTAATGAGAAAGGAAAAAAAGTTGCAGAAAAGCACTGGACTACAGAAAAAACTCCTGAACTAAATCATCTGGTGTATTTCAAGGATGTAATGAAATCAGTTTGGAAACCAGGTTATGTATCAATTTTGGCAAGGGGTTTTGCCTTTGTTTCTGTAGAAGAAAAGCTGTGGATTCCATCCAAATTGCTCAAGATTAGATCCAAACAGGAGAAATCTTGGGAGAAGGAAAGATGACAGCTCATTCACAAAGTCATATTCCACGAGGTGTATAGAAACCTCACAAAGGAAAGGAAAGTGTTTTGTTCTTATCTTAAAAGGAAAACCCATGTCCAAAAGGAAAGAAGACACTGAACTTATAGATACCTAAAGAAGAAAGGATGGTTATCCAAAAGAACCATGGAACAAAGAAGAATCTGATGTTTGGTATCAATGTCTAATTCTCTCAATTTATATCCTTATAAAATCTATTTCTCTTTACTTCCTAATATGCTTTTGGTCCCAGTTCACTTAAACCAGAGCTGGTTTTGGAACTGGATATGGCTCTCCTCCTCAAGCACGTTGTTAAAATGAAATTCAGAGATTCTGTATTACATCAAGTAGTCAATTGATGCAATATGGAAGAAAACAAAAATTTAGGGACTGTCATTTGTCTATACTCAGATCTTCCTCTGAAAGTCTAATTTCCCACATATTTCCTGTCTTCCTTATTGTTGTCTTTCCTGGTATGGATACATATAAAAGCTAAAATTTCTTTGTTGACATTAACCCTTTGAGTTTTCCACAGAGAACAAAGAAATTCCTAACAGCAATCTTTGAGCATTCCAGAAAGAAAATGGGACCCTACTTCATCAATTCCATTTGATCCAACTTTATGTATCTGAACTGACAAACCCTGAAACCGGTTTGGGAGTATATTGCTCCAGACAACTCCAGACTAATTAGCTGATATGGTGCACCTTCTTATGATACTCTGGACACAGCCTCAGACAAGAACATCAACCAAGATAAGAACTTCAATCAAGCATTCCCCGTCAAACAGATACTGGTACAAATGTTTTAGCTAGTTTACTTGAGATTTTCACTACACTAACAGTTTCTTCCTACAAGATCCCATGAGGTTATCATCATCCCATTTCAGTAGGAAGTAATTCTGGGAATACTATGGTGCCTTTCCCTACTGTTGATATTACAAGATAACCTGTTAGGGTTAGTTCTCAATTGTTTAGGGTTGGGATTGGAAGGAGGTGTTCAGACTACATCATCTCTTTCAGATAAGTTTAGGTTTAGATGGAATAGACATTCTTAGGATGGGATATAGGTAGATTACTATATGTCCTGGTGATTTATAATTTGTTCATCATAATTGATCAAACTATGTAAGGTCTTATATCTACTCATGATATTTGATGCATAAATATCCTTATCATATTCTGTGTATATATGCTTTATATATGTTTGAAACATTTTGTATATTGACTCAAATTTTCTTTAGACTAAAAGGGGAATTGTAGGGAGAGATCTTAGGCAACTGTACTACTGCATCGCCATTTGGGCGTGGTCACAGGTATGTACTAAGGACAGGAGATAAAGATCTGGGGGAAAGGAGACGCGCTGTCACTTGGGGTTCCAGTCAGGTCTCAGAGAGCAGTGAGTAGACCTTGGATTCTCGGCTTCTCCTGTAAGTAACTTTTCCCTAAATAAACATCATATGACAACCTACCCTGTCTAGCTTAATACTCCCCGATAACCTGTACACTGATAAAAAGTTTGGTGCAAAAATCCCCACTATTATTGTATGTTTGTCGCTCATCTAAGTTCTAATAATGTTTAAGAAAGTACATGCTCTAATATTTGGAACATGTAGACTTACAATCACTACAACTTACAATAGGTACTTGATCACAATAAATTAACTTAGTGTGTTATTTGTCACAGTTTTTATCTCAAAATGTCTTATAAGACATAAATTGGAAACTTTTACTCCTTTATGTTTCAATTTGTTTAATATATCATTCCATCCTCTCTATTTCTGCTTCATGCATCTGTACTAATGAGTTTTCTGGAGCTAGTACATTGTTGGTGCTAATGTCTTTAACTGATTCAACTAGTCTGTGTATATCAGTTGGAGAATTTAGGTAGTTTATACTGAAGGTTATCACTGATAAATAAGGACTTAATAGTTATACTTGTTGATTTTCTTCTAGTTATTTTGAATGTTTATTAATCTTTTTGAATCATATTGTTCATCTTTGTTTTGATATTTTCTATATTGCTAAAATTTAATTTTCTATTTCTGAATGTATGGTTTTCTAGCAGAGTTAGAAGGATATTGTATTAAACAAAATTAGGCAAATGGTCATATGGAACCATGGCTTAATGGGATAACTGGCTGATAATGAAAAACAATTGATATTATTTATGACATGCTTTCACAACTATTTTAATTCAGTGCATGAGCTTAGAGTAGGTGTTCACATTTTACAAATAAATACTGTATAGCAAAAATCATAGGCAAACTAAGAAAGACATATGCTTTCTGTTTATATTTATTTATTTGTTTGTTTGTTTGCTTTAGAAACACTCTTATTTACAAATCCATCCCCCAATTCCTCACCCGCCTGATGGGGAACGTTCTTCTGTCTATATGTTTGACTTATTGGTTGATGAATAAACCACTGTTGACAATGGGGAAGCAAGATAGAGGGGACTATGAGTCGAGGAGAATTCTGAGAAATGTAGGAAAGATTAGGGAGTCGCCTTGTGATCCTGGGAAGATATGACCATATATATATATATATATATATATATATATATATATATATATATATGTAGGTATGAGTCAATGCTTAAGACAGAACTACCCAATGATAAGCCATGGACATTGACCAACAGCATTACAACTAATAGAGTGTCAGTGTATTATTTGGGGTTGATGCAACACTGAGACCAGGCTTGCGGGAAGAGTTATAACATGATGCAGCCTTCAACATGCAGCAAGATTTTCTATGAGAATCCAACAAAAGATTAAAAGGGAATTTAGAAACAAATGAGCAGAGAAAAACCCTCCTTTCTCCCCCACCCCCCGTCCTGTCAATTTGCTCAGGAGTTCTTGTCCCCCTATACTTATTCAGGGGACCATGACTTCTAGTCTTGGGGTCCTTCTTGTTTCCTAGCTCATCTGACCGTGTGGATTTTAGGGTGATAATCTTTTGCTCTATGTCTAAAAACCATATATGAATGAATACATAAAGTGTTTGTCTTTTTGTGACTGGATTATCTCTCTCAGGATGGTATCTTCTAGTTTCATCAATTTGCCTGCAAATTTCAAGACACAATTTTTTTTTATGCTGAGTAGTACTCCATTGTGTAAATGTACCACGTTTTCAATCCATTATTTAATTGAAGGGCATCTAGGTTGCTTCCAGGTTCTGGCTATTACAAACAACGCTGGTATGAACATAGCTGTCCATTTGTTCTTGTTGTATGAATATGTTTTTTTGATTTGGATATATGCCCAGGAAAGGAATTGCTGGATCTTGAGGTGGACTCATTCCCATTTTCCTGAGAAAGCACCATACTGATTTCCAAAGTGGTCTTATAAGTTTGCATGCCCACCAACAATGGAGGCATGTTCCCCTTTCTCCACATCCTCTCCAGAATAAACTGTCATTTGTGTTTCTGATTTTAGCCATTCTGGCTGGTGTAAATTGATATCTCAGAGTTGTTCGAGTTGTATTTTCCAGATGACTAAGGATGTTGAGCATTTCTTAAGTGTCTTTCAGCTACTTTGGATTCCTCTGAGAATTCTCATTTAGTTCTGCATCCCACTTTTTAATTGGATTGTTTGGTGTTTTGGTGGCTAGCTTCTTGATTTCTTTGTATATTTTGGAAATCAGCCCTCTGTCAGATGTGGGGGTAGTGAATAACTGTTGCCTTTCTGTGGGCTACTGTATTGTCTTGTTGACTGTGCCCTTTGCCTTACAGAAGCTTCTCAGTTTCAGGAGGTTCCATTTATTGTCGATCTCAGTGTCTGTGCTACTGATGTCACATTCAGGAAGCAGTCGCCTATACCAATTCAATCAAGGGTATCTCCCACTTTCTCTTCTAAGAGGTTCAGTGTGGCTGGGTTTATGTTGATGTCTCTGATTCATCTGGACTTAAGTTTTGTGCATGGTGATAGATAAGGATCTAACAACTGCAGTCTTCTAAATGTCAGCATCCAGTTATGACAACATCATTTGTTGAAGATGCATTCTTTTTCCACTTTAGCTTCTTTGTCAAAAATCAGGTGTTCAATTAGATTCCATTGTTCTACCTGTCTATTTTTGAGCCAAGACCAAGCTGTTTTCAGAACTACAGCTCTATAACAGAGCTTGAAATCAGGAATGGTGATGCCTCTGTAAGTTTCTTTATTGTACAGGGTTGTTTTGGCTGTTCTGGGTTTTTGTTTTTCCACATAAATTTGAATATTGTTCTTTCAAGGTCTGTGAAAAATTGTGCCAGTATTTTGATGGGGATTGAGTTGAATCTGTGGATGATTTTGATAACATTAACATTTTTCTTTCTTGATCCTACCTATCCAAAAGCATTGGAGAAGTTTTCATTTTCTGGTATCTTCTTTAATTCCTTTATTTAAAGATTCAAAGTTCTTGTTATGCAGGTCTTTCCCTTGTTTGGTTAGCATTACCCCAGGATATTTTATGGGTTTTTTTTTGGTATTGTAAAGGGTGATGGTTCTCTGATGTCTTTCTCAGAACATTTATCATATGCATATAGAAGGGCTTCTGATTTCTTTGAGTTAATCTTGTATCCTGCCACTTTGTTGAAGGAGTTCCTTAGGCGAGTTTTTTGTAAACTGTTATATCTTCTACAAATAGTGAAATTTTGCCTTCTTATTGCTCTTTCTAGCACTTCAAGTACAATGTTGAAGAGATATGGAGAAAGTGGACAGCCTTCTCTTGTTCCTGATTTTGTCTTCTTCCTCATTGTAGGGGTATGGCATGGAGTTTTCTCTATTTAGTTTGATGTTCGATATTCATTTGCTGTATATTGTTTTTATCATTTTTAAGTATGTTCCTGTTATTCCTAATCTCTCCAAGCCTTTTATTATGAAGGGGTGTTGGAATTTTGTCAAAGGATTTTTCAGCATCTAGTGAGATGATCATGTGTTTTTTCTTTTTTAGTTTGTTTATGTGGTAGATTATATTGACAGATTTTCATATGTTGAAACATCTCTTCATTCCTGGGTGAACCCTACCTGATCATGGTGGATGATTTTTCTGATATGTTCCTGGATTCAATTTGTCAGTATTTTATTGAGTGTTTTTGCATCAATGTTCACAAGGGATGTTGGTCTGTACTTCTCTTTCTTAGATGTGTCTTTGTGGGGCTTGGTTACCAAGGAAATTGTAACCTCAAAAAAAGAGTTTGGCAATGTATTTCTTACTTCTATTGTATGTAACAATTTGAGAAGTATTGGTATTACCTCTTCTTTGAATTCCTGGTAGAATTCTGCAATGAAGCCATCTGGCCCTGAGATTTTTTTGATTGGGAGACTTTTGATGACTGTTTCTATTTCATTAGGGGTTATAAGGGGTTATAGGTCTATTTAAATTGCTTAACTGTTCCTAATTTAATTTAGGTATGTGATATCTATTCAGAAAATTGTCCATTTCCTTTAAATTTTAGAATTTTGTGGAGTATAGGTTTTCAAGTATGACCTGATAATTCTGTGCATTTCCTCAGTGTCTGTTGTTACATCACAGTTTTCATTTCTGATTTTTTTTAGTTAGGATGATCTCTCTCTCTCTCTGCATTTTGGTTAACTTGGATAAAGTTTTGTCTATCTTACTGATTTTCTCAAAGAACCAACTCTTTGTTGCCTTGATTCTTTGTGATGTTTTCGTAGTTTCTACTTGTTGATTTCAGCCCTCAAAATTATTATTTCCTGACATCTACTCCTTCAGGTTGAGTTTGCTTCATTTTATTCTAGAGCTTTCAATTGTGCCTTTAATTCTCTAATGTGACTATTCTCCAGTTTCTTCATGTGGACACTTAGTGCTATGAACTTTCCTCAAAGTGTTCCATAAGTTTGGGTATGTTGTATCTTCATTCTCATTAAATTCTAAGATGTGTTTAATTCCATTTTTTATTTCTTCCTGGACCCAGGTATGGTGCAATTGTGCATTGTTCAATTTTGATGAGTTTTTAACGTTTCTGCAACATGTGTTGTTGAATTTTAAATTTAAAGCATGGCGATCTGGTAAGATACAAGGGGTTATTCCAAATTTTTAGTATCTGTGGAAGTTTGATTTGTTGCTGTGTATGTGGTCTATTTTAGAGAATGTTCCATGATGAGCAGAGAAGAAGGTATATTCTTTTATGTTTGGATGGAATGTTCTATAGATATCTATTAAACCAAATTGGGTCATAACTTCTGTTAGTTCTTTTATTTTTTTGTTAAGCTTCTGTCTGGTAGTCCTGTCTAGGGGTAAGATTGGGGTGCTGATGGCTCCTACTATAAGTGTTTAAGGTTTTTTGTGTGTTTGAGCTTTAGTAATTTTTCTTTTATGAATGTGGGTGCTTTCATATTTGGGACATTGATGTTCAGAATTGAGGCTTCATTTTGATGAACTTTTCCTGTGGTGAATATGAAACACCCTTCTTCATCTCTTATGATTGATTTTAGTTTGAAGTCTAATTTGTTGGATATTAGAATTGCTAATCCAGCTTATTTCTTGGGTCCATTTGATTGGAAAAATCTTTTCCAAACCCTTTACTCTGAGGTAACATCTGTCTTTGTGTACAGAAGAAGGATGCAGTCTGTGTACATATCCATTGTGTCAGCCTGTGTCTTTTTTTTTTTTTTTTTTTTTTTTTTTGGTTTTTACGAGACAGGGTTTCTCTGTATTGTTTTCGAGGCTGTCGGTCCAGCCTGGCCTCGAACTCACAGAGATCCGCCTGCCTCTGCCTCCCGAGTGCTGGGATTAAAGGCGTGTGCCACCACCGCCCGGCTCAGCCTGTGTCTTTTTATAGGCAAGTTAAGCCCATTTACATTGAGGGATATTAATGACATCCTTCCTGTCTGGGTGGGTCCACTCAATTCGAGGAGCAGACCCTGGAAGATCCAAGGAAGGGGTGATGGGAGGGAGTTGGGGCCTGAGAAGAGCCCACATTCACCTCAAGCAGAGTGTGCCAGGTATGTGGGGAAGCTGACATGTGCTTTCTTATATAGAGAGAAGTTAAAATCATTTGGTATAAACATAAAATACGACTACTAGAAGTTGGGAAGGTTATAGTGAAGGTTGTAAAATAGGGAGGTTGGACATGGTTGTGGCATAATGTATGCGTTATGGAGCTATTTTGCCAAATCTTGCTAATATGTGTAGACAGATATTTCTCTCTCCCAACAGCCAACTTCCAAATCATAAATTTAGACTTACTGTTAAATATGAACGCTCAACCAATAATTTAGGCTTGTTTTTAGCTGGTTCTTGTAACTTGCATTAACCCATTTATGTTACCGTGGCTCGTTCACTTCATCTACATATTGTCCATCCTACTTTCTTGTTTTCTCCATGTCTGGCTGGCAACTCTGCTTTCTTCTTCCCAGCATTCTCTGTGCCTGGAAATCCTGTCTAGCTATTGGCTATTGAGGTTTTTTAAAAACCAATCAGAATGGCAATTATTCACAGTACACAAAAGTTATTCCACAACAAGTGGAATTTATACATGCTGCTTGTGATGGTTAATATCTGTTGCAACTTGACTGTATCTGGAATCAATGAGTCATGGGCCTCTGAGTATATGCATAAGAATTTTCTTTACTAGATTGTTTAAAGTGACCAAGATAATATGTGATTTATAACTGTTCACATTTAATCAATGTACAAGGGATATTCTAATAATGCCACATTTGAATATAATGAAATATGGCATATTGCATATGTAAAATTGAAAATTTTTATGATACATGATGGGTAGCTTCATCAAGTTGGTAGCAATTACCATATATAGATTGGTATGGGTATAAGTAAATCATACAGACAAAAGTCAAGTTTATTCCTGGAAGCACTAGTTTCCTTTTGGACTTTTCTTTAAGTACTAGAAACTGAAGGTTTATTATTTATTAGGTGAGTTATAAATACATATTATGCTGTTCTAATGATGTCCATCATAAACTGTATTCTAATGTTGTGATATCAGTTTATTTCCCCTCAAGCCTTATGTGATTTATATTTCTTCAGAAATAAATATAGAATGATAAAGCTCATGTAGTCTGCTCATTCACACCTATTTGCATGTTTATGCATCTAAGATAAAAGTGTGCCCTTTTCTTCCAGTTCATAGGAGTTCTGTGGACTTAATGTTCTCATCATACCATCTCTGGGCATATTTATCTGGAATTTGAATGTGAATTGTATTTATTACCCAATGAATATTATGTTTCTGCAAGACAATATTTAGATATTTAGGATAATTAGTCTTATAGAATGGGAGTCATTACTTTTATTTTATTGCTGATACAAGTTAGGTTTAGTCTCAATTTTTTCTGATGAACTTGATAAAAATGTTGTAACTCTTTTCAGAGTATCTTGTTCTATGTCTTCTATAAAGGAGAAAATATTAAAAAGGCTCTTATTTTCTTTGAGTCCCAAAGGCATTGGAAAGCTAAACATCCATATATATTAAAAATCCCTGGGTAGAAATATATAATTAAAGCAGATTCACAAACCAAAATAATAACTATTTTTAGTTTTGATTGCCAGTTAGGAAAACATGGTTCACAACAAATGTAAGAAGAATCTGTTGCTTGAGGTTACACATTTTCAAACCTGCCCAATTTCTTATCAATGACAAGAGTCTCTACAAGAAGGTAACTGCCAAATGAAGCACAGAGAACAGGAGAGCATAGAGTACTGGGTAAACTTGCTCACAGAACAGAAGTACAGAAGTTATACACTTCTAAAGAGAGAGGAAGGGAATGGGCTTGACCTAGTCAGCAGTTGATCTAGAAAAGTTCTGTGTCTGAGAAATAAAAGGACTAAAGAGAAACAAATGAATTAAATTCTCTGGACTTACAGATCTGTATTTAATATTACAGTATTCCTGTATGAAAAATAAACTTTTGTTGGTATGTATAATCCATACAGATTATGATCATTGTGGAAGTAAGTCCAGTTCCCAGAGATCCAATGACCTCTTCTGACATCTATGGGTGTTAAGACACAGACCAGTTGTACATACATACATGCATGGAGAAAGCCATACACATCTGAAATAAATAAATATAAGAAAGGAAACATATATTAAATGTGTATGAGACTGAATAAAACACACAAAAGTCACCCCTCCATATATGTCCTTTTAGATATCGATTTCTTCTCAGGCAAGCTGTCAAGAATTCTGTGGTGTTACTTTGATGTAGTATTTCTTCACAATTGGTGAAAATAATCACTGCCAAGTTGTTTATATTTGTTCTTCCAGAAACTACTAACTTTCTCTCTCTCTCTCTCTCTCTCTCTCTCTCTCTCTCTCTCTCTCTCTCTCTCTCTCTCTCTCTCTGTCTCTCTGTCTCTCTCTCTCTCCTCACATACTTACACTGCTTCCATTGTTGCCTGCATCTAGGGGTGCATATTTCAGCTACCCCCATCATATTCTGTTCTATATTTATAGAAGAGGAAAAACAGCTCATAATCATTCCGCAGAAGAAGGAAAATCATTTCACAAGACATTTTCTCCATCCCCTCTCTTCCTAAGCACTGTACCATACCCTCAGCTGCACTCTGCAGACACCAGGTAGCTTCCTCTGTGGAAAGAGATAAAATTATGGCCTCTTTGCCTCACACATAGGAAATCCTAAAATGTGAAATGGACTAGCACTATAGTCAATAAGGATAAAAAAACAAAAATACATATTCTGCATTTTTATTTTTGTGTAACTGCTCAGTGAAAATACACTACCATTAATTCAGTGTCTTTGTAGAGCACTGTTTGCCAGGGAACAAGTTCCTTGTGCAGTCACCAGGTCTGAAAAATAACTGAATGAATAAATAAATAATAACTTCTATTGGATCACTGTTGATTACTGTCAGCTATGATTGTAATATCACTTTGTAGGAGATTTTTAGAGTCTCAGTGCAGCATGAAACAACACCCAAGCTGTAAGAAAAATCAAACCAAGAAAATGCACCTTTGATCTTGCCTTTGACCTTAACATCTCTGTACTCTTGTGTGAAGAACACTTCCCTGTGTCTCCATAACAATCAATAAGCAAAACCAGATGCAAAGTTGTTGGCTAAATGGTGTTAACATGCCTCCTGCACCTCCATCTCTTTTTTTCCTAACCTTTTGAGACCTTGAGAGTAAATCAAACACAGATGCATCCATGCCTTAGATTCATAGTTGCTTCAATCTCTTCTCAGCTAAAAATAACCTGGACAGCTCATTAATTACAAGGCCTGTATTTTTTCCTGTGGATCCTAGTAATACTCAGCTTTTTAAAGTTTGGGTTACCCTGACTTTGAGAGCAAACAGGGCTAGATGTCCATAGAAACCTAAGTAAACAAACAGGGTCATTTCTTTAGCTACAATAATGACCTCTCTCCTAACTCAGCCTTGTAGAACTTAGGAGTCTTGTGAATTCTTGTGGGTGATTTTCCTACTTCCCTACTTCCAGCCATTATACCAAAGGCAGTTCACTGTGAACACAGATATAAACCATACTGACAGAAAAGATATCTTCTCAAATACTGCTACTGCTGTGTTAAAAATGTTCCATACTGGTTCTTTATGATAGAAGCCACAATGTGAAAATTCTATTGTCCTAGATTTTCATCTACATCTTCACAATGTCAGTTTCTATTAATACGAGTCATTATTGCACCGACTTGCAACTTGGCCAGTCTTTGTAAACACAGGCTATGACTTTGTTACAACAAAATGTTTTCCAAAGAGGTGCAATTGGCTTCTAAGACATACCTTACCCACACCTGAAAGATGCCAAATACTACTGGTAGTAGAGGACATAAATAAATACAAGATTTTAATCTAAATATATATGTATTTGTAAGCTAAAAAGTGAATATAAGTATCACATTTTATATAAGTGACATTTTACAATTAGTTTCCAATGACTTACTATCAAAGAAGGGAATATTAACTGAGATAATCCGTGTGATCATTTATTTTAAAGATAGAAAGATAGTGTTTGGTAGTCATCATTTTGCATATGTTAAGTAACTTTCTAACACTGTGAAAAGCACAATTTTCTACTAATGATTCATAATACATAGTCACTCAATTTAAAATGATTTAACGACAATTGAATGGGGCTGTTCTCAGTTTTGTGTCCTGGCTAGTAATGATTTTTCTACCTAAGATTAGAGTTTTGATTTATTTTTATTAACAGAGTGTGTGTGGGGGGGTTAGATAGATACATAAATGCACTTCGAATAGAATTTTCTGTTCTTTATTTACCTTTTGACACTTCTGTAATATTTTCCACAACAAAAATAGTTCTTATATTCTTTTCTCTCTAGTAATATTTTTATTTTTCTTCTCTAATACAATACCTCTTCACAGAATCTTCCCCTCCCTTCTCTATCCTCAGTCCCTTCCCAACTCCCTTCTTCCCCATATCCACTGCTCCTCTGTTTCCCTTAAGAAAAGAGCAGGCTTCCCAATGATATCAAACAAACAATAATAATAAGATGCAATAAGTCTAGGCATAAGCCTTCATATCATGACTGGACAAGGCAATCTGGTAGGAAGAAAAGGGTCTCACGGGCAAGTAAAAGAGTCAGAGACCCCCCTTCACTCCCACAGTTAGGAGTCCCACGAAACCTCCAAGCTAATCAACCACAGCATGTATGACAAAGCCCAGCTCAGATCCATGCAAGCACTGTTATAGACTACCACTTCCGTCTCTGTGAAGCCCTATAGGTCCTGATTAGTTGATTCTATAATCTGTGTTCTTCTGGTGTCCTTGACCTTCCTGGCTGCTACAATCTTTCCTCCTGCTCTTCTGCAGGGTCCCCCAGATCTGACAAGTGTTTGACTGTGGGTATCTACATCTGTGCCCATCAGTTGCTGGAGGAAGCCTCTCTGATTATGTTTGGGCTACACACTGATATATGAGTACAGCAGAACATCATTAGGGATCATTTAAATGACTTTTTTCTTTGTCAGTTGTGTTCCAAAACTCACATCCAAGTCCAAGTGGAACAAAGATCTCAACATAAAAATAGACACACTGAACCTAGTAGAAGAAAAAGAAGTGGGAATACTCACAGCCCTGAGCACATCTGCACCGGAGATAATTTCCTAAACAGAGCATCTATAGCATATTCAGTAAGATCAACAATGAATAAATGGGAACTCATGAAACTGAAAAGCTTCTGTAAGGCAAAGGACATCATCAATAAGGTGTCCCTACAAAATGGGAAAATATTCTCACCAATTCTATTTCTGATAAAGGAATAATATCCAAAATATTTAAAGAATTCAAGAAACTAGACATCAACAAACGAAACAATCTAATTAAAAATTGGATACAGACTTAAACAGAGAATTCTCAATAGAGAAAAACTTAAAAATGTTTAACATCTTTAGCCATCAGGCAAACGTAAATCAAAACAACTTTAAGATTTCATCTTATACCTGTCAGAATGACAAAGATCAATAACACAAGTGACAGCTCATATTGGCAAGGCTGTGGCGCAAGGGGAACACTCATTCATTGTTTGTGGGAGTGCAAATTGTAACAGCCACTATGGAAATCAATATGGTAGTTCCTCAGAAAATTTAGAATTAATCTTCTTCAGTTTCCTGCTATACTACTCTTAGGCATATACCTAAAAGACACCCTATATTACCACAAGGATACTTGCTTTTCTATATTCATAGTGGCTTTATTCATAACAGCCAGAAGTTGGAAATAGCTTATATGTCCTCAACTAAATAATGAATAAAGAAAATTGGTGCATATTTACACAATGGAATATTACTCATCTGTTAGGAAAAAATGGCATCATGAAATTTGCAGGCAAATTTATGGAACCAGAAAAAAGCCATCCTGAGGTAGAAAACCCAGACCCAGAAAGATAAGCATGATATGTACTCACTTATAAATGGGTATTAGTTCTTAAGTAAAGGATAATCTCACTATAATTCATAGACCATAGAGACTACATAATAAATAGGGCTCTGGTAGGGACATCTCTCTAGGGAGGGAAAATGGAATAGGTTTTGTTTGTGAACGGGGGGCAAGTGCGAATGGTATCAGAAGAGCTCAGGTTGGAGAGAGAGGGGCCAAGGAAAAACTACCAGGAGCGAGACCTGGAATATGTGAAACTTTGGGGGATGATGTGGAAACCTAGTGCAGAGAAAACTTCTGGGAAGCTATGAAGGTTACTCTAGTGAGGTCTCCTAGTAACAAAGAATATGGAACCTGAACTGAGCTAGGCTCCCAGTTAGGGACCTGGGACACCAACCCAGCCACAAAACCTTCAACTCAAAACTTTTCCTGTGACTAGATGTACTGGAGCCATGATGCCTTGGAGTTTGTGGGTGTGGCCAACCAATGATTGGCCTAACTTGAGAGCCATTCAGTGAGAGGGAGTCTACGCCTGACATTGCCAAGATGTCCAAGAACAGGAAGGTGAATGGCTCAGAAACCCTAGCAAATTATTTATTCACAGAGTGTAAGAAAATAGGACTTTTATCATGCCATTTAATTGTAGTTCTGGGCTTTATAGTAGGGAAATATGACAATTTTCAGACTGACAGCCACCCATATTTGTACAATATGATCACCTATAGTGGCACCCTTTCTTGGGCAGACTGTTAAACCATATATTTTTTGGTCTGAAGGTGATCAGAAATAGTGAGTCCAGCAAAATCACATAAATATTTAAAGCTAAAATAACTGAGAAAACCTTCAGTTGGGCTTATCTTTCATGCAATTTCAGAGGATTGTATCTTTAACAAGATATTTTTAGTGTTCAAAGGAAGGAAGGCATTTGTTTAACCTTAGGCTTAATAAAATAGGTTTTCAGAAAGTATGTGTTTTAATGAGCAAATCTGAATGTGTATTTTCCACAAAATAAAATCACATTCACTTTTCAAGATTACTTATAATTTTAAGATACCAAACACAAAAAGTTCAGTCAGCTATTAAAGGCAAGTAGAATTGCACTGTGGGGTTCTGTAGAAAAGCAGGTTTTTCGACTTTTGTAAAAATATGTTTCTTCACTGTGGCTGTACCACAGGACAGGTTGGTCACAAGCAGACCTTGTCATTAGCTCTTTGAGGATCCCACAGAAGAAGTTCATAGAGAAAGGAGACACTGTAGCACAGTCCTGTGAAATAAGGTCTCACAGGCCTACACAGCACCTTTTCTCTAAAGACCACCCTTCCTCCCTCCATCTCTCCCTTCTGCTGCTTCCCTCCTGCTTTTTTCTCTTTTGTTTATTTGAGTGCTATTCAATTGTAACTAAGATGATGAAGCGATCATTTGTCTGCCAAATCTATTACATAGAAAAAGTTTTAAGCAAAAACTGCCACATAGAGCTAACCACAAAAGAGATGTTTGAATTGTACATGAATGGGTAGAAGGCACCACCCTTACTTTCTGGTTGCTTCTCTCACCAAGAGGACCTTATTCATAGGGGTACATTGACTTTTCCTGACCACATGCACCCTAAGCATGCCCATTTGGTTCTGTTTGCCAGAACAAACATGTATGACATTTGCTCTTCTCAGAAGAGGAAGTGTAAACACAAACCCATTCCTTGTCTGCAGTTTACCTAAGACTCTTGTTATCCCAATTTCATATAAACACAGCCCAGGCTAAAAACTCTGAGTGTATTCTCATGTACTGTGAACTTCGACTCAGCCAGATATCTGTCACGCTTGTAAAAGAGAGAGTGGGCTGGCTGCCTTTGAAAGGTGAATACTCCCTTACCTTTACATATTCCGGGAACTGCCTACAAAGTTAACTGCATTTTTTGGCCAGAAGACACATTTAATTTGGCTCATATTCCATCTCTCATTAACAAAGTTATTTATAGACTATGAATGATAGATGATTTGCCTCTTTCCATCTGGACTGTTACCAGGGCTCTATAGTTAACTTAAGCCCTTTCATAATGAATAAAACTGCAGGATGTAAATCCTAGCTGTTTGTTTCAAATCAGCTCATCATATGTTATTATAGAAGGTCAGTTAGAGATCAGTACCAATCACCGTTATAAATAGACTCTTTCTGACATGGATATCCTCTCTGTCTTCTCTTTCTGTCTTGCCCAAATAGATGTGTCACAGTCCAGAAAAGTCAGGTACCTTTGCAAAATGGCAGGATCTAGCGCCATAATTAATTCACAATCCTAAAACTGAAAGCAATTAAAATAGTTTGAGCTTTGAATGACTTGATGATTCCAAATGTCATAAAATTCTTAGTTAACAATTAGATCAGAGTCCTAGAGAAATCCCTAAATCAGAATGAAGAGAAGGTGTCCAATCAGGGTTTGATTTCCTTTGAGAAGTCCTCATAAACAGGTTCATCTTATTTCGTGTGTATTATCCTCTAGCCTACTGTTATTGTGTCCAGAGCAGAAGTTTGTTTTTGTTTGTTGTTTGTTTGTTTTTGCCAGCAGAGTTGCTGCACCTAAACCTGCTGCTGTGTCATCCGGTAACTGTGACTCTGCAGTGACTGGCCCACTTTGATCCAGTGGGACAGCCCCTAGCTACACCTCTTGTGCCTCCTGATGCTGCCACCAAATGTAGTTTTTAACTAAATCTCTATCATTTTATTTACTAATAAAGACTCGTGAGTAAGAGACTGAGCTGAAGCCTTCTAGCACAGAGAGGTTAAAGAACAACTAGCTGACCTTTCCTCTCTCAGAGAGTGTCTGTTCTGTAGCTCCAAACCAAAAAGGACCATCACACTCAAATTCACTCCCTACTGTGTCCCCTGTGTCTCTCTATCTGCTTCTAGTTGCCCTCTGACTCTCTTTTATTATAACTAAGGAAAACAATAACCATAACTCTCTTCTGTCTTCAGATCCATCAAAGACCTCAGAAGGATAACATATAAACTCTACAATTGACAGAGACACCTCACTGCCTGGACAGTAACCTGAAGTTCCTCTGTAATAATGGAGCATCCATCTTCAGCCGATAGGCCATAGTGTGTCTGGCAGACTTCTCATCAAAGCAGGAAATTTTAAACTGTCAACCTGTATTGGCAGTTTGCTAATTTTTCTCTGTGTCCCGCAGAATGTCTGGCAGACTTTTCCATGAAGCAAGAACCCTGCAGGACTGTCCCATCTTTTCTTGTCTCATTCAGCAGTCACTTTCCTCTGGGTCCTGCATGTCCAGTTTATACAGCATAATGTCAAGCCATATACGCAAGAGCCGTTTCTTGCCCAAATGTCTATTTCTGCCATGTTGAAGGCAAACTCCATAATGAATTTCTTCAACGACCATCTTCCTCTCTGACATAGTTGGTTTTACTAGGTACAGTTGTGTCTCATAGTCATGAAAAACTCTAAACCATTTTAAATGTCATTTTCTAAGATCTTGAAAGGTTTGAAGACTATCTTTCCGTCTCAAATATATTTCTGTATATATAGAAAACCTAACTATCATAAGTTTTAACTATTATGGATGACTATAATCTGAATTTAATGATACCCTGCATTTTTAAATGAGCTGTATAGACACAATATCTAAACAAGAGAAATATACCTATAAAAATAACCTTAAATTTGTATCAATAAATCAAAATCCATACCAACACAAGGTATGCTCATTTCTATATCATATTCCACCTTTTTTCCATTAAAAAGAGATTGGCTGTGATCATTAACTATTTATAACCAAGCACATTTAAATGGAAAGAAACATTTATAAACAATATTTTGGAATTTGTGTGTCGTTCTCTCCAAAGTGCTTCCTGCTATTTAGGAGTGTTGTCAGTGCCATGGAGTTCCTGAGAATATCCAGAGACCTGGCCAAATTGTAGCTGCAGGAGTCTGAGGCTGCGTTTTCTCGGTTTTTTTTGCAGGTTGGATCACCTGGGCCAATGCTTCATGGGGCTCTTGCTTGATCAAACTGTACTTATCTGGAAAGAATCCCAGCTTTTCCTTTTCTGTGGAAACAAAAACAAAATCTCTTTTCCAAAGTTACATGTCCTCAGACTTAAATTTAAAACTTAAGGCATTTTGAAAATATATATGTTGGTTTTATCCAGCAACATTTATAATCAAATGTCTTTTAGCAGTTGTTGTTCCTTTCTCAGCAATTAAACAATTCAAAGACAACATGATAACACACAGTATCCAGACTCTCTGTGTACTTTCCATCTTTAAGTGTTTTTTATTACTCTATTTCTTTTACTGTTTTTGGTTTTGTGTTTTTGAGAGAGTGTTTCACTGTGTACATTTTTCTGCCCTTGAACTTACTCTGTACACCAGGCTGGCCTTGAAATCACAGAGATCCACCTGTCTCTGCCTCCCTAGTGCTGGGATTAAAGGCGTGACCCACCACAGCCAGCTACTCTATTTCTTTTCCTTTTTTTAAAAGGACTTTCTTTATCCTTTGTCTTTTTTCTCCCAAGCCTACATATATTTTAAACACACTATAAACCATTTAGAAGTTTCTCTTTTTCCTTCTGAATCTGTCTTTACTTTGTATCTCTATCTTTTTCTGGCCACGAGTCTATTATCTGCTAAACAGGATTACTACAATTAAAGCAGAGGGTAGCCCAATTCTATTACTTGACTTTCCAAGAGTCTACCTTAATTTTTAGCTCATGCTTATTGCCACAACTCCATGGGGTTTCTAGGTTCATGCTACCACGTAGAAACAAGCTGCTGCTGGGAGCTCATAAATACCACTTAGTTTTTTTTTTTTAATCAGAGCCTCTTTAAAGAGCCCTGCTCTTTTTGCCACTAATGCTGACTCAGGAAGCCCCCTTAAAGGAACTGAGCCTCTGCTTGTCTCTCACAAGGAGAGCCCACCAGAGAATATGTTGCTACCAAGAAGCTATGCTTGCCTCTGTTCCTTTGTTTATAGAATCCCTTTTTAAGCTTTTGTCAGGTTTTATGTGGAAATTCGTGTCCCAAGTTGGTAGTGCCATTTGAAGACGAGGTTTCTGTTCTGCCTATCTTTCTACCTCTACTGGCCAATCAGTGTTTTATTCATCAACTCATAAGAGAAACATATATACATAATAACATCCCCCATCAATTATATTTAATTTGAACCAAAAAGAGATCATATTGAGTGAGGCTGCTTCTAAAAAAAATACCTAAATACAGAAAAGATCTTCATGATCACACTACAAAGGCATTTTATTCTCAGGGAGTTAATCACAGGAGTAACATAAATCATACTGCCAACCTATATTCTCAAATACAGCTGGAGATTTCAGAGTCCTCTTTTCCAATTTGGCCAGATGAACATAAGTCTCTCTAAAAATTTTACCTGCATTTTCCTTGAATTAGATTGCAAATGCTGGAAGCGTATAATTACTGCCGAAAGGAATAAACGGAAAGAGTGGTATTAGGCAAGCCATTGCATAGTTGGGCTGCTCTCTTCTTTTACACAGGGTCTTCTTCCTGTTTCTTGACCACCAGCTCAGAATCCATCAGCTCATTACAAGCTGTCTTTGTTATATAAACACCAAATCTTCGTGTCAGTTACAAGCACTAAGTTAACATCTAGATCTCTCTCTATGAGATGTATTCACAGTGTCTCTGCTTCCTCATCTATATTCCTCATCTATGTGGAGAGTATAAATTCCTAATACTGCTTTCAACATTTTGGGAAGCAACATATATCAAAACATCTGCAAGTAAGCATTTCTTGGCACAGTAATTATGCATTTCAGACTAAATTGAATTTGGAATTATGGCAAAGCAGGAGCATTATCACCTAATATATAAAATAAGCAGTGTCTTCATTCAAATTCCTGACTATATTTGTTACTCTTGTCACAATAATTAACTTTCAGTATCATCACTGTGAATTCATTTTTTTCCATGTTTCTCTGTGATATGTGACATAAACTTCACAAAGCATCTGCTTGAATGAATAATTAAAATACTAACACTCACATAATCATTACTCATTGTAAAAAATAATACAATTCCAGAAAAGTAAGCAATCAGTCATGGACCTCGTAATGCAGGAAGTGGAAGTCCAATAAACACTTTCATCTCCAAGTTGCCTTTGGTGTTTTATCATCACAGTCATAGAAACCTAACTAAGACACTTTGATTATAGTAGTATTTGCCTGCTTGTCTATATCACTATATATTTTATTTTATTTGAAGTTTTTAACATCTTGTTTGCATCTTCGTTGCTCATTTATAGTCACCTGTGTGAACACAAGGGTTTTGGTTTGTCTTTTTTCTTTATCAAAAGTTCTGCATTAGTATTTTGCAGAAGTCAGTGTTGCCA
The DNA here is from genome assembly GCF_017639785.1 of Mesocricetus auratus. NCBI lineage: Eukaryota > Metazoa > Chordata > Mammalia > Rodentia > Cricetidae > Mesocricetus > Mesocricetus auratus. The sequence goes on along the minus strand of NW_024429193.1, from coordinate 73,559,104 downwards.
TGGTGTTTCCATAGAGTTCTCCATGCTGCAGATAGTTTTGTTCTGTTTTGATAAACAGTGTTTGGACCAAAGTCTGTTGTCCTTGACTTACATGAGTGATGACACTCCACTATCATTTTACAATTGCTGCTGGAAACTTTAGGCTTCAAATTACCATTCAAAATTTTGGGAGACATCTTTTTTTGACTTTGGTTAATTTTGAGGAACGTTGTTTTAAACTTTCACTAAGATAGACATTTAGATGTGGCAATTTTTTAATTTCATTTCATTGAAACTGAAATTTTATAAAGACTTGGTTGGTCAGCTTTCTTAAATTGGTGTTTTTATGAGCCTGGGAAATTTTTATTTCAGTATCTCCTCAAATATTGATTCTCTTTCACTCTTACAATCTAATTTGTATCAGTACATTACAGCTTCCTGTGATCTTTAAGTCCTAAAGAAATTTAAGAATATCACACTGTTCTCATTTTTTATTTTTCTTTGATTTTTAAATTTAAATTTAAATTAGAAACAAGGTTGCTTCACATGTCAATTCCAGGTCCCTCCTTCCCCTCCTCCCATGCCCTCCCACCAACCTCTCTGATATCCCTTCATTTTTAACCCTCAGAAACAGCTGACCTGACAAGGGTTAGTTCTTGAATCCCAGACTGATGGCTGGGAATCCAGCATGGGACTAATCAAGACCCCCTGAACATAGGTGTCCGTGAGGAGGCCTAGGTAATCTATTGGGCCTTGTGTAATAGGTTAGTATTTATTCCAGGTACACAAATGGACTTTGGGTGCACACTGTTCTCATTTTTAAAACTTATATTAGATCTGTCTTCTGGTTTATCATTTGACTCATGAACTCTGTCTAATGTGATACCACTGTTCATCATATATCTGTATTTACTATCTAAAATTTTGTTTTATATTTTAAAAAGTATTATAATCAAGTTGGTGTCTCAGACCTACAATCCTTTCACAAGGAGACAGAGGCAGTGGTCACAAGTTTAAAGACAGCATCAGCTACACATTGAGTTTGAAGTCAACATAGATTGTATGAGATATTGTCTTAGAACAACAAAAATAAAATTAAATAAAATGAGTGCAATTGAGTACACTGTGTTTAAGGTTTATATGTTCAATAGTAGTATCAACGTTATTTCTAATTCCATTAGCATTGTGACTCAGGGAATTTCATAAGTGTCTATGGTGGCTGTTAGGTGTCTGAGTCAGTGTGTGCTACTTTTGACAGATTTAGTCTATGTTTTCTTATTTCTTTGGAAATATAAATGATTCTGTGTTTTTCTCATTAAAATTTTTTGCTTGAAGACCTAGGACAACAGTGGTTTAGTGAGGCTCATGTGGTATTTGATTGTCCTCTTGGCCTGTGGGCAGTATGAAGTGAGAGCTAGTAAAGGCAGAGACTGGGGCCTAAGGTTTCATGAGTGTGCAGATGAAACACACAGACTTCTCAACTAATGAAACACATGTGATGTGGTCTAAGTCCTTTATTTTTCTAGCTATTTTCAATGACAATGAAATCATTAATTTAATATCTTAATGATTGTGGAGATTTGAATCACAATGCAATGAGGAAAAAGTTAGTGTCTTAATTACCACTCCATTGCTATAAAAAGACAACATGTCCGAGGAGACTCTTAAAAAAGAAAATATTCAATTGGGGGATTGCTAGGAGTTTCAGAAGGTTAGTGCAGTAGCATCGTAGCAGACAGTTCATAGGCATAGTGCTGTAACAGTGGCTGAGAGCTTTGTACCCTAATCCACAAGCAGCAGGCAGCAAGAGAAAGAAACAATGGACCTGGTTTGGGCTTTTGAAAACTTAAAGTCCACTCGCAGCAATGTACTTACTTGAAAAGTTAGGCAGAGACATACTCCAACAAGGACACACCTCCTAATCAATCCTTCCCAAAGATTTTATCACCTGGGGATGAAGCCTGCAAATAAATGAGCCGTGGGGACAATTTTCATTCAAACCATCACAATTATGGTGGATAACTTTAGTGAAACTATGTCTCTTTAGTCTCTTCATTTTCTTTGTCTTCAGAGATCTAAACTCTGAAGTCCATCAGGTTGAATTGTGATATTCTTATGGAAATTTTTCTCAGTGATTCTACCAGCTGTACTTACTTTTCTAAATTCCCATTTTCCCTTTGGATTTCAGTTTCATTTATCCTTCTATTTTGTTAGATTATCAATATGTATGTGCAGAGAATCTATGTATGTGTTATGCAGCATCTATGTCTGTGTGCACATGCATATAAACACATACTTATGTATTTATTTGAATAGCATTTGGAGTTTAATTTTGTATATATACTGTAGGCGTATACTCATGAACATTCATGTATGACAATGTGTGAATTTTGGAGACAGCTCTGGATATCTGTTCTTGCATTTCACTTTCTTTGAGACACAATCTATTTATTGCTTTTCTTCTACATAAACCAGACTTCTAAGAAACCAGTCTTCTAAGGATTCACCTGTTTCTGCCTCCCATCTCTGTGTGACTAACAATGAAACTATGAGCATTCCTTCTGTGAATCTTACATTTATGTGGGTTCTTGGTGCTGAGACTTGGGTCTTTACACTTACAGATGAGTGATATAATTCACTGAACCACCTCCTAGGCCCTCCTGAATTTTATTTTTAAATTTCATCTGACATCTGTCTGAATTTTTTATGAGTTGGATTGTGTTCTCCCAAACCCCCAGTGCCACAAAATGTGACTTTGTTTGGAAACAAGATCTTTTCAACTTACAATGAGCTCATGCTCAGTAGCTTGCAAACCTGCCCAAATATGACCGATACATTTATAAAGCAAACACAAACAGGTGTACAGGAAGACTATCAAATGAATGAAATAAATTTAAGGTAAAGACCCTAAAAGCAACACAACTGTAGTGATTTCTAGTGTACCACTAGACATTGAGTGTAGGCATGGTGCAAAATTTCCTCAGAGCCTTCTTAATCTTCAATGAATAAATATTTTAACCCAAGATTTCAAACCTCCAGACTAGAAAATAAATGTATGCTGTTCAAAGTATTCTAGTTGTGTTATTTTATTTTGGTCACTCCAACAAAGTACCACAGTTGGATAGGTTTAAGTCATATTGTCAAAATTTCTTTTAACTATAAGCCTCAGAATACTTTCAAAAATAGCTTCTTGTTCGTGTGTTTTCCAAAGAGCAACATCTGTTCTTCAGCTACCCATTATCTGACAGATTTCTTCTTCTTTCTCTTCTGCATTAAATGCTTTTATCTTTGTTGTTACCAAATACCTGACAAGAAACAACTTAAAGGAAGAAGGATTTATTTTGCCTCAGTGTAAGGTGTGTACAGCCCATACTTATAGGGAAGGCTTGGCAGCAGAATGACTCTGACGGAGGGAGTATAGACATGACATTATTTGCTCACATGTGGTTGGATTAAGAAGCAGAGAAAGAAATAATGTAAATGATGCTATGTCCTGAGGGTTAAAGCCTTGGTCCTGGCAGTACTTATAAGGCATGCTTTAGTATCCACACTCAATAGACCTAATACAAAGAGAGATTGATAATGAAACGAAAGAAAAAAGGAGATGTTCAGTATAGCCACATTTGGAAGAAGAACAAAGAATCCCAGTGACATACCCCCATATAAAATTATTTTTTTATTTATTTATACTTGTAGACCTAGAATTATGCACAGGGCCTTCTAAATGCTACAGGCAGCCTCTACCATTGAGCTACATCTTAGCAGCATTTTAATTATCTATTACGTAACACAAACTTTCTTGTAGTATGCATATGTACTACAATACAAATTGCATTCTATGAGTGTACCATAAATATCTATTATTTTATTATACATTTGTAAGTTAATAAAAGTCACATCAGGTTTAATGTCTTAACATTTTTATTGACTATTCAGATGACTTAAATGTGTGATCAGCTCATTGGCACTATCCATGATCTTATTTTGATGACTTCATTCACATGCTTGTTAGTAAGTTTCTCTAACTCGGAGTTCTCATTAATAAGAAAAAATGTTCCTGTTGTTTTATTCTTACTGGGGTAGTGATGACCTTCGCACATTTTAAGTCTGGTTATGAACTCACTGTTTGTGTGTTTCAAAATATACATGTTATAGTTCAGTTCCCCAATATGATGGTATGAAAGCTGGAGCATTTTGAGGCTAATCGGGCTTGGATGTGGTTGTGAAAGTGGAGTCCCCTTTGTCAGAGCAGACGATGTAGAGTCTTTGTTCTCATAGAGCAAACAAAGAAGAGATTGTGCAAGCAAACAGGGCACTGATGGATGAAATGTGCCTTTTGATAACCTTGGGACTGCCCATTCCCCAGAACAACAGGAAATAAATCTTCATGTTTAAGATACTTCATATGCTGTTCATTTAGCTGAGTAGTAGTGATAGTAGCAGTTTTGCCCCCCTGTGGCCTCACAAACTAACTAGTCTCAGGTTCTTGGCCACTTAATAACGTAAATTATGGGTTCCATCTATGGAGAGAGCCTTACATGCAAGGAAAGAGTTGGTTGTTGTCACTATTCCACCAGCATATCATGCAGGCAGGCCACCACTATAGATCACAGGGTCTACGGCTGGAAGATGTTGATGTTTACCTGATGGGGGAAGTTGTTATGTGTATATGTTATGTCTTATTGGTTTATTAAATAAGGCACTATTGGCCAATAGGGAAGCAAGATAGGTGGGACTAGGAGTCGAGGAGAATTCTGGGAAACAAAGGCACAGGCAGTCATGATGTAGGACACCAGAGGAGTAAGAGGTCTGGAACATTTCTCAGGCAAACGAAGACCACATGGAAATACACAGATTAGCAGTTACCGGTTAATAATTAAGTCAGAGCTGGCCAATAGCTTCATAATTAGTATAGTGTTTCATGTGCTATTTGGGGCCTGAGACAGCTGCGGGACCCAGGCTGCTGGTGGGCAGACTACATGTTACAATTATCTGTCTCCTCTGTTAGTGTTCAGAGTACCTTCAAGTACCATAAACACTAGTCAGTAAGGATAAAGCTTCAAGTTAGGGACTAGCTCAATTTCTCCGTGTTTACTGGCATACGTAAGTATTGTTTCAAAAATTATGGCCTTACCACAGGGTTGCAGAGAGCTAACAATAGCCATGACACTAGCCTATGATGTTTTGGGGTTGTCATGGGTTCCTGCTGCCCAATGATTCAACAAGATGTAACCTATTCCTGTCACTGCAGGTTTTCTTTTGAGGTATGTCTAGTTGAGGCATTGCCTCCCCTATTATTTGATGGCTCCATTTAGATTTCTTTTGTATATTTACATATTATAAAAAGCTTCTACAATAGTGGGTTTTCATATGATTTTCAAAAGGCCTTAAATGTCAGTTTTCCTTCCTTATATTCCCTTCTTTACTTCTCTCTCCCATCGCTGCCCAGTTATTCCTCCTGTTATATTTTCTCTCCTGTATCTCCATATACACATATTGTATTTCCCCTTCCTTGGGAGATCCTCTTCTTCCCGTAGTCCCTTACTAGATATCTTAAATTCTGTGATTATTCACATTGTAGCACATTTATCAAAATCTTAAAAACTAATATCTAAATATAAGAAAAATCATACAATATTTGTCTTTTGGCATCTGGATTACCTCACTTACGGTGATTTTTTTCTAGTTCCATTTACCTGTGTGATTCATAATTTCATTTTTTGTAACAAGTGAATAATATTCCATTGTGCAAATGTACCATGTTTTCATTATCCATTCATCAGTTGATGTACATTTAGGCTGTTTTCAATTTCTGGCTATTATGAACAGACCAGCAATGAGCATGGATGTGCAACTGTCTCTGTAGTATGATATAGAGCCCTTCAGATATGTGCCCAAATGTGGTATAGTTAGATCTTGAGGTAGATCCGTATGTATTTCCAGCTTCCTGAAGGATAGCCACACTGATTTCTATAGTGACTATACCAGTTTGGACGTTCACCAGCAATAAATAAATGCTCTTTCCCCACATCCTCAAAAAATAAAAGATAACTTCATATGCCTATGGTTTACTGTGGTAACCTGTATGTATAACATGTCCCCTTTCAATAGTTGCTAGCTTTATTACTTTTTCAAAAGACCTAATAAGGATAATACCAGTAAATACCATTTTTTATAATGTTGCCATGGTGGCATCTTTATCCTCAGATAATCGAATTGGTGCCTGAAAAACACACTTAACAAGTCAAAGCAATAGCATTTTGCAAACAACACACTATCTTATGATGTAATTTGATGGAGATCTCTTGCACACTTGATATTTCTTATGAGCAATTTAACCTAAGAGATAAATAGGTTTGGGCAAGGAATCAATTAGTATAATGGTTTTTAGATGTTGGCAGATTTGTTATATGCAATTGCACATTTATTAAGGATGTCTCTTCATTCAAGATGACTTTTTTGTAGTACTAAAGATAAATGATATGGTCAAGGTCACAGAATTTATTTCGTGAATTTCAGCGCTGACTGTAGTGTCTTAGATATTAAATGGTCTTGGCCATCTAAAGGATTCAATATTAGTGTCCTCAAAATTCAGGCTGCTTTAAAAGCCTCTGTCCATGCTGGATCATGAGCAGTTGTCATAAACTCCAGGGTGACTTCTGTTGAGCTGTTCTGTCGTACATTCATTCCACTAGTTGCTGAGTATTACCCAGCTGCAAGTTGCATCTCTGTTTGACAGAAGGGTAAATTTTTCAGTGTTTGTGGTTTTTATCTTTACAGTTACCTTTATTTTTCCTTAAATTTTCTTAATTTATATTTATATTAAATATGTATCTGAAACAGTAGGAGGAACTGGAAACATAATTTGGTCAGCAGAGGGCTTACTTAACATGCACTGATCACTGGGTTTGATCCCCCAGGAATATATAAACCAGGTTTGGTGGGGCACATCTCTTTAACCCAAGAATTTTGGAGATGCAATCAGGAGGGCCAGAAGTTCAAATTCATTGTTTTTGTAGAGAAATCCTGATTAGGACTGAGTGTTCCAAGGTCTCTTACTCTCTGCATTTGTCTGGGTAAGGTTCTCTGAATTTGTTCCCATCTACTGCAAGAGGAAGGTTCCCTGAAAAGGGCTGAGCAATACACTGATCTAAGAGTATAGCAGAATGTTATTAGGAGTCATTTTATTGCTGTAATCTTTTAGTAGAATAGTATTACTTGGTGTTATCTTAGGTCTCTGGGCTATATAGTCTCAGGTTCTTGGTCACTCCAGCAACGCTGGATGTAAGTCTCATATTGTAGAGTGGGCTTTCAGGAAATCAGATATTGATTGGTTGCTCCTACAAGGTATGTGCTACCTTTTCACTAACATACATTGCAGGCAGGACACCACTGTAGATCAAAGGTTTTGTATCTTGGATGTTATGTGCATTTCTCTATGTGGAGTACCTTCCTTTATCAAAGACACTAGCATGCACCAAATTCCTCCCCAGAGGGCTGAGAGGACCCTGGGGAAGTCAGACAGTGGAAGAGACAAAGAGGATGGAGTACACCAAGGGAACAAGGCCCTCGGAATCAACAAGATCTATGCTTATCTGAGCTCACAGAGTCTGACACTACATGCACAGGGCATGCACTGGTCTGTACCCAATGGGTCCTAGATCATAAAGGGCAAGTGGACACATGCCCCCATCCCTAACCCAGAAGCGATTTTCACTTGATAACCACTTGCAAATGAAAATTATTTTCTTCCAAGAGTGCAAATCAAACTATTCATAAGGGTAAGGCTACATGCCCAGCAACAGATGGCCAAAACAACACTACAAACCTGATAGCATCTTTGGAGTTTCATTGTCTCATAATACAAGTTTTTTATTTTCATTTTACCTTATATATATATATATATAATTTTCTAACTTTTAACCCTATAAGTCATATATATATACATATATATATTTCAAGTTTAGTGATTTTATAGATTCCTGAGTGTACAATCAAATGGGTCTTTGTGGGGTCTCCCTTTCCTTGTGGTAAGTTGGCCACCAGTTGGCATGGACAAAGGAAGCAGAGGTGGCAAAGAAGGTTTTGTGCAGTCTGTGAGCACAACAGAAATGGCCTTCCGTAAGAGAGCTTTAGTGAGAAAGCTTGAATTTATTACAGAGGAAAGGGAATATTAAATAGAATGGGAGCAGCAGCTGGGGCAACACATGATTAGCATTTGACAGTACACTCCTATCATACAACTGGAGTACAGTCTTTAGTTATCATATATGCAGCATGGTCCTATCATACAGGTGAAGCACAATATCTAATTACCATATGACCAGCAGGGGGAGAGCATTTTCAAGGAACTATGTCAAAGATCTCATTTAAGATGAGTCAGACATCTGAGCTAAAGACAGCTTCAGATAAGTTCAGGCAGGGATCAGGAAGCCTTGGTGGGAGGGAGTCCTCCCTTTTGCACTGAGCTCTGGAGAGCTGTCTGCACAGGATGGCCTGCAACCTCGCAGAAGCAGGACCCTCCAACAGGTCTCTGTGTCTATTTGTTTTTTGTCCCTTTTCTTGGCTCTTTCTTTCTTTGTTTTCTTACTCCAATATGTTAGTTTTGTTTTATATTATTATATTATTCTCTATTTCATGATTATATCTTAGAAACTTCTTTGTTTTCTAAGGGAAGACTGAAAGGGGGTTAATCTAAATGAAATATAGGGAGGAACTGAGAGGAGTAGAGGATGGAAACTATAATTAGGATACATTAAATGAAAAAATCTATCTTTAATAAAAGGAAAAAATGTCATTTGGGAAGGGGAGACAGCTGAGATATTTTTTCTTTGCAATTTAGTATGTACTTTGATTTTGCATTTTGTGAGTATGAAATTTGTAGATAATATCATATCACAGCATCAAGAGGTTGGGCATGCCTGTGAGAATATAACCATTTTACCTAAGTCTGTAAGATCTTTTGGATGTCTGTTATTTAGCCTTTTGGTTTTATCAGTCATCATCATTATCATCATTATTATTGTTATTCATGGAGAAGATTCTCTTAAAAGTCACACAAAGCAAAACCAAACAGCTTCCAAGCCCTCTTGGGCTTATGATACTGAACCTGTGTTATTGTTTCATGATTAAACAAAGAAATGATGAAGCATACAACCTACTGTGTGCTTTGTTTTTTTTACTATATAATTAACCAGCCCATTGTCATTGAGATCCATCCAAATGACCTTCACGTGCCTCTAAATTTAATCTCCACTCATTTCCTCTTCTGAGAATAGATGTATGGGCTTCACAGAAGCTAGTCTAGTGTTATTAAGATAGTATATTTGTTCAGACTATTGTCAAGCTATGAAAAACAAAAAGTCAAGTTAGCACACTGACATGTGCTAGTTTGCATTTGGGCAGTCTTATGCTAAACACCTTTATGTCTATTGCTTTGTTTAGGACAGAAATAACATTCAAATTTGTTAAGTCCAGAATCTCTGTAGTTCAAGGTCAAGCTGCCTCTTTTTCACCTTAGATCAAGTATGAAAAGTATTAAGTTTTCTCTTTGGTTCATGTATCAAGAAAATGGCCTTTGTGACAAACACATACTTTGCTTAAGGAAAGGTGAATGAGAAGTTATTTTGTAGCTCAGTTGTAGAATGTTTGCCTGGCAGATGCCCCTAAGATTGCTTTCTAGCACATAGAGAGAAGGAGTGGGGAAGGGAAGTGGGGAGATAAGGAGAGAGTATCAGATAGTTTCAAATGTCAACTTGATCTAAAATAACCTGGGATTCTAGTCTCTGGACGTGTCTATAAAGAACTGACTTGATTAGTTTGAGAGGTGATGAATCACTCAGTGAAGGTGGCAGCATTCCTGACACTGGAACTCTTGGTTGTCAAAAAGGAGAAATGGAGCTGAGAACAGACAGCCATCATTCGCTGGTACTTGATTGTGGATGCAATATGACCACTTGAAGCTGCCAGGGCATTCCCACCATAATGGGCTGTGCCTTCGATATGTAAACCAACACACACCCTTTCTCCCATAAGTTATGTGTGATAGGGAATTTCATCACAGCTACTGTAAAAATAACGAAGACAAAGAAAAGAGGGAGGGGGGAAAGAGAAAGGCAAAAACCTGGCATACAAACTGGGACAATCAGGAATTAAATGTGTTTTATTGAGTAAATATAACAAAATCGCTTTCGATTAGTGTAGACGTCTAATGTCTATCCTCCTATTCAATGAGGATGACTAAAGTTTCTGAGTCACTTTGCAGGTAAACAAAGATATATAAACCGATGTAGACTATGAATTGTCAGCAACTTTGCAACTGATATGTCAACACTTTTATGAATTGCATACTGCCCTCTCCATTCCTCCCTCTTTTCTCTCTGTGGTTACCATGTACTCAGAGTTGGGTAGCAGAGTCTTAACAAGAGGCACATTGCATTCTTTAAATCACACAGAGACTACTGCTTTTGGGAGATTAGAGCAATGGGATTTTACCAACTCTTTCTTGTTCAGTCATAGAAATCTGGACTTTATCTTTTATCCTGTTATAACTGATACATAACACCAATCTTAACAGAACAGTCTGTAAATTTTATTTACAGAGGAAAACAATGGGTCTAAATAAATCAACTTTTAATCATTTGTCATTCTGATTATGATTAGTGTGTATACACTGTCTTAAGTGATCAAGAGAAAAGCCATCCTGCACTGATCAGTAAATTCTGTGTCATATCTCAATGGTACGTTCAAAGGTTGCCTTTGCTTGTGAAATTACTATTGGCTTCATGGAAGATAAATCTTTTTAAAAGGTTGTGATATATTTTGTCTTGGAGAAGTAGACTCTGAATTACCAAAAATCAAATCCACGATAAATGTAACAAACCATAGAGCAGTGTTTCTCAACTTTCCTAATGCTTTTACCCTGTAATACAGTTCCTAATTTTGTGGTAACTGTCTACCATAAAATTATTTTCTACTTCATAACTGTAATTTTTCTACTGTTACAAATCATATCATAAATGTCCGTATTTTCTAGTGGTTTTAGCCACCCCTGTGAAAGGATCATTCAACCCTCCAGGGGTAGAGACCCACAGGTTGAGAATAACTAGGATAGAGGACCATAATGATATGTCAGCAGTAAGAAATGGTGACTGGGGCTGGAGAGACGGCTCAGAGGTTAAGAGCACTGACTACTCTTCCAGAGGTCCTGAGTTCGATTCCCAGCAACCACATGATGGCTCACAACCATCTGTAATGAGATCTGGTGCCCTCTTCTGGCCTGTGGGCATACATGCAGACAGAGCACTGTATGCATAATGAATAAATAAATCTTAAAAAAAAAAGAAAAGAAATGGTGACCGGATGTGGGAAAATTACTTAACCAAATAAAATATGCACTATCCAAGGTTTTCTGGATAGATGTCCTACAAACGCTAAGGGAACAAGGATGCCAGCCCAGACTATTGTATCTAGCAAAGCTTTCAATTACCATAGATGGAGACAACAAAATATTCCATGACAAAGCCAGATTTAAACAATACGTATCCATGAATCCAGCTCTACAGAAAGTACTAGAGGGAAAACCTAGATCCAAGGAAGATAACTACACTCACAAAGACACAGGCAATATATAATCCCACTTCACAAAACACCAAAAGAAAAAGGGAGGAGAAACTACACAAAATAACTTCACTAGCAATAAATCAAGCACAATCAAAAATCATCAATCAATGGTCAGGAGACCACTTCCTGAACATAACACCAGTGGCACAAACACTGAAATTGACAATTAACAAATGGGACCTCCTGAAACTAAAAAGCTTCTGTAAGGCAAAGGACACAGTCAAAAAGACAAAAAGGCAGTCCACAGAATGAGAAAAGATATTCACTAACCCCACATCTGACAGAGGGCTAATCTCCAAAATTTACAAAGAACTCAAGAAGCAAGTCTCCAAAACACCAAAGGATCCAATTAAAAGATGGGGTACAGAACTAAATAGAGAATTCTCAATAGAGGAGGTTAAAATGGCCAAGAGACACTTAAGAAAGTGCTCAACATCCTTAGCCATCAGTGAAATGCAAATCAAAACAACTCTGAGATATCATCTTACTCCTGTCAGAATGGCTAAAATCAAAAACACCGAAGACATTTTATGCTGGAGAGGATGTGGAGAGAGGGGAACACTCCTCCACTGCTGGTGCGAGTGCCAGCTCGTACAGCCACTTTGGAAAGCAGTATGGAGATTCCTCAGGAAAATGGGAGTCAATCTACCACAAGATCCAGCAATTCCACTCTTAGGCATTTATCCAAATGAGGCAAATTCAAACAACAAGGGAATCTGCTCCACTATGTTCATAGCAGCATTATTTGTAATAGCCAGAACCTGGAAGCAACCTAGATGCCCCTCAACTGAAGAGTGGATAGAGAATATGTGGTACATTTACACAATGGAGTATTACTCAGCAGAAAAAAAAAACAATGAAATCTTGAAATTCGCAGGTAAATGGATAGCACTGGAAGAAAGCATCCTGAGTGAGGTAACCCAGTCACAAAAATACAAACATGGTATGTACTCACTCATATATGGATTTTAGACATAGATAAGGATAGTACCAGTCTGCACTTCCACTGATAGAGAGTCTGGGAAACATTAAGGAACCTAAATAAGACACTTTGATAATAGTAGTATTTGCCTGCTTGTTTATATCACTATATATTTTATTTTATTTGAATTTTTTAACATCTTGTTTGCATCTTCATTGCTCATTTATAGTCACCTGTGTGAACACAAGGGTTTTGGTTTGTCTTTTTTCTTTATCAAAAGTTCTGCATTAGTATTTTGCAGAAGTCAGTGTTGCCATGGTGTTTCCATAGACTTCTCCATGCTGCAGATAGTTTTGTTCTGTTTTGATAAACAGTGTTTGGACAGATCAGGCACCAGTGTGACCTCTAGTGATCTAAAGGGATAACACCAATTGACAAGCTAAGCAATAGTGGAGAGACCACTTCAAATGCCCATTCCAGATAATGAACTTGATGTCTATAACCATCAGGTAGCCTTCATCCAGTGACTGATGGAAGCAGAGGCCAACACCCACAGTTAAGCACTGAACTGAACCCAAGGAACCCAGTGACAGAGAGAGAGCAGCAATGAGAAAATTGGCAAAGAATGGGCTGGCAAAACCAGCAGACACAGCTGATCTGAACAGGGGAGAGCTCTTGGACCCCAGACCGACAGCTGGGAGGCCAGCATGGGACTCATCTGGACCCCTGAATGTGAGTGTCAGTGAGAAGGCCTGGACAACCCATGGGGCCCTGAGCAGTGGATCAGTGTTTATCCCTGGAATACAAACAGTCATCATGTGCCCATAGCACAAAGAGGCATGCTCTCTCAGCCTGGACTCTTAGGGGGAGTGCCTGGCCCCTACCCTGAGTGAAATGACAGACTCTAGATATCCCCTATGTGGAAGGAATTGGCAATAGGGTGGGAGGCTGGGGCGGGGGGGAGGAGTGCAAGAGGAAAGGAGGGAGAGGGAACCGGGATTGACATGTAAAACAAGCTATTTAAAATTAAAATTAAAAATTAAAAAAAGAAATGGTGACTGAATGTGGGAAAATTACTTAACCAAATTGAATATGCACTATCCAAGGTTTTCTCTCTTCCAGTATGTAATAATAATTACCTTTTGATTTCCAACTAAGAACAAGCTTACATTTGACCAGAGCAGCTTTAGCTTCTCCTGTTTTTCCAGTGCACCTTTGATTGCTTTCTGAGTTCAAGGAGCAAAATCATAGTGTCCTTCATGTAAGAAATAATGGAGAACTGCTACTATAAAGGAAAAAAAAAAAAGATATTTTGGTATGTGAGGGTTTAATTACATAAAATTATTTTTAGATTTGACCTAGAGTGTTGGCATACAAATAAAACAAACTATCTCCACTCCTTTCAAAAAGCTGTGAAGGGTGAAATGGGCCAGTAAATGAGCAGGGACACAGTCTGCTTGATGGATGCGGTTTGTTTTGTTTTATTTTTAATGGCCAAGACCTTGAAGTATGGGGCAGTAAAGAACTTAGAAGAAAGAATTTGGAAATGTGTCCCTTTGGCTTAAGAAGGAAATGAAGGGATCTAACTATTTACTCACCAAACAGTGAGAAGCAAGTTTACAACTAATGGGAAACTTGCAGCATATGGTGGAGACTTTACAGGGAAAGTATTGAAACAGTTTCACAAACTAGGTGAGATGTGGCCAGCTCTCACATGTACTATTTTAATCTTTTACAATAATCCTAAGGCTGAAACATTGCATCTGGTTAGCAGTTGATAAAATTGACTAACTACCTCAAAAACATATTGTGATCCCTAGGATGGATCACGCATTCTAAATGTACACTGACGGCTGAAGAGATAGCAATTCTGTTATCAGTTTTTGTGCCCCATCTGAGTGCCTTCTCCCGCTCTGGATGACTTTTGAGGAGGACAGAGCACCAGCTAAGTGAGAATTTTATTCTTTAGCCAATAAGAAGAAATGCAGAAGAGAACTTTGGGGATAAGGATTTACAGATGAGAGGTTTAGTCTAACAAGGCAAAGGGTACTCAAGGCTTCCTGGGAATCAAGGCTCCTCTAGCTCTGTGTGATGGTTATTTCAACTCTTTTCCATAACAATTGTCAGTTCTGAGACATATTTTTCAGGCAGGATCACAGTGAATATTGAAGTCCTTTTTGCCATCCTTCTGACAGATAACTCACAGCCCACTTTTTTCCTGCAAACCCACGTAACCAAGGACTTCCAGTCCATAGGAGTACTGGTGTGGAGGACAATCAAACCTAGGGATGTGACAGACATGCAGCGGCTCACCTGGGTTATACTGAGGCTCATGTGTTCCCCAATCTTCATTTGTTTTTCTTATCATATTTCTAAGTTAACTTTTTAAAGATAAAGCAAGTGTTTCTATCATTACTTTCCGATAAAAGTATCATCAGATATTGTGGGTTATACTCCAGGATTCCTTCTACCAAACCAAAGTTCTGTCCATAATATTGGACAAGGACCATTTTTAAGAAAGACATGATAAAATAATGAAGCATTGTCTTGGTTCAATGACCCCATACAAAGAATATAGGTATTAGAATGATAGGCCTGAATTTATGGCTTATTTCTATAAAACAGCAAAAAATATCTTTTCTGCAGGATTCAGGATCAAAGAGGTAAATACAGAGGTATTTTGGTTATTCTGGGCAACTAACAGACAGCAACATTTTCACATCTTTGTGCCCATGGCTACGTAGCTCAAATGCAACTCCGACATATCCCTGTGTACATTTCACATTAATGGTAGTCACACACATTGGCTGTGAGGGCATTGAAATGATAGCATTTCTCTGCTGAGGAAAGGCTGGATATAATATCTTAAAATGTGTAAATATCAGATTAGACATTAAATGCTATATCTACTGAACTTGGCATGGCATGTACTTGGGGTAATAGTCACACCCATCTCTAGGAAAGAATAAGTATATGGAAGGTAAAATGGCTGTCAGAATCAGAGAAAACATTGCCTGACTCTGACTGAAGCCATTTTTATTTCTCCCAAAGCATTTTTAGTCTTATTTAATATAAAAATTCAAGGCTATAGACCAAATATAAGAAGATAAATCAATATCTAAATCCATCTATTATTTAGACATGTTAAACCAATTTATTTTTTTAATCCACCAACAGTATTTATTAGGTAATAAGCAATCTATTTATGAAATATGAACAGTTGTCACCAGTATCACTGTCAAATATAAATTATATTCATTTTGTTGCTTGAAAAGTGCAAAAACTGCAGATATTTAATAGGAATAGAAAACCTATCAACCACAAACCCAGTTTGTTTGTAGGCTTCATTAAAACCCATTCCTTAGAAATAATTGATGAGCTTGTCTGTCAGCCTTAGGCTTATTAATGTTAAAAAGATTTGAGTTTTAAAAAGATGAATTACTGATGTACTTTCACAGATTTATTAGCTTATTTAGGTTTCATGTATGTTTGCCTGCATGAATTGAAAGCGCCTCTGTTTCCAGAAACCTACAAAGGAGAGAAAAGGGTGATGGATTCCCTAGAATTATAGTTTCAAACATTTATAAACTGCTATGTAAAAGGTGGGAACCAAACGTATGTCCTCTGCAAGAATATCCAATCTCTTCTTGGCTGAACCATCTCTATATCTCAAGATATTTTATATGACTAACTATAGTCAAAAGTTTTGTTTGCTTTGATCATGGATTTAAGTGAAAAACGAGTTGAGTGTCTCCAAGTCACATTTTCTATGGAGTTCAGGTGAATTGTTTTGGGGGTACCTGCAGCTGCTAATGAGCACTGAGGTAGGTATCAGGTTCTTAGAGTTGAACACATCCAATAAATAGACAAGACAACTCAGGACAGGCACGACTTTCACATTCATCAAGTATAGAATGCATATTCCCAAAGACAGGAGCATTTTATTAACCTATTAACCCCCAGAACCAAACTCAAAGAGCTGATTTATTCCAACATTTCATGTATTTCTCTTATTAAATGTGTGCTTCCAACACATGGTTTGTCATGTAACAGAATCTCAGTGGTTGTAAATGAAAACTAACATCAATAAACAGTTCTTGAATGCACAACAACAAAAATTAATTCAAATCAAATTCATACTGAATGGTCAGCGTTTCTGATGGTCACTTGTGTTGCTTTTTCTGTGCAAGTTCACAGTGCCCTTGTTTCTGGACACACTTGCAATGCACATTTTCCATTGTATATGCCACTGAATTACACAGCTAAAAAGAACACCACCTGAGGTACCAATTTAGATTTGAGAGCATTGCATTTTATGAATTGCACTGTATTTATGTACTTACAACATTTCTGATCATACAGAAATGTAATGACTAATATGGGAATCAACAGCTTTCAATATTTTCTTATCACTCTTAAACATACAAGTAATAAGTTAGTATGTTATTAGGTTTGCGTTTAATACAATGCTTGATCTTAAAATTTTCTGTTTTAGTTGTGGAATTTAGTTTCACAGCTTTATTCATTGAGTTTTAGTTTGGGATTAGAAGTCAATGTTCATCAATTTCTGAAGTGCTTTTAACCACTCTCCTGCTACTATGTATAATATAGTTATTCAAAGTATTACTGTCAGTATGGATGACTATAAAATCCAAATGTAGAACAAATGGAAAGTTATATTGTGCCTTCAAAATCAAATATTAAGTCAAGATTTAAGTCTTCATGAAGAATAACTAGCACATGTATCTCATTAGTACACAAATTTTCTATAATTTTTAGTAACTGTAAAGAGAATCTGTTTATATGTAAGTAAAAAAACCATAGAACATTTTTTTAAAATAAAGCTGTCATGTATCAATAAATGATTTGTCTGTATAACTATTTAACATTCCTGTGTGCTCAAGGCTAAATAAAATCTTCTTGGTCACAAAGAGATCAGGGCCAAAAAATTCAAGAATGTTGATATAGCCTACCTGCAGAGCACACATATTAAGCCTCAAATATCTAAACTTCCCTACTCCTGGTAGAGATACTTATCATCACATGCTCTGAGAATTAGAAACACACATATAGACACATGAATGTTGAAGTTTTACTAATGGCTTCACAGCAGCAGCATAAAATACACTAACTATCAGAGTGTATAGGAATATTAATACATACATCATACAGTGCAGCCTTGAAATGTGCACTGCTTCAAAATTCAATGCTTGGTGACCATTTAATTTTGTCTTACAGCCTCAAATACTAAGCTAACAAAACAAAGGAAATTTTTAATAAGTTGTCACTTCTACTTTGCTCCCCATGGAAATGGATTAGAAGCCACTTGATACAAGCAGTCATCACATGATATGCATATTCCTTGCAAGAAATTGCTTGCTTTTCACAGTTCACTATAATACTATGTTTTGACAAATACTTCTACAGTATCTCTGGAAGTATTTTTAGTTACAATTTTGTAATAAATATATTGTTTTCATAAAACTTGTATGGTTTTATTGAGTGTCTGTTAAAAGTCAGAATATCTTGTCTGGGCTGTTTCACTAATTTCTGTGCTCCAAATCCACATGTCTAGGGAAGTGATGTTGGCCTGAAACTCTGAAACTTGTCTTGCCTTGGCCTGAAGTCCCATTAGCCACATTAAGTTTTGCTAGAGGGAGGGAGACTGGAAGGCTAGAAGCAGTACGTTTCCCTTCTTGCTTCATAATACTGACATTATATCCATGTCCATACCACCCTGACATCCAATCTTGTCTAATTCCTCCTTTATCAAGGCATTTCACAAGGGACACTTCTTCCCTTTGGCAGTGATGCACTATTTCAAAAGCATATTTTGCCGAGTGATTTCCCCCAGCAGCTCAGAGCAAGTTCTTCAGCTCCTAAACATTCCTCAAATCTCATGTTGTCAGATAGCAGCAAATAGACAATCTCATAGGTCAGGAGAATAATCAGTTCAGGCCTTCTATGTTAATTCTTGTCTCCACACAGGAACCAAAGCATTATCAGCTTTCAGAAACTAGGGCCCACCTTTGCAAATGGGAAAAACCATAAGTTGATATTGCACTCAACATGTTTTGGAAAAGTCTTCTTGAATAGGACTTGGACCCCAAGATAGAAAGTTGTTGTCATCAAACCAGGATGTCTGAATAGAAACAGAAGTATGGGGAAGTTGGGGTACAAGCAGCTAATCACAGTACGCACCTGAAATTTGTTTGAGGTAAATTAAATATTCTTCCTTCAAAGAATGGATTTATTTCTTTTTCTTGGACATGTCAGTCTCTGGGAGGCTGCATATCCTTCAGGAGTAATATCTGTACTTTTTCAGCAAATTGCCTTATAACCATATCATTAATTATTCATCGATTCTATAAATAATGTCGGTGTTTGGGCTTTTTCCAAAGTCTTTGGCAAGGTCAATAAAGTTAAATACATTGCTACAGCAAGTAGTTTGACTCTCTGCTCTGATGAAGCATTCCATTTATGGTAGAAGACAATTTTGAGAACTACCTGAAAGAGCTGCAAGGGAACAAAATTGAAGTTAAAGATGCTAATAGGTTTCTACGTGTTTTTCATGGAGTTAATATTTTTTCACAACAAATCTACAAAGCAAGAATAATTCTCAAAAAATTAAAAATGTGAAAATGGGACAGATTTTCATAATGTAACCAAAGCATAGTCTCTTTTTAAAAACATGCACAACACACATGTTGTCTCTAATCTACATTGCCATCTAGAGATGACAAATATTATAGGGTGGTTTTTTGGAATGAAGAGAAGTTTGGTGTAAGTCATAAAATCATTCTATACATTCGTAAAGGTGGTGAGAATGTTTGAGACTTCCCCAGTATATGCTATTATAGCAAAACATGTAGTAAGTAGAAACCCTTCAATGACTAAGGTCATTTGCAGAACAGAAGCTGAAATAACTAGGCATTATGTGGGGTTCAGATTTGTTCCTATAGCAACTCTTCACCTAACAATCCCAGATCTCCTTGTATATTACAGTTACTACTCACGATTACAGGATACTCAGAACACAATGTATTAGCCCATGAGACTTAACATTCCCTGTGTATCCTTGAGGTGAATATGGGAATACTGTTAGAAAATCAGCAGTCAGAATCACTCTTCTTTCTTCACTTCCTGGACTTACCTTGTCAGCTATTACTAACTCACTAAATCTTTGTTTCAATAGCCTCTCTGAAGATACCTGTACCCATCATCCATGCATCCATGCATCCATCCATCATCCATCATCCATCCCTTCATTTTTGCAGCTCATGACATGGAACTTAGAGCCTGTGAATGCTTATAAAGAGTTCTACCATTTAGTTAAATCTCCAGCTTCTTTACCTTTAGTTTAGAAAACCTTGGATCGCTTTGAAAAATACTGTACATCCCTTTCAGCACTTAAATGTTAATGATAAGGAAAAAGGACAAACATAAAGAAGCAATTTCATTTACATACCAGAGGTTTATATGTGTCTCATTAAATATGTTTTGAGTATCATTTATTTGCCTCCAAATTATAGGTCAGGGATAAAAAGCTCATATTCTCTATCAAAGTTCTTTTTGTCTTTTCAAGAGAACACTGATAATCTTTTGGAAATGATGATGCTCATGTTTGCCATGTTGTCAAATATATAACATCTCTGGCTTTTCCCTGTTACCACTCTACATTATATCATGATCTCCATGATTCTGACCATCAAATACAAGTAACTTTAGCTAAGACACACGCTGCTCTTGAAAACCAGATGGTTTAAAGCCAGGTTGATGGGTCATACCTATGGTCTAGCATTCAGGAGGTGAAGCAAAGGCTCAAGAGTTTGAGGCCAGCTCGGCCACATGGAAAAATACCGTCCCAAACATCCAGGATAAAAGACAATTTAAATTTGATTTCAGTAACTAGATGGCTTAAGTCAATAAAACATTGTTCCCAAAATCTCTCTTCATCAGCATGGTGTCTTTCTGTGTGAGGGGTTATGTTTCTTGAAACACCTAATTCCTTCACATCTTTCCTGAGCTAGTGGTGCCTCAGCCTTGTCACCTCTGTGGAAATAAATTTTCCAGAGTGGATAATCCTACTCTTGGAGACTAAATGCTTAGCGTCAGCTTCCTGACATAAGGACTTTTTTTATTTGTCTACTTGCAGAGCTGTCTCCTACCACCTCACTCCCACTAAGTTCCATTTCCTGTCTGAGGAAGCTGTCCATCCTCTGCTGAATTGCTGTGGGCTGGTGAGTGGCCTGCCCTGAGTCAGCTAGGGATTTCCAGCTTGGTGACCAGATTTAACCATTCTCAAGCTCCAATGTTATGAATCACTCACTTTCCCACTTCAGACTTAGTATTCTAACAAAGGTCCACTTCGTATTTCCAAGCATTATAGCAGACTCTTTCTACCTAAGTAAATAGGAAGAATTCTTTGCCTCCATGTGGACCAAAAAGACCTTTTTCACAGTGGAGAAATGAACTAAAAATCTCAAGTTCATACAGTTCCCTCGTTGGGTGTGGTGGATTTTGCTCTTAGAACTTCCCACAAGATGTCTTTATTTTACATTTTGCATGACGTCTTTAAAGAGTTATGTGAGTCTAGAAGAGTCTTCATGAGGTAAAAAATAAATTCATGACACTTGTGTTTTAAGTATAAGGTATAGTTTAATTTTGGAAATACGTATCTCTAAAGGTGTCACTGAGTCATAGCAAACACTTAAATCAAGAGAATCTAAATAGAAAATGTATTGAGGTAGCTTCAGGATATTCTCTTGAGTCTGTTTTTATTTGCCTAAATTTATTTATTTTTCTCAGAGTCATTTATATTCCAAGCCCCAGTGTCAGGTTAAGACAGGTGAACACTTTAGTGCCCCACATGAAAACATTGCTGATTCAACCATAAGGCAAAGCTGACCTGATAAAATGTTTCTAATTCAACAGAAGTATTAATAGGGAAATAAGAGTGAAACATCAGAGAAAGTTAGCTTTATGTTTGATATTTCAAGTAACTCATCTTAATCCAATTGTATGAATTGATAAAATATTTCTCATAAATTGATTTTTACCAATTAAACAAGTATACTCATTCAAATATGTATTTTATTAATCTTAATAAAGTATCTGTGAACTATCAGTCTGATAATGAGCCAAAATACTTATGATGAATATTTACAAATAAATTATTGAGCATAAAATATGTGTAAAAATTTTACTTCTACTATCCCATTAAATATATCCTTGTAATTCCTTCACAAAATACATACTGCAGAACCCTCAATATATAATGTTTGATTCTAAAATTATCCCTTTGAAATTTTCTTTACTGAAAACTGTAAAAAAAATGTTAAATCTCCATTCAGATAAAAGTCACTAGTTCAGAACTAGAGAAACTGTAGCCTCAGCACTAACATTTCTTCTTGTGAAAAGGATAATCCTCCACCAGGTCTTGGAAAAAACTCATGTTCTTTTTTCCCAGAATAAAATGAAAACACATTGGCCCACACAGTCAAGTTAAGAGCATTACTATTTCTCTTTTCTCTTGTGAACTCATTCATTCTAGCCCCACTGATTTCCTTATACTCCCCTACATTCACACATGCTCTGGTCTTACGGCATCTGCACCGTAATTTTCTCTGTGTAAGTTTTCCTTTCTCTATGTTTTTCATGTCCTCTAAGATATGTTTAAACGTTATCATTCACCTACTGGCCTTGAACTGCTGAACCCAAGTGATCTTCAAGCCTTCACTTCTAAAGCAGCTGGAGCTGTGGGCACCTGTTACAAAGCACGGAGTGCAACCATTTCCGGGAGCAAAACCAATGTATCATATCTCAGTTTGTAAGTCATTGGAAATACAATTTCTTCAAATAGTTCAAATATAACATAACCTGACTAATTTTTTTCTGACTTTCGTGGCATTTAATGCCTTTGAAATAGTTTATTTGTGTGTTAAAATTACTGGTTGACTTCTATGTACTTAAAGAAAATATGCAACACAAAACAAAATTACTCTCTGTCATTGTTTTTGCATCCCAGATACCTATATCTGAAAGTATTTTTATCTTGCCTATGCACTCAATGTGTGTGTGTGTGTGTGTGCGTGTGTGTGTGTGTGTGTGTGTGTGTGTGTGTGTGTGTACGCATGTGCATGCATGTACATGTGTTGTAGGGAGGGAATAATCTGAGTAGTAGGAATGAAGATGCTGTTGATAATGATGGTATTCTTTATGCTCGTTATTTTTGTTCTTTACTAGGTTATAAATAGATATTTCATAGGAATAGAAAATTACTAAGCAGACATCCAATTTGTTTGTAAGGTTTTATAAAACACATTCTCTGGGAATAATCAATGAGCCTGCCAATCATTTCTGGGTATAATAATGTTTAAAAGTCTTGATTTATCAAAAGATGATTATAGGGATAATTGGACAACAATTTTGTTTCTTTTGATTTTGGTTTTAATTAAAAAGAAAGGACTTAATTTTCTCTAATAGCACAGTAAAATGCTGTTTTTATTGCTATGGCTCTGCAGTGTAATTTGAAGTCAGGTATGGTGATGCCTCCACATTATAGATTTCTTTGCTTTGAATACCATTGGTCTTTTGTGCCTTCATATAAGCTAAGAGTTCTTTTTCATGTTTGTGAAGACTGACTCTGATATTGTAACTGAGATAGGATTGAATTTATTGATTCTGTTTGGTGGGATACACATGCTCATAAGGTTAATTTTTCTAGGTCGTAAGGACAGGATGTAGGTCCATTTTTAGTCGCTCCATAATTGTTTTTTCAATGACTTAAAGGTTTCACTACAGAGGCTTTCCCCTTCCACTACAGAGGCTTTCCACCTCTGCATTAATTGGGTTTATTCCTACATATTGTGTGCGTGTGTGTGTGTGTGTGTGTGTGTATTGTGAAAAGGGATTGTTTCTATAGTTTATTTTTAGTATATGGTTTTTGCTGTTAATTTTGCATCTTGCTCAAATTATTCATCAACTCTATGAGTTTTTTTATTTTATGTAAAGAATTGCACCATTTGCTGATAGACATACTTTGGATCCTTTTTCTCTTATTTTTGCTCATTTTATTGCCTTTTCTTGTCTTAGTGATCCAGCTAAGCAGAAAGTGGGTATCCAGGCCTTGTTCCACATCTTAGTGGAAAGTTTTTGAATATTTCTTCATCTGAAGAATGCTATGACAGGTAAGCAATAAAAATAAACTATTGGTATGAAGCATTCAGAATAAAAACTTTTAAAACCATCAGTTACTTTATAATATACAATCACAAGTGAATCAAGTCATGAAATGTAAGAGAATAAGAGCCCCTCCCCCAAATCTCAAGGCTACAAATTGGACATGTAGGAAACCAAATAAGCAAGAAATAAAACAGTTTATCAATTGTAGTTATTTTACTTAAGTATCTTTTTAAATAAGGCATTTATTTTATAAGTAGTGGATATACAAAATAAGGAGAGAAAAATATACAGACATTTAAGTGAATGCAAAGCAACACCATGAAGTACAGTATACAGAACAGCCCAGTGTTTTCCTATGCTTCACCATTTCCCCCCTCAGGATCATTCTAGACATAAGACCCCTCAATATTTCTGTTCATCGTTAAAGAACCAGAAATGTAATTTTCCCACATGCCCAATAAGTAAGAAATGGAAGCAGGAGCATTAATTCAAGTCTATCTCTTTCCTAATGAAAGACTAAGCCAAGAGAAAGAATTTTATTTTAGTAAATACATCTTACTAAGTCTAGAATGATATTGAAAGTATGATATATATATATATATCATTAGTCAAAAACCTGTAAAGAACAGAAAATATAGTTGGTGGGTTAGTGGTGGATGTAACTGATGGGATGCTCAAGGACACAGGTTTGATGCAAATAAGAAGGGATTCGGACTCTGGTCCCAATATCCATCTGGTATGGCCATCTTAAGTTTCCTCAACAGTAATTTGTTCCAGTCTCTTTACATATAGAAATACTCTCCCATTATTTATTTGAATCCATATGAATTGTGCTTTCAGTTATTCCCCAAGTCAAACTACTAAGAAAGCAATTGAATGTGTTCCTCATTTCCCAATTACATATTACAATTCTTACAGCTTTAATTTTGTTTCCCTAAGCAATGAACATCTTCAAGTAATATTTATTATACAGTCTAGTTTGTCTTTACCTGTGCCCTTCAAATAATACAACCTAGTTCCACACTGTTTTTATATAGGCATGCCTCAGTCATGAGAAAAAATAAACTTCAAAAATCCAGTCATGGATATATTAAAACTATTCTAAATTTTCTTGCTTTTAAGTTCCTTTCTCATGTCTTAGTATCTTCAAATGTGCTGTGAAATCCCATATTGCAGGCAGACAATAGTGTTCTATTTTTGAAAAAATGTATATAGCCTATATATTTCAAAGCTTTGTGTATTGTAAAAACAAACCATTAAAAGTTCTTTTCTTATGACATTAGTTGATTTCTGTTTTGACATCCTCATGCTTCACCTCAGAAATATGAGATCCATCTATTTGATTTTAGGATCCTGGATAGCAATGAAAAGGTCAGTGTTTAACTTCTACACATTTCTCAGGAAATTTAACATATGCTCTTGCCTCTATCTAGAGTCGCCATTGTGCTGTGGAGTACCTCCAGGATCTGATAGCTGTGGATTAATGTGCATCAATGGGAGTTTTCTTTAAAACCAAGTAGCTATGCTTTACTGTTAACAAGCTTGTGAATGAATCAGGACTCTGTTACCCTGAATATGCAAACAAATGGAAGGGATGACAAGAACAAAAGGGTTTGCAGTGGTTGCCTTCATGCAACTGAGAAGAGACAACAGCCAGGCCTCAAATAGAACTTCCTCTTTGATGAACAGAAAAGCATATGGTTATATTAGATATAGTATACTAAAAAATCCATTTAAAATGTGTCTAAAGGACCAGGTTTGTAGACTAGTGTTAGCTAACTTGTCTAGCCTATGAAAGGACTCCTGAAGTTCTAGACTTAAAACTGGGAGGTGACAGGGAGCTAAAAAGAATTAAAAGACACAACACCAAATAAGGCATCGTGGCTCATGCCTATGTTTCAGAAGAATCAGAAGTATGAGGCTTGCCTATGCTATATAAAGACACCCTGTTAAAAATCTGTAATTAAAATTTTAAGCTAAGTATGCTGACTGACATGTACAAAAAACAGGTTAATTGTTGTTTTCTTTTTTTTGAAGATTAGAAGTTTGTCAATAGTCTCCTTATAGCTCAAAGTGATAATTGGATATTACTGTAGTAGGTGTTTCCTCCAGAAAATTCTGACCTCTTGCAGCATTCTTTCGCTTATCAAGTAGATGTTAGGCTGGTTATAAAATAGCCTAAGTCACACTGGACTGTGTGTCAAAGACCAAATTATACCACAGAAATTATACTGGAAGCATTGCATCGTAAACACACACTTTGAAGAGCCTGTACACTGTACTTCCTAACGTAGAGATACATAGCACACAATCCTCAGCCTCAGCCATTTAAACTCTAGATTACAGAACTTAAAGAAAAAGCAAAATAAAAAACAAAAAAACCTGTTTCTTCAAAATGGGTGAAATATTTGGGTTTCAAAGGGCAAGAAAGTACGCAAACTTGCTAATTAAACCCATACATTTTCTCCACATAATTCTGAATAGAACTAAAAATAAGTAAGCATGGAAGCAATCTCCTACTCATATTCTAAATGCAGATATGTACTTAGGGAAGAATAAGTTAAGTATCTACTATCTCAAAGCCACACCACGAAAGAATAATACCATAAAGCTAGGATAAAAATCATGTTGGCTAAATTATGGTCCAAATGTGGGATTCTTCACAAACAATTATCCTTCACCTGGCACCTCGATGTGGTACCTTTTACTTTTAATATTTTAATAAGCTAGCCCACTTGAGCTGAAGTTTTAAAAGGTTCAGAATTAGTCCTGCCTTGGCACAGCACTTTGGTTTTTGTTATGACTGTAACAATGTTTCCAGAATCATCTGTTTAGGAACCCAACTGCAAAGGGCAACTTTTGATTCCTGCTATTATTATTTTCTTTCTTTTTTTGGCAGCTGACTTTGGCTTCCTAGATGTTTTTTTGAGTCCCTGTAGTAACAGCACAGTCTGAGTTTGGCTAAGGATCTAAAACAAGGGAAGCCAGATATTTGCTAAGAAATGCCCAGCTCAGTGGTTTCTTTCTTCCTTTTTTAGGATTTATTTAGTTAGTTTCCATAAATGTTTGCTTTCCTACTTGAAGGAAAATGTACACAAACTTGTAGGGGTGCCCAGAAAATGGTGCCAGATCTCTTGAACTGGACTTTCAGGCAGCCGGTAGCATGCGTACTGGGAGGTGTTGCTGGCTTTTCTGCAGGAGCTTAACTTCTCTAACTGCTGAGCCATGGGTCCACTCCTTTCAGCAGCGCCCTGGGACTAACATTTTTGATGTCATATTTTCAATTCCAAACCATTTACTTAAGATCTTCAAATACTTAATTTATAACATTAGCATAGAGAAATGCATGATTGTACTTTGTCTTAAAGTATTAGTTCCTTTAAATTCGTGAAAGTTTTGTCCTATGTTTTAGATAACAAGTGTCTTTTATAGGCCCATAAATGGTTTGGTTTGGATTTTGTGGAACCTTTGGGAAGCAGAGCCTAGTAAAAGGAAGTTAAGTCACTGAAAGTGTGCCTTCCAAGGAAGCATTGTGACACAGGTCCCTTTGTCATCCTTTTCTGTTTCTGGAAACTCTGATATGAATGGGCATTCTCTGACATTCGCTTTTGCAATGGCAGCTGTGTCATCATAGGACCAAATAAACAGGACCAAATAATCACAGACTAAAGGCTGGAAAATGAGGACCAAAATTATATTTTTCCCTTTTAAGTGATTTTTCGCAGGTATTTTGTCACAGTGATGGACAGCTAAGATGCTTTAGTCATCATTTTTTTTTTCATTTTGTGGTTTAGAGGATTTCAGTTATTTTAAAGTACTGGCCTTTGTCATCTATAGCCTTGTTAAATTTGTTGATTAGTTTTAGAGATCTGTATACCTTCTTGTAAATATTTCCTGCTAACACTGATCATTTTCCCATTCTAAATCTCATGTCGTTTATTACATTACTTTGCCTTTTGACATAGTATGATGACTATAGAGGATAATCTTATTTTTTTATTTCAAGACCCAAACTCTCAATATTTATCATTAAAAGTGATGTGTCCTATGAGTTTTCTTGTAGATATTCTTCATCAGATTGGAAAATTTCATTTACATTTTTAATTCATTGATAGTTTTGTCATGAATGAACATTAAATGCTTTTTTGAATCTACTGAAATGGTCAAACAAATTCTTTCATTTTCCTCTTCAGTTGGTGAACTATACTCATAAATTTTAAAAGTGCGAGTCTCTCCTGTGTGACTGAGAATACTCTCACTTAATCATGATTTAAGTTATTTGGTAGTTTCTTGCTAAAGTTTTCCACTAGATGTTTTCTAAATTAGTCTATATTCATTGCACAGTGATGGATTATAAAGATGTCTTCATTCACATCATGTGGTTTGATGGTATCCATTAACTTCTAATCCACTAACCCCATTAGTTCCCTTCCTTTTCCAAGCAGTCTCTGTTTTTATTTTCATACTGATTATCTCCATCTATTATTTATGGCTGTGTTATGTATATTATATATAACCTAGGAATTCATACGACAGAAAATGTGATATTTGTCTTTTGAATCAGTTCATTTCACTTATTATGAACTTATACTCCATTCCACTCATTTTCTGAAAATGACATAATTTGTTGTTCTTTATAGGTGAATCAAATTTGATTTATCTATTGTCTACCAAATGGCACTTAGGCTGACTCCATAATGTGGCTGGTGTGAAATGCACAACAATAATAGATGTGCAGATATTTTTCTATTATGCTTTGGCGGTTTGAAAAAGAATGGTCTTTATAAGCTTATATATTTGAATGATTAGTCATTGGGTAGTGCTGCTACCTAGGATTAGGAGATATAGACTTATTGGAGTAGGCGTGGCTTTGTTGGAGGAAGTATGTTTCTGAGGCTAGGCTTTGAGGTTTCAAAAGCCTAAGCCTCTTCCTGCTCCCTTCCAATCCATATGTAGAACTCTCAGCTATGATGGCTGCCTAAGTACTGCTATGCTTGTTAGCATTCCATGCTGTTCTCTATTTTGAAAAAAATTAAGAAAAAAATGGTGTGAGTTCTTTAAGGTTTTATTGCAATTTAGCATTAGATTCACCAGGTCTCTTGTAATTGATTCTTTTTTGTATTATTGCTTTGATCTCATTGCTCATTTTAGACCTGTTTAAGTTATTTAGAGTCTCATGGTTTACACTGAGTAAACAATAAATAAATTGAGTAAGTCCTGTCTAGAAATGCATCTTTTCTCCTCTATAAGAAAGATTCTGAAGATAAGTCCTCAGCTTTTGCTATGGGTTCTCAGAAAGAGCAAGGAAAGGAGGAGCATTTGCCTCTCTAGTGGCCTTGCTAAGGATTCAGTGGGCTCTTTTCAAATGGCTTTCCATTAGGGAGGACTCGCTAAGCATGCATATTGAATGTAGGCTCTAGGGTCCTGTACTGGTTGAAATGCAAATCTGTTCAGTAATGAATCCCATGTTGATTTGTTTTCTGAGTTTCTCTTAATTGTTTTGTAGGTTCCTATTTTTTGCTCTGTAAGAATTTTTTCTACTATGGATACCCCCATGGAGGGCCTCACCCTCCCTGGGGAAATGAAGGGATATTGGGGGGGGGTGGTAGGAGGGCACGGGAGGAGGGGAGGAAACGGAGAGGGACCTGGAATTGACACGAAGCAACCTTGTTTCTAATTTAAATTTAAAAATAAAAAATAACAAAAAAAAGAAAGAATGTTTTTTTTTTCTTTGCATACTGGGCCATGCATCAGCAACCTCCTAATTCTGAAGTCTACATTTCTCATTCTGAAAACTACAGGATGTATGTGTGGGATTTCTTTTTATCCAGCTTGAGATCTCACATTCTGCAATTAAACTCTTTCAATAGAACTAAGAGAATTCTCTCTTTCTCTCTCTCTGTCTGTCTGTCTGTCTGTCTGTCTCTGTGTGTGTGTGTGTCCTCTTTCCTAAAACTTTAGCACCTTCCTATTGTCATCTATCTAAGAGGATGCCTGTTACTCATCCTCATTTATTCTCATTTGATCCCTAGAGATTCCAGTATTGTCCTCCATTCTCTTCCTCCTAATGTCTTTGACAGATATTGAGTTAGTCAAGTATTCTTTTATTCAAATATTCTTTTTTCCTTATGACATGCTCTGTTTTTAAACAAGATTATTTGTTTTATACAAATAGTCACACTGGTTATACTCACTTTTAATTTCCATTTCAAATATCTGTTAGTGAACTTGTAATGATGTCTCCTTTCTCACTTTTTAGTATTGGTATTTGTGTCTTCTGATTTTCTTCTTGGTTAGTTAAGATTTTCTGTGTTCAATTTTTGTCAAATAAGCAAGTTTATTGTTCTGCTTTCGTCCATAATTTCTGAAAAGCAATTATTGCTTCTTTTATATGCTTTTAATTATTTTCTTTTTATAAACTTAGTTGAAAGTTTATTAATTTGCAGGCTTTTATTAGTACAAGGAATTGAAGAAGCAAAGTTGGGTCAGTTTTCTTCCTCTGTTTCATCTAACAAACCTTGTGTCAGCAGTGAGTTTCTTCAATTTTCTATGGAATTTCATTTTTAAATTCTACTGTGCATACAAATCTCCCCCAAAAGAAAATAACATGCCTATGTATTACAAGTAATTATAAAAGAAAAACAAGTAGGATATACATGTATACCTGAAACTTTAGAAGTACTAATTTCAACCCCACATTTATCCAGTATGTGTTTATCTATGAGACAATGGTGTCAGAGGCCATGGGAGTTGCAAAAGGTGATAACTGGTGTTCAGACATCAATCCAACAGAGAAATGATTCTCTGAGGGAGGGTGAGTCCTATCTGGGCAAGGCCTGGAGGACCACTGACTCTCGAAACTGTTGCTCCTGACTGTAATTTCATACTTGCAAAAGCAGCTTTGGTGTCTCCCTAATGCCTGCATTGTAGTATCTGATCTCATGTGTATACATAGAAGGACCAAAGCAGGCCACTTAAGTGTCTTAAATAGTCCTCACAGGACAATAGATCTAGTTATGAAGCATATCCTATTATACTTTCTATAAACCAAATTTTACAATTAATGAGAAGTAATCTTCCTGACACCCATGGGTTATATGTGCCCATAGATTTGAGATGCAATTATGAGATTACACACACCCAACAGTTGCATAGAATTATCTTATAGACAGTCTGAGGTATGTGACAGGAACAGGTTTCCTAACATTGACGGGTATGCTATTTTGAGTTAATGTTGAAACTAAGTGTAATCACAGAGTTGATTTTTATGTACATTTCCCCAATCACATGAGTCTATCGTATTATTCCATTATTTTTATCGACTTTCCCCTTTTTTTGAGACAAGGGTTCTGTGTGAAACAGTCCTGGATGTCCTGGAACTCATTCTATAGACCAGGGTAGGCCTGAACTCACAGATACTCTCCTGCCTCTGCCTACCAAATGCTGGAATTAAAAGTATGTGCCACTACCATGCAGCAGACTATCTACTTCTATTTATATACTATTATTGTAACATTTTTAGTAATAGGTTTAAGGTTAACAAGCAATACACTTTAAATATTCCAAGTTTCCTAATCCAGTGAATTCCAGTCATACAGATTGAATTAAATCCACTTTAGTGAGTGCTGTGGCACATATTCACGCACCTGCGTGTTTGCCCTCTAAACACTTTGGGTTGTCTGAACTCAAATAAAATCTGCCTTGAAGAGCTGAGTTAACTGATGGCACATTCTCTTTTGCATCTCAATATTTTGAGATGTATAATAAAATCTTCATTATCTCAGGTTCTTTTCATTGCAGGTTTATATCAGCAACAAATTAGATTTAGAATATTTGAGCAATTGTATGAATATTTCTTTGAAGAATTTTAAAGCTTCAGGCAAAACAAAGTTTTAAAAATATAGTTGGCTGGGCAGTGATGGTGCACACCTTTAATCCCAACACTGGTTGGGGGTCAGAGGCAGGGGAATCTCTGTGAATTCGAGACCAGCCTGTTCTATAAGAACTAGTTCCAGGACAACCTCCAAAGTCACAGAGAAACCCTGTCACAAAAAAACAAAAAACAAAAAACAAAAATAAACCATAAAAACATATAGTTGTTTGATGCTGTTGGGATGAGAAACATTCTGTTAATTAACAAATTTTTATTTGATAAATAACCTCTCTGTTTGATAGTGGTCATACCTTAAAGCATATATGCATGTTCTAAAATTTAAACTAATGCAAAACAATTGTGATGGTGTCATTTTAGTAAGGCATTAGTGAATAGTTTATAGACACTTTTGGCTTGGGAAAAAATAAATATTATTTCATTCTTTCTGTGGGGTGAGAGTAGAAAGAGATACATTTGAATGAAATATTTTCCTTCATAATATTTTGTCATCATTATATGGATATGACATTTTTAGTTCAGTTCTTTCAACATTTATTTTAGAAACTTAGAAACTACCAAGCTGAATGAAGGTTTATCAGAATTTCCTATATGATTTGTTGCTTCATTAATTGTATAGTGAAAACTAGTTTGTAACTATAAAATATTTTAATAATTACAATCAATAGGTTCCATAATTTCAGATTGTATATGTAAACATTAGGAACAATATGTTTCTCTGTCCCTTATGGGGCATAATATAACACCAACTTTTAAAACATGTAGAAACATAAAGCACATGTTGATTTTAAATCTATCTAGAATGATCTGTCAACATAATCACAAAAAAAAAATATATATATATATAGTGGAAATACGCCTTCTGGACTTACCACTTTCCAGATAGTTTTGATAATTTAAGGGGAGAGTTTCGTCAACATTCATGTGACTGAGTAGAGACCAGGTAAGGGAATGGTATTTCGCAGCTTTTAAGGAAGAATTCTCCAAGATGAAAAGTCACAGTGACTCCACCCAAGTGAAATAGTTTTTGCCAACTAACCAAACTGGAGATGATGGAGCTTGCGGGGAGAGCTGTGTAAATAGAAAACGCCTATTTATTTCCTTGTGCCATAGCCCTCCATATACCCTACTCTAATTCACTAATGACTAATGAAATTAATTATGTTTATTAACATGAACTATTTTAAATCTATACTTTCTCTTCAAATCAATGTAATGTGAGCCAAAAGGTAAAGCTTGATGGGTAAAAATTAAGATTCATAATGCTGTAATTTAAGGTTTTGTCCAGATCCAATACCTTTACATGCCTATGTTTTAAGTCTGGATTTAGTTGACTGACTATAGTACTTTTAAAAGAAATAACAAGTAAGAATTTAGCAGTTACTTTTAAGGTATGAATTACAGTAATCCTAGCAGAATGATTTGGTTGTTCAGTAACAATCCTTTCAAAGTATTGCCTATTTTATTCTGAACTCTAGAAGTGATACAGGAAATTGCATTGTAAACAATTCTCAGGTGAGGCTAAGGACAGTAAAGTTTGAGTTATATTTGCTTAATTAGATAATTTAGAACATAATGTCACATTATATAATCACACATTGCATGTCCTTTTTACATGGAATAAACGTCAATAAATAAAATTACATTTTAAATATGTTTTATTTGGTCATTACTACATATATCATTAGAGAGTTTCCCCTGGTGTAAAGACAAATCTTTAAAGTTAAAAAATGCTTTCTAGCTTTTCTTTTTTAAAAATAATATGCGTTCACCCCAAGGGCATAAATATTTTATCAAAATTCAATGTGCAGAATGATTTGTTCTCAGACTAAATTTTCCTGTATCATCTTTTCAAATTGCTCAGGTTTCTGATAAAGGGACAGGCTTGGTGATAATACTACAATGAAATTACTGTTGGAGCAGGACTGGTAATTGAAGCTATCACAAGGGTTTTTCTCTCTAGTCTACTTTTTTTAACTTCCTCTGAACCTTTCTCTTCAGTTTTTTCTATATGGTGTATATCTTCTATTTATATTAAAGTATGTCCACCAATGGTCTCAAGAATATAACAAAATTTTATAAAAGGCAACATGATGTAAAATTTAATGTTCTTCTCTTCTTATAACATGTAAGAAAGTCTACCTGATGCTGATTTTACACTTTCAATAATATAATTTTCCCTACAGGTATTTCACACAAAAGATTGTATTTTAATATATAACCAAATCATCTGTCTTCTTTTTTAATGAAAAGTAGAATGCATGCATGGGAAAATGAAATTATAACAAGGCAGAAAAAAATCAATTTTATACAAAGAAATTCAAAATTTCCTTTAGCCTAACTTGTATCTGCTGATGACTGTGCCTGTGTTAGGCAATTGCATTACTTCTGGTAAACACATAAAAATAAATCTGACACTCAGATTTCATATTGTAAACACTGAAGAGTTATTTAATGTGCTTGTACTTTTCTCTTACTATTTTCACAATACCTCTGATGTGTTAGTGATCCCATGCCCTATTTGTACAAAATCATACGGGCAAATAGAGGGGTTTAAATGGAGTACTTTTGTGCAGTGGGAAGTGGATGAGGCATAGTATGTTTACAAAACCAGAACATGATGAATTCTTGTTCTTTTTCATGCATTTCCAACCCTAAAACTGATCTGTCTATTGCATCGTCAAAGTAATCTTGTCTATCCTGTTGGCTTAGTATGACCAAAGAACTCTGCATTGTTCTTCTTGAGGCAGTCTTGCTGTTTGGCTCTACTCATTTTTGTATGCTCTGTGCATTTCTCTTTGTTGCATGAGATACTTTCAGAGTTTTCAGAGGTGACAGATAAATGATCACATTATTATATTTTGAAATACTGGAGATTCAGTGTCCTACAGTTTGACAAAAAGATGTGCCAAACTAAATTTGGAAAACAATTCAATGTGATGGTGACACTGTCTAACATTCCTGGATAAGGAATGAGTGGAGAATGATTTGTTTTCCTCTGTCAAAGAGCTAGTATTGAATTAAAAAAAAAAAAGCAATCTGTGTGCTGTCTTTCTATCCCTGAGAGAACTGTTACACCACAGATATTTAGAACTCATGGTATCTTTTGTTTCAGCTTTGCTAAATTATGGTTGTTGTTTTGTTTTGATTTAGGGCAAGTTCTCAATTATCTTAGGCTGGCCTTGAAAACACTATGTATCTGAGTATGATCTTCTGCTCCTGGGACTCCTTCCTTCATCCCCCAAGTTCTGGGATTACAGGAATGCACCACTGAACTTAGTTCGATGGTTTCTTCATATATGGGACTTTAAGCCTATTTACAGTACTAAACCAAGTATCAATGACAGAGCATTAATACTATAAAGTAGAAATGGCAGTGAAATAATATAACAGATATAATGTTTATGTGTTCTTTTAAAAGAGAAATACATTTTAGCTTAAAATGGATTGATTCACTTATACATTCATTAATATATTTAAATATTTACTTCACAAAGCTTTTTCAGAAATGCATATGGTTTAAATATAGAAGTAATTACAATGTCCACAGTTGTTCAGTGAATAGAGGAATTATGAATGATTTTGCAACACATATTAGTGATAATGGTAACTTTATAACCACACATAACTTTTGAATTGAGACTTCTTTTATCATTAATATCCATTAGCAATATCCAGTTAAAATCAAGCTTTTATATATGACCTTAAAATTAAATAGCAGAGATGTAAGTGAAAAAGGAGTATTTCAAATAAATCATTATATATCTATGGCCTACTATTTTGATTTAAATTTTTACAAAAAGTATTTATTGCATGAAAATTCACATTTCAAAATTATGATATAAAATTATGTTCTTATGGATTCCAATTCTGTTGAACGAATTAAATGCAAAAACAATAAAATAATGTAAATATATCCCAAACTTAAAGCAGTTACTTCTGGATAATAATATGTAAGTATTTTACAATTTATTTTCTTTTACTTTCTCTATTATAATAGTTTTATAATAATTTTAAAATGTTAAATTTTTGTGTGTGAGATAACTAATGTTACCTTACCTTTACAACGTAATGCATACAAAATTATGAAACATATAGAGGTGGAGGAAAAGAGTTAATACAATTAAATTCCACACATCAAGTTAAGTAATAATTAGCACAAACTTAAAGGCTTTTAAATGGACTAGAGGTTTGGGCTCAAATTCCAGAAAACCAGGTAAATATAGACATGCACATACAAAGCTATTATATGATTGGCAGTATGAATAAACTGGAGGCAAACCAGATACTCAGAGGAAACACAATTGTCCCTGGTAATTGGAGCTTGACAATCTTTCTGTTAGGTTTTGCAAGTTTTTACTGAGTTATGTTGTCAAAAGAAAAAGACAGGGGTCTTTAAGGAATACATGGATTTCAATTAAGCCTTTCTTTGTTTCGAATATTTGAATAGGTGGAAAGGAAGCTAGATAGACATGTTCCAGACAGAGGGAACAACAAGAATGGAACTGAGACGTGATGAATTAGCTCTGTGTGTTTCAGGTCATTTAAAATGGTAAGGGTTGGATGTGTATAGGAAGCCTACTGATAAAGTGTGGTTCACGTGTCACCGAAGCTCTTAGGGAGACAGATAAAGTTTCAGATAGAGAGGAATGATGGACAGAGAGGAATGCAAAGTCTATTGTGGAAAGGAAAAATACAAATATATCAGTGTTTTAAATGACACTAATCACATAATGGAAAATACAAACAAAATCCACTTTGTATACACACTTTTAAAATGTGACAGCATAGTAACAGCAATTCCCTCACTTTTAGTTTGTGCCAGAGTTTTATAGTATAACTTTAATTTGCACAATTTTTCTACTGGTGACTTTCCTTTCCATTTTAAAGCAAGGGTATAGAGCAGGTAAAATATTTAAGACTTACACTAAACAAAATCTTAAGTTCAGGATTTCCTACGCTTACACTTACTTTGGCCTGAATCCTGTGACTATTGAAATTATAAACTCTAAATTGCATACATTTGAGTTTTAAATTTGTCTTATTAGACAATAATGCTTCTTGGTATCTCAGTTTCCTTTCTTAGAAAATAAATGTGGTAACATACCTCAATACTGAGGAATAAATTATTACTTATGATATATTGAAAATGGTGCACAGCACCAAATATGAATCTCTCATTTTACCTCACTGTTGTATTTCTTACTTCAAACTAAATATTAAAAAAAACACAGAGAAGTAGATTAATTGCAGCCATTCACCTGAAGCAGATGTATATACTCTTGTCATTCTCAAAAGAGAACAAGAGTTCCACAGTCTTCGAAAACAATACATCAGGATCCATGTGCTGATACCATAATATTTCTAGAAAATTCTTCCAAAACATGTATTCATTCTCAGATGAATACTTTCATGTATGGCTCAGAATCACTCTGTTATTCCAGGAAGAGGTTGCTGTGTATTTGAGACATTATGCAACAGTGAAACCACAGATACAGAAATGGCACTCAACCATATTGGAATTTTATCCAGTCACCATGAGTTAGTACTGCCCTGCTCAGCCATCATCAGGGGAAGCACACTCTCACAGTATAGCAGCAATTATGAAATTTATTGAACACTAACTACAGCTTGAATATATCATTTAAATTTTTAATAATAAACTTTAAAACACAGGTTAGCTGTTAGGGCGATCCACATACAAATAGGTAAATCACTCTCACATACACAATCAGGCAGGTTGCCCTGCAAATTTCCAGTCCTTAATCTGCTTCAGTCTATTATGAATGGAAAATATTCAACACAAATATTGTCTCTGCACTGACCATGTAACTGACATGATATAGCATCTTCTTCTTAGCACTTTCATCACATTAAATGTTAAAAATAACCAAGACAGGATTTAAAGTACATATAACAATATACAAGCTTACATGCAGATGCACACCAGTTATGTAAGAGATTTGAGTATATCAGGATTTTTGTATTTGAGTGTGATTCTGGCACCAATTCCTTGTGGATATGTAGAGATACCTCGGTACACAGGAGAGTGGTATTATTCTGATTTTACATGTAGAAATTTCTTATATATTAATAAATACATATATGCATATTTATCTACATATATGTATAAATATGTATATATAAACATATACACACATAGAAACAGAAAGTATGTATAACAGTATGTAAGAGATATTAACTGGGTAAACTCAGTTGATGAATACTAAATCTCTATGTATTTTCTTTTCAGTTTCTGCTGACTCTGTATATAGTTTCAAACAGACTTAAATCAGATACCATTAGAAAAACACTACCAGAAATAAATGTTTTTATAGAGACTTGTTTCCAATACAGAAACACCCAAACTCAGTTCTCCCTTAAAAAAAATCTTGGTGTATAATTTCCAAATGGTGTAGAATTCCCAAAGATTTTTTAAAATTTATTATTCATTGGACATTGGAGTCAGGCAATATATTAACTATATTGACCATTTATACAATAATAAATTAAATATGCTTAGAATATTAATATGAGAATATATTAAATTATTAGAAAGAAATGTCTAGTTATGGTTATTTTGAAAGAGATGCCTAAGCACAAACTAACTTAAAGGAAGAGAATGATCCAGTCACAGAAAGTAAAAAACCAGGACTATGACTTATTTTTTAAAGGGCTAAAAATAACGATTTTGAAGTATTAGAAAGTAAGAGTTCATTTTAATATCTTGGTTTGCAATAAATCTGTTTCCACAAGAGGTCATAAGACAATGTAAAATATCTATGTCTCATGGTTACTTCCCTTCCTATAGCAAACTTGCACACACTGCAGCACGTCCTCCTGCTGCAAACTCGCACACACTGAAGCATGCTTATAAAACCAAGAATGTGACATTGGTAATGCTCACAGAGGCGAGTCAGATGTCAATAGCATGAGTCTCACTTGTGTGTGCTGCTCTATTCAGTCTCCTTGCCTGTCGTCTTGAATAATCACCTCCTGTGATAAAGAGGGAAAGAGTGGGAAATAGGAAAGACAAGGAAGGCCTAAAGGAAAGCACTCATGGATGACATGGTTCAGTGAGTTGTTATCTAACATCAAGTGTAGAATACGCTTTCATTTAAGACACTTTTTACTTATGCAGAAAGAAGGTTATACTCTTGTCCCTGCGGTGAAATTCACAATGAATAATCAGAGTAAAAGCAAAAAGAGAAAATGGTGATTTTAGAAAAATAATTTGTCAAAACCATAGCGTGCCATTCTCTTTTCAGATGGTATTGCCATTTAAATTAAAGTGTCTGAGGAGAAGATGTATTTGACAACAAATAGAACTCAAATGACCTCTTGTATGTGTTAACCTTATTAATTGCTTTAACATTCAAGTGCCTGCATTTACTGGCATAGAAAGTTCCGGTTATTTATTGCCATTTATTGTGGCAGACCTTTGTTCTTTGTGTTTTTCAGCTCTGTTATTCTTAGGAGCCAGGAACTCTGACAGCTGCTGCCAGTTCTATGAAGTTTGTTTAAAACAATGGGGGAAATTGCCTAGCAACCTCACATCCACTCTCTGGTACCCTCTTGGAGATCACATTCCGCACACTGCTCATCTCCAGAAGCTCACAGGGGAAATCACACACACACATGCAAACCAACACAGCATAACAAAAATTCCCGACTGGGTTTCTTAAAATTGTGCCCAAGTGTTCACAAACTATGTGACTATTTGACATATGGGGCATGGATGATTATTAAAGCTGAACTAATCACATGGAAATATATGCAAATCAATTACTTTTTCCTCTTCAGAGTTTTCCCTTCAAGACTTACTTTTGTCAAGACATTAATATGCAGCTTCAAATGGGGATTTGCTTGTTTATTTATTAATTTGACTAAAATGGAAGTCAGAAGTCTTCATCCTGTGCCTAATTTGTGATGTCTCAGGACCATTGTCTATTTCACTTTTGGAAAACGCAGGTTTATCTTGAATCAACTTTAGAACATGGCAGAAGAATGAAACCAACATTCTTTCAGTGCTGGTGAGAGCCAGCCAGAGAGCTGGGCTACTTTTGTTGTATATTCTTCTCTTTATCTGATGATGATAAAAATGTTTAGGACAGTATTAAACTTTGTGAGAATGTCATTCCAATGGGTTACAGGGCTTGACTCAAACACTGAAACCCCATGTGCTTATTGTTTCTTTACTTTACATCTTTATTTGCAAAATAGAAATAGTGAAAGAATGCTAAAGTTCCTTTCCAGCTAGCATTCCATAAATGTCTGAACTCTTCTGTGAATCTGTTCTTCATTAAGAACTGAGACAGAAGGAACAATTACAGATATAAAGTCATTTCCCAAGTTTGACTATCATGTTGGACTAGTGCTACTGTGTATATAGATATAGGGATAAAGTGTTCAAATGATCACAAACACCTAGAAAAAACAGGTTAAAATCCCTGACATAATCTTCTCAGGAGATGCTGCATCATTCCTCTTCTCTGGGATACCTTAAGTTCTTTCCTGTTCCCCAGACTCTCTGTCAGTGGAGTTGTAGGCTGACACTCCCATGATCCATATCTAAAGTCCATATATGAGTGAATACATACCATGTTTGTCTTTTTGCGACTGGGTTACCTCACTCAGGGTGGTTTCATCTAGTTCCATCCACTTGCCTACAAATTTCAAGATTCCATTGTTTTTTTTTTCCTCTGAGTAGTACTCCATTGTGTAAATGTAGCATATTTTCTCTATCCACTCTTCATTTAAGGGGCATCTAGGTTGGTTCCAGGTTCTGGCTATTACAAATAATACTGCTGGGAACATAGTGGAACAGATGTCCTTGTTGTATGAATTTGCATGTTTTGGATATATGCCTAAGAGTGGAATTGCTGGGTCTTGTGGTAGACTGATTCCCACTTTCCTGAGGAATCTCCATACCGATTTTCAAAGTGGCTGTACGAGTTGGCACTCCTACCAGCAGTGGAGGAGTGTTCACCTATCTCCACATCCTCTCCAACATAAATTGTCTGTTGTTGGTGTCTTTGATTTTAGCCATTCTGACAGAAGTGACACGGTATCTAAGAGTTGTTTTGATTCTCATTTCCCTGATGTCTTGGGATGTTGAACACTTTCTCAAGTGCCTCTCGGCCATTATAGACTTCTCTATTGAGAATTCTCTATTTAGTTCTGTACCCCAATTTTTAATTGGATCATTTGGTGTTTTGGAGAGCAGGGAGAGAGGGGAGTGGGAGCTGGGAAAAAGAGAAGGGGAGAGGAGAGGCGAGGAGTTAAAATACTAGGAGTGCTCAAAACGCACAGTTTGTACCCGAAATGCAGTCTGGTGCTACATTCCATAAAGAGTTGATGGAGTGCAGTGAATCTACTCATCTACTCATTTTCATACCATCTGTGACTACTCCCTACTTCCATGACACACAAAATGAAATCGTTTGGAACTATGGACATATACCTTACATGGCTGAAATACTTTACTACTTGGATCTTTATTTTTTTAAAAAAAAATGCAATGATGCTATTGTGACTTCTGAGAAATTCTGCTGTGCTACCTAGACTTAATATCTATTACTAAAACCAGAGTGTTGCTGTATAAGAAAGACAAAATTATAGGCAGTGCTTTGGATGTTTAACACAGCAGTCAAAGTGAATTTAGTTAAGAAAATTGAAGTGCTCTTGAAGATCATTTTAAAATGGGTTAACTTGGTTGAGAAGATGTGACTCCAACCACAGAACTCAGCGGCATGAGAGGTGGAGACAAAAGGATCCCAGCAACACAAGACTCTCAACAAAGAAGGTGAACACTTACACTCAGGCTTGCCCTTTGACCTCTCTATGTGTTCATGGCACTCGAGGTTGTATGCTCTCATACACACAAACATGTACCTGCACAGACACATACACACAAGGATTTTAAAAATGAGTTAGCTATTAACTTTATAGTTTCTCACGAAAATATAACTAAATATTCAAAATCTATTTTTGGAAACACTAATTTACTACACAAAATTACTAAATTATTAATTTAGTATCTAATTAGTGGATACTGTGTAAAAATTCAGAGAGTCCCCCCAAAAACAAACCAACAGTGACACCAAAGGAATGTGGAATTCAGAGGTTTGGATTTCGTTAATGATATACTAAAAGTCACTTCATTATGCATATGCACATTAGTCACATGACATAAAGCTGACCACTTTGTTGTGAAACACATTAAGTACAATCAGATCACATTTTAATTTCTCAATCATCTTTTGCTCATTCTGAAGTGGTTACTAGCAGAACTTTTCAAATAAAAAGTCAGAAAATACTAATTTAAGGGTGGAAAACATGTTTATCTCTTCTGTTTTTTCTTGTAAAGTTCCTCTATTTTTCCTGAAAATCGTAAGAGATAAACAGTGTCTTATCTTGATAGCAGCTCCCTAGGAATTAATTAAGATTATACTTAACTGTTAGCACTGGATTTCTTTCCTATTATGTGATGGGGATGTTCATTACTGACATTTTCACATTTTTATTACTGCAGAATTTCAAAGGACGCTTGAAGAACACAGGATTGTTGTGTGTGCCTATGTCCAACAACTTGACAAATTACTTGTTATCCCAAGATGTGGCAGTACAAGATATCATCAAGGACACAGAATGGATAGAGGAGTGGAAGAGATGGGTACAAAGAGAAGGAGAAAAGAGAGAGTGGAGAAGCGTTACCCAAAGAAGCAGCTTACTCAAGGCTTAGAAATTGCCTTATCCGGATGTGTTTGCTATGTTCTTCATGGAAATATGTATTTGCTGAGAGTGGTAAGAGAGCATGAAGACTAAACAGTAAGAACCTTAAAGAAGGGACGACAGTCCCACGTAAAGGCATGTCTCACTGTGGCACTGTGTTTCTACTACAAGACTTCTTTCATCATCTCTACATTTCTCTGCCTTACCCTAGATTCTGGTTATATATTCCTTTTATCTACTACTAAAAGGTGGTCTTATTGTTTGACTTTTCTTTTTATTCTTTGTATCTTTCATATTACACATCTTGATTCTGTTTTTTTCCCTGACCCTTCATATTTCTTCTCTACCCTTCAACCCTTAACACCCCCAAAATAAATTTTAAGAGAAAGAAAAAGAAACAAAAAAGAAGGGGAAAATCTTGTCATGGAAGCTAGAGTGTGACGACACAGTGAGTCAAGCAGTAAATCCTTTGGTCCATATACCTTTCCATGCAAGCGTTCATTGCAATCATTTGTCAGATTCAAGGCCTCTGATTTTTTTGCTACACTATCAATGGTGAGCCCTCACTGGGACTCCTCTTGGATATCCTGCTGTTGTCCTGTACTCCCACAGATAATAGATTGGGTGGATGTTGGGGTGGGCCAACTTAAAACCCTGGTTGTGGGCCTGGATATTTACAGGGTTGGTCAGCCTGCCAGCTCCCCAGTCTTTACCACCAGGAGCTTTCCCGCATTGCCCCAGCTAGTTCAACCCTTGCAGCAAAGAGCAAGGGTAGGAACATTTCTCCTGTTCTCAGATCTTCAGAGTCAGTGCTCCCACATATGAACCAACATGACCAGCCCTACTGTGTTGTACAATGGCCACTCTCCAAGTTCTGCACCTGGTGAGGGGCTGGGACAGCTCTCCTGCTATATTAAGTCTCAGGGCCAGCTTTCCCCCACTCACACCACCATATGACAGATGAGGGACAGGGTCAGATCTCCCACACTCATGTTCACCCATATACCTGTCACTAGAATCATCACTGCTGTGCTGCCCAGACAAGGTTGAGAGCCTGCTTTCACCAGTGTTGTAGCCGGTAAATGGAGGGATGGCTCTGCCACCAGCTGAAGTCAGTAGGGGCTAGGGATGAGGGTATCCTTCCTTAGGTCACACCACCATACTGCAGATCAGGGACGAGGTACTAGCTGTGCCCCTCTCATGGCTCAGGAATAGCTCACCTGCACCCCTGTCTACTCTCCTGTGCCGCCGAAACGATGCACAGGACCCATTTTCCTGAGTGCTGCAGCTGGCTAAGGTTGCTGCAGGTGACAAGGGCCAACGGGAGGAGGGCATCTTTCCCTCACCCATGCCACCACATGACACACAAGAGGGGCACTACCTGATCTCCCATTCGTGAGCCCCCAAGGCCGGCCCATCCATGCCCCTGCACATATGATCAGATCTCTTATGCTGCCCAGATAGGGTGTAGGACACTCTCCTGATTGTTTTGTCCTTGAGAGGCAGGACCAGTTCTCCCTAGTGCTACAGCCAGTGAGGAATGAGGCCAGTTCTCTTTACAGCCTTATTCTTTTTGCCTTTGGTGGTATCGGGAGCCTCAGACAACAACAGAGATCCCGGCTGCATCAAGGCCATGAACTAAGACATGGTCCCCAGCAGTCGCCCAGGCCCAGACCATCATCCTGAGTGGCAATGAAGTCACATGCTTCTATCAGCTCCTGCCTTCTTTCATCTCTTCACGTGTGTCTCTGTCCAGAGGACATGAACCAGTGTGTCTCTCCTGTACCACATCATACATTTGCTCCCTACAGCAGTGTCCATCTGCCTTACACCACAAACCTGGCTCCTGGAGTTTTCTCCTCCTCCAAGGCCAGGGTGGAGAATCCTAGGCCTGCATGTGGGTCTCTTTGTCCTATTCAGTACGTCATGGAGCTGGACAGGACCATGCTTCCTCATCATAAAAAGTTCATAATAGAGCCCAAACCCCCATGCCAGAAGCACATGTTGCTGGAGTCTCCTTGCAGACCTGGGCTAGAAAGCCTGGGCTGTATTTGGTTGAGTCCTGTCTGCCTCAGCCGCATGGTATGGGGTGGAGATATCTGGAGTCCTCACTATGGCCAGGGCTCTGGTCTTGTTTTCATAACTGAGTGTGTCATCAAATCTGATCTCTATTTGCTGCTCGAGTTCCATTACTATGACCTTCAGAAGGATGTTCCAATTTTCCTACTAGATACTGTTTGCCTCTCAACTGATTACCAAGTTGCCTGGAGACAGGTGAGTTCAAGTCCTTTTGATCTTGTATCTGTTCCATCTATGATTTTGGATCCATTTCCTTGACTGTAGCCTCAGGCCTTCTTGTGTTTTCTTGTGCTTCTGGGAAGGAGTCTCTTTGTCTCAAACCCTTGCCAGCAACGTTCTTGAAAGGCTTGGTTATCTGACTTACTGCAGGGTAGGTCTCTTGGCCTCTTTAGAATATGACCTATCAAGCTGGTGGGTTTTCTTCCACACCTGTGTTATCTAGTCACAGATAACTGGACAAAAGAATAGCAGAGTGCTTGAGAAAACTGATAGTGTAAATAACATGGTAAAATG
The DNA here is from genome assembly GCF_017639785.1 of Mesocricetus auratus. NCBI lineage: Eukaryota > Metazoa > Chordata > Mammalia > Rodentia > Cricetidae > Mesocricetus > Mesocricetus auratus. The sequence goes on along the minus strand of NW_024429193.1, from coordinate 73,514,180 downwards.
GTTCTTGTTTTGCCTCTAGTTTGACATTGATTCTATTTTTTCTACTTCTGCATTCTCCCTTTTTCCCAGGAACCTGCTTATCTAGTGCCAGTGCTTACCAACTTTTAGCTTGCACTCATGATGAGGCTATCTTCTTCATAGAGTTCATACAAACGATGGCGTTTAACACGGGCTTTGGAGCTGGGTAGACTCAAATTTTAATTCTACTACCTAAGGTTGTGTTCTTAAGAAAGTTAGTGGAGAAAGTTTGACCCAGATTGTTTTTTTAAAATGTGTTACTATTTCTAGCAATCTAATAAAATGAATAAGTATAAAAGAATGCATACAAAGTCCTTATATCAGCTATATAGGATTCATCAATATGAAGAAGTCACTTGACCTTCCCCCACCCCTATTTTATACATATCAGAGAGAATATTTAGTTCAAATTACAGCACGGCAAAGTGAAAAAAAAAACCCTTCATCTTTCTCTAAGACATAGGTCTAGACCATGACATCATGTCTCTTATGTTTCTTTCCTACTGAGATTAATTTTTATGCCATTTCCCAAAAGTACAAAAGCCGGTGGAAGAAATAGAATCTAAGATCCAAAGGCATAGGAATATCAGGTTTCACAAGTCATAAAATTAATCGTGTCAGTTTTTAAGCCACTGATTCTTAATTTAAGAAACTTGCTTTTCATTGCTCTCTAGACTCTGAGGGTTAGAGAGCCATGTTAAGTTGTCAGAAAAGACCCTTTGAGAAACTAAAAACAAGCCAGTTTGTAAAGAGCTCATTCGTGGCTTTGAAATAGAAATACATGTCAGCAGTGTTGCTTTGTCCAATTCTTTGGCAATTGTATGCTAGAACAGGTTGGCAGTACTTACAGAAAGTGTCTATAAGTAGGAGGGAAATAGTTGTATATTTAAGTGTTATGTAATATGGCTTCTCCATCTGAGCCCTGGGAATTATCTATTAAGTATATGCCAGCTTGAACAGTGACCAGTTTCATGTAGAGTAGATTGGGTCACCGTTGCAGTTGTGTTAATGAAACTTGTCACACAAACATCGAAGGAGGGTGTTTCCTCTAATGATTTGAACCATAAATAACTGACACTTTCTACAGTTCTGGGTCCTAGAAGTGCAAAAACAAGTGAGAGTTTATTCTGTGGTTGAAGGTTTAGGCCCTGCTGCAAACAGTTGTCTTCTATAATTTTTGCGTGGCAAAAAAAAAACCCACTTATGAAGACAGTGGTTACATTTCTTTAGTGGTAAACCCTTGGGGGCTTCACTGGACTTTAATTATCCCATAGATAATAAGTTACAAGAAATAGTATCCTGAGGGCTTAAATGTCACCATATATCCTCTTCATATTTTTAAATGAAATTATTTTTGCTGTGTATATTTGTTTGGGTCCTGTTCCATGGATAGTTGCATAACAAATCTGTTAATATATAATTCATAATAATATATACAATGATTTAACAATAATATTAATGACAGAATAATAAGCAAAGATACACTCACAGTTTTACTAACAGCTTGTTTTATATACTACAGGAAAACTATAATACTCAAAATATATACAAGGTTAATACAAGAAATTTTAAATTATGTTTATATAGGGCATCAGATGGTAGTTTGTTACAATCTCAGAATGTGGATAGATAGCAATCAAAGGAGGTTATGGAATTAATAGAAGTTAAAGTGCTTTTAAAATTAACACAGACACTTTCCCTGCATAATCTAATTTTACTGTACAATTTATGTCTCAATGTGAGGTAAAAGTTCAGATATAATAGCATTTCCTACTCAACTGAAGCAACTAGTTTAACCCAAGTAGATTTGTTGACATTCTAGCTATGTACATAAGCCAGTCAGATCATTTCAGGACTCACTCAAGTCCAGGCATTCTAACCATAGACAGAATCATCTTTACTTGTTGAATATGACTAACAACTTTAAAATTGCAAGAAGTAGGAAAGTGAGGTAAATAAATATCCATCAAGGTAAGGGTTGCCAACTTAACTAATCAGTAAGTGATTAAACTCTAATGAGTGGGTGATCAGTGAGTCCTCAGTACCTCTCCTAATTTCCATTATTTTTCCATTTATCCTGTGCCATTAATCCTTCAAAAGGAAAAAGAAAAATCCCAAAGATCCACAGATGGTTTTATTTGCCTTTAGTCATAAATTACTTGTGTGTGTGAGTTCAGATCAATTATTACCCACTAAGGAATGCTGTGTGTCTGATCTGCTCTGTGGCCCCAGGAACTGCTCCATAAATGACATTCTGTGGTACTCTCTGTCTCTTATCTTGCTGGCATTCATCACTTAGCCCTGGGCAGTGGCTCTGTGCCAACGCAACTTGAAACTATGAACAGAATCCTCTTTATCTCTGTTTAAATAATTATATTACACTTGTTCTGCCTGCACACTGGAATGAGGTTTAACTGAAAGATGGAGTGATTTCAGATGCAATCTGAGAATGATACTACTTTCAATGAACTTTGTCACTTATGCTTTAAAAATAAGCAAATAAATATTTAAGTTATGGAACTAAACAAAGGAAAAATAACCTGTATGTTCGGGAAGAAAAAGGAAAGGCAATATGTAATATATATATATAACAATTAAAACATACTAGTAGATATATAAGTATGTTTGATTTGTAATATCTGATGATTACATTTTCCTTTGACTTGATTTTACCTTTAAAATATAAATTCCTTGAGAAATGCAAATGCTTATCCTGGATCCAATAAAATCTATTCCTACAGTAAGTAGATGTTTCCCATTATCAGAACGCATACATTTCTTGCAATTGCTACTAAAGCAACAGTTTTTCTCTGATGTCAAAAGCCACTGAACATGCTTACAGTCAGAGATGGTGACAACAACTCATTTACAAAAGTGTAGAAAACATCTGGATATTTGTAGATGTGAGGACAAGAGACTTGGAGCCGTAACACCCCGAAAAATGCTGACAGTCCCTGTAATCAACAGAACATGAGAAAATAGTAGCTAATATTAAATTATTCCACACAGTCTTCCTTATTACAGAAAGCACTATTGGGAGGGTAGCGGTTTTATAACAAAAAGTAGAAGACAAATCAAGTGTAAATACCATAATTTTTGATCTTTCCAAATTATAATGTTAAAATGTTTTTGCAAGCATAATATGTTAAGAAATAAGTAAAGAAGCCTTATAAATGTTAAAACTATTGGTAGAATACTTATAATGGTGATTTTAAAATTAGATCAATAATTTCTTTTTAAAAATCTTGACAACTTAGTTTATTTAGGAAATGGATAAAACACACAGATTATAAACTGTGAAAAAAGTACATTTAAAGAGGGTACTGTATTCTGAATAGAAGACGAGATTATAAAGGTGAATTTGGAGAAACTGAAAAAGGTCCTGTTTCTTAGCAATTTGGGTACATTAAGAAAATGCTGAAGAATCACTAAGTGATGTAGGACCTAGGACATGGATTTGTCTTTTGCCCAGTGGTTCTTTGAAAGCAGAATCTTGGATATAGCAGATGAGATGAGATCTCAGGCTTTTGAAGTGAAAGTTCCCATGGTTGGGGGAGCCAAGGGAGATAACAGCCTGGAGAGAGCTTAGTAAACCTACTGAGCAAGGCCTGTTTTGGGCCAAGGATCTATACATTTAATACTGAAATAGTGGCACTGTAGTTCACAGGAAGGAATTTATCAACTGGGGAGCAGAGTGATTCAAAAGAGATGCCAGGTGAAAGCATGAAAAAAATTAGAAGGAATATAAATTGTTTCTGGGAATTACCAAAAGGCAGAGAGTCAGTCATGGAAAATAGCATTCTGTTTCTAAACCTATCAAACTGATATTCCAAAAGTTAAAGTACAGAAAAAATATCAATATACCAGCCATTAATAAATTATGGCTAACTAAAGGAATATAGTCTATGAAAGACACCTTGATTATTTTGTACAATATATGTAACATTATATCTCTCTTAATAATGTATTTTTATTATATTTTTAATTTAGGCTGGCACTGCATCTCAGTGGTTGAATACTTGCTTAGCATGCACTGGGCTCCATTCCTAGCAGTCAGGGAGGGATACCAATCAGTAATTAGATAGGTTCCTTTTTCTTTGGGACATTGTAAATTGAACTTAGAATATTACTTATGGGAGCAAACTACAACAATCTACACCCCAAGGGTTTGCCAAATAGCGTTGACACTATCAGAGTAATTTCTCTTCCTTGAAGAGAGAGTACTTACATTTAGAAATAAATGTAACACCAACGAAGTTTGAATATGGTCAGATATTATTGAGGAAAACTAACAAGAAGAGTTCTCTTATTAGTCTACTAAAGATGAGTTTTCTCTGAATTGGTTTTGTGGTCTGCACAAGGTGCATGGTGAATCAGAGTCCCTTGTCATTTCCAATAGGTTGGTTTTCTAGCCTGTCACAGTACCAAATGTCTTTTCTTTTATTCTTTTATTTTTTTCATTTATTTTTAAATTTAAATTTGAAACAAGGTTGCTTCACATATCAATTCCAGGTCCCTCTCCTTTTCCCTCCCCTCCTCCCACGCCCTCCAATCGACCTCTCCAAAACCCCTCATTTCCCCAGAGAGGGTAAGGCCTTCCATGGGGGTGTCCATAGTCAGTCATTTCATCCAGGGCAGGGCCTAGACCCTCCCCCAAGAGTCCAGGGTGGTAGTGCATCTCTCATTGTTGGATGGGTGCCCAAAGTCCATTTGTATACCCAGGATAAATACTGATCTACTACCCAAGGCTCAATAGATTACCTAGGCCTCCTCACTGACACCCACATTCAGGGGGTCTTGATCAGTCCCATGCTGGATTCCCAGCCATCAGTCGGGATTCAAGAACTAACCCTTATCAGGTCAGCTGTTTCTGGGGGTTAAACCAGCCCCATCTTAACCCCTTTGCTCATCAGTACTCCCTCTCTGTCACTGGATTCCTTGAGTTCAACTCAGTGTTTAGCTGTGGGAGTCTGCCTCTGCTTCCATAAGCCATTGAATGAAGGTTCTGTATCCCAGACTCTCTGGCCATGGAATTGTAGGCTGGCACTCCCTAGATCTATGTCTAAAATCCATATATGAGAGAGTACATGCCATGTTATTCTTTTTGTGACTGGGTTACCTCACTCAGGAAGGTTTTTTTCTATTTCCATCCATTTGCCTCAAATTTCAGGATTCCATTGTTTTTTGCTGCTGAGTACTACTCCATTGTGTAAATGTATCGCATTTTCTCTATCCACTCTTTGGTTGAGGGGCATCTAGGTTGCTTCCAGGATCTAGCTATTACAAATAATGCTGCTATGAACATAGTGGAAAAGATGTCCTTGATGTATGAATGTGAGTTTTTTTGTTTTGTTTCTTTTTTGTTTTTGTTTTTGTTTTTTGTTTTTGGTTTTTCGAGACAAGGTTTCTCTGTGGCTTTGGAGGCTGTCCTGGAACTAGCTCTTGTAGATCAGGCTGGCCTCGAACTCACAAAGATCCACCAGCCCTCCCGAGTGCTGGGATTAAAGACGTGCACCACCAACGCCCGGCTGAATGTGAGTCTTTTGGATATATGCCTAAGAGTGGAGTTGCTGGGTCATTTTTCTGAGGAATCTCCATACTGATTTCCAAAGTGGCTGAACAAGTTGGCACTCCTACTAGCAATGGAGGAGTGTTCCCCTTTTTACCACATCCTCTCCAGCATAAATTGTCATTGGTGAGCCGGGCATTGGTGGCGCACGCCTTTAATCCCAGCACTCAGGAGGCAGAGGCAGGCAGATCTCTGTGAGTTCGAGGCCAGCCTGGCCTACAAAGTGAGTTCCAGGACAGCCTCCAAAGCTACAGAGAAACCCTATCTCGAAAAAAACCAAAAAACAAAACAACAACAAAAAAATTGTCATTGGTGTTTTTGATTTTAGTCATTCTGACAGGAGTAAGATGGTATCTCAGAGTTGTTTTGATTTGCATTTCCCTGATGGCTAAGGATGTTGAGTACTTTCTCAAGTGCCTCTCAGCCATTTTAGACTCCTCTATTGAGAATTCTCTATTTAGTTCTGTAACCCACTTTTTAAATTGGATCCTTTGGTGTTTTGGAGACTTGCTTCTTGAGTTCTTTGTAAATTTTGTAGATCAGCCCTCAGTCAGATGTGTGGTTAGTGAATATCTTTTCCCATTCTGTGGGCTGCCTTTTTGTCTTGCTGACTGTGTCTTTTGCCTCATAGAAGCTTCTCAATTTCAGGAGGTCCCATGTATTAATTGTTGATCTCACTGTCTGTGCTACCAGTGTTTTGTTCAGGAAGCTGTCTCCTGTACCAGTCCGTTCAAGCGTACCACCCACTTTCTCTTATAAGAGTTTCAGTTTGGCTGGATTTATGTTGAGATCTTTGATCCATTTCTACTTAAGTTTTGTGCATGGGGATAGACATGGATGTATCTGTCCAAATGTTTTTTTCAATCAGGCAAGAATAAGCTATCTGCTGGAGAAAATTACCTCTTGTGCTGTGTGTTTAACATAGATTTCATCTAGTTGTCTTTTTAAAACTCTACAGCAAGCAATATAAGATACTGCCACTGTATTGAGCTATAATCTAGTCTTAAAAATTAAAAATAATTTAATATTAATTAGAATGCTAAAATATTACAATATTGATACTCTTTAAGGCACATTAGTGGGTCTGGAAAGATGGCTCAGTGGTTAAGAGCACTTGTTCTTGCAGAGGACATGGGTTCAGTTTCCAGAACCCATGTGGCAACTCAAAACCACTTACAACTCCATTAACAGGAAAGTGCATGCCTTCTTCTGGTCTCTGTGGCCTCTTACAACTATGAGGTACACATAGTTGCACTATCACAAAAATACATGTAAATAAAGATAAATAAATAAATTCTTAAAATGTTCATGTAGTGTTCAAATTCTGAAACATATTCTATGTATATATGTCTCAGGAAGAGTTCTGTTTACATTTTTATTACTCACAAACCATTTCTTGAAATTTCTAATGTGTTAAAAAGAAAAAAAGTATTCCTGTAAAGGAAGCTACTTAGATATTTGCATACAATATGCTTCTTCCCAAAATAAAATATCTCTTAGTCCTGACTCTGGCCATGAAGCATCCTGAGATCATAGAGCTAGAATTAGAGGAAACAGCAAGAAAGGGAAAAATGCTTGCCAGAGTCTGCCTCTCTAAACATCCAATAAGCCTTCCAAATATGGAGCCCAAACACCTTGGATTGGTTTTCTCCACTTGGTCTAGATCGAATCAACGCCCAGTTGACAATTTAGGGTAAACAATAAAAAGCTATAGTCACTCATTGACTTGGCTCCATGGCATATCATTATCTTATTTTTGTTCTAATCCCATGCCTTTGTTAATAAGATCCCATCATAGTACAAAAGCTGTTTACCATGGAAAATTCAGTCCACTGAAACATTAGTGGATCAAGCCCCTCCTCATCCCACAGAGCATTCCATTGCCTTTGTAAAGATCAACGCTTAATAAATCTTGACATATTCCTTCTAGAACTTCACTGAGCATTTAAAATGGAAATTTAAGTGGAAATTCTGTGGTGCACCTCATGACATGCAGCATTGCTAATTTAGATTCCCAACACTGCAGTCTTAAGAACTATATCCTACAGTCTCCTTTTAATTCAACCACCTGGAAGGATTGTAGTTTCTAATTTCTGTTAGTGTTATCAACCATGGGATTTTCTCTGGCCAATGAAACTTGAGCAAAACCCCTCTTGGTTCCCACCATAAAGCTGAAGATCCCAGTGGTACTTCATGGTTTTCTTACCTTACCTTCTTGTGGCTCCATCATCATGAGTCCTGAGACAGGGAAACTGGACTAAAGAAGGTGGAGTAGGGACATTAAATTTATTATTTTCACATCCCTGGTGTTTGAAATAATAAATACAGAACATGGCTATCATGAAAGATGTCAAGAAGTAATAAGATAGGAAGTCTACTTGTTTGTTAAGTAAGAAATTGTTTGTCATCTTGCAAGAACATAAAATAATGTGAACAGCACTTCCAAAAAATAACATCTGGGCCTTTCTTTATCAAAGATCTTCTCAATTTCTTGCTGTTGAAAACTCCATGGCCAACACATAGGAACAGCATGAATACCGTCCATATAAGGCTACCTCTTATCTTCTAAATGTAGCAGTCTTCATATGATTTAATCCAGTAAATATCAATGTGCAATTTAATTGGCTTTCTGTGTGACACAGAGTGTGTCATATTGTCTTTACTGGGATAGTTGTTGACTGTAAATGAGATTATTTGCAATTATTGCTTTGAATTTAAATTAATCCATCAATGTTGCATGCCACAATGAGAATATTTACATCAAGATATAATACACATAAAATATTTCACTTGTGATTAGCTTATTAACTATTAAATTTATATTTTTTAATATGAAATGCAAATTGAACCAGCCATATTTTGAAAAAGTGAAACTGTCACACCAGCAGTCCATCTGCATTTGGTTTTTGAACTGTAGCAGACTCAAGTAAAATTTTAAATTATCTTCCCACTTGATTTGGAAAAAATGAATTTCTGGGTTGAAGAAAAGATGTTCAAGAGTGGCTTATGAAACTAGCATTTCTAGACATAAATTCTTGATCTTTTGGGATCACATGCGGTAGTATCCATAGAAAATCCAGATGAGTTAAGTCTAATATAAGGATTAAATATCTCCACCAGCACTCTAGAGCCTAAAATGTAGAGAAATGAGTGCTTTGGCAATATTCATTTGGTTTTGTCAAATCTAAAGTGTTCCAGAACTACGGTTTGAAGTGTTTCTAAAAACAAAAAAACTCACTGCTTTTTATATTTGGTCATCTTTTGTAACCACTCCAAAGTGGATATTGTTCTCAACTTTCATGGGTAATAAACAAATCAGAAGTGGTTTGGACTGTGATCACAAACTTACTCTATCAAATAAATTTTGTTGCCTTATAAATCTCATCATAACATTTTCCTTTGAGCAGTGCATCCTAGAACTTACTGAATTAAACACAATTTCAATAAATAATAATAATAAAGCAAAATGCATGTAACTTACGTTTTCTGAAAATTTTTAGCCCACAGGAATGTTTGTATAGTGACCCCAGAAAATGTGACCTCTCACAGTTGTATTTATTAAGAATGTGTGTATATACAACTTAATAAATGTTAATATTGTAAAAACTTAGTATTCATTTTAAAAGAACTGCTTCCATAAATTAAAAGAAAAACTATTTCCATTTAATCCTTGAGTAATAGCAGTCATTTACAAAAGGATCGTATGCACCAATTGGTTAGCCCACACCTTAATCTTTAAAATCTGCCTCAATAGCACCAACCTTATTTCACCTTGACTTTAGAATATCTTTTGACATCTACTATGGAATGAAATGAAAAAGTCAGGTTCACAGAACTCTGCCGTCTTTGGGTAGAATGTCCTATAATCTCATGTAACTGGATCTTGAGTTAGTCAGGCAGTGCCCTGATCCTGGAAATGCCAGAAGCTTCTGTATCAGCTGAAGCTATAGAAATACCCAGGGTCAAGCCGGGCAGTGGTGGCGCACGCCTTTAATCCCAGCACTCGGGAGGCAAAGGCAGGCAGATCTCTGTGAGTTCGAGGCCAGGCTGGACTGACAGCCTCCAAAACAATACAGAGAAATCCTGTCTCGTAAAACAAAAAAAAAGAAAAAAGAAAAAAAAAAGAAATACCCAGGGTCTTTCATGAGTGAACTGTGGACCTCAAGATGTCTATGTACACATCTTGAAAAATGATAAGTTTTGCAAATTCTCTCATCTTTTTGAAGTATCAATTTCCTGATGAGCAAGGAAGGGCTGATACCATTAGGAAATAATTTTAACAAAACACCTGTTTCAGGGCCTTCCCATCTGTGCTTGAATCCTTCTTTAATGATCTTTTATTTATAGAGCTCATAAATTTAGAAAAATCAGTCTTCAGAGTCAACTTCTAATAAGAGCTCAAGAGAATTTCTGTTGAAGACTACTGACATGCTTACTAGAAATGCTTTCCTATTTTAAAACTAAACATAAATATCACTTCTATAATATCTGTGCTATATACTATCATCAGAGGCCATAGATCATATCTGAAAGGGGAGGCAAAAAGATTATCAAAGCCAGAGATGGAAGATGATTTCAAGGAAACAAGTGCTTTCCAAACACAACAGGAAAAATGACCATGTGAACTCCCAGTGATTGTGACAGCATTTCCAAGACCTGCTTAGGTCCAAACCAGACAAAATCTCAGAATGAGATTGGAAAGTGGGCATAAAGTCCCATCCTCAGCCGTGGAGCATTTGATATGCATTTGGAGACAGTAAATCTTTTTATTCAATGGTATAACACCTGCTATATTGAGAACATTCCGGGACAGGCCCTAGCCAAGTCATAGCTAGTCAACACATACTGGACTTCATATATATAGTCCTTTACAATCTGGTTCTTATAATCTTTCTGCCTCCATAAAACACACACACACACACACACACAAGCACACGCATGTGTGTGCACGTGAAACCTATGAACCAGAAAAATTCTAGACACTGAGAATATAGTAGACTGAAGCACCTGGAAAACTGCTGAGCTCACCAGAAGAGGGTTCAGATTCCTTGGAACTTGAGTTACAAATGTTGTGAGCCACATAGGTTCTGATAACAGAACCTGAATCTCCTGTTAGAGCAGTAAATGCTCTTCACTACTGAGACATCTCTAGACGGAAACTTCTTTCTGAGTCATCACATGATGGAAGCATGAACTAGCTCTCTAGAGCATCCTTAGTAGGCACTAACTTTCCTAAAGGGGTCCACTGTTTTGACCTAATCTCTTCCAATTTTAATCCACTTGGGATAACTATATAAGAATATACACAAGACTCAACACATTTTAAACAAAAAGGAATAGCTTGTTCACAATTCTAGTCTCTAAAAGTTCCAAACGTTATGACACTGGCATCCTGGCAATAATTACCTGGTGACATCATAGCTGAAAAATGTAGCAGAGATCAAGAACATGATTGCTTTCCTTTTAACAACCTAATTTTATGAGACCTAACATACCTATGTTGCCAACATCAATCCATTCACGAAAATGGAACAAATGAGAATGATTTTTCAATAGGCTCCACCCCTTAGAGGCTCTCTACCAGTATACTATGACCTAAGAGTGAAGACGCTTGTGTTCAGCTCCTAAATCTCTGGGTGGGAAAAATCCATAATCTAGTCCCACCAAAAATCTCTCTCATAATGTTGACTTTGAGGGCAAGAAGGCCAATATCTGAATTTAAAAAGACATAGACATTCAGGTCTAATACCTTTAGAATAGGAAATACATAATCAATAGGACAGGTAAGCATTGGAAAAATAATAAAAGAATAAGAAAGAAGAGAGGGGAGATTCTGACTCACTAAACTCCCACTGATTTTGGAACTTCATATAGAATCTACATTGTAGATGGTTGTTGACATTGCCACAGAGATAGGGATGGTAGAATACAATTGGGTTGGTGGTGGGGGTTGGGGGTGGGAACCAAACTTTTATCACTGGTCCAAAACAGTTGGAGCAGTTTGAAGATGTTGGAGTTAGGAATTGGCCTCATTAGCTTTCTGAAGCACTCTACTTTCTTGGTTCTGCCTTCATTTACTGAGAGGCAACAAATTTTGACTGGTTTTCCCATACTGCTTATTGATAATAAAACTGTGGGCAACAACTGGTAATCTCACTAGTGTTCACATTGCTTGATTTTAAAAAAAGTCCACTTTCAAATGTCTTATATGGAAGCCTTTTAGATTTTCTGTGAGGTGACTTTTGTGTGCAAATTGATGGCTTATCTTTCCTGTTGCTTCAGAAGAGTTGCTGCACCCCTGCTCTCAAAGGTCATCTCTAGACAATCCTTTTCCGTAGTGCCCTTATCTTGGTTCAGAAAATACATACTAATTTGTAGTCATATACCAGCTCAAGAGGCAGGCATTTTCCAAACGAAACTTCAGTTCTTTTTACTGCACAATCTTTTTCTCAATAATTTGGTTTCTTTTCATATATTACAACAGTCAGAAATAAGCCAAAGAGTACCACAAAATTTTGGTAGGGAACATCCTTGACTACAGCATACTGTGTAGTAGGTACTCACCATGCCTATGACCTTGGGTTGTCTGACCCAACAGAGGCAGAGCTTCTTTTGTGCTGATGTAACTCCTTGAAAAGAAAGGCATGCTCTTTCTTGTGTAGTGGTTGGGATTGGAGGGTCGCTGCTTGCATTCACCCCAAGGAAGAATAGAAGCCTGCAGTGACTGTCTACTTTTTTGTTATTGTTCAGTGTCCCATAATAAATCTTTGATAACCTTTTATTTGGGACTCTCATGGATTCCCATGCATTAGTATATAATACAGTTTATTGAATAAAACTTTTAGATTTTGTATTTCATCAGTAGATAATATGATAATAGCGATAAAATTTGGCATAATATGTCTGATTCATCTTTCCTTCAGTTTAGAATAGCATTGTTCTCTTTCTTTTCCTCCCTGACACTGTCCTTCCCTCTTTATGATATTCCTTCTTTCTTTCATTTCTATATGTGTACTTGGTGTATAGAGTAAAATTCATATCCATGCAGGTTTCTCAAGTGTTCTATCATTAAGACAGACTTTGGCATCTTGTTTACCTTTTCTACCTCCTGGCTATCTGGAAGCATGCTATTCATGGATCTTTGAAAAACACTCATGCTATAGCCTAAAAAGAGCATCTACTGACCATATCAGCAAATGGTCTGTCTTTTCTAGGTTCGTACAAAGTAAACAAAACTTTGGTTAGTGGATTTATTGAGCATCACATGTACGAAAATTCATGTAGGTTTTATAATTATGAGAATAAATGTGACAGAAATATTGTACATTTAAAACACCTGTGCAATAACTCAAAGGCTTTCTCATTGTTATTTCATAAGTTGAAATCCTCTCCACCCAGGTACTGTTGTCAGAAGTTTGGGGCCATTGGGGGAATGATTATGAGTTCATACGATTAGTATCCTAATAAAAGATGTTTGAAAGATATCAGCCCCAACACCCACCATGTAAAGGATAGTGAAAGACAACTTTCTAAGGAGGCAGGACATAGGTTTTCATGAGACACTGAATCTGTTGATATCTTCCTATTAGACATCCCAGACTCCAGAAAAGTAAGAATAATGTGTCTGCTTTATCTATTACTTAGTGTATTTTATTTTGTTGGGGCAGTCCACATATACTTAGATAAGAGCCTCATAAATAAACACGTTACTTTTAATTGTACATGTTATTTAATGTTGGAGTATGTAGAAGGGCCTAAGAATGAGTGTCTCTTTTGAATAATGAGTAACAATATTCAATAAGGTATTTTGTTGAGAATGACTTTTACTTCATTGTCTACATAATTTTATTGACTCACCTTCCAAAGTCACTGGTCTTCCTAGTTTACAACAATAAGACCAGTGAGAGTTTTGATTTTTAAAGTAGTTACTAGTCACTTTTCTCTTTAACTTACCTCAGAATTTACCAAGAGAGAAATAAAAGATTTGTAATGAAGAAGTAAAATAAAATTCCCAAGTAATATTAGAAATTTTCAGGAAAAAAGATTTTGATAATGACTGCCCATTCTTTTCTTTGCTGATTCTCATCTGTATCCATTTTCCTAAAATATGCAAGTAAGGCTTAAATACAGAAATCTCGGAATATACTATCATGAAATTTATAAAAAAAAGACTAACTACCAGAATCAATGGAAGAGGAGGCAAATAAGGACAAAACATGAATATACATATATTAAGATGTGATGATAAAACACATGTTATCCAATTAAAAAAAACTAGAACAGAAATGCTTTGTGCAAATAGGCAGTCTTTAGTATCTCTCAAATTTTTAAATGAAAATTTCATGACTAGTGACACAGGGGGAAATGAAGTCAAGAACTTAAATTTAAATAAATAGATAGATAAATAAGTGAGAAAAGATGGTCAAATCACGAACTTAAGTAACAATTTCCTGTATTTTTCTCTATTAAATTTTGAAGACTTTTTATCATGGAGGTTAACACCTAGTTTTTCTATAGAAATATTATCTGGAGTAAAATATAATTTTATATTATATAGTTTCTTAAATTTTCCTATGCCTTATCCAATTATTTCCCTTTTTGCATCTAGGGTAATATTCTGATGTGTACAATGACTTAGGCAAGACACAATTTTCACAACTCATTCAATAGAACTATACCTACCAAAAATAGAATTCATAAATGGTGATAAATCCTTGACATCTAATAATTGACAAACTTAACATTAAATTTACAGTAAGAGCTATAGTTTCCTCATGACCCCTACAACTCACTATGCACCACTTAATCTCAAGGGCTGTCTGGATATTTTGCTTTGTTATGTTTTGTTTCATAAGCTTCCTTCAGGCTTTGAAACACAGACTCTTACAAAATAATGACTTTTTGCTAGTAAGCAATCATGGGAGAAATGTTGGAAAATTAAAATAAAGATTGCTCTCCTTTCATGCTAAGACACCCATGACCTGTTGGTAAGGCATGAAAAAATGAAACTCAAGAGTGCCTACAGATGCTATGATGGCAAAGAAAAGAACAAACGTTGACCGTATTAACCTCTTACCATCACATCCAGGTTGTGCAACATCTCTGGAAGTGAAAGCAATACAGGTGTTTCTTATATTTGAATTTAAAAAGTTAGTTTTCAGACCCTCTACCAATGATTACTTGGCCATGAAGAGATGCTATTATGTGAATGCATCTATTCTTCCCTTAGTCAAACTAAAAACTGTGCTTGGCAATGTGATTCAAGTTTGAACAAATGAGCGTGTGAGCAAGAAAGAGAAGTTAGTCACCCACCTTCTTTAGTTTCTGTTTATGGCTCCCAAGCAGCTTGTCAGACAAATGAGCTGCATTGCTTTGGCTTTGAGACCCACACAACCAGAGCATTTACTTACAAATCACTGCAAGAAAATAAACATATAACCCAAGAAATCCAGTTAAGTAGTACAAACAACAGGAAATTACAAAATCATTCTTAACAGTATTTTATTAACTTCAGATCTTGAATTGTACTACCTTGAACCAATTTTTACAAGCATTCCTGCAATGAAGAATATGCCTTATCCTTTTTTAGGTCTGTCCCAGACTTGGCTATGGACCACTCAATTATACTGCCGTGAATGATCCTATCGTTCATGGCAGAATGACTTGCTCCTACCTGAAGGAATTTCAGTGGGCTAATTGATTGCAGAAAAACAAATGAAACCTTTCAAAGCTGGGTGGCAAAATTCCCTCCTGCATGGAAACTGCACTCAGTGACCTAGCCAAGAACCTTTTACTTCCATGTTTCCAAGGGTCTATGCCTTGATGATATTCTTTCTGGAATCTTCTTTTGGGTTGTAGTCTGTTTGGAAATTTCAGTAGAACTAAGTGCATAAATATTCAGCTTTGACTAAAATACCTTCAAAACAAAAGGAAACCATTTACAAAAGAGTCTGTGTTAATTATTTTCTGTTTCTGGAATAAAATTCAATGACAAAAGTAAATTATGGAATATTTTGTTTTAGCTCACATTTCAAAAGGAAGCCATAGCGTGGTGGCAGGACAAGAAGCTGACTCATCACATCCTTATCCACAAACAGGAAGCAGAGGAAGGGAACAGGAGCTGGGGTAAGGTCATAAGCCAACTAAGATTGCCCAAGTAATATACTTTATCCATCGAGCCTGTACCTCCTGAAAGTTCCATGAAGTCTTTAGACCAACTGGAGACCAACTGTCCAAATACATGAACCTACAGGGACAGGAATACTTATCATTCAAATCACTACAGCAACCCTTTTGCTGATGAATATTTCCATTCTAGTAAAACATATTTTGTAATTTTAAGTAGGGCACAGTTATAAAGGTTTTCTTGTTGGGTTTAATGAGTTCCTGGCTAGAAAGGGCTAACTTAAACAATCACATTGAATTTAATTTAGAATCCAGGATATTGCACGTTAGGAATCTCATATGCATAATTAATAATCTACTCAGTGACAATATATTATTTAATTCATTGTGAAGACTACTCTTGGGTAATCAGGCATTGCTGTTTTAAATGACCTGTTTGTTATGTTTCTTTACTCACATTTTAAGTATTAATCATCTGAGTTTATAAAATAAACATGGAACACAGAAGAGGGCAACTCATCTGGGGAAGCAACTTCAAAAGTGGGAAAGTAGGTCACTTGGAACTTTGCCTATTCTTGCATTTCATAGCCCTGCCTTAATTAGAACTGGTAGACCATCTTACTTTCTACATATGCCTTCAACAGAACAGTTTATGTTTATTTGAGCAAGCTCATTATCACCTTCTTTAATTTTGCTTCCAATTTATTATTTTAATTACATGAATTGCATTGGAAGACATGCACGCTCACAAAAGCCAGCTCCATACTTAAAGTTTCAAGCTGGGTTTTAGAAGGCAGGAAGTTAGTCTATATAGTGTATTCTTACTGAAATAAGTAAAAGGGTGTGCCATTGCTTTGCTCTGGCTAATTACTAAAAGAATATTTTCTCTTTTTGTTTTCTTGAGATGGTATCTTATGTGTCCCAGACTAGCCTTGAACTCTCTATGAACTCAGAGATGGCCTAGATTTTTGACCCTCTAACCTTAGTAGGAAAAGAGATGTGCTACCATGCACAAATTATGCAGAGCTTGGAACCTAACCTAGTACAGGGCTTCATTACCGTCAGGCAAGCAACCCCCCAATACTTGACAGTGATTTTTAAAAATTAAATATTGCAAATGACCAAGTGATGAAGAATGGAATGATTTATTTGAATTTAATTTATACTAACATTGCTGGTTGCACTTTTCACTGCATTGATTATTTACAAATATGCATGGATATTTGTGAATAGCATTCAAGGGATGAAGAAAAAGAAATAATTTGAAAAGTTTAGACACATGAAGCGCTTGGAATCACCAGCCTGCATGAAATCCAGCATCAACATGGAACAGATGTAATGAACAGAGGGAGTAAATAAAAGAGGAAATGATTTGAACAATGCCTTCATCATTCAATGAAACCAGTAATTTTCTGCATGTCTCTCTAATAGATCTTTATTGCCAGTTAGTAATCTACACTATAATTTCTATTAGCATAGACTGTTCTGCTAAGAGTGATTCTCACAGAACAGCTTTTTTTGTTTTGTTTTTGTATATCCACAAAATCTAATACTGCAAAGACATCTAAGAGGAATCTGAGAATGTGCACAGAAGTGCTGTACTATGTGGAAGATAAGTAGGTAGGAAAGCTTCTCAAGTAGAGGAAATACCATGATGTAACACTAAACAATACTTACAAATTTATTACTGGAGAAAAACCCAGAAAAAGCAGAAAATGGAGCTGCCGTGAGTTAGCAAGGAGTCGCCTACTTTATCTACAACAAAAGAAGTTGAGTTTTGGAGGATTTTTTCCCAGCAGGAAGGTAAGGTTATCTCAATGACAACCAGTGAGTGAACATTACAGTGTTCTTTGCTGTTGTGATGTATCTACCACACAGTAACATGCATTCACAGTGCTGTAGTATAGGAACAGGGCAAGGAACTCACTAGGAAAGACTGCATTTATTGTGGCTCTGGGAATCTTTACTTATTTTGTTATTTCCATAGTTATTGAAGCTATGTGCCTGAGATACCTGATTTCTTCCTGGTTCTCAGTAGCATCCTGTCCTAAGCTTTTAGGAGGCCCCCATTATTTCTGGGCTTGGAGGAATCTTCAAAAAATAACATACTTCTTCCATGTTCATGACTAACAACAACGGGTGATTCTGTTTTACATTGAGTTTCTCCTCCTTCTGTAATTGCACACTCACAAACTTGGGAAAGTGTCAGTCTCCAATGATTATCTAGGGGACACAGGGCCATCAAGGACAGCATATTCATTTAGAGGTAAACCTATGAATAAGCTTAATTCTCTCTGAATCAAATGCATTTCTGTTTTGTTAAAGAACATATTTGCAGGTTTCAAAGACTTGGGCAACTTTTAGTCAACATTATGAAACCCTATAAAAGAAACATATCCAACCCATACGTCAAGTAGACTCACCCTGTCTCCCCTACACCAGTTAAGGGGTTGTCTCATCACAGAATCCACTAAAATAATGAAAACTCTTTAATTCTAGCCAACTCAACAATCCCCATCTCACCATCTAACTCATTTAAATGGAATACATAAATGGTACTTTGTAGAATCGTCCTGATTAACCATGTCCCTACGAGATTTTCAAACTAAAAAGGAGATCATATGTTTTAAAAAATAGTAAGGCAGGTATGAGACAATATACATAAGCTTTTAAAATCTAAAGAGAATTGAAGACAAAAGAAAGTCACCCATTTACCTCGGAATCAGAATCTCCCTGAATATGAAAAATCCATTAATACACTAATGGCTTAAAAATAGGCATTCAGGGTGAAACTGGTGAGGGCTCAGAGGGAAATAATGATTGTAACCTCAGAAAGTAGCAAGAAGAACATCTGTGTGACATAGTTACAAGTAGATAAAATGTTATGTAGAAAATAATTTGAAAAGCTTGGATTTTTAGCTAAGGAGATAATTTATGAAAACAGTTGTGTGGGAAGCCTGATAAAAAGTCAAATGAGAAAAAAAACAGAAGTAAATGAATAGAGAGAATATTGGGAGAACTGCTGCTGTGTGTGACTGAAAAGATAGAACACAGGATGAGATGTTGCTGGTGCTGTGCAAATGAAGAGAGAACACAGGGGAATCTGCCACTGTATGAATGAAGACAAAAAGCACAGCCTAAGACATTGACCTGTGGTATAAAACAGAATACAGGGTGAGCTGCTGCTGCTGTATGAATGAAAGATAGAACAAGGGTGGCTTGTTGATGATGGTGTGTGTGTGTGTGTGTGTGTGTGTGTGTGTGTGTGTGTGTGTGAAGAGACAGAGCACAGGGTTAGCTACTACTGTGTGAATGAAGAGAGAACATGGGGTAAGTTGCTGCTGCACAAATGAAGACAGAACACAAGGAAAGATTGTTGTGTGAACAAAGTCATAGCACACAGAGTGACCTGCTGCTTCTGCTGAATGAATGAGTGAATGAATGAATGAAGACACGGAACACAGGGTAAGACATTGCTGTGTGAATTAAGAGAACACAAGAACACAGGGTGAGCTACTGAGGCTGTATAAATGAAGAGAGAAAACAGGGTGAGTTGCTTTTGTCTGAATGAAGATATAGAACTCAGGGCAAGATATTGCTGTGTGAATGAAGAGAGAACACAGGGGGAGCTGCTGCTGCTGTCACTGGCTTCAAAAATGAAAACAATTGAGCTACACACAAGAAATATGAATGACTTATAAAGGTAATGGTCTCAGGTTTTAGAAAGCCATTAGAACCCATTCAAGTATTACCCATTTCTACTGAGCCGCCAAGTGTACTCTTTTACACTGAAGTTGTGTTTTTGTTTCGTGTGATTCTTATTTCCACAGCAGCATGCATTTCCCAAAAGTTAGTTTTATAGCAAAATTAACAGGATTTATTTTTAATTGTTTAATTTTAGACAATGGTCTATTTAAAAATTAAAGTCAGTGTGGAAAGTTGTGGACCAATATGAGGAACTGGATCCTGGTCCTATCTAAGAGTGGCAATCGCACTTAATTATCAAGTCATTTCTTCAGCCCCAGAGGCCAATGTTTTAGTATATGGTAACTCTAATATTTCATTCCACTTCTGTATTACTTAAAGGTGCATGCTCAGGTATATAGTTGACCCCATAAAGTACTGAAGAGAAAAAGAATGAACTAAGATTTCTGGTATTTGCAGTCTCAGATTTGCGGGGAAGTCTTGTTTGGTTTTTCAAAATCTGTAAAAATTTTATTGTGTAAAATTTTATATTCCCAAACCATTAAAATTCCTCAGTAATAGTCTATCATGAATTTTTTAAGTTAGAAACACGTTTTTTTCACATGTCAATCCCTCTCCTCCTCCCAGCTCTTCCCACCAGGTTCCCTATCCCCCCACCCAATCTCCACTTTGATCCCCAGGGAGGGTGAGGGCATCCATGGTGGATCTCCAGAGTCTGTCATTTCATCCAGGGCAGGGCCTATGGCCTCCCCCAAGTGTCCAGGCTGAGAGAGAATCCCTCATTGTAGGATGGACACTCAAAGTCTATTTGTGCGCCGGGGATAAATTCTACCCTAGGCCCCATAGATTACCTAGGCCTCCTAACTGACACCCACATTCAGAGGGTCTGAGTCAGTCCCATGCTTTCCACATGCCATCAATCTGGGGACCAAGAGCTCCCCCTTGTTCAGGTCAACTGTTTCTGTGGGTTAAACCAGCCCTGTCTTAACCCCTTTGTTCATCAGTTCTCCCTTTCTGTCACTGGATTCCAGGAGTTCAGTTCAGTGTTTAGCTGTGGGTATCTGCCTTTGCTTCTGTCAGTCTCTGGATGAAGGTTCTGTTTCCCAGACTCTCTGTCAGTGGGATTGTATGCTGACACTCCAATGATTTCATGTCTAAAATCCATCTATGAATGAGTACATACCATGTTTGCCTTTTTGTGACTGGATTACCTCACTCAGGATGGTTTCTTCTAGAGCCATCCATTTGCCTGCAAATTTCAAGATTCTATTTTTTTCCACTGAATAGTACTCTATCGTGTAAATGTACCTTATTTTCTCTATCTACTCTTCAGTTGAGGGGTATCTAGGTTACTTCCAGGTTCTGGCTATTATAAATAATGCTGGTATGAACACAGTGGAACAGACGTCCTTGTATAAATATGCATATTTTGGGTATATGCCTAAGAGTGGAATTCTTGGGTCTTGTGGTAGACTGATTCCCATTTCCCTGAGGTATCTCCATACTGATTTGCAAAGTGGCTGTACGAATCAGCACTCCCATCAGCAGTGAAGGAGTGTTCCCCTTTCTCCACATCCTATCCATCATGAACTGTCATTAGAGTTTATGATATTAACCATTCTGACAGGAGTAAGAAGGTATCTCAGAGTTGTTTTGATTTGCATTTCCCGGATGGCTAGGGATGTTCAGCATTCTAGTTAGATCAATACAACAACCAAAGGAGGTCAAGAGGATACAAATTGGAAAGGAAGAGGTCAAACTTTCACTATTTGCAAATGATAGGATAGTTTACATAAGTGACTCAAAAAAGTCTACCAGGCAACTCTTACATCTGATAAATACCTACAGCAATGTGGCAGGATACAATGTCAACTCAAGAAAATCAGTAGCCCTACTATACACCAATGACAAAAGGGCTGAAAAGAAATCAGAGAAACATTGCCCTTTATCATAGCCACAAAAAACATAAAATACCTTGGGGTAACACTAACCAAACAAGTTAAAGACCTGTATGACAAGAACTTTGAATATTTAAATAAATAAATTAAAGAAAACACAAGAAAATGGAAATATCTCCCATGCTCTTGGATAGGTAGGATCAACATAGTAAAAATGGCAATCTTACCAAAAGCAATATCCAGATTTAATGCAATCCCCACCAAAATCCCAGCACAATTCTTCACAGACCTTGGAAGAACAATTCTCAACTTTATATGGAAAAACAAGAGACTCAGGATAGCCAAAACAACCCTGTTCAACAAAGCAACATCCAGAGGCATGACATTCCCTGACTTCAAGCTGTATCACAGAGCTATCATTGACTTTCAAAACCCGGACAAATTTCCCTCATCAACAGGGACATTCTTTACATATAACAAGACAAATTTCCCAGTGATGCTTTGGATCTTGTGCCATCTCACTGATTTTATAATTATAAAGAAATTATTTATATACATGGTATAATTTGTACTAGTTTTACAAGGGAGTTAAGTATTATTCTCTAGAAACAGAATTATTTCAACGTCCAGGCGTTGGTGGCCCATGCCTTTAATCCCAGCACTAAGGAGGCAGAGGCAGGCAGATCTTTCTGAGATCGAGGCCAGCCTGGTCTACAGAGAAAGTTCCAGGACAACCTCTAAAACAATACAGAGAAACCCTGCTGTGAAAATCCCCCCCCAAAAAAAGAATTATAATAATGTATAATAAATGACTAAACACTGGTGCAAAATTTGACCAAAGTTGTATTTGATCTATTTAAAACTTTTCTTTTACACCTAGTTTGTAATTATGTATTTTGCATAAAAGTTATTTTAACCTTTTTTGCATTACAACTTCTTTTGTTTCTATCAAATGAAATTATATAATCAAGGTATTTCTCTTTTTACTAAGTTTTATATTGATTTGGTCTTAAATTATAGACTTTTAAAAAATTATTCAGTTGCATCCTTAAGGTTGAAATCACTTTAAGTCAGGGAAATATTAAAATTAAAGTTATAACCTTTGGGGAGTATTTTTATGCTTATCAAAAATAATTTGTAAAAAAGTTTCATTATTTGATTTGAGTATTCATTAACAAAATGATAATTAACAAATCTACCTTCTCTAACGAACAGCACAGTGTGATGTCCACTTTTTAAAGACATTTACTTTCTTATTAGTCATTTAAATGATATTTTATTTGTAGTAAGTTAGATTGGTTATCCAGGGTTCAGTGAATTTATTTTTACTTCCTTCCCTCCTTCCTACTTTTTCTATATTTTTTATTTCTTTCTGCTAGGACTCAAACCCATGTTCTCACACTTACCACTAAAAATCATGTGTTATATTCACATGAGCTCTATGATTTCATGACTTGTTTCCTTGAGACAACCTCAAACCATAATGCAAGAGAAACAAACAAACAAACGAAAGTCAAAGCTAATAGAAGAATAGTCTGTGCTGATGAGAAAATGCCACAGCCAGGGTTCATAGGTTCTGAAGACGGGGAGGCTCATAGAATACTGGTAAGAACACATGCCTTCAAAGAAGTTGACAATGATAAATGATCATTCAGAAATGTGAACAACACCTATTTGAACCATTAGGTATCTAGGTAGGTACAGCACACATGAAGATCATTGAGGATGGACCCCTCACACACATTATTGGCTAATAAAACCAGAAACCTAAACCGCAGGCGTTTAACTGTGGTAAAAAAAACAATGGGATCTTAGTCACATATTTGCTTTTGAATAGAGACATGACATTTCAAACTTTGCAAGACCCTGAGATTACTGTACCACAAGAGGCTTTCTGGTAAAATATAAAGATGTATCACTGCTACCTCCCTTCAGAATCAGCCAAATGGGCCTGTCAATCATCTGGATAGGAAACTATACTTGAGGGTTGTATGTATAGTTGAGTAACACTTACTTTAAAATATATTTGTCATGCCGGGCAGTGGTGGCGCACGCCTTTAATCCCAGCACTTGGGAGGCAGAGGCAGGCAGATCTCTGTGAGTTCGAGGCCCGGCTGGACCGATAGCCTCCGAAACAACACAGAGAAACCCTGTCTCGTAAAAACCAAAAAAAAAAAACATATATATATATATATATACATATATATATATTTGTCAAAACAGTATCTGCCCATTTTCCACTCTCATCCCTTTGGGAATGTTTTCCTTACAGTGGTCTCTTTAGCCATTACTCAGGTTCACCGTTTCACCGTTGTTAATAACTTGTTTCAAAATCAGTTCCACAGATCTTTGTCTTCTATACCACATTCTTTATGTCTTGTCTGAATGTTTTAACAAAAATAACAGACTGGAGAGTTAAAGAAAAGACAGAGAAAGACAACACTAACACATACAGCAAGAGGGGAAAACTGAATTTATAGGTCAATGGGAACAATACTGTAGAAGTCCTTTTCTCAGTAGGGAGAAGTAATTAGCTCTAATATGGAGAAACTAATCAAATCTTAAAATACCTAAAGGGTCTAATTCCTTATATAAAATTTGCTTGAGTTCCAAAAAATGTTAAAATCTATAAGACATAATAATATCCTATGCCCTAAAAGATAAAATTTGCCATGTTTGCCACCTACTTAAAAACTAATTGCTAGGCAACTAAAAAAATTAATCATCATGCAAAATGATAGGAAAGAGTCATTTGTGATGGAATAATGATCAATTAAACCAGAACTGGCACAGACATAAAAAAGTTAAGCTGAGTTTCTCTAGTGCATTTACTTTGTCTTTAAAAACAAAATGGTTAGATCAAATAACTATAGATTATTCTAAAATTGAATTTTATTTCAGTCCACTGGCAATAAGTTTCTTCGGGTCTATTACCAGCTCAGTTCTTTAAAGGCTTTTACACTGAAAATCACTCATGAGGTCAATGGGAATTCCTGTTTAGGTTTTCAAATTCTCTAATCAATGCTGTACATACATACATGCTATGCCTCTTCATGAGTTCACATGAACTCAAGACTTCTGGGAGTTATTAAAAAAAATGGTCTCTCTGAATTGTGGAGCTGGAGAAAAGAGAGATCCCAAGCCTTTGCCACTCATTGCTTCACTCTTTTGCCTCCCCATCTTCTCACACATAGCAGCGATTAGGAGTATGAATGAATGGGCATCTGGTAAACCCAATAAAAGTACCTTGAATTTATTGTATATGCTCATGTTGGATTAAAAAATCCATATCACTTCTTCAAAATCACAATTACCTTCTCACATTGGCATGCTCTTTGGGTCAACATGTTCACATAGCACATGTTACATTAGCCAGCACTAAGGATAGAGCTGAAATAAAAAAAAAAAGAAGCCAAAGGTGATTTTAGAAAGGAATCATAGAAAATAACAGTGCATTTGAATTGTGTGCAGCCTTTAACTGCACCTCTCCATACTGCCAAGTATAAAACACACTGGGAAAATGTTCTGAATATATAAAATATCTGTGTTATTTCCCTACAGCACGTTTCTGAGGTTTTCAACAGAACATAAAATACACATGGATAAGGGATCCCTTTAGATTCCTCAATAAAGCCAATAACCTCAAGATATATTTCAAAGATGCACATTTCTACTAAACTAAAAACATTCACTCATATACTTTTTAAATTTTATTTTAAAAAGTGTGTGTGTGTGTGTGTGTGTGTGGTGTGTCTGTGTGTGTCTGTGGTGTGTGTGTGTGTGTATGCTGGTGTGTGAATGTTGTGGGGGTCAGGTGTACAATAGTGCATGTGTAGAGGACAAAAGACAGCTTGACTGCATCACTTCTCTCCTCCTACCATGTGGGTTCCAGCAATGGTTTTCAGGTTTGGATGCAAATACCTTATTGGCTAAGCTATCTTATTGGCCCCTTCTCAACATATTTTCATGTAAATTACCATTAAGGAAAAGAGCAATGAAGAGAAAAATGGTGGATAATAGTAATCTTATCTAAGACAACACAAATTAAAACTTAAAAGTTTGGATAAAGTCATTTTAAGAAATAAAATCAGTAACACCTTGTTAATCATCAACAAAACACAGTCAATAGGCTGGACAATTAAGAGGAAAATATATGGCAAATAGCTGAGTAGTTGACAAATGCTAGGCTAAATTTATTAGTCTGTGTTTTGCCTAACCTCTGGGAAGAGGATACTCTTGAGCAGAAGGTCATCAGCCAAAGCAACATGGAACTAAGTGGGGTTGATTTTTTCTGTCTTCTTCATCAGTTACTCTCCCTTGAATACTGGTGGCAGAGGTCAGAAGGGGGAGAATAGTTTAAGTCATGATTTCTGCAATGCTGACATATATTTATAATACTGTAGTATTTGCTGACACTGCCACACCTGGCCCTCTCCCACCCTCCTGTATTGCCTCCTGCTCATCAGATTACCCTTGGACTTTGTTCTCACCCCTGCTTGCTTCACCTCTCCAAAACCTCATTTGTAATTTCACACTGGTCCTGGACTATCCTATACAGTCTGTTACCAGGAGCATCAGAGAGTGGTCAGCATAGCATGCATGAGCAATTACAGCCACAATGCAAGCTTTTGACTCTGCCTCAAGTGTAGATGAGAGGAAAGGATGAGGAAAGGTATTCTCCTCCTTCTTCTGGCTTTTGTTGTTGATTTGGTTTAGTTGTTGTCATGAATGTATTTAGAGATATTGTCAGAGCTTCAAAATAATAAAATAAAAGGTAGTGACCATTACAATCCAGATGGTTGAGTCACTAGTTCATTACAAACTACAACAGATAATGGTTTTAGAATCTTAAGCATATTGAGTATTAATGCTTACTTATATGGCTTTATCTTTGTTACTGAAGACCAAAACTATACATGGGAAAAGCCACTCTGAGAAGACTAGCAGAGAAAGACTGATTAACAGAAACTAAGTTACAGTTCTGGTGTCTGTGACACTACGATGACTTTAGTTAAACATTATGTATTGCGTTCTTCAGAGAGTTCTTTAAAAAAAAGGATTCTGAGTGTTTTCATCAGAGAGATATGATAAGAAAATATTTGACGAAAGAGAAAATTTAACCTGATTCCAATATTACACAATGCACTCAGTCTTGAAAGAATCACATGGTACTCTAATAATAAGTACATACTTTATATTTTTATGCACAAGTTAAAATGAAACAGAAAGACCTTCATATTCAGACTATCCATGTGGAGACAAATGCTTTTCCATGCTAAAAAGAAAAGATATACCCTGCTTCTAAGTGCACTTTTCTAAGAAGGGAAGTGGGAGAAAGGACTGCAGGATGGGGGGAGGGGCTCAGCTGAAGCCCACTACCGTTCACTATTGACCTTTCTGTTATAAGAAAGGCCACCCAGTGGAACTCTGAAAATGCCATCTCCTTCCTTGGGGTTGAAACCAAAGCAGAACAAATAGTTAACATTAAATTCAAGCCACTTCTGCTCAATTCACAAGAATAATGTTTTGTTAATAAAATTTGACATCACAGAGAGTTGAACAAATGAATTAAATGGTGTTAGTATTTTGACTATGCTATGAGAGTGTGGTTATACAGAGCAATACAAGCACCACTAACTTACTACATTTATTTTTCAGTAAAAGACATGCAACATTTACCCAGCCACTGATAGTAGCTTTTATTAAGTGAAACCTTAGGTATTTTTTATATTGTTAAAGGTAGATAAATTTACAAAAGTAGATGAAAACACGATACCAGTACATAAGCTATATTCTCTGTAAAATTTGGACATAAAAGGATTTTCAAAATAGCTAAATATTCTTATCTCTTTAAATAAAATTAACCTTCATATGATTTTAAAGAAACACATAAATAAAAATGAGTATGATGGGGAATGTTCTTTATATATGTTTCTCTGATTGGGCTTATGAATAAAACACTGATTGGCTGATTGGCCACAAAGGAGGTGACATAGCTGGGCAGAATCAGGATATAAGCAGGGACATAGCTGGGTAGAATCAGGATATAAGCTCTCTTCTCTGCAGAGACACTGAGCAGTCATCATGTAGCAGGCAAAAGAGTTGCAAGTCTGGCATTTCTCAGTAGGCCAAGATCACATGAAATACATGGATTATTAGAAATGGGTTAATAATTAAGACAGAGCCAGCCAATAAGAAACCACAGCCAACAGCCAACAGCTTTATAATTAATATAAGTCTTTGTGTGTTCATTTGAGTGTATAAATGGCGGTGGAACCAGCTGGAAAAGAAAACGGCCATAACATGAGTGAGAAGTATTATTGTCTAACTCAAGGTGGATGGGTGAAGTGTGAAATGTGAAACCTCCAGGACATGAAATCACATTCAGATATCATCACTGAGGATTTTTAAGGTTACCAAGTACAGTAAAAATACTCAAGTCATAATCAATGTGAAAAACAGTAATTATTTGTGGGAACACTTTATAGACTGTGTGCAGTATATATGAATAGGCAATACATTATCTGTAGTTTCTGCTATCCTTTGAATTGGAAGGAATTTTACAAAGATCTTCAACTCTCTATAAGTCTGTGTAAATGGCCAGGAACATATATTGAAATAATGAACATTTCATGCCAAAAAGACATAACAAATATTGAAATAATGAACATTTCATGCCTAGAAGACACAAGAAATAGTCCAAGGTAAGATGTTTCCACTCTGCAAATATCCTGAGCATACTACTACAGCCTATTCACAAGCACAAAAGAAATAAATCACATTTCCAAGACTCATTCATCTTATTTGACAAAATTATAATCTGTCAGAAATGTTTCTATCCTGTTTTCACAGGATATGCTATGGCTTGCATTTTGTTACTCATCTGTTGATAATGTAATTTTAGCCTCAGGTGAAGTCACATATATTCTCCAAGAGAGAAATATAAACACTGTAGACATGGATCTCAAGAGCACTAACTTGTTCCAATATCGAATAGGTAAAATGTCTATGATTATGGAAACCACATAGAAACTCCCTTCGTCAAAGAAAATGATGTTGATTTTAGTTCTGAAGTGCCATTGGCATGACAACAACTCCCTGGAGTATAAATTTAGGGGCTCTGTGAAAAGCAATATTTAATTTTAAACAAGTACTTCAGTGTCACCTTCATCCTTACAAAATGTGTAACTCACGATTTATGCATGAGAAGGAATAGATTGCCATCTCCTCTGTGAGCCTCAGTCCAAATGAAACAGGGACTCAAAGACATTTACCTTTCAATTTGAGTGATAGCAGGTTTTCACATGTATTTTCTAATAATTGTCTCAATTTTCTCATTCAGTTCGTCTGGGAATAGGCTGTTCTCCACGGTTTTGTTTTTTGTTGACTTTCCTCATTTGCCCTCTGGGCAGAAAGAAAGAACTGAAATTATGCAAACCCAGCTCTGGTACAGATTCCTAAAATGAAGAGCAAACAGATGATGGCAGCCAAGAAAACAGGAGAGACTCTTGGTTACCATGGAATTACAGACAACTCCAGAAAATCTTGTGTCAACATGGATTTTCAAATGACCAAGGACTGTTGTGAGAGGTATTGCTGTGAAAGCAAGTACATACAAAATTTGTTTGGAAAATATGAAGCACAGATGGCCACTGGCATGCTGGCCAGACACAGTTTCTGGTGACTCTCTGTATGGGTGCAATAATTGTGGCTCTTAAGACTTTCTCTTTTTTCTTTTCCTTTCTTTTTCTCTTCCTTCCTTCCTTTCCTGAAGCATTAAGCATATTTCTGTACCTCATTAAATCTTTAATATTTATGGAATTAAAAAATTGAATGGAATTTCAATAAGGTACATTTTCCATTTTAATTCTATTCTTAAATGAAATAACAGTAAATGTCCTGGCAGGAATGAAAAGATATTAGAGATATTTATTTTCCCAACTTTGGCTATAAGAAGATTGATAACACTAGTTTTATAAAACGATACCATCACCACTGCCATTCTTATAAAGGAAAATATTTAACTGGGGCTGGTTTAGATAGTTTCAGATGTTTAGTCCATTGTCATAATGGCAGGAGATGTCTGCATGCAGGAAGACATGGCACTAGAGAAAGACATGACAGACAGTTCTGCATTTAGATCTGCAAACAGCACCAAGAGACAGAGACACGCTAGACCTGGCTTGAATTTCTAAGTCCTCAAAGTCTGCCACCAGTTCCACAATTCCTCCAATAACACTTCAATTACTCCAACAAGCCACACCTCCCAATAGTGCCAGTCCCTATGAGCCTCTGGGGCCATTTTCATTCAAACTACCACAAAATGGAACCCAAGAAATTGAAATTTCTCAAGAGCCTTCTGCTAGAAGAAGGAGAAGGTTGAAGTGTGGGACCAGCCATAGGAGGAACTTGACTCCTGGAAAGAGATTTCACAGACTTTTTCACAACTTGCAAACAACCTTATAGAAAAAGCCCAGAAAATAAGACAGTGATGGGTCAAGGATGGACAGGACTGCCCATGACTAGGACTGTTTATTCATGAATATAGTTTTACCTGATTTTAATCCTTAACCTGGAAGGTGGAGGATGGGAAGCTAGACCAGCACTCACTGTGTTTCTTTCTTCTTGTCCCCAATGCACACACATTGAATTCATCCCTTTTTTTCTAACTATTACTGTCTGTTTAACTACTTGGGCAGGTGAATGAGCCAAGCTTGTTCAGGTTCTGACCTTAATAATTTTATCCGCTCTGAAGAGATTTTCTTATTGTTCTTTTTTCCTTATTCTGTGCATTCTATGTATACTTTCTACTTTCCTGTTGCTTCCTTCCTGGTACTTGCTAAGATTAAAGAAAGAGATATTAGCAGAAGCAGAGACATTGGGAAGTGGTGCATGTGTGTGACTTTGTATGAGCAAGTGTGTGTGTGTGTGTGTGTGTGTGTGTGTGTGTGTGTGTATTTCACTGTCACTGGAGCAGAGGAAAATATTTTAGGTAAAAGCCTACCCGAACAAAACGTCAGTGCTATAAGTCATAGGACTAAGCCACATTTGTTATTAACATATTAAATCTTCATAATTAGTAACCGGTCACCATCAGACACTGAGGTGCCAATGTACATGTGCCAGTCAGTTAAGAGTTCTTAACCTTCCTCTTTGCAAACCAGTTTTCTGCACAGACTAATTCTGTGACCTTAGTATGAAGGCTTTGGGCCTCACTTTCTGTTATCATCAGGATTTGAACATGCTGGGAAAATAACATGCCACTGAGCTCTATCTCTACCTTGCATTTCTTTCTTTCCAAGTAAGTGAATCATAGAGTTTGAAATAGAACAAACTGACATAAGAATTCTAATACAGACCCATTTTTTCTTACTTTTAATTCAATGTCAAGTTAAATTAAAAATATCAGGTTTCATTGTGGCATTTTCATACCTACATGTCATTACATGTTGCACATAGTTATCCCTCTTACAAATCATCCTTGTCTATCTTCCCATTCTATGTTCCTCTCTAGCCCAAGAATAACTTCTTAAATAGGCAAAATGGTTACTACACAAACCTCAGACCTTCATTAAAAATGGCAGACAACAAAGTTTACCTGTGGAATAGGGTTTTTTTTTTTAAATTAAATGAGATGATTACCCTAAATTGTCTGAAGTGCAGTCATACAATGAAGACTGTCAGATTGGTGTATTTTTTTCTCTCCCTGAAGCCTCTTCTTTTGGGGAAGTCCTGTTATTTGCCTGTTATTTGTCAATAAAGTACTGTTGAGCCTATAGGAATCTATATAGGTGGGGCTAGGAGTCCAGGAGTATTCTGGGAAGGAGAAACACAAAAGAGTCAACATGTAGCACCATGGGGGTAGGAAGCCTGGAACTATTCTCCGGTAAGAAACATACTTAGATTAACAATTATGGGGTAATTACTTAAGTCAGAGCTAGCTAGTAAGAAACAAGCAAGGCCAACAGCTTCATAATTAATATAGCCTCCTGTGTTTATTTGGGACTGATGCGGATCTGGAACCAGGCAGGCGAGAAGGCTCCTCTCAAAGAAAAAGCTTCTCTTAACACTCTTCCTTTCTGTTTCTTACCTTAGGGACCAGGCACACAAAACACACACACACACACACACACACACACACACACAGGAGTGGGGGGGAGAGATAGAGAGAGGACAGCCAGGGATAGAACTACTTAAGAGTAGAGCTCTAGGGAGAAAAAAATATGTGCATTTAAAGCGGCATCTAACTGATATCGTGTTTCTTCAATGCAATTTATAATGGAACAAAATTTCATCATGGAAGGGAATAAACTAGGTTATCCAGGCCTCTCACATTTCTCCAGTGTGCCCATGATCTGACTGGCTACCCATAGGGCACTTGG
Source organism: Mesocricetus auratus (assembly GCF_017639785.1). Lineage (NCBI taxonomy): Eukaryota > Metazoa > Chordata > Mammalia > Rodentia > Cricetidae > Mesocricetus > Mesocricetus auratus. The sequence goes on along the minus strand of NW_024429193.1, from coordinate 73,482,483 downwards.
CCAAGAAACCCATCTGTGTTTTAGTCTTGACATCAAAGAAACGTTCTTGTATGCTTAACAGTCAGAGCAGGACTCATTCAGAATAGAAGGATACACACATATATAGAGAAAACCCTTATATGTAATATTAGGTCACTATTCTCTAGATAGTGGTACATAAAAACACACAGTATTGATCTTCCAAAAGTCTTAGTTATTTCCCCACTTAACCAACAGAAATAACTACGAGTTTTCTGATAATATCTACGCACTATTCAACAATTCAAAATTGTCACCAAAGATTTGATGCTTATTTGTTAAGCAATATAGATTTTATCTTGAGTAAAACCAACATGGTCTCAAATATCATGGCTCTAATCACCTAAGGAAAACAAAAACAAACATTAACCTAAACTTTACACAAGTCAATATGAGCTCAAATTTCAGTAGAAAACAGAGTGAAATTTGTTTCCTTAATCTGATTGAAAAGAAAGCCTGCTATGCAGTGTGCTTACCAGGGAGAATGTACTATGGAAATAAGTCTATTACTGAGATGCTATGGTAACAACAAAAAAGGAATCAGATTACTTTGCAGAGATCTGGGAAGTTAAATGGAGCATTAAGAATGTGTGAAAGAGAAGGAAGACTACTACCTGGTCAAGGGCATCTTGACATCATGGTCAAGGAGGAATGCAGACTTGAGTCAGTATTTTGATCAGCATTTGTCAAATGCTAGGACAATACCCAAAGATTACTAATTTCTCATTACATTTTCCCTGAAGAAAAGAAATTACATCTTCTGCAAAATTTCTACTTTTATTGCCTGTGGGATAAGGGAATTTTTCTATTGCCTCAGAGTTTTAAGAAAATCCCCAAATGGGAGAGAATATATAAATTATTCATGAAATAGAAGAACTGCAATAAGGAACATACCCCATTTCCTGTCATCCCAATGTTTAGAAAGAATATCAGTTCTAAGGTCTTCATCAATATCTTTGTATTTTCTTTTTTTCTCTTAGTCTCACACACAGTGTCATGGGAGAGTTTGGATGAATGCCCATTGAGATGTTATTGTAATTTGCAAGTTGTGTATGTCCCAAAAGCCTGTGTATAGAATGCTTAGTCACCAGGTAATTCTTCTAGAAGACACAAGTCTTATTAAGAGATTCTTAGTAGTTTGGAAACATGCCATCAAATATGATTATGCAACCAAAGTCTCTTTTTTACCTGCCTGCCTTCAAATTGTGATGTCAGCCATTTAATCTGGTTCATGTTCCTGGCCACTGCAACTTGTTTCCCTCATCATATTCCCAAAGCAATGAGCCCAGCAGACTTCAGAATAGAATTTACAAAACCATAAGTTCAAACAAACCCTATCTCTTATAAGATAACTCTGTCTGATATTTCGTGATAGTAAAAGAATAACAACTGACAACAGAAATTTCCCCCAACTCCTTGCCAGGATCTTCTGCTATAGATGACAGGCCAGTCTGTTCTGCCATAGATTTTAAACTCCACAGTCAAGTCTCTGGATTAAGTAGTGCTATTAGACCACAATCAATGGGAAACAGAAATATTTTTATATCATTAGAGTTTCTGCTTTGGTTGGGCGTTACTACCGACATAATGTATTTTGTTGTTGATGTATAATAAAATCACAACATTCACTAAAATTAAACATTTTTAGTCCAGTTTCTATAGATTAAACATACCTGGTAAGCTGGATGCCCAGTTTCACAATCCCTCCAATCAAGATGTCTGTGTAGATCACAATCAGTATCAGCTCCATACACGGTTAAGCTGCCTCTGAGTTCAGCAATGTGATGCTGGAAAACCGGTGTCAGCTGGAGACATTAGTTTATTTCCCTGTGGGCCTGGACATGAAGATGTTTAAAGCATGGCAGTTGACATCTCTAAAGTCAAAGTAGAAAAAAATTAAGGAGAGTAAAGCCATGAAGTCATTGTATTTTCAGTTGCAATATCTCCTCATGCCTTCAGTATGGTAGTCACTAGAAATGAGTTCGTAAATGCATCTACACTTAAACAGAGCAGATTCGGCAAGGGATTGAATAAGCACCACGAAGCTTTAAATCATCGGAAGCCCTCCTAGAGGCTGCTTATCTAACCTCACTTACACAATCCCTAATGATTCATAAAAGGGGAAATGCATAATTTAGAAAAATGGCAATGGGAACAGATCTGAGTGAGGAGTTCTAGGTGGAAACTGGCTTCATGTGACCTTTCACCATATTTCTCAGATAATTTATGTCAATTAAATGGCCTCCTAACAGATTTCAACAAACACCAAGTAGATGACTGTACCTTCAGCAACATAAATGTCCATTTTTCTTCTGTCTCCTGGGCAAAGAAACAGGTAAATTCAATGTGAATTATTAGTAGGGTGAATTTGAGGAAAGGTTTGAACATTTTGGGAGCTTCCCCTAAGTCTCCTGGCACATAGTTATAATGCACATACTAGTCCAGAATAACTATGTATTCCAAAATGACAGGATGAGTGAGATAAGACATCAAAATTGCCATGTGTAGTCCACTCTATTATTATAAGAAGCTATGAGTTTCCCATTCATCAACTGGGAGGTGATTGACCTATTAGGAAGGAGGACCTGTTATGAGGTCTCAGATCATTGCAGGTGTGTCTTCAAGAGATTTATGGCCTTTAGGTCTGTCTAGTGACTTTCGTACTTCCTTCTCATGAACTAAGCAAGCCACTCTTATCACTATGTACAGATCTCACCAGAATGCAAACACGCAGGACTGTCCCATTTAAGTAGAGTGCTTCCAGATATAAACTAGGACTTCTAACTGTTTTCCTTCTTTATAATAAATTTCTCTTGTGAAAACATCATATTAGAAGAGACCGTTAAAAGCCATTCTATCTTAGGGACATAGACACGGAAGAAGGTATCATTAGTTCAGTCATATTTATTTTCGTCTAGTCATACTCGCCCCCCAACTTGAGAAGACAATACTGAAAGAAGAGAAGGAAGAATATTATTAATTGGAAGCTCCTTTTTTATCCTTTTCATCTTGGGGAATATTTCAGTAAAACATAGACCAGTATGTAGCCAATCACCTGATTATATAAAACTCAGTTAAAGGAACAGTGATTAGTGCTTGATTAGATTATTAATTAAAGGTTGTAAAATAGTAACTATATGTTAATACAAAAATTATAGATTTTTACATGAATAACTGAAGAAAATTCTTACTGTATTTTTTTTTTGGTTTTTCAAGACAGGGTTTCTCTGTGGCTTTGGAGGTTGTCCTGGAACTCGCTTGGTAGTCCAGGCTGGTCTCGAACTCACAGAGATCCGCCTGCCTCTGCCTCCCGAGTGCTGGGATTAAAGGCGTGCGCCACCAACGCCCGGCTAAAATTCTTACTGTATTTTAATTTTTTGCTTTCTTTTTTTAATTTTTATTTTTAAATTTAAATTAGAAACAAGGTTGCTTCACATGTCAATTCCAGGTCCCTCTCCCTTTCCCTCCCCTCCTCCCACGCCCTCCCACCAACCCCCAATACCCCCTCATTTCCCCAGGGAGGGTGAGGCCCTCCATGGGGGTGTCTATAGTCTGTAATTTCACCCAGGGCAAGGCCTAGACCCTCCCTTGAGAGTCCAGGGTGAGAGTGCATCTCTCATTATTGGATTGGCACTCAAAGTTCATTTGTATGCCACGGATAAATAGTGATCTACTACCCAAGGCCCAATAGATTGTCTAGGCCTCCTCACTGACACCCACTGTATTTTAATTTAATCACAAAATGCGGAACAACATGATGCTAAATTATTCACGAGGAATAATTACCATCAGTTGTGTTGTCTATATAGTAACATGATGAAAAGAGGGTGAAAGAATTCGACAGGATTTATGAACCATAAGATCTGACATTTTTTGGTGTATTTTGTGAAGATCAAAATTGTTACAGCAATTTTAGGATCTTTGATGATTTTAAAGTTTATATATATATATATATATATAGTTTGATTAGAGCATGCTCTTAGTACCTATTTGTATTTGTTCTCCTTTCTCTGCATCTTTCACCCACCACCCTCTTGCTTTTCTCTGCCCTCATATACAAGAGTCCCCTTCATCCTTCATGTCACATAAATTATACTAGGCTTTCTTCCAACATTTGTCCTTTAGGATATTTTCTTTCCTTGTCATGGTCCCTTTAAATTTTAGTAACTCTCTTTTTCTCTCTTTGTCTCTCTCTCTCTTTTTTCTCTCTCTCCCTCTCTCAGTCGCTCTCTCTCTCTCTCTCTGTCTCTCACACACACACAAATTAATATCTAGAATACACATATGACAGAAGTATGTGGTAAGTATCTTTCTGAGTCTGTTGTATGCATTTCTGAGTCTACTTATTTCATTTTACATAATGATGTCTTCCGCATCCAAAAATATGATCTTTCTATTTTTAATAACTGACTAAAATTCTATTGTGTTTATGAATCATGTTATCCAATCACCTGTATGCTGGCTTCACAGGTTTTGAAAGCTAAAATAATATAAGTGTTATGAGGCAAAATCTGTGCTTCCACACATTGACATCTTGCCCCTACTGTCTTTCTTTGAGCCCAGAATTTGATACTATTTGTGTGACTCTGCTCTTCCCTCCATAAGTACTTATGGCCCTGTTTTTCAGTTGTTCGTTTTAGATGACACTGGACTTTCCATCTCTCTGAACCATAACAAATTACTTACTCATACCCCACCCCTCCTTAAATTGAGACATTTCCTGTTTCCTTCCATGGAAGAATTGAAGATTACTTTCCCCCTCTATGATATGTCTTTATAATATTAAATAATTTTCTTAGTCTTATACTTTTATCTATCATGACAATGTCCTCAATATCTCACAGAAATGAGTAAATGTGAGTACTTCCGTTTCCAAAAATGTCATTCAAATTCCATTTTCCTTCACTGAAATCACTTTGTCACTTGAATTTATTTCTCCACCCCATACACACACACACACACACACACACACACACACACACACACACACTGGCAGGCAATAGTGCTTAGCCACTATAAATCTTCTACACTGTAGAATATTCTTTACTATCTTCCAGTGGCTTGTAAGGATATATGGTACTACTCTGGAAGGCAAACTGTAAATTTATGAATATCAGCAGGACTTAGAGACACAGTTACAATTAGGTGAAGACTGGACTAGCCTTCTGTTTAGCAGAATACATCCTCTAGCAATGTGAAATTAAATAGAAACTCAAAGATATTGTACAAAGCTCTCTTTGACAACGGGGTGAATTGTAGAAAGAACTCTGCAAAAGGGGAAGGGAAAAAGATGAAAACAAATGTAACTTTTCCAAAACCTTTGAGCAAATTAAGAACCTTTTTATTCCTGTGTTCAGGATAAAACCATGGGTCTCAGGCTTTCATGTTCTGTGAGCATGCTAACACTGAACCAAACTCTCAGTCCTTCACTAGTTTTAACTATAAATTTCCACAATATCCAGAAAGTTGTGTCATTTTTCTACCTAGTTCAGGTAAAATACTTCTAAAATGTATATAGCCAGTTAAATAAACAAAATTAATTAATGTTCATATCTCTAGAAATCTCAAAACAGGTGGCCTTGTGGTTGACGTAGATGGCTAAAGATCCTTAGAGGTCTCCTACCTTTCTACAGTTACTCTATCCCTTCAGTTGACTTATGGCATGCTTAACTGTCATCTAGGACTCAATATGAATATTTTCACAATCATGATGACACCCTACAAAAAAGTAAGCTATAGATTTTAGGGTAGGTGGACAATTCCAACCGCTCCCTTTTTGCATGACCCACTATTTGAAAAGTGAAATCACAGTTTTCCTCTCATATTATTAGACGATGACTGAGCTGTTAGGGTTAGTAAAGGCTGCCCATCCTGACTCACCCCTTCAGCCTGAGACCATTAACCAGGGTTGCTGAGCAGAGAATACCATTGAGCCACACCAGAATCCCGATCTACAGAGACTGCTAGAAAATACACAAGTGGTAATTGGTTACATGGCATAAAAGACTAATCTCTGTGGTACCCTGGGAAGAGCTTTGGTACTCCCAAGTCCCATTTGACCTGAAAACTTTTATGTGCAGGATCACCCTGTCTGAGAAAATTACAATTAATAAGGCTCAAATCCCAGGAAGGAGCTGCCTCATACCTGACTTCAGGCCCACCTTATGTGAGCAAGCAGTAAGATTTGGCAGGGTGATAATTAAACAAAAGGAGAAATGTGATTCGTTGGTGTAAAACAAAAACTATGTGTAATGGTAGCCTTCCTGACATACACTGTAGAGGTTGAAACTGTCAGTGCTTCCATTAAATTTAGTTGTTCTGTTTTAAATTACCCCTCAGAAGAAGAGGGGTACTGGAACCATGGAGAAATTGCTTACTGAACAGGAGCAGAAAAAAAGATTTGTGTGGTTTCAACAGTGGACTCGTAGGCATTCTCTTCAATGTCATCAAGTTATGTCCTGGGTTTGGGTTTGTTAGAACATGGTTTTCTGATGTGAATCAGCCTAGATAGAAACTGAGAAAACAGAAAAGTAAACTGTGGTGTCCTTGGAGATATGTTGTTTAATGTTCTCTTTAAGGGAATCTGTGGTGTGGTTTACACAATTGAAATTCAGTTTAGCATGCAAAACAAGGTCAATGATTGAGTAATGGCAGAGCGCTAGCATGGAGGGACACTCTTATTCCAGCACCTACTTTCTCAAAGGGGTGATTTTTTGTTCCAAGTCCCTCTTGGCCTGGATGGGATACTCATCTATCTGCACTACGGTGACATTTGTCTTTGTTTCCCTCCAACACAAAGTAGCTGCTAAGTCTTCTTCATGTTTGGAAGCTCCCACTACTCCACCATTTCCTCTGTGCTCCATTTCCAGAGGAGTCTATTTTGTGTCTGATGGTGTCTCTTTGGAAAAAGAAAAAAAAAGAAAAGAAAAGAAAGTAGAAAGATAAAAAAGCATCACATATTCTATCATATATTCGGGGTAAGAAAACAAACCTTCCATGCTACCCTCCCTATAATAAGGAATCTAAGTATCTTGTCAAATTTTCTCTTATAGGTAAGAACTTATAAGGGAAGTCACATACAATGGCAAAAGAGGCTGGAAAATTGAGCATTGGGTTTTCAGGCACCATGGTAGTAAGCAGGAGGTAAAGAAAACAGGGTGGTTTTCATATTTTATTTGTGTTTTAATATTTTCATACAACATTACCTTAATCATAATCACATTCTTTCTGCTCTCGAAATTCCTCCCAGATTCTCCCACCTCCTAGTCATCTACATTTATGTACATTCCTCTCTTTAAAACCCAACAAACATGAGCTCACACAAAATGTGGGGTGACTCGTACTGGCCAACTGCACCTCAGCATGAGGTGGGCACGGCACTGTGGTTGACATATGCAGTATCATTTCATTGAAGAAGTTGACTTTCTCTTCCCCAGAATCTGTCTATTAGAAATAACTTTCTGGTTAAATTTGGGACTCTGTGCCACTTCTCCTGCTCCTTTTCAACTTGAGCTTGTGCACGTATTCCACACACTGTAATGTGTTGGAAGGGTCTCTAAGAAGTCTATTACAGATGAAGGAGAAAAACTGGGGGGCAGACACACTTCTGTGAATAATTACTCATACTGCATAGGAAAAATCGTTAGGAAGAAGTTTAAATAAGTAAAGACATCATGCATTACCTATATCTTGAACATGCCACTGAAAGCAGTACTTAAAGTAAGTGCAGTGAATAACATTCTTAAGACGGTAAAACAAAACAGGACAGAATTTTACATATTGTGAGAATATTCTTCAAAAGTGAGCATCAAACAAGGCATGTTCTTCTGAAAAATAAAATTCTCACATCGTAAGAACTGCCAAATAAGGTCCAGAGGTTGAAGGGCAATGATGCTACATGCAAAGGAGAGAGAGGGGAAATATAGTATGATTTTAGTATTACTATTTAAACAATGTAACCAGTGCCACATGGAAAAAAACAATATATAATGGGGACCAATTATGAAGAAAAATGATAGTCATAGTACAAATGACAGAGTAAAGTGGTCTATAGTATGATAAGGAGCTTACATTTTATATATAGAAGTCGAAAAGTTGCAATTAGATCAAGTTTGAAGCACACAGCACAATTTCTGCAACAGTGAGCAGAAAATGAGCCAATATAGGAAAGATAGAATGTCAACTTTTAAAGCCGAGGTGGCTTCTATAAAATTTAGCTGGGTGAACAAATGGCCATGACATTCCACCAGAGAATTTTAACTTGCAATAATAGAGGCCGGGTTGTATTTGGGTATATCTTTGTTGTAAAACAGCCATAAAAACCTACAGTGTAAATATAAGTAAATACAAATAAAATCTTTAAATGTAGAAATACCAAAATCAAAGTATGATCAAAAAGAATTCATCATGCAAGAGGAAAAGTAAAAGAGATAGACAAATATAAAATAATAGAGAAATTTGATATGCCTCAAATCCAAGTGCACAAAAATATATAGACACAGAGGAAGAAACTGTCAGAATTACTAATTTTCAGGCCGTTGGATCTAAGTCTAAATTGACCTTGAGATAGTTGATTGAAAATGCAAAAACAATAAGAAGCAAAAAGTTAAGAAAACTCTTCTCACTAATATCAAGTAGCTAAAAAATAAAGCAGTGTGAGCCTTTAATAAAGCTCACTGACAACATTAATATAGAACTACTAAAATATGTAGGGGATCTTCGAAGTCTGTGATATCATTTGGGGCAGGGCCTAGACCCTCCACTGTGTGTCTAGGCTGAGAGTGTATCTCTCTATGTGGGGTGGGCTCTCAAAGTCCATTTGTGTAGTAGGGATAGATACTGATCCACCAGCAGAGGTCTCACAGATTAACCAGATCTCCAAACTGATATCCACATTCAGGGGCCTGGAGCAGTCCTATGGAGGTGGGGTGCAGGGGAGGAGGGGAAGTATAGGAAGCTGGGATTGACATATAAAACAAGCTTGTTTCTAATTTAGATTTAAAAATAAAATATGTAGAGAAGCAACAAATTTTATGTAGACACATTTATAAAAAAGTTCATTTCCTGGCTCTCTTTCCTGAATCATGATCGATTTGCCATTCCTGTTTTAGTAATTAATTGTCCCAATTATTGCAGCTTTACAGCACATTTGAAAATTGGTCAAGGGAACCCCTCGTCTTTTACCCTCAGGAGTGCTTTGGAGATGATGAACCTTGTATGTGATGTAACTTTTAAAGGCTATCTAAAAGGCCTGTGTTGACTATATTAAAATTTCTGGGTTCATTAATCAACATTGCGGAGAACTGACAACTTAATGACTTTGATTCTTTAGCTTTCTAGTATTGATAAACAAATATAAAGATGCCCACATTTACCTCTTTAATCTCTTTCAGCAACATTTTGTTCTTTAACTATAAACATTTTACATAATTTTATTAAATGTATCACTGAGCATTCCTTAGCTAACACTGTTCTTATTGATAGAATTTAAAAATATTTCTTTCCAAAACCTTGCCAGGAACAAAAAATAAAATCAGAACGCTAGTTAATCCTCTCATGTTGGTCTACTGTCTTGCAAAAATGCCAGTTTCATTTGTGAACCGTTCTTGTGAGTGAAGAATTAAAATTTTGTTCTCTTTTGCTGTATTCAGACTTCTAATGTTCTATTGGATAATTTTGCTACTATATTCACAAAGGATATTGGCTGGTATTTGTGGGGGGGTTGCTTTGCAGATTTTGGAATAAAAAACACACTGATTTATAATACAGTTGGAGATTATCTCTTCATACTACTTATTTACTTAAAATATTTTAAATTGAGGCTATCTTTTCTAGAAGTGTTTAATAAAATGCATATTTTATGAATACACCACAGAGGATTTGGTTCAGAATTAGACTTTAGTTCCTAGCACCCACATTAGGCAACTCACAACCACCTATGACTCTAGCTCCTGAGGACTCAATATTTTTGGATTCTATGTGTGATGATAGCTTGCTTGAACGAATACAGCCTGTCTGAAGATCAGAGGTTGGAGCTCACCACAGAGCTCTTGTCTCCCTGGCTCTACCCACTGCGTTTCTCTATCCCTGTTTGGATTTCTCACCTCATTAATTTCTGCCTGTCCATTGGCCAAAGCAGTTTTATTCATCAATCAATAAGAGAAACATATACTCACAGCATATGGAAAGACATCCCTCATCACTGTGGATACTGAACTTATATGTATAAACACACACAGTCACATACATATATACATAATAAAAATGAAAATAATATTTTAAAACACTAAAAGTGGACTGAAGTATATAAAAATATATGTAAGCAAACTATGTATCTTGCAAGTCAATAGTTAAGATTATCAGTTAATATTTTTTATTCTAAAACACAAAACTTAAGATAAAACACAAATATTAGAAGTGAAAAATGGAGAGAAAATGGCAGAAGGAACATCTGCAAGAATATCTTCATGGAAAAAGAAGAAAAAGTGAACACTGGACTTTACTTTGAGATCAACACAAAGTCTGTTCCAGGAAGGCCCACCCACAAGTAGTTCCCCACATCCTCAGACTTCATGCAATACCTGGAAGATGACCTCCAAGTACACCCTGGATGCTCCAGATTTTGTAGCCCATATTCATGGTCATCTCTGTAGATACAAACTCCAGTTCTGTTCTAGGATGACATAGCCTTGCAGTTTCCCACATTGGAAAGTCTAATGAATTAAGCTAGCCTGCCTGAGAAATCCAGTACCAAGCCCTCCTGTGGATCACCAAATGAGAATATAAAAGTCTCTAGTTAAGGGTTCTCTCAGAAACATGCAGTCTGAAAGGATAAAATATGACCTCCTCATTTAATCTTGTAAACCTCCAGTGTGAGAAAAAAAAAACACTGGAGGAACATAATTTCATACTAGTTGAAACAAAGACATAGAGATACACAGTAGTCTGCCTGATAGTTAAAAGCAATTAACCTGGGAAGTTCAAGGAACCACAGAAACATACACAAGCCAGCCAAAAAAATCAGGAGCTAATAGATGACAAAAATCTAAAATTTTAACAGGAAGACAAGAATTGTTCTTTATGCATCAAGTAAATTTCTGAATCTGATTATACAGTTAATTAAATAGAAAATCCTGTAGGGAACAGTGACAGTATTGACCAAATAGAAAAAAAAACAACAACAGCAAAAAATCACTGTAAACTCAAAGATAGGTTAACTGAAAATGGAAAGTATGAAAGAAAACAGGAAAAAAGGAATGGAAAAGAATGAAGAAATGTCAGGGGATAGTGTTCAACAAATAGATACAGAAATACGTTAGCATTAACTAAATTGCTTTTGTAGAGCAAAGAGAAGAATCAATTTAGCAAAAAGACAACAGCCAGTTTGGGGAATGTGCACAGTCATCTATCTGATAAGAAGTTAATAACTAAAATGAAAGATAAAGATACTCTCTGATTTTAGATGGGCAAAAGATATTTCACAACTTAGGAACACATGCCCAAAAAGTGTGTGAAAAATTGCCTAGGACCATTAATCATCATATCGGTGCACATAAACTGTATACCATAACCTTTTCATATTGCAAGCAAGATTGTTGCCAAAAGGATAAAAGATAAGTGCTGAGGCGGATAGCGAGAAAGAGAAGTCTTACACAATATCAGAGATAACGTGAAGTGGGGTAGGCAATCGAGAATGCTACCATACCATACAATGTCAGTCCCCTTACTGGACATAGTTCCAAAGGCAATTAAATGTTATCAGCATACTGAGAAGCTGTCAGACTGCCCATGTTCAATACAGCTCTACACACAGTGCCCAAGACTTAGAATCAACCTAAGTCCTCGTTAAAAAGGAAGTGTGACTTTAATTTCAAGTAAAATACCGTACCACCTTTAAAAGGGAGAATGTGTCCACTTGGGTAACATGGATAAATTGGAAAGGCATTCTGTGTAGGTAAAAAAGCTAGTCATAGACACAGAGTGATTGTTCTTATAGAAGCGTACAATAGAATGGTGCTGCCAGGGCTTTGGGGACTGAGGGGTTGGAGGTAATGGCTATTATTGATTAAACATTCCAAAATTCAATTAAACAGAAAAATAAATTCAAGATTGTATTGTATAATGATATCACTGAAGTTAATAACACTGTATTATATTCTTTAAAATTATAGATTTTGAGTATAGTTTAGTATCATAGATGTTATGTGAGGTAAAATGTGTGCCAATTACTATGTTGAACTATTTCATGATGTACAAATATTTCAAAAACTATAATTAGCTTATAATGAATGGATTTCAGTTAGTAAGATATAACTTGTGATTTTTAAGATGTTGGCAGCAGGAGCCTAGAATATGAACAGAATGATCATAGAAATTTAAAATTCTGACATGTGGAAAACTTGTTATACAAAGAAATATAATGTAAACAATCATGGACAATTAGCTTTTTATTTCAGATTATCATTGCTCTTAATGATGGCAGTCATTTTCAGAGAGACTAAAAGGACATACATGCTCTTTTTAAGTGTTTTTCCCAGCAGCTTCTTAGGAGTGGAAAAGCTGCCTGTAACTCTAGCCCCAGGAGATCTGACCATTTCAGCCCTCCATGGCTACTACACTCATGAGGACAAACCTACACAAATACACACAAACACATAGACACACACACACACACACAGTAAAATGAATAACTACAGATTAAAGTGCTTCCTTCACATATTTTCTTGAGAAAACAGAAATTACCTGCCAAAATATGTAATAACCATCTGTACCTGGAACCATCTCCTATGGATTATACATTCAGGTCCCTGAAGACTTAGAATTTATCCAGATTGCTTTAAAATTAGTGGAGGCTCAGTGGAGAGTCTTCTTGACCTGAGCATACAGGCCAGGGAGCCTCTTAAGTGCAGAATCAGGAAGATGCTTCCGATTCCCTGCGTGGTGTTTATATTTCAAAGTGTGTGGTATCCAAGAGATTCCACTGTGTCCTCAGGATTATGAGGAGCTGTGGGAAGCTGGGGGCTACACACAATGTGTAGACTTTCATTAGGAGAGAAATATTTTCAACAAGTTTAACAGTCTGCATTATTTATTGAGCTTTGAAACTACTATCTGCCCCCTTGAGAAGCTAGCAGTCCATGCCTGAACAGTTGCCAGTATTAAATTCTTCATTTTTAAAGTCACCCACACAGACACAAACACTCAACCAAATACCCCTAAATTCATGTCATATGATTAAGGCATTGTGCGTGTAAGAATATCCTCAAACATTGCAACATTTTAATATTTGAAACAGGCTGTTGAACTAAATTTCTGGATTTTTATGAAAATGTGTAAATGTAAACATTCAATAACAAATTTCTTTCCAAACACTACCTGTAGATATCTTTCATTAGTCCCCTTTCCCTAACCATGAGATCTGCGAATTTAAAGTAGAACCTACAAGGCTATGAGGGGCAGCTAAATATTTCACGCCATGGAGTCATATCTTTAATATATGATTTACTTAGTAATTCTTTTAACATTAACTTGTCAGTATTTTATCAAATATAAAATTACAACAGTAGGGAGAACTATATGTACCTAGAATGACCCTGTCTAGCTATGGAGGCTAGAGTGGGCATCAGTGATGGAAAATCCTGAGAAACTTCCTGGTTTATTGGAAGAGAATGAGAAAACATTAATAATAAATATTATCGTTATTTTACTTCTCAAAATAATGGTTACTTTGTATTTGTCTTTGGCAAGTTGAAGAGCCCATCAGCACTGCCAATTAACAGCACACAAATGGAATATGAATTATGGGCTCAGCTATGAAGCACGAACTGTGGGAGATGACTTGGTATGAAATTTCTCATCCAAAGATAAAAATATGTTTTAAAATGTTCTAAAAACAGAAAACTTCACTGCAGGTGTCTGCTACTGGCAATGGAATGCAATAAAGCAGTTGGCATTGATCTATGTTTTCCTAAGCCCTGTGTTCTGTATGCTTATTAGCCAAGTGTGTTTCACAGAACTGGAAGTTTGAGTGTCTTTCATGGGGTGAGTGCCTCTCACACAGCAGGAGTAAGAGTGCCCTTGCCTTTTCAGCAGTTGTTATAAATGGCTCCCAGTGGGCTCAGCAAAGAAGACAGAGTTAAGATAAAGTTGACCTTAAGATTCTTGGAGGTCTTCTGTTCCAGCACCTGCATAATGTCAATGTTAACAGTATGGAGGCATTCAGTACTCAGGATCATTGTAAGTTAATGGAAGGGCCAGGCTTGAGGGCAAATTGCACTAACAACTCTTCCACTGAGGATATATGTTTGCAGCTTGAATCAGTAAGAACCACAAAATGAAAGCTTAGACAAATTTTCCCCAAGTGCTAATGTAACAACCCCACCCTGTCCTATTCATTTCAGCTTTAATACTCTCATCTTTAATACAATGCATCTTTTCTTCTTTGTTGTATGTTACCACACACAACAGGAGAGTCGAACATTGAACAAATGATTTTTCTTTGTAATATTATGTTGATATTATCTCTTAAAAGTCTAATTATGTTAGTCATAAGATTGAAAAACCATTTTCCACCCTGTACTGTAATATGAAACGGATTATATGACCAAAGACATCAAAAAATGAGCACCTTTGGGCTAAGATGTAGCTTGGATTGTATGTACAAGGCCCTAAGTTCAACTCCCATCACTAAACAAAACAAAATTAAACAACAAACAAAATCAAATATATACCGAATGTCTGGAAGATATAAAAGGAAAATAAGGATCAATATAGGAACTATAATTATCAAGGCTGGATATTAACTTCTTCTGGGAGAGAATGCATTAGTTTATACAACTATGATTAAAAGCAAAGTTTTACATGTCATTGTACTAGCACTGAATACATAAAATTACATTGCTGTGAAGAGACACCATGACCACAGCAACTCTTATTAAGGAAAACATTTAATTTGGGCTGGCTTACAGTTCAGAACTTTAGGTCATTATCATCATGGCAGGAAGCATGCCAGCATGCAGGCAGACATGGTGCTAGAGAAAGAGCTGGGATTTCTACATCTGTATCCTCAGGCTGCAGGAAGAGACTGAGACTCACTAGGACTGGCTTGAGCTTCCAAGACCTTAAGCCCACCCCCAGTGAAGTGACATGCTTCCTCCAACAAGGCCACACCTTCTAATAGTGACACCACTCCCTATTAGCCTGTGGGGGACATTTTCATTCAAACTATAATAAGATCTTAGAATGTAGTTTTAGACTTCATTGTGGTGTATACAGAAGAGAAGTTAAATCAAGTCCTCTAGTGATACCCGAGTTCATCCATCTGAAATCCCCTTTGAGCACTACTGGAGTAACTTGTTTTTAGCAAAATCCTTTCTGGAAGCTACCTGAAAACTGATATTTCTCCAGACTCTCAGAGTCTAACTAAGGGGTTGAAGCTGCTCCATGCCTCATTGGAGAGATCCTAGAAGGAATGTGCTCCCTGCATCATTGCAGAGGCCAGGCAGCAGGTTCGTTGGCAAAGACTCCCTGTGTAAATGGTAAAGCTGGAGAGAACCTGCGAAGCTCCAAGCCTCCACTGTCTGTGATCCTCACAAAGATTCCCTGCTCTCTAAGATGTCTTTATCATTTGTTTTGTTTCATTCTCAGCCACTTTAGATTTTGTTCCAATTAGAGTACAGCAGATTTTTTCCTCACAGAGTGGAAAGACTGGATTGCATTTCCCAACCACCCATCGATAAAGTGCATGTTGAATTCTTTATTGACAGACAGCAATTGAATTTTCCAATATTGCTCAGCATTTCCATGATAATTTGTTTGCATATTCATATTCTGAGAATTATAATTTCAATTTAATATTTGAAAAGTGTGGTAAAAGTGATTTCTATCCATTGCATGTGACTAAAAGAAAAGATCTTGAATGTTTTCAATGTAAGGATTTGATGATGTTTGAGGTAATAGATGTTTGTCAGATTGATTTCAATACATATTTTCATAAATCAAAACATCATATAGTACCTCATTAATATGTATGATTTTGTTTTTAATTCATGAAGCTTTTAATCACTGTAAATTAGGTAAAATAAAAATCTTCTAAAAATAGAAATGAATTATATAATGGATTCTTTCCAAAATCTAAGTGGATTATTTATGGCGCATTTGTCCATGTCTCATAATTAAATAAATCCAAATATAATGACATTCCAAACATATTTAGTTCAGAATTTGCTTTATTGTAAATTCCCAAGTTGGCTGCAATTTTCTTTTTCATTTAACGATAGACTGCAATTTTGCACTATATTGTATCATATTGGTTCAAATATACAAGATATAGTAGAATATTATATTTTAATTGAATAGAGACAGAGATCATACTAGGAAGATTTAACAAAATACACATTTAAAAAATACAATTGGGAGGACATAAGGGAGCAGGATCATTGAGTAGGGGGAAGAATAGAGGAGAGCAAGAAAAGAGATATCATAATAAAGGGAACTAAAGTGGGTCTAAAGAGAAATCTGGTACGAGGGAAATGTCCAGATATCTACAATGATGACCTCAACTAAGAATCTAAGCAATAGTGGAGAGGCTACCTTAAATGTCCTGCCCCTATAATGAGACTGATGACTACCTTAACAGCTATCCTAGAGCCTTCATCCAGTAGCTGATGGAAGTAGAAGCAGAAGCAGACACCCACAGATAAACACTGAGCTCAACTCCTGGAATCCAGTTGCAGAGAGGTGGGGAAGTGATGAGTAAAGTGGTATAGATCAGACTGGAGAAACCCACAGAAACAGCTGAATGGAACAAGGGGGAGCTCATGAACCCCAGACTGACAGCTGGGAAACCAGCATAAGACTGAACCATGCTCCCTGAACGTGGGTGTCAGTTAGGAGGCCTGAGCAGTCTATGGGGCCTCTGGTAGTAGATCAACATTTATCTCTAGTGTACAAATGGACTTTGGGAGCACACTCCATATAGAGGGGTACTCTCTTAGCCCAGACACGCTGGGGAGGGCCTAGGCCCTGTTCCAAATGATATAACAGACTTTGAAGATACCCCATGGAAGGTCTCACCCTCCTTAGGGACCAGAAAGTGGATAGGATAGGGGGTCGGTGGGGTTAGAGAGGTAAGGGAGTGGGAACTGGGATTGACATTTAAAACAAGTTTGTTTCTAATTCAAATTTAAAAATTCATTGATTTAAAAGAAATAAAAATACATTTGGGTCTTAACGTGCATGTAGTGTAAGCAACAGCAGACTTACTTAAAATGCATTCCTTTATTGAAAAATACATTCTAAAAGCTGTCCAATTTCAAAAGTAGATATTAGCTTTAGGGGCATCATCGTGCATTCCTTGAAAATAGCACACACTTTGTAATACTTTGTAGAAGAACGTCCTCATAACATAGGTGTCTGCACCATAGCTAGTGATGGCCATTGGTTTCTAGTCACCTAAAGCTAAAAATACAGCATCACCAGGAAATTATTAAGCAATATAAATTTTACAATCATGCTTCCATCCCCAATTGTAATTCAATTTCATCTTTTAAGATTAAATTTGAAGAATTATGTTAATAACCATTCATAGTGCTAATAACTGATCAGATTAATTATCTAATAGTCAAAGATCTTCTAACTTTTAAAAGCCTTTAGTCACCAACATTATTGGCAATAGTCTCACATGAGATAAATATTTAAAATGACTCCATCTAATGTTAGTGAAATGTTTTCTGATTTCTTTATTGCTAATACACTATAGTTGACGTATTGATTTTACAAGCCTTTATTAAAATTCAGTACTGTTTTTGGTGACTGATACCATGTCTGATAAAGAAATTTTACTTATATTCAATATTATTTATAACAATATATCCTGGTATTTGTGTAATGACTATGTCATGGTTATGGATATTATAACTGTGCATATATATTATGGCTATATGGGTGTAACTGTGAGTTTTCTATGGTTTCATGTGTGTTATGGTTGTCTGCATGTGCGTTATGCTTGTGTATATGTTATGGTTGTGATATTCATGTTATAGTTGTGCACTTGTACATTATATTTGTATGTGTACAATGCAAGTATGCACATTAATTGTATGGATTTCAAAAGTTGAACTTTATGTTAAATAATTGATGGAAATTTTAAGAATTTATGAAAATTGACATAGTGAATAATATAATTTTGTTAAATGATTAAAAGTATTACAACTGAACAATATAATCATAAAGTAGATGATTATTACTGCTGCAGTAGTTTTATTGGGAATAAAAGAAAGACAGCATAGCCACAAACTACTGATTTCCATCATTCATTTGTTATTTTGTTTACTTGAAATGATGAATATTTAAAGTGTGAATAAAGTAAGTAAACTAAATGAACATTTGATTCTGGCATTTGGTCCACAACTTTCCATTGCATGGCTTAACGATTTCCTACTCATATCCCATCCTGTTCAGGCCTTTAGATACACTTGACTGAAAGGATAAAGAGCCACTCTCAAAGCTCCCATGAGTGGTGCCTACAGCTGAAATTTTGGTATGAATTCCTTGCCTCCTGTCTCAGAAGAGGAGGACTTCCAGCAGCATAGAGTCTCTGGAAGTAGTATGCAATACCCACAAGTGGACACTCTTGCCTGAGAAGACTTGGATGGGAAGAAGGAAAGAAAGTTCTTTAAGGAATAAGTATTAAATCCAAGAGATGGGAGAGAATATGAATGAGAATAGGGGGAAAAAAGGCAGGAGACTACTGAGTAAAGTCTTTCATCTGGAAGGATCTCCAGACCAGTGATCTGCAGGTAAGGTCTTCCAGTTGGAAGTGACTTCTAGCATAAGAAAAGTCTTTCTGGACCTGTATCTTCTGGTGATGTTCTAATCAGCTTAGTGATTCCCAAGTGAAGGTTCTCAGTGTTCACTATTTATGTCTCACACTATTCTATGTGAGAAATAAATCCTCCAGCTTGATGATTCTCGTGCCAGGACATTAAAGCCAATTATTTCTCTCTATTTCTCCATGTTGAAACCAACTTCAAAAATTTTGCTTATTTTATTCCCATGTCTAAATTTCCAAATCAAATTATTCGTGTGTGTGTGTGTGTGTGTGTGTGTGTGTATCAGATACACCCCCCGATACATTTTTGCCCTGTCTGCAGTTCCAATTACTATTCCTATAAACTATTGGGGGGACAACTCCATTTTTCATCTAGGACATTGCAATCTTTAGAATATCACAAAGGCTTAAGCTGGATTCACCAGTTCCAAGTACATTCCATACCACATTCACCACCACGTTGATTTTTGCATGCTCACCTTAGGACAGCCTGAAACCAAAACACAGAGAGGAACAGGAAATAGTCCACCATCTCCTTGATGGGCACAAACTTGGGAACTTACAAACAAGTCCATCTTTATGAAGTTTCCACTACCTCCCAACAGCAAAGCTGGGGAAGACTTTAAATGCAAATTCCCTTGCAGGATATTCAAGGTCCTTATCAAAGGATTTACTTTTCATGCTAAACCACAGAACACACAAGTGAAGGGCCACTGTCCAGTTTATTAAATTGCCTATACTATATCAAATGTTACAGACAGGATAAATCAATTTCACGGTATAATATGGTAGCCAGCTACCGTTCAGAAAAAACACTCAGAGCAATCACTGACTATATCTTACACTGTACTCATGCAGGGTTGTAGACGGAGGTTTATGAATCCCCCCCAAATACCTATAAAGCCAGTTTTTCAATCTTCAACATAATTTGTTGTCTCTGTAACTTACTGTTTTTCTTGTAGCAATAGTTTGGTATCAGCTATAATGAAATGTTAATGGGAGAAGTCTAGAAAGAATTATTCTTAGAAGTTAGTGTATAGAAACAATCATATAAATTAAAGCCAAGATTTATGTTTTAACTAATCCCTATGAAATAAACACCAGCAGAGAAATCAGCTTCTACGTTTTTTCTTGTGATAACCACACAATATAGTTCTACATAATTATTTGTCCTTTAAAAGTGTTGAGATGATTAAAAGGAAATTGTCAAAGCGAACTTATTTTCCATTTCATGTGGAGATTTATGAGTTTCTTTTTAATGCATAGAATACACGAAATATGATAGCTTAAGCAACATAAACGTGCCTTGCAAACAACACAGCAACCCTAGAGAACCATAAGTCAAAAAGCTCCATTACTAACTCTAACCTTTCTACAAAGTTTTGAGATACATTAAATACACAGATTTAAAAGCACTATATAAAAGACTTAATTAAAGTAATATAAGTTGTTAATTTCATGGTTCATGCACGCTCCAGTTACAACATGTAGCTAAAGAAAACAACTGGTGTTTTGCCATCTATTGTCAACACTCACTATCTATAGACTATAGTCACTCAATTGTCAATCATCTTCTCACACTAACTGTATTTCAGGAAGGTACTTACAGACCATAATCTACCAAATACCAGTGTTTGAATAATCTCTAAATGGTAAAGAGTCTTCTGTCAAAATTAAATAAGGTTTCAGGACCTCTCGTTGGACATAGTGCTGACTCTGATCAATCAAAATGCACATGTGGACCATTGTAAATTGCCTTCACCATCAACCATGCACCTTATTGAGAAATACTATCATTCTTTTGTGTAAGACTGGATGTTTCCAGAAATTCATGGAGTATTGAATGTGTGTTTCCCCATGCAGGTCTTACAAAAGCATCCCTAAAGTCTAACTGACTATCTAATTTTAATTCTCAAGATAATGTTTATTAAACACTGTAATATATTCTCCCCCCTCCCTCTGACCCTTCTCTTTTCCTGTCCCTTCCCTCTTCCCACTGCTTCCTTTCTCACTCCTCTTCCCCATTCTTCCCCTCCAGTTCCTGCTCCTCGAGCCAGTCCCTTGATCCCTTCTCCTTTCTCTCCCTGCCCTTCCCTTTCTCACTCTTTTCTCTTCTTCTCCTAGGTAACTTAGACTCAAACAGAAGTTCCACCAATGTGCAAGTCTGTATGCAACACACACACACACACACACACACACATGCATGCACACACACTGGCTTTCATGTTGGTGCCCATACTTCCATCATCTTGGATCACTCACTATTTATTTTGAGTTTTTTAGTCCTATTCAAATCCTTTATGGAACAAAGCTGTAAATAAACAAATGCCCTGGAACTCTGCAGAGCGTCAAGAGAACAGTCACTGGCTTGTTCTATCTTGAGGACCATGTCCTGGGGACAGATTGGTTAGTGTGGTTCGTGGAGTCAGTCCCCAAGCAATATAAACAGTGCTTCAATGGCAGCTTTATTGTCAAAATAGTTTAAAATTGTTTTCACTTTGTTAAGATTGTAGAAAGAAGTTGAGTTTGCATATTTAGGCCTCTGCTGTCTGCACAATTTGCCAAGAAAAACTGTATGACTTGGTACCTAAATGCTGCTCCTGGTGGTTTCAGATCTGTCCTTTACAGAAGAACATAACTGGCCAAAGCCAGCCTCGCCTTTCACGCCTATTTTTACTTATTACCATAATTCTTTAAATACATGCGGATTTTCTCATGAAACTAGCTTTGAAAACACTTGTCAAAAGATTATACTTAATTCATTGAAATAATTTACAGAGTATGCATTAAAATAGGATTAAAAATGACAGAGTATGCCATGAAAGTCTATTTTTATTATTGTCAAGTAGTCATGGAAACAGGAATCATGGATAGCAATGCAGCACCAAATACTAGTTTTCTTATGTGACTTTACCAGAAAACTAACAGTAAAATTACTTTTGGATTATGATTGTATAAGTGGATAGATTTTGACATATTATAATCATTTTTGAGGTGATTGATTTTTAACTTGCTTTTTATGTTATGTGCAAATGCTTCATTCCTAGATTGTTGAAGTATAATCCTCACCATAGTATTAGCTGAATTGCCTCAAAACTCTAAATTCATGGAGAGGAAAAATGAAAAGAATAGGACCGGAGAGATGACTCACCAGTTTGGAGAACTTCTTGCATAATCATGAGGACCGGAGTTCAGATCTCAGCACCTACATAACAACACTTATGTTCTGTGATACATGTCTGTAAACCCAGTTTGGAGGGAAGTGGGAATAAAAGAATCTCCTGGGCTTGCTCTTTTCTAGTATATCCAAGAAAAAGCAAGCCCTATGTTTCATGGAGATCCTACCTCAAAGGAATAGATGGAAATTGAAAGAGAAGGAAACTTGATAAAGGCTTCTGGCCTGCACTGCATTCTTTCTCTGTCTCTGTGTCTGCCCCCTCCCCTCTCTCTCTTTCTGCCTAGAAACACTGGATTGTTTTTTAACTGCAGACATGAACAGAGTGAGAAAGAAGTAATTACAGGAAACCTGCATTATATTCACATAGACTTGCAGCTAAAGAGATAATCTTTAAAAATAAACAAGCAAACGCTGAAGAGATAGCCCACTGGTTTTGAGCACATGTTGCTTTTCCAGAGGACCAGAATTTGGTTCACAGTGTTCACATCCAGGGGCTCATAACTACTTGTAACTCCAGCTCCAGGGAATTTAACAATCTCTTACATACATTCACATAAATATGTTGTTTTTAAAAATGAAAAATATTTTCAAAAATGGTAATACTGTATTATACTACATCATGAATATGAAGCCTTCCTTTATTTGACATGCTGCAAAAAGGTTGCCAATCTTTTGTCTTGTGCTACATGTCTATGACATGTACTGTGGGGGATAAGGTTAAATCGAGTTTACTCCATGAGGTTCTACTGTCAAGTACACAAATAGAAAATTGGCAATATTCCTAGAAGTGAGGTTCAGGGAGTGCAGGTAGATGCATAAAATGAAGACTGGTCTTTATAAGAAGTTAAGTTTAAACCTCTGTTTTTCATGTTGCCCTTACTTGGCTTTGGAGGGAAACACAAAAACTTTCTGTTCTGTGCACACATCAAATTCAAAATGCTTATCAGCTTTCCAAAATCCATGCACAAAACCGGCTGAATATGTATACAGGAAAAATTAGTATTAATGTAGAGGATACCACAGGATGAACTTGAATAAATGCCTGTAGATTCATAAATATGTATGTTCCATGAAAACCGTCAGTCTCCTAAGCCAATCAACTGTGATGGTCCTCTTTCCTACCAGACTTTGGGCTTCTCCCACAGTTCATGACTCCATATCTGTCAACCTAATTTGATTGTTACCATCATACAGGAGTTCTCTTGCCTCCTTGGGACTCTTGGATGACCTTTTAATGCAGTCTTTTTCTACCCCACTGGGCTACACATTCCTATGATTTCCTTCAGAAGCACATTCCCTACAGCCTGACCTAATTGAAGGCTTCCTGTAAATGCTTCTTTCTCACTCTGTTCATGTCTGCAGTTAAAAACAATCCAGTGTTGCTAAGCAGAAGATATGATGCTGTCCCATTCCCTGAGATGCTTCATGGCTCTATTATCAGGTAAACCAACATTTGAAAGTTACAAGTCTAAGTTGTAGGTATATTGATACTAGCTATTGTTTTGAGTTCAAGTATGAAAATTACTTTCCAATTAAGTCAGTTGTAGAAAGAATTACAGGAATTGTTTCTATATTATGTAGAATCTAAGTTGGCCTTAAATGGTACTAGTTTCCTCTACTGCAGAATATCTTGGAATCTGTTATATACTATGATGCGTAGCTTGTAAAAGTGGGACTACACTAGATATGATTGCACGGTCTATAACCTCATTGCAACACAGAACAGAATAGGTAATGTAAAATTGTGTGTGTGTGTGTGTGTGTGTGTGTGTGTGTGTGTGGTCTGCTGTAATGTATGTTCCTGTGTACATAGTGTGCACATGTATGAAAATTTTTGTGAGCATGTGGAGGCCACAAGTTGATTCTGACTATATTCCTCTATTACTCTAACATGTATTAAAAATAAATTCCAAGCTGGAATATTTATATCAAGATATTTGTAAATGACATAAACTAATTATATAATTATTGATTTAATTTTATTTTTCTAGTGTCACTAACTCTGAGAATTTTTTACTTTAATCAATTATTTTATGATTTTAAAAAATAATTAGCATCTTAAAACATTATGTCACATATTGCCAAATATTTACTATATGTGTATACATGTGTTTGTGTAAATAATTATAGAGATAAAAATGATACAACATATGCTGTTTGATGTAGGTATAACTCAATTTTTTAATTTTCAAAAATGATAAATCCTAGAAAATACTGTTTTGAGACAAGTTCTCAGCCAGGCAATGGTGGTGCATGCCTTTAATCCCAGCACTTCAGAGGCAGAGACAGGTGGATCTCTGTGAGCTCAAAGCCAGTTTGGTCTACAGAGTGAGTTCCAGAACAGCCATGACAATACATAAAACCCTGCCTCGAAAAATGGAAAACAAAAAAGGAGAAGTTTTCAACTGGAGAGATGGGCTCTGAAGGGAAAGGTGCTCTCCACTGGCCCTGACAACTTGAATTCATCCCCTGGGATCCACATAAAGGGAAGAGAAAACCAACCCTTGTGAGAAACCTCCACATGGGCACTGTGGTAAATAGTCATCCCACACACAAATAAATAAATAAATAGTAACAAGCTTTATATTAAAAATAAGAACACTGTATGGAGCAATAAGTAAAATGGGGTATTGGGATTAGCTATGCTTTTTAATATTTTATTAAAACATTATCTTGACTACTGAATTTCAGAGTCCCTCCTATTTCACATCCATCAGTCTTTTCTCCACCTCAGCCCTCTATTCTGCAGGTCAGCCTGCCTCTCCCTCTTCTACATTCCCACCAAATACTTCACATTGTCTCCAGAAAGGAAAAAGAAATAAAGGTAGTATGTGTTTCATATAATTAGAATTTGTAGGGAAATGACCATCAATAGGTGTCAAAAGTAATAAGCAAAGACATGACTTGCTATGTATCCACACTTAGGAGTTTAAAGTTCACCATCAGTATCACCAAAACTGATGACAAGCCCCACATGTCAGTTCATGCCTGCAATTTCAACACTCCATTTGAAAGACTGAGGAAGTAAGACTGTCTTGAGTTTGAGGGCACATCAATCAGAGCTACACTGAAAGATCCTATGATTTAAAAAATAATGACAGAAAAAAAAGAGAAAGAAAAGAAAACCTAATGCAGAGTTAGTATCTTTTTTTTTTGGTTTTTATGAGACAGGGTTTCTCTGTATAAAACAATACAGGCCTCGAACTCACAGAGGTCCGCCTGCCTCTGCCTCCCAAGTGCTGGGATTAAAGGCATGCGCCACCAACGCCCGGCCTAGTATCTATTTTTTATAAATTTTATTTAAATTAGAAACAATCTTATTTTACTTATCAATACCAGTTCCCTCTTCCTCCCATCCTCCCATGCCCCCAACCGAAACCCTCCCATCCCATCCACCATCCATTTCCCAGGGAGGGTGAGTTCTTCCATGAGGGATCATCAAAATCTGTCAAGTCATTTAGGGCAGGGCCTAGAACCTACCCTGTGTATCTAGGTTAAGAGACTATACCTCAGTTAGTACCTATTAAAAACAGGAGTATTACCAGGTTTGGTAATCCAAGCAATTTGGAGGCAGAGGCAGGAAGATCAGGACTTTAAGGTTAGCATTGTGTTTGTAGAGAGTTCCAGATCATCCTAGGATATATGCAATCCTATCTCAAAATTAAAATTAAGGATTGCTTAAACTACTCTGAACACATACAATGGAGAATGTGTCCAGTCTGTTAGGTTCTTCTTTATATAAACACATTTCTGGTTTCATGATATATTTTAAAAGTGTATGGGTTTCACAGATCACAACACCCTATGGGCTTCTCATAAACCAATACTGAGAAATTAAGATATGGGAAACCATTTGTATCATCCACTTGAAATAAAAGCAGGCTTAATCCTGGAGTTTGAGGCAGGAGACTAGATTGAAGGC
Source organism: Mesocricetus auratus (assembly GCF_017639785.1). Lineage (NCBI taxonomy): Eukaryota > Metazoa > Chordata > Mammalia > Rodentia > Cricetidae > Mesocricetus > Mesocricetus auratus. The sequence continues at coordinate 73,456,536 of NW_024429193.1, read as the reverse complement.
AGTTCAGGCTTCAGACTAAGACTTTGTCTCAAAACAATAACAGCAACCCTAGGTATCCTGGGATTATTCAGTCCATCAATGTGATAATTTATACCATTTAGTAATGAAAAGGGGACAATAAATGACAAATTGAGTTCATCCCCTGGGATCCACTAATTACTGAGATATATATCTGTATTTGTAATGGGTTATAACAGGTAATCATTATACATAATTATATTGAGGAAAACTCCTTTCTCAATTTTAAGTTCCCCTATCTGTTATTGGTGGTATTATGTCTCAGAATCCTGGTAAATTCTCACATCACAATATAACCATAGTTAGAAATGCACAAGGCCAAGGGGCCACAGTGTGGGGAATGTGTGCTCACCACTTGTCCGGCTGGTGTAAACAACAGTCTGTTCTCTCCTAGCAAACTTTTTCTTGTTCAAAAAAAACCTAGTGGTTTATACAATGATAATAAAATTATATGTTTTAGTCATGAAAGTCTGAAAAACAAAGATGTTTTGGTTTACCACTCATAATCCACTGGTTCTCTTCCTACAGGCAATGTGATAGAGCTGAGGTCAATAAAAATTTCCCACCAGACTACTTTTTCAAGCATCAGGGGAAGTTTTACAGGAAAGCTAGGCTGTGGAATGCTACCTTAACACAACACTCACCTCAGCAGACAGACTCCGGGGGAAGCAGGAAACCCTTTGCTAGAACTGTGAAAGCATAGTAAGCCACAGACAACTTCTGAAAGAAGGAAGTTGGGAAAGCTATAATGACATATTCAAAGCACGTACGTGTGTAATTCTCACTGAGTTAAGGAGAAGATTCTGAACAAAATGAAATACTGAAGAGACTTGGCAAACAATCAGAGTGACTTAGATAGCCCTGGGGCTGGATCCTGCAGCCTGTTGCAGATTAGTTGGGACACTGTTGACTTTAGGTTGTGCTACTTTACTTTATGATAGTGTAGCAAAGGATCTGAGAATATTTTGAACTAGGGAAAAGACTTATTTTGTCTCATGATTTAGAAAACCAAGCCCATGAATGACTGCCTGACATCATTTCTGTTAGACCTGTGACAAAACGCAGGCAGTACATCATGAAAGAAGAAAAAGCAAAATGGAGCGGTTCATGAAGGGAACAGGATGCCACAAAACTCTTCAAGAGCAGATCTCAATAACCTAAAGAACTCCCATGAAATTCAGTCACTTAAATGCCCTATCACCACCCACAGCACCACTTAGAAGACCAAGTCTTTGCTACATGTGACTTTGTGGGACATATAACATTAAAATTACAACATACATCAAGTTGAGTTTCCATAATTTCTATTACATCTAGAAAAGTTAGCTTTCAGTTAGAGATAGGTGAAATTTTTGTTTTTCAATAACAAACTATCATGTGTTGCATGAAAATGTCTCCCATCAAATGCACTAGATAGAAAATACTTATTAGTAGGTACATCACAAACTAGTCATATGATTATTACGTAAACTCAACAAGGTTCACTTTTATGAAATCTTAGCTGAAGGAACAGGAGGATGAATTAAGTTTTACCAAGCAACTGTAATTACAGGCTTATGAAACTATTTAATTATTTTTTTACTCAGAAGTTCTAGGTAGCTAAAAGCAAGATGAAGACATGCTAAGCCTGATAGCCATTTTAAGTCATAAGAGATCAAGCTCAAGCTATTCTTTCACCTTTTTTCTTTTTGGTGATACGAGAGAATGAACCCATAGTAATAGCCATTCACACATGCTAGAGGAAATGGTGCCTCAGCCATGCAAGAACAAGTATACCCACATGAAGTATCCAGTCAACCATTTACCTTACACAACCAGGTTTTCATCAGTGAAAGGTAATGGCAAAAACTGAGTGTGGTTATAAAAATATCTGTGATCTCATCTTTAGAGAGGCTGAGGGAAGATGGTCAGTTCACAGCCAACCAGCCAATGCAACATACATTGTGAATTTCAGGGTGTCGTGGGTTACACAATACCCTCTCTAAATGCATGCAAACATACACACACTCACACACACACATACACACTTTGGTATTTCTAGGCTACATAGTGATCCTTTATGATTGAGCAATGTAAGGCAAGAAATACGTTTACGGCCACCTCTTCACTAGTTTGGGTGAATTTTTTCTTATTTTGTTTTACTACTATTATATTTTGTTTCTCCTTCTGCTCACTTCTCCTCTTCCCTCTCCTCCTCCTTTTCTCTAAATTATAACTAAGAAAATACTTTCTAAATCTTCCAGAATGTGTATAGTGTGTAACTGAGTAGGATAATTAATAATAATGAATGGTTATAGGATACTTAACAATTAATAGAATAATTAGTAATTAATAAAATGAAATTACCACACATGCCATTTGTGATAATGCATAAGAAGTACCACTATTAGGAGGTGTGGCTTTGTTGGTGTAGGCCTTGTTGGAAGAAGTGTGTACATTCTAGGGTTGGGCTTTGAGGTCTCTTTTGCTCAAGCTTCACTAACTGAGACACAAGGACCATTTCCTGTTACCTGAGGGTCAAGATGTAGGACTCTCAGCTCCTTCTCCAGCACAATGTACACCTGCAGGCCACCATGTCACACCACGATGATAATGGACTAAACCTCTGAAAGTGTAAGCCACCCAAATTAACTGTCTTTCCTTCATAAGGCCTGTGTGGTCACGGTGCCTCTTCACAACAACAGAAACACTAACCAAAATATCATTCAAACTGCTTTAAAGAAATACCAAAATTAAGGGGATTATGGAAAATTGAATTTTGTGTCTCATAGTTGAAGAAATGGAAGATGAAGTGTTTTCATTTGTTTATTTTTTATAACTCTCTGTGTGCTTAAGGCCCATTTCCTCACAGAGAGTTTTCCAGTCTCTCCTGGCTTCCCGAACTGGTGTCTTTCTAGGCATCTTGAGAGCTTTGTATAGGTATTGATTCTACTTATAGGGCCTCTGATGACAGAAGGCCATCTTCCCCTGAGGGCCTGAGCACATAATATCATCACTTTTGGGGATAAAATGAATTAGAAAGGAGAACAGATCTTAAATGTAGATAAAAGATCACATATACTTATGACATAACAAATTTAAATATGAATTATTAAATATTAAATTGAGTCACACACTCCTAGCACCAATCTCTTTATTCTTCAAGTGTGCAGCTAAAATGGACTAAGAATATTTTTCTTTTTACTATTATCATTAATTACAATTGCTCATTTCTTTCACATCCCAACCATAGTTTCTTTTCCCTCTTCTCCCATTCACTCCCTCTATGTCCCTTCCATCCCCCCAATCTACTTCTCTTCTGTTTCTGTTTAGAAAGGGGCATGCCAGCCGGGCAGTGGTGTCGCCCGCCTTTAATCCCAGCACTCCGGAGACAGAGGCAGGCGGATCTCTGTGAGTTCAAGGCCGGGCTGGACCGATAGCCTCCAAAACAATACAGAGAAACCCTGTCTCATAAAAAAAACTAAATAAATAAATAAATAAAAATAAAAAATAGAAAGGGGCATGCCTTCAACTGGTGTCAACAAAGCATGGCTTACCCAGTTGTAATAGAACTAAGCTCCTCCCCTTGTATAAAGGCTGGGCAAGGCAACTTAGTAAAAGGAATAGGTTTTAGAAACCACCACAAGCAGCATGAGAAACAGGCCCCGCTTCTACCACTAGGAGTCCCTCATTTATCCACTTGGACTTGAGTTTTGTGCAAGGCTATGTATGTATGTATGTATGTATGTATATGGATTATATTTGGATTCTTCTACATCCTGACATTCAGATATGCTGAAAAAAGCTTTCCATCCCTCTAAATTATTTGCCACTGGGGGTTTTTGTCATGGTGACAGAAAGCTGACTACCACAGAGATGTTTTGTAAAACTAAATATTTTCTTTTATAATTAATTTTTAGTTAAATAAAAGCAATCATATTTTACATTTCTATCCCAGTTCCCTCTCCCTCCCATCCTCCCATTCTCTCCACTATCTTCCCATTCCACACCCATCCACTCCTCAGGGAGGGTGAGGCCTCCCATGGGGGAGTCATCAAAATCTGTCATATCATTTGGGGCAGGACCTAGGCCTTCTCCCATGTATCTAGGCTGAGAGAGTGTCCCTCCATAGGGAATTGGCTCCAAAAGCCCATTCATGCACTAGGGATAAATACTGTCTCCACTGCCAAAGGTCCCATAGACTGCCCAAGTCCCTCAACTGACACCCACATTCAGGGGGCCTTTTTGATTCTTATGCTGGTTTCCAGCTGTCAGTGTGGCATTCATGAGCTCCCATTTGCTCAGATCAGCTGTTTCTGTGGGTTTCTCCAGAATGGTCTTGACCCCTTTGCTCATCACTCCTGCCTCTCTACAAATGGATTCCAGAAGTTCATGTCAGTGCTTAGCTGTGAATTTCTGCTTCTGCTTCCATCAGCTACTGGATGAATGTTAGGATGGCATTTTCAGTAGTCATCAATTTCATCATAGGAGAAGGGCATTTAAGGTAGCCTTTTCACTATTGCTTGAACTCTTAGTTGGGGTCATCCTTGTGTATTTCTGGGTATTTCTCCAGTGCCAGGTTTCTCGTTAAGTCCATAAAGGTTCCCTCAATCAAGTTATCTCTTTCTTTGCTCTCCTTCTCTGTCCTTCCCCCAACTCGACCATCCTGATACCTCATGTTGTCTTCTTTCCTCCACTTCTCCCTTTCTTTCTCTCCTACTGCCCTTCTCCCTCTCCCATGCTCCCAATTTACTCAGGAGATCTTGCCCCTTTCCCCTTCTTGGGGTGTCCAAATATGTCTGTCTTAGGGTCCTCCTTGTTTCCTAGCTTTTCTGTGGTTATGGATTATAGGCTGATTATCCTTTGTTGTATGGCTAATATCTAATTATGAGCGAGTACATACCATATTTGTCTTTCTGTGTCTGGGTTATTTCACTCAGGATGATTTCTTCTAGTTCCACCCATTTGCATGTGAATTTCAAGATGCCATTGTTTTTCACCACTGAGTAATACTCCATTGTGTAAATGTACCACATTTTCTTTATCCATTCTTTGGTTAAGAGGACAAAATATTTTCTAAGGAGACACAAGATACATGTCTACTCACCCCAGAAACAGATACCATCAAGGTCCCATTTTGTGAATTAATGCGTTTTTAAGGGTTACTTTGAGGAGTATGGGTCAAGGGTTTATTATAGGGGGGAAGAAAAGACTCGAAGACAACTGCATTAACAAAGTTCACCCAACATGGGGGACAGTTCATAAAAGTTGGAAACCTGGAGCACACTGAATAACCTGAAGGCAGTTAAAAAGGTTGGAGAGTGGCCTTTCCAAGTAGTTCAGCTGGTGTAAATCTCTTCTTGGCAGCTTGGCTCATTTTGGCTTCTTGCAGGCAGCTGGTCTGGTCTCAGTCTTCTTTGCAGTTCAACTCCACTGCTCTGCGAGAGGCTCTCATCTTTTATTGTTTTTTCTGACAGGAAGGGACCTAGTCAGTCTGTTTGGTTTCAGGGACTTCCTGGAGCTATTTTGAGTTGTTTACCTTCACATTTACGGAGCTTCCTGCAGGATAGATTGCTTCAATCTTGTAAGAAACTGTTACACAAGTTGTTAGTAACTTAATATTATCTTCATAGAGGGAGATATGGCTTTTATTTTTAAAAAGAGACAAGGAAGGGGAGGAGGACATATTATTGAATTTGTACTCTTATCGAAGCACAAGGAAATGTCTTGCCTTCTAAGAAAGTTACTTATTTTTACATAATATGACTAGTTATCTCCATGTTTTAGTAAACGTCTGAAGGTTTTGTTTTCATATGCCTCCTCAGTTTTATTTTACTTTAAATATATACCCCAGAGATCCAGTAGTTATCAAAATCAGAGAAAGAAAATGAAGAAAATCAAAATTATCTCATAGTTTCACAAAATGACCTTTAAAATCAATTTTGTAGCTAATATGGTTGTGTAATCTTTGCAAGTTTTTTGTAATGAGGGGAAAGGTTTCTCTAATGAAAGTGTTGCAATTCTAAGGAGAAAGGTATCCTGTTAAGGAGACAAGGAATACCACAAAGTCACACCACACAACCAACCTCACATAAGAGATTTATTGAGAAAGATAGAAGAGGGTGTGAAAGGACTCATATGGGCACAAGACACCCCAAAACCAGGATAGACCAAGAACAGACATAAGAGACAAAGACAAGACTTAGAGGACTATAAAGAAGGGGAAAGAAAAAGGGGAGAGGAGGAAGGGACTTTTGTTCCTGGGGGACAAAGGATTGCATCTGGACTGAGAGGATACAGATGTGACCCATAGGCAAATGACAGTTTACAAAGGTAAAAAGAGAAACTCAGTGTTATGATGCAGTGTTTAATTTTGATTGGATGGGTTAATTAAAGTAGTCAAAAGGGAGCTTTTGATTTCCTGTATTTAATACTTTGGTAGCTGGACCTTGGTAGTCTGTCTCAGAGGGAAAAGTGGGCAAACAAGGGAATAGACCTTGATGGCTAGCTTTTGGAATATATTTTAATGGTTTTTAGTAAGAAAGAGGCAATAGCAGAAGGGCAAGATATGCCAGAGTCATGTTTGCCATGCTCTGGTATGCTAGAGTTCTTATATGGAAGCTGTCTCTGCTTAGGCAAGAAGCAGCAAAGAACTGAGTCTGAGGCGGGTTTCATAAAGGATTTCTTGGAGACAGCGTTTTCAGTGTGGTGATTTCCATGGTGGGGATTGTTAAACTTTGGAGTACTAAGTCTGGAGTAAATCCAGGGACTGATGTGATTTCAAGCTCGGGGATTGGTGGGTTTTCAAGCTCATGGTTTGGTGGGCTTTTGAGCTCAGTTTTTTCAAGCCTGCACATGAACTCAGACTTTTTGCCCTAGAGCAAGTAATTAAATAAATAAACCAAGGTAATCCATCTGGACTTAGACTTCCAAGAGGAGCCACTGGGTTTGCGTGCTCTGGCCATTCTTGACTACAATGGTAAGCTGGCTTCCTGGAGTGGGGCTTCTTGGAACTAGAAGTCTGGGGAAGGATCTCCCTAGGTAAGAGCCCTTTGCAGTCAGAATGGAGGTCAGGTTTGTTATGTCTGGCTGCTTTATGTCATGTCTGAGTTAGCTACAACCCACTACTTTGCTCAACATGTTTGAACATATGGGGATTCCTGAGTACCTTCACCCAGTGAGATTCTCCGTTTAGGGTCCAACAACTGGTCCTTCTTTGGTTGCTGATTCACAATGACAAAGCCTGATCTCGCAGGGAATATAAAGGTAAGCCAAGTGCTCACAGGAGGTTCTCACCCTCTGAAGAACACCAGATGATGTCAGACAAACAACAGTGAAACTGTCTGGGCCCTACCCTGTAGAATGAAAGTTGGCTTTCAACTGACATTCTATTAAATACTCTGTTTTCTTCCTAATTCACTGCCATGTAGAGTGCCGTTGAAAAGGTACATATAGTTTAGAATGAGAAAGATTGCTGTTGTTGTTGTTGTTGTTCCTTTTGCAGAGAGGGAAATGAAAGCATTTCCATAGCCCAGTTCCTCCCCTGTTTGTTTTTGCTACTGATTTCATTATGGCAGCTGTGGACCAGGCATCTGACTCAGGAGGAGTCAGGAAACCACTGCTCCTGCCTGTCTCTGTCTTGCACTCTAAACAACTTGTTTGTCTTCTCTTTTCTTTCCAGCTGATGAGAATGTGGCAATTTATAAGCACTGTGATGTGCCCAGGTTTGTGTTAAAAAGATAAAACCTAGTCTACGAATTGCAAATCTACATAAAGTGAGAGATTTCTATCTCGGAAAGCACACTAAGAGATACAGCAGGGGAAAAGCAGGAGGTGGCCTGGGTGGAAAGGCACACATTCCTGGTCATGACGTATGTGTGTGATGACCTCATGTCTCTAGCCTAACATTTGCCTTGTATTTCATTTGCATAATAAACTACAAAGCATTTATGGTAAAAGTAATACTGGACTGTTGGTGGGCTTTTTGCCTTCTTCTTCTACCAAAATTAAAAAATTGGCATTTATTTATAGACTCATATTCAATTGGTCAATTACAGTACTTATTTGTGTAGAAAAAGTGTCACAAGTTCCCACATGGAGATCATGTTCATATTTAAGAATCTAATTTGATTATAAAGTGAAAACTCTTTGTTCAGTGTAATTTTTAATCAAATGGAGCCCATTAGTTTTCATTTATTATACTACTTTATTGATTTCCTGGAATCTGATTTTGTAAATTTTGTTCCTGCTTGGACTAATTAAAATTTTAGGGGCTTTTAACCTTTTTTCTCCAAAGCTTTTTAGGACAGGGAAATGAACATGTGCCATGGGTGATTTAGATGGCAAGGAATTTCAAAGGCTAGAGTGCAGGGTATTTCAGGTAAATTTAGAAGTCCAATTCACTTCTATAGTTCAATTATATGCAGGTGTATATTTGTAAATGGGGTGGTGTGGAGATATGTTTAGGCAGTTTTAAGTTAATATAATCTCACCCTGCTATTTTAAAAAAATGTTGTCCAGTAGATAATTGTTTGAATCTAGATTATGTTGTCTTTAAAAGTATAATCACCAGGCAGTTGTCTACTTTATTCAATTCCGAGATGCACTGGAAAACAAATGAACTTCAAAGAAAACAACCACAGACTTCTTCCAACTTCCCAGCTCACTTTATAGGCAGCTGAGGGTTAGAACATTAAATTCATCTGCAAAACTTAATTGGAATTATCTAAATTATTTTCCTTATAACAGCTGATATTTAGCTGTTAATGCACCACAATCAGAAAGACTTGAAAAGAAGCTCAGCTCCTTGATCATCTGGGGCTCTCTGGCTGGTCCTCCATATAACTTTGCAAGCTAGAAGACTGCAGAGATGTGTGTGCTGCTAATGAGAATACAACCAGGTCCCTGTGTGCTCTCTGCAAATCTTTTGAAAATTCACTGTGTATACATCTCTTTACCTTTGTCCTTTCACAGTTAGCAGACAGATGCAAGACATCTCACTTTGAAAGATGAATTCATCTTCTGTTCCTTTGATGTCGTGAGCTGTGATTATTTTTAAGAATCCTTTAGCATTAGAGTTTATGCTACCACACTGCACTATTCCCTTTTTTGCTCATAGACTCAGATCCTTGCTCCTGAGAGCATGTGTATATAAACACACCCAGGAACTCTAGTGCTTTGTGTCTTTTTTTCCTGAAAACATGTGCATGCAAACACATTCAGGGAATCTCAGATCTGAATTTCTAGTCTTATTTACATTTTCATTCTTAAAGGTGCTCTAGCATTGTGAGTGTTAACCAGGATTGTTTTTTATTGATGGGTCATAGAAGCTTGGAAGAATTTACTCACAGTCATGCTTTGGATATCCAGGAGTTCTTTATTTATAGTTAAACCTGAGAATGGGGTTTCCTTTATTAAGGGACATATTAGAGATTTAAAGTTGATGATGAACTGCAGTAGTCAGTTTGCCTTAAAACTACCCTATGCAAGAAAAGGTGGGGATCTCTTGTTGGAGGTGATGGGAGGAAGCACCTTGAATCCAAGCCCTCTGATTCTACATTGAGCAGGCCCCAGACCACACACAGGCAACTTTTATGGCATTATTGCTTTGCGTATTTATCTTCTTTATAAAGCAGATGGTAAGACAGAATAAAAAGTTCTCTTCACCATAAGAGGGCCTTATAAATGGAAATAATTTGCAATAGAGAGAATCACATCAATAAAACATAAAATAGATTTAATTGCTAACATGACATTGAACTCCATCCAAAATTAAGACTCAAAGTAAGAAAGGTTTAAGATCCCTGACTCACTTTGTAGTAAGATATTTACTGCTCCTGAGATGCTACAATTCAAGTCCCCCCTCCCCCCACTCACTTTTTTTTAGATGGAGAGTAGTAGTAGTGTGTGTTTTCTGTTTGGTCTGACCCATTACAGATTTTATGGTCTAGTTTAACTCAGAAGGATAATTCCAAATAAGGAATCATAAGGATTTATATGCTTAGTACTGGGAACCAAACATATTCTACTTTCAAGCAAAAGGAATTTCCTTAAAATGATGAATTCATGACTATGCTATTTTCATGGTCCAAGAATAATTCATAAACAGACCCAGGGATGAAGATCATGTTTCTTTCTGCTTCTTTGTCAGTCCAAGAAGTGAGAAGCTCTTATGGAGAGCCTGTTCATGGATTTGTGAGGGTAGGAAGAGCAGCTTTCTAAGTGCACAGAGATGTACAAGAGCAATTACCAAGAACAGGCTAGTCCAGAGAGAAAGATGATTCCAAACATAGCTACCAAGCTGGGAGTTCTGAGATGACCCTAGCTGATGCTGGATCTTTTTCTAAAACTTTCGTTCTGAGTCTCATCCCATGTTTCCATCTCTAGAATATCGAATTGTATTCTATCACCCAAGGTGACTATAAGTCTCCCTTCTTTTTTTATGTTGCTGTCAACTAAGTGTTTCTGAGATACTGGCCTCTGGGTACTGTTAAATTGCCTGACCTTGATCATTTCAACATGATACAGTCTACACTTGCTCCCATGAGAACATTAAAACTGTTTCTTAGGAAAGCAACATATATGCATACATATGTTTATATCGATTTTATGACATCATCTTCTGGAGACTCAAACCTTTGATCTTCGTGCTTCTGCTTCTTCAGAACTGAGATAACAACCATGTGCCACTGTGTTCACCTATAAAACACATCGTTTTTTGACCTTTTATGTAAGACCAGCATTCTGCTAAGTGTTTTGCAGACATTACTTCACCAAACTTAAAAAAAATAGGTCTGCAAAATGGAAATTATTGTCCAAACTTTGCAACAGAGAGGAGTCTCCGAATAGTCTAGTGAGTCCTGTAGCAGAAATATTAAAGGTTCCACAGATGATTGTGGGTGCAGTACCATTTAAGTAAGACCCACAAACTCTGCAGTTCCAATTACCAACAGTGGGTACCAGCTAAAACCTTGGCCAGATATTTTTTCCTGACCCAATTTGATTTCTTTTCTTTCTCACGGCAAGTATTTAAAATGCAGTGGATTTAGGCATTGACACTTCTGCAGCTGCCTCTCCCTCCTTTGTCAGTCGTGATGAGATCACACCCCAGTACTCGGTTGTTGTTACTTGCAATGTACTCCTGCCCCCCTTTACACCTTTTCTTCTTCAATTAGCACAGCTGAGAACGTTTGTTCATAAAGATCTCCATTCCCGAAATGCCAAACACCCCCCTTGTTATTTCTTCTATGTATAAAATCCCTCCTACTACCTAATTTTAGCCTGGTGCTATTTTTTTCTTTGGCCACAGCTCTACACATCTGTCTGAGGTTTTCTTTGTGACATGCTTTGCCATAATCCCCCTAAATTCTCTGGGTTACAAAAGGAATTCACTGTTACTGCTCTTTGTAATCCATGCTTCACAAATCCTCCATCTTCTTAAGTCCAAACATATTCATTTCCCAATTTAAATATCCATTCATTACCAGGGGTGCTTCTTGTGCCATATTTCAATTAGCCATCAACTTTCAAGGCGTCTGTTGGGTCTATCACTTCCTTTTCATCCTTGTTGCTTTTCTTTTGTTGAGTCCCAGAATGAACTTGTATAGTGTAAGAACTTATGTGATATATGTTGTGGATAATCTCTTTTTCCCTTGTTTGCACTTACCTACATTTAATGTTTCATAGTATATACATGAAAACAAAGTTATCCAGAGATTTTTTTCTTAAAATACAAAATCAAAACTTCAGCCTATTGTAGTCTGTGAGGATCTATATAAATACTTCAGATATGATGACATCAAACTCTCCCATACAGCTATGAAACTCTGGATCAACCAAAGCTGCCAAAGCCCATATGTAAATAAACAGACATTGCTGTACTACATGCTATAGTGGTTATCCAACCTAGACAACATCACCAAATGTTTCAGTTTGCTGCCTATTGCCTTCTTTCTCTCAGATTAAGCTACTGGCAACACCAACAACATTGCTCCTTCACTTCTTGTGATTTTTTTGTTTTGTTTTGTTTTGTTTCTTGCTTGTTTGTTTGTTTTTGCCTTGAATGCTCAGATTTGTCCACTTCCAGAATTCTTGTAATAGCATAATGACTCTTTGTTGTAAAATGTTTTGTTTACTTATGACAGCTTTCAAAGAGCTTTAAATCTAGTCACATCAGCTCCCATGTTTTCCATCTAATTTTTCTCATAATTCTAATAATTAATTTGTTTTTATCTGAGTCTAATATAGAAAGAGGATGTGGCCTTAATATCATTTTTTCTAAAATTTACAGACACTGCATTCTGCTTTCTATATGGTAGACACCACAAATCCTCCATGTGGATGAAATGATCACACTATCAAGGATGTTAAAATCCAACTATCCATGATAGATGAAGATGAACATAGGAGATAGGAAGAAATTGCTTAGCAAGGAAAGCTCATTAGAGGCTAATGGTCCTGTCAGCAAATTTCAGCTCCCTTAGATGCACCAACAACACAGGAACTCAAACAAATACTGCTTCCATCCTTTCCTGGCATACTCTGTGAACTTTCCAGACAGATCAGCAGACATGGTTTCATTCCATATCTTAAGATTCTAAAATGCTCCTAATCACTCATGTACTCCTCCCCGCTCCTGTTCTCTCCTTTTACCTTCCTCCCCCTCCCATGATGCTCCCCATTTGTTCAGGGGCTTTTGTCCACTTCCGATTCACTGAGGGACATTTCATGTCTCTCTTAGGGTCCTCCTTGTTTCCTAGCTTCTCTGGACTTGTGGATTGTAGTTTGGTAATCCTTTGCTCTATGTCTAATATCCTTATATGAGTAAGTACATACCATATTTGTCTTTCTGTGCCTGGGTTACCTCACTTAGGATAGTTTCTTCTAGTCCCATCAATTTGCTTGCACATTTCAAGAGTCCATTGATTTTTTTTCCAATGAGTAGTACTCCATTGTGTAAATGTACCACATTTTCTGTGTACATTCTTCAGTTGAGGAGCACCTCGGTTGCTTCCAGGTTCTGCCTATTACAAATAATGCTGCTATGAATGTAGCTGGACAGATGTCCTTGCTGTATGAATGTGCATCCTTTGGGTATATACCTAAGAGTGGAATCGTTGGATCTTGAGGTAGCCTGGTTCCCACTTTCCAGTAAACCGCTATACTGGATTTTCAAAGTGGCTGTACAAGTTTGCACTCCCGCCAGTAATGGAGAAGCCTTTCCTTTCCCCACATCCTCTCCAATGATATTAGTCATTCAGACAAGTGTAAGTTGATATCTCAGAGTTCTTTTGATTTGTGTTTACCTGGTGGCCAAGGATGTTGAGCAGTTTAAGTGTCTTTCAGTCATTTTATATTCCTCTATGGAGAATTTTCTGTTTAGTTCTGTTCCCCACTTTTTAGTTGAATTATTTGGTGTTTTGGTGACTAGCTTCTTGAATTCTTTGTATATTTTGGAAAACAGTCCTCTGTCTGATATGGGTTTGGTGAAGATCTTTTCCCATTGTGCCGGCTGCGGTTTAGTCTTGGTGACTGCGTCTTGTGCCTTACAGAAGCTTCTCAGAATGTCCCATCTATTAATTGTCGATCTCAGTGTCTGTGCTACTGGCATTATGTTCAGGAAGTAGTCTCCTGTGCCAATTCATTCAAGGTACCTCCCACTTTCTCTTCTAAGAGTTCAGTGTGGCTGGATTTATGTTGAGATCTTTGATCCATTTGGACTTAAGTTTTCTGCATGGTGATAGGTATGGATCTATCTGCAATCTTCTACATGTACACATCCAGTTATGCTAGCAGCATTTGTTGAAGATGCTTTCTTTTTTCATTGTATAACTTTGCCTTCTTTTTCAAAAAATCGGGTGCTCGTAGATTTGTAGTTTTATATCAAGGTCATCAATTTGATTCCATTGGTCTACCTGATTACATTGGGCCAATACCAAGCTGTTTTCATTTCTTTAACTTCATAGTAGAGCTTGAAGTCAGGGACGGTGATTCCTCCTGAAGTTCCTTTATTGGACAGGCTTGTTTTGACTATCCTGTGTCTCTTTTTCTATATAAAGTTGAGTCCTTTCAAGGTCTGTGAAAAATTGTGCTGAGATTTTGATAGAGATTGCATTGAATTAAGACTGCTGTTTTTACTATATTGATCCTATCTATACAAGAAGATTTGAGATCTTTCCATTTTGTGGTATCTTCATTTATTTTTTTCTTTAATGACTCAAAGTTCTTATCATACAGGTCTTTCGCCTGTTTGGTTAGAGTTACCCCAAGATATTTTATGTTGTTTGTGATTATTGTAAAGGGTCATGTTTCTCTGATTTCTTTCTCAGCCCCTTTTTTGTGTATATACAGTAGAGCTACTGATTTTTTATTTGAGTTAATCTTGTAACCTGTCACTTTTCTGAAGGTGTTTATCAGCTGTAGGAATTCTCTGGTAGAATCTTTTGGGTCACTTAAGTAAACTATCATCTGCAAATAGTGAAAGTTTTACTTCTTCCTTCTCCAATTTGTACCCCCTTGATCTCCTTTTGTTGTCTCATTGTCTCTAGAAATAAGTACAGCACTGAAGAGATATGGAGAAAGTCCAACCTTGTCTTGTTCCTTATTTTAGAGGTATCACCTTGAATTTCTCTCCATTTAGTTTTATATTGGCTGTTGGTTTGTTGTATATTGCCTTTATTATGCTTATGTATGTTCCTATTATCCCTGATCTCTCCAAGAACTTTATAATGAAGGGGCAGAGGGAGCCACTATAGGTTTAAAGAGAAATCTGGTACTAGGAAATTGTACAGAGATTCTCAAGAATGTCCCCAACTAGGAACCTAAGCAATAGTGGAGCAGCTACCTTAAATGTCCTGCCCCTATAATGAGGTTGATGACTACCTAATAAACCATCCTAGAGCCTCCATCTAGTGGATGATGGAAGCAGAAGCAGAGATCCATAAGCAAGCACTGAGCCAAAGTACTGGAATCCAGTTTCAGAGAGGAAGGTGTAATGAGCAAAGGAGTCAAGACCATGCTGTGAGATCTCACAGAAACAGCTGACCTGAGCAAGTGGGAACTCATAGATCCCAGTCTGACAGCTGGGCAACCAACTTAGGACCAAACCAGGTCCTCTGAATATGGGTGTCAGCTAGGAGCACTGGGCAGTCTATGGGGCCTCTGGCAGTAGAACCAGGATGTATCCCTAGTGAATGAATGAACTTTGGAAGCCCATTTCCCATGGAGGGATACCCTCTTAGCCTAGATACACAGGGGAGAGTCTAGGCCCTGCCCCAAATGACTTGACAAATTTGATGATCCCTCATGGAAGGCCTCACCCTCCCTGGGGAGTGGATGGGGAATGGGTTGGGAATTGGTAGGGGGTATGGGAGGATGGGAGGGAGAGGGAACTGGGATTGATATGTAAAATAAGATTATTTCTAAAATAAATAAATTTTATTTTAAAAAGAGGCGAAAATGGAAGAAAAAATCAGCTTTATACCATGAAGATTAAATTTTAAATCTTTTGGCATCTGAAACTATAACAAGCAGAAAGGATATTTGATTAAATGATATTGGATATATAAAGTAGGGAACCAGAAGCAAGACAGAATGTTTGAATAAAATATTTTGAGAACACACTTTTACTGATACTACTTTATAAGGAGATTATTCATATTTTAGGACACAGTGATTCTACTCTTTCCTATTAAACACAATGTCTTACAGACACTACTGTCACAGACAGATAACCTTAGCATACATGCAGTTCACTTGACACACTGATGAAAATAAAATACATATGTTCTCATCTGTCATTGCTGTCCCAAGTCACCCAACTTTGGCTCCTGTAGCTTACCTTTATAAGAGAAATGGTGCTGCTCCTACCTGTCATTAAAAATTCTAAAGTGCCATGGATGTTGCATTAATATCTCTAGTTTGGACTAAACTGCATTAATACATAAACAATATCACTAGAGAACTATACAATTGACCACATTTTTATTTCAATAGTTCACATACATAAATACCTATATTTCAGTATACATGACATTTTGCATCCCATTATATTCTAGGATTGCACGTATTCATACAATAACCTTATGTATACAAAAAAAGTATTTGATACAAATTCACAGAGTTCTTCCTCAGCTATGAATCAAATGTTCTTTTAACATTTCTATGAATATAAACCCCAAAATGACCCATATTAGCCATTGTTGCACTTTTCCCCAGGTGACCAAACTGAATCAGTCATAGAGAATTTAGGCAAGTCCCTAGAATCATTTAGTGGAAATTGTGGAATGCAAAATTAGTCAGTGCTGCTTCTGAATGGACATATTTAAGGACTATACTCGGTGGACTCTGAGGTTTTAAGTGGGATATCTATTTTGTAGTATGAGAGTTAATTCTCAATTTTTTATAAACTTTATCCACATTCAGATAATGAAGGCAACAAGAATAGATTCTAGGTTTATGATCAATGTTTATTATTCTACTGTCAGTGATCCAAATTCCCATTCAAACATTGGAAACCACTGGTCTGGTCCTAATAAAAATAGAATACAAATAAACCATAAATCACCAAAAATTCATATCAATCATGAATTTCAAAAAAATAATAAATGGTATAAAATGTATAGTCAGATTGCTCTGTTACACATTTTTAAAAAGATTTATTTACTTCTTTTATGTGTATGAGTACTCTGTTGACTTTATGCCAGAAGAGTACATCAGATCACATTATACATGGTTGTGAGCCACCGTGTGGTTGCTGGAAATTGAACTTGGGACCTTTAGAAGGGTATCCAGTGCTCGTAACCACTGAGTCATCTCTCTATCCCCTCTGTTACACAATTTTAAACCTGACAAAATGTCTCCAGTGGCAGGTGATCCTTGGGAAACCATAAACCAATTATTACCATAACTGTTAGCAGGCAAGATAAATAGCAATGAGGTTAAATGGTGTGCACAGAAATCAGTGTGTTCATTAGAGCACCCTCAATTGAACAGAAGGGCAAGCACTCTTTCTGCATTAACTCTAATTTGAGTCATTCCTTGAGGGAAATTGAAAATCTCCAGTTTGTGTAACTAGAATGGATATTGTGGTGGTTGCTTGTGCTGTTCACCATAGCTCATAGTAGGTTTACATGCCTTAATTCTGAATTTGAGGGAAGCCTTGTGTATGAGTTTCATCTGGCAGTGTTAGCTTGTCTATGCTTGGTCCTGTTTCCTTTCTTTGCTGATCACAGTAATGTGCCTTAAAAAGCTACCTCTGTCTCTCTGAGTCCCCCCAAACCCAAGCAGCCAGCGCCACAGAGGTGAAGGACCCAGACTTTCCTTGTTAGTGTATGAGATCACAGTTGGCTGTGGCGACATCAGGTTTTCCTAACCAAGAAATTAAAAAAGTACCAATTTGCACTCACGAATCTAATCTGCTAAATAAAATAAACACAAAAACGAAACAAAAACCATTTTCTGCTTTATTTCTATTATCAATCCAGATTTAGCTTGATCGTTTCTCATTTTCACTGAACTAGCAGTAAACTTAACTGTGCTAAGAATAGAAACTCACTTCCATTTCTCCAATTCTCACATTTTGGTTGGAAGATTCAGTCTTTAAGACCTGAACAATCTCCCCAACCTGATTTAACTTGATTTAACTGATATGCTAATATCTTGCTAAACAATATCTTCAGAGACTCCTTTAGATAATTTCCTCCACTGATCTTTGCTGGACTTATAATATATTTGAAAAGAGAACATAAAATAGAAAGGTACCAAACTGGTATCATAAAAGACAGGACTGGTCTGCTCAAGTGAACTCTGCCTTTGATCACTTTGCTAAATGATGGTATGTCTGCCTTATCCTTGGTACATCTCAGTGAATTCCCCACATGCAACCTTTACCTTTAGTCTTAATCATTTTGTACCTTTAGTAACTTGAATCTGGAATGTTTCAGGTGTCACAGGGTGTATATCTTGAATAGTTTTAGGAGGTCTCATAGAGAAAAAAAGTCTGCCTATAAATCACGTGTAGCATGATAACTCCTATGACATGGTAATTGGTAGTAACCATGCACAGCATCTGTGTCTTTAGTTTTGTGAATGATATGGGACAATAACAGTTGAAGCAATAACAAATCATTGTTTGAAATAAGGTTCAGCAAAATCTTCCTACACTAGGGGCTGCAGAGAGTAAATTCCGGGAACTTTAGAGTGAGGCAGGACTTCTGACCTGGAAGATCCTGCTGATCCCTCTAACCTTTCTAGTCTGTGCAGATTACCTTTCCCTAATCCCTTGGGCAGAGAAATTCAATAATGTAAATCTGAAAGATCCCTGTCTTTAGTTTCTGTCAGGAAAGAGGAGTGTGAAATATGTACACTATGAGTACACGAAGGTGATAATTCTTGGAAATATCAGAATTCATTTCTCAATAAATTATCCTGCCACATAAAGTTGTAAAGAGAAATCTTCAAACTGGCAACTAAAATACTATGTTTACTTTTTATCAAATAAAAGGCTGTTATGGCTTAGACAAGAAAGAATCCTGCCATTTGTAGCAATTTGATTGAATATAGAGAGCATTTTGCTAAGTGAAATAAGTCAGACAGAAAGACAAACCGACATCAAATTCATAGAATTCGAGAACCAAAGGACGGTAACCAGAGACTAGTAGGTGAGCAGCAGACAGAAAGTATTGAACCAAGTATACTAAATTTTAGTGAGACAAAATGGATGACTTCTGGAGATTTAATCCACAGCAAAATGAGTATAGTTAGCAAAACCATGTTAGATAGTTGAAATGTCCTGAAATTATGTTGTACATGTTCTTACAGACACCACACACAAGTGACAACCACTTAAGGTGATAGATATGCTCTGTAACTTCATTTTGATAGTCATTGCTCAATGTATGCTGTAAATACATGGAGTTATTTGCCAGCTTCATCACAGTAAAGGTGGCAAAAATGAAAATACAAATTTTTAAAAGACTGAGCAACTCTTGGTACCATGCCTGTCACACCAGCAGACTCTCAACTATGGTCCATTTTCAGATAAGAAACTGATGACATTACAAGTGTATTTAACACACGTTCTTAGTTCTAGTATTGTACTTCAAGTTATGGGTCATAATCCAAAGAAGTATCCTACAAAACAAACATGATTTCTGTCAATTTTGAGTACTATAAGACAGAAGCCACCTATTAAAACTGAAAGCTAAACAAATAAAACAAAAGAAGGTATTTGTCCTGTTAGCCAGACGATTCTAATCTCTCTCTGCTGCCAAGTGCCTATACACATCACATGGGTTTTTCTTGTTGTTGTTGTTTTTTGCATTCTTTGCCTCCTTTACCCAGAACTAAATTGTCAATTACATTGTGTGTAAAATTTCCTCCCAAGAATTAAAGAACAAGACTTCCAAAAATCTTCCCTTGCAAATATACAATATTAGTTCAATAATGACCACTTATTATCTTTTGAGAGGGTTCTGCCATGGTGCTTAGGGTGTTAAAGACTGACTCAGTCATTTGTAATGTTACTTTTGATTATTTATTTTTTGGGCCTCACACATGCTAGACAAGTGCTCTGCCAGTGAGCAACATTCCCAGGCCCTATTTGTTCTTTTATTTATGTCGTGTGTCTCTGGCAGAGACTCCTAATTTAAAAGAATTATACACATTGCAACTGTTCTACTGAGCTTGATGCTATTTCAAACTCCACTATTTCTGAATACACATTAAGTAACCATGCATTCTTGATTCATCAGTATTTCCAGCATATGACTGGAATAGGTGTGCCTCCATAACGTTCGACATCTTCCCGCCTGAAGACATCTTGTACACACAAATATTCATTCTAGAACAGAAATACTTCAAACTTAACTTGATTCATCAGAAATTAAAACATTTTGTTGGAAAAGACTAATATTTAAAGAAATCACTTGATATCGCTGGGGTACAGGTTAACTTATTCATACAAAATTACTTGAAAACTCTGCCATCTAATGCTTTTTTGGCTGCTAATAAAGTAGTCACCCCTCCCAACTGGATACTCACACATGCCTTATAAAAATAGGAGATTTGGAAAGGTATAGATTTATAACAAACTTACAAACTGCCTAGTCTGGAATGTTGTCACATAATGAGAAAGATATTTTCATTAGCAAGTGAGAAAACTAGATTCCTGCTTTGTAGAGGCTCTCTAGAAACATCTGTATATGCTGAACATTCCAAGAATTGTCTGCTTCAGTTCCAATTGCCATATTATCTGAGAAAGTGAAAGCTGATTTGCTTGCTGGCTATGAGCAATGGATCTTCCACAGACTGCCTATAAACCAGAAAAGGAATACTAAACAAAGACACCTGGCTTGTTTCCATGATGTCATTAATTCACTATGGGAGTTCAAAGCTCTGTGTAGGCATTTTGCTGCCTTCCTAGAAATTGAGCTACATAAATTGTATCCAGAGTACAGTGCTTGCCCAGGAGAGTCAATTAACTATCACAATCTACTGAGTTCTAGGACACCATTTAGTGGCTTCAAAACAACTTCACAAGTTACAGGACAATAAACAGACCCATGAACTCAGAACCTAAATGAACCATGTTGTAGCCAAGTACTTCTAGTATGAATAAATCACAATGAAATAACATGACTATCAATAACCCAACACTATCAAATATATTGCATGCATATATAATACTCATTAAAATATTATTCTAGTAATAGGATAACTTTCTAGTTTACCTGCATGACAATATGGGATACATTTTCCTCTACAAATATAGTACTTTCAAAAGTATATTGTTAATATTGTTATAAGAATGTAGGTAATTAAAAATAAAACAAAGGAAAAAATTAAACATGAAAAATGTAGTGTATAAATAATACTAAATTTTCATTATTTAGGTACTGTGGCAGCTGTTTTAAAGATTTATTTTCATTTGTGTGAATGTGTGTATACCATGTATGTGCTGGCCCATGGAGGCTACCAGATATTGTCAGATTCCCTGGAGCTGGATTTGCAGAAAACTGAGAACTGCCCCATATGGAGGCTGGGAACTAAACTTGAGTCTTCTGAAAGAATAGCAAGCATTCTTAAATGGTGATCTAGCTTTCCAGCCCAAGACGACAATTTGAAAAGCAATTACAGCTATTATTAAAGTAAAACTATGATATTCTAAAGTTATTTTCATTATAAAATATCTGTATACATATGGGGTTTGCTATTGGAGAGTAGAGATTTGGTTATAGTTTATAATGATAGGGTCTAATTTTGTAGCAAAAGCTAACCTAGTACTCACTGTGAGACCAGGCTAGATCAAAACCCATAGCAACTCTCTTTCTTCTGTGCCTGAATATGAGGGTCAGGATATGAGCTATTGTACCCAGGTGAATACTTGTAGAAACAAAACCTGCACCCAACACAGCATCAGACACCAATAGTCTCCATGTACTATAAAAAAGAAAAGCAGTGCTTACACACAGCATGCAAATGCAGGGGACACCATTTCTTTCCCCTTGGTTACTAAATGTAATAGTATACTTCTGGTACTTTCTGACTAAATCTATATCCACCTGAGCATAGTAAAGATTTTGCTTTTCTGAGCACACAAGTTCATAACTGATGTGAGACTGTGTAACATCATCACATTTTGACTTGGTAAAACATTACAAACTTTTTTCCTAGAGCAATTTAACATATTTAAAATAAATCTTCATAATGACTCCCCAGAGACTAATTATATGAATATATTTACTTATGAAATCTCATTGTAATTAAAATCTATGTTGTTTCTGCAATTTTCATTTTCAGATGGCTAGCAATGCTGGAATACACAATGTTTTTTCCATACAACAGGAATATTTTCTAGAAATGGAAATGGTAATGAAAAATGGTCATCTCTGCCTGTCTTCTTGGGAACACTAAAGGTTGTTTCTTTTCTCAGCATCCTTTGTGTCAAGTATAACCAAATTTTGCAAACTTTATTAATTTGATAACAGATTGACAATACTTTACTATTTTATGCACTCATGTTATTGTCTGTGATATGCATATACTGCTATACATTATTAACTATATATATTTCTATTTTTGTCTTCTCACCCTTCAAGAAAAACCATTACTATTGTTCCTATTGTTCCTACAGATTACCATGTACACTTTTAGAGACTCCTAGATGTTTGTTTTCTTAAAATCAAAAGACAGAGATTTTATTCATCAACTTCTTTAGTTCCTGGAATCAATTAATTGAGAATGTATGTAAGAATGAATAAATTATTGTAGTTACATCCTTTATTTATTTGAGACTATAATCACATCATTTGCCTTACCCCTTACTCCCTCCAAATCCTTCCATATACCCTTCTTTGGCTTTCTTTCAAATCCATGACCCCTTTCTTTTAATAATTGTTATTGCATGGATATATGTTTATACATACTCTGTAACTGACTTTCTCTCTAAATAGTAATAAGAGCAGAAATATTACACCAGGAAGACTTGTGTCAAATAAAACAAGAAGATTAGGCAAAACTGAAATTGAAGGACATATTCTAGTCTACAGATGTACAAAACACAGCAAAGAAGCCTACATGCAAAAATATGAGGAATCGAGGTACTCACAACTGCTCAGTACTTGAAACCAAAGACAATGGGTTACATGAAATCCTGCTTTTAACAAGGATTAGTGACAACACAGAGAACTCAAGTCAAGAGTAGAATACAATAAAGAAACAAACTCAATATCTAGGTAAGAAAGATAAGAACGGGATCTAACAGTCAGCAATTCAGAGGAAAGATTCTAAAGCACAGAGGTTAAATTATGTGGAGAGAATTAAATCTATGAAAGAATACAACAGAAATGTGGAAATGAAGTCAATCAATGAAAGGAAAAGAAGCAGGGAGAGCAAGGTCTTCAGCTAAGTCTACACAGAGGAGAAAAGACCAGAGATGAAAGATCAGTTGAATGCAAATATACATTCAGAAATATATAGAGAAAAATGGATGGATTCAACAGAGTAAATATGAGAAGAAGACTTTTGGAAAACTGTAAAGCTGTGGTACATACCCAATTTATACAATTAAAACATAGCTTTCTCGGTTGATTTTATTTTAAGTTTAGAGAAGTGCATTTAGTTTGAAATGTGCGGCATTACCTCCTTGTAGTCATTTTCTGTGAGAGTGTCTGAAGTGAAGCCACTTCATTGAAGCTAGGAACCTAAACCTTAAATGGAAATATTCTGGCAGCAACCCTGGCGTAGCTTGTTCCATAACACTGTATCCTCAGAGCAAGCCATCTCACTAAAAGGATGCTTCATTTAAAAGTATGTCTGCAGACTCATGGCATTTCTGGTTATTGGCCTCACCAAGGTTTTAGTTTGTCACATTTAGTTTCAATTTAATTTCAAATTATAAGGCAAAATTTCAACTACATTTATGATAAGGCATAATAAGTCTTCTACATTTATATTTTAATTTGCTCTCTTAATTATAAAAAAATAAAAATTCCTTTTAAATAATACAAAATTGGATCTCGATGCCATCATGTACAATGCACAAACAAGAATGCTAACAGTTCTGCACTTCCACTGATAGAGAGTCTGGGAAACAGGAAAGAACCTAAGAGATATGCATGGTACCCAAGAGAATAGGAATGAGGCAAGATCCTCTGAACAGATGGGGAACACGGAGAGGGGTGGGGGCAGTGGGAGCTGGGAAGAAGAGAGGGGGACAAGAGAAAGAGAGAGTAGGTCATGGGGTAACAGGAAGGTTGAGTGGGGGGGTAGAATAGGGGAAGAGGGAATCATAGGTTAGAAGACAGATCAGGCACCAGTGTGACCTCTAGTGATTTCAAGGGATGACACCAATTGGCAAGCTAAGCAATAGTAGAGAGACCACCTTAAATGCCCATTCCGGATAATGAATTTGATGTCTATAACCATACTGGAGCCTTCATCCAGTGACTGATGGAAGCAGAGGCAAACACCCACAGTTAAACACTGAACTGAACCCATGGAACCCAGCAACAGAGAGAGAGAGGAGTGATGAGCAAATTGGCAAAGAATGGGCTGGCAAAACCAGCAGAGACAGCTGATCTGAACAGGGGAGAGCTCTTGGACCCCAGACAGCTGGGAGGCCAGCATGGGACTGATCCAGACCCTCTGAGTGTGAGAGTCAGTGATGAGGTCTAGGTAACCTATGGGGCCCTGGGCAGTGGATCAGTGTTTAATCCCTGGCATACAAACAGACATCATGTGTTCATAACACAAAGAGGGATGCCCTCTCAGCCTGGACTCTTAGGGGAGTGCCTGGACCCTGCCCTGAGTGAAATGACAGACTCTAGATATCCCCTATGTGGAAGGAATTGGCAATAGGGTGGGAGGCTTGGGGGGTGGGGGTTGCGTGAGGAGGGGAGGGAGAGGGAACTGAGAAAAAAATTATAACTGCAAATAAAGAAAGAATGCTAGCAGTGTTGTTTTGCACCTGCATTTGTGTTTGTATTCTAATAATCCTGTGTGATCAAACATTGTCATGTGATGTGAACTGTCATTCTTTCTTACATCATTAGAGTGTGGCATTCTGTATGCCTTGATAATGCACCCTGTTAGCACGAATCATTGCAAGACATCAGCATGCTGTTGTCCCTTATCTTCCTGGTAAAGATGTGGCATTTTCATTATGAAATGTCACCAGCAGTTCTTACCCGTAGCTATTCTCAGTAAGCTCTGTAAAATGTGTGCAAACATCTTTGAGGAAAGGAAAATGAGTCTGAAATACAAGACCCGACACTCAGATTTGGAACCATCAACTCTCCATATGGATTACTGCAAAAAAAATAATTAGTTCCAATCTATTTTGGAAGCTGTTTTCTAGCTCTTTTGCCTTGTGTTGCCATCAGCATGAGAAAAGACTAAATCACAAATCTCATCCTATGATATGACTTGACCAAGCAGGGATGAATAGCATAAAGTAATTAAAGGTTTCTTCCTTCAGGATATGCCTATGAGAATCCAGTTATTTCTCATCTTTCTTCACTTAACATTTTGAAGTGAAAAAAGTAACTGAAATTTATTACAAAAACTTGAAAATTATCATTAGGAAGAATAATTAAATGATTTAATATTTATATATTAATTTTGAGAATGTAGAGGTTCTTCTCTACTTATATTGATATATTATGATATGAAGACAAGTCTATTTATGTGTATATATTTGCATGTCTCTACTGACCTTTTTAAAAATTGTAGACATACATGTATTTTCAGTCCATCTGCTCTTAATCTGTAGTCGGTTTGTATTCATACACTCGATTGTTTGGGGTGTGACAATCAATGCCAGTTAAAATTCATAGTCCTAAGTAACACTAGCAGGAGGAGATAAGAGGAAGTCCTGACTCCTCTTTGTTCACAGACAAAGGCACTGATAGAGCATCAGTACACAGGCCAATCTCATTTCTTAGGAACTGAGAAACCAGCAAGGCTGCTACATTAGAAAAGCATGACACATTGCTGAAGCAAAGCTTGTTGTGAAATCTGGACCATCATTTACTACAATCCTGTTATGGAATTTTCCATGCCCAATTTCTCCATGAATAGCAAACCAAATATACAAACAAAACAAAAAGACAATACATCTTCTGTTTGCTAGTTTCAGGGTACTTACGTGAATTTGTATCTTCTAGTTGCCCAGGAACCTTCCAAAAAAAATTCTAAAATAAAAAAACAGTGTTACTGAGTGTGTGCTTCTGCTTCAGAGGTAGAACAAGTGGGGCAGACACACCTCAACAGATTTTTCTTGTGTATGCAAAGGGAAAGTTGAAGAATGTTCTGTTTTGTTTTGTTTTTTCTAAAAGGCTACCAGATTGACCGTCTCAAGAATATGTTGAAGAGACCCAACATATTCAAGATATCTTGGAGCTATTGAGAAAATTAAAAGAGCTGGGAGTTTTTCTATGACTTCATAGAATCCATAATACATGATAGGTACCAAAGAGAATAAGACATTATAGATTACAGAGAGGAAAAGTTAGTTTCTGCTTTTAGGGATCTATACTCACAATTCCAAGGAAGACTCATTAATGGAAAAGTCCTGAGAGGTCTTCAGAATAGCTAGTCAAACTGATTCCCTGCACAAATCTAGCACATAAGTTACAATAGTTGTTTGTGTTTCAAATGTACGGGTAGCCATGCAACACTGCAAGACATAAAGAAACAAGAAAACCAATGATGCAAGGGAGCAAAATGACTCTCTAGAAATTAATTCTTGAGAAATGGCAGTCTATGACTTGTTAGACCAGATAAAAATATTGATGATTTCCGGTAAGTGATTAGCAATGAATAGTAATGAGGGAAAGAATTTCTGCAAAACAATCACAAACATAAAAAGAAAGACCCAAGGGTAATGAAAGAAATAATAGCAGAACTGGAAAATTCATTAAGAAACACAGATTTGATCAACCAGAAGCAAGCATATGTGAATACCAATGGAAGGCCCTTAACATTATCCAGAGGAGCAAGAACAGGCTGAAGACACTTCAGTACATGGGTCCTGGACATTATGGAGCAATGCATGCTTTGTGGGTGTTCCAGAAGAGAGAGAAAGGTAGAAATCTTACGTAAAAGAAAGAGTAAGAAATGCAAATGTGCCAATGGGGTAAGTCATGCATTGAATGTTAAAATATCAACCAACACCACAGAAAGACACCACAGGATTGACCTTTGACACCTTTACTTCAAGGAGGATTTGAAAAACAACAGGAAACAGGAGTCCCCAAATCTACATGAGATTATCAGTGAGTTTTCTGCCATATGCCTGTAAGCCAGAGGAGAGCATTATAAGTGACGTGTTGGAGGGGAAAGCTTCCGACCCCAGATGCCATTTCTGTCCTTTAAAAGTAAAGAGGCAAACACATTCTGTGCGAACACTGATCAACACTACAACATAAGGGAGATCTTTGAGAAGAAAGGGAAACATGCTAAACAGCAAAATGGCAGGCGGGAAAGTTTGAGGTTCATTTGTATGGGTTAATACACAGAAAAGTGCAGAAGTACAGAGCAATGTAATCACATACCAGACACTAGAATACCTTTAGTCTTCATGGAGAAGGACTTCAGGTATGAAGTTTGTGTCCCTTCTAACTCAACGTAATAATCTACCCCACAGTGTTGCGGTGTTTGGAAATGGAGCACTTGTGGGGTGATTTGGAAATGAAGGCTGACTCTTATATTTGATATTAATATACATATAAAATAGTGTCTAGAGGAAAGGTTCTCAACCTGTGGGTCACAACCCCTTTGGTAAACTTCTATCTCCAAAATTAGATCCATAATGATCCAAATTTACGTAACAGCCGTAAATTTATAGTTATGAGGAAGCTTGGAAAATAATGCTATGGTTGGGGGTCAACACAGCATGAGGAGCCATATTAATGGGTCACAGCATTAGGAAGGTTGAGGACCAGTGGTCTAGCCACTTCTTTGTCTCATCCTCAACATAAGGACACAACAAGAAGACTTGCTTTCTGTATTCAGGAAGTGAGTCATCTCTAGGCACCCATTCTACCAATTTTGATTTTGAATTTCTCAGACCTCAGATATTGGGAGATAGATGTTGTATTGGTTATAAGCCACTCATGTGTGTATGTTTTGATTTAGTAGCTTACCTAAGAGAGAAACTGTCACTAAGAAGCGTGGGTAAGTTATAGCGAAGCCCTGACTTTGGAACTGTGCAATATGACAGCAATTTTCCAGGTGAGTGTCAGAAAAGCCTGGAGTTCTATAAGATCACCTTTGAAAGCAGCACTGGTGAGACATCAGAAAAGAACAGAGTTGTAGAGAAACTCTTGGTCTTCTTAGAGAGCACTTCAGAACTGGGGTGGGATGATAGTGGGGTTAGCAAAAGGACTTGAAGACCTTAATTTGATTCCTAGAACCCCCGCCCCCAAAAAACAAAACCTGACCAGGAATGATGATGAGAACTTGTCATCTCAACACCCAAGAAGCCAGCATAGGCAGATTCCAGGGTTCTCTGACCAGCGGCTCTATGTTACATGCCAAGTTTCAGACCATCGAGAGACCTTGCCTCAAGAAAATATAGGTGGAGCCTGCAAACAAACCTGAGGTTGTCCTCTGACTGCCACAAGCATCGTATGCATGCTCACATACACACGTGTAAACACTCATATGCGCATGCTCACACATATGCAAATACACACAGAGAGAAAGAGAGGGAGGGAGGGAGGGAGGAAGCACGAGAGAAAGGTAGAGAACATTTCAGCACTGAGAAAACTGATAAAATATGGAGGGTAAAGGGCATTCTGGTGAGGTCTCAAGAGAAAATGAGGACCTATCTATTAGACACTGGAGGAGTGGCAATCCTTATGATACAGTTACAACTTTGATATTCTAGTACTTCGTACAAGGTAGATTTTCAGATCCATGGAACTGAATATTTAATTAAAGATGTATCTAAGGAAACTTTTGAAGATGAAGCTTGGCTTGTATTGAATGCTGAATACTAAAGGCTCATTGGAATGGAGAAGTTGCTTAAAACAGGTTTGTTAAGCGAGGAAGAGAAATTTAGAAAAGTCGAAAACCCTCAGCCGGTTCATATTGCAAAAAGTGAAAGCACTGGGCTGTGACTAAGTAGCTACATTTGATAAATAAATTATGAGGATACAGTCAGCTCAGAAGAAGCCAGGAAATATGATTAATTAATTTCTAAAGAAAACAGTGTACTTGTCCAGTTGCATGAGGCCTTAAGTTTAATTCTTTGCATCATTAAAAATAAGTGAATGAATGAATGAATGAATGAACTGTAGAAAAGTAGTCCTGAAAATGAGCCAGAGAACCTTAGGGCTTCTACAGTCATCACAGGTCAGGACCATTCTGACTGGAGAATTTGGCTGTGTCCACCTTGTTTTCACAGGGTCAGGGCATCTAGAAAAAAAAAGCAGAACACCATCATGAGAGCTCTGTGGCTATGGGATCTCAACCGAACAGGATAGAAATCACTCCTCCAGAGACTCTTTGCTACAAACAAACAGAGGATAAAACAGTTCCCTCCTTGTCCTGAGAAAGCCAATACAGTAACCACCAAAGAGAGGTGGATAAACAACCTCCTAAGCTAGCCATCTGCTCACATCAGTCACAAGTGAAGTCAGGATCACCCAGCTTTGTTTCTCACCTCCTACCCAGAGGAACCTGGAATTTAGAGCTGTGCATGACACGTGGGAAGAGTCTGGAGACTAAATGGTGGCAGCAAATCTCTAACTTTCTTCCTCAGGGTTAATAGTTACTAAAGTATTATTGATATTAAATATGCATAATATGCTGCAATATAACATATACATAAATTGTTGATGTAACAATAACAATGCTTGTTATAGGAATACTTTTTGAAACAATATGTGCTTGCTTGTACATTATATATGGTCTCAAGTGAGTAGCTGTGGTTTAGCTGTGTGCTTTTTACAACAGTGATTTTTATAAAAGTGAGTCTTATCTATTGAATCCCCTAGAACTCATACATTTAGTAAGCAAGAGTTATCGGCTTGAAGTCTCCCTGGCCCAATGTCTCTGTATATTCCTTCTCTGAGCTATAAATACTTAATATGTGGATCATAGTCTAGATAGATGGCTCAGACTACTGGTCTCTTGCATGGGTTTCAGGGTCCTTGTCTGGTGATAACCCTAAATCTCAGTCTCCACTGTAACTACTTCCCTAAAGGACAGACCTATGTGCAATATTATCTTCTCTTTATTTCCCTTAGCATTCCCAGAAATGAGATTTTGTACTGGGTCAGCTCACTCCTTCCAATATCCCATTATTAACCACAGACAATTCTTTACTGAAAATAATTTTTTCATATAATATATTCTGATTATAATTTCCCTTATCCCAACCTCTCCCTGAGCCTCCCTACCTCTGGTCCTACCCAAATCCACATCCTCTCTCTCTCTCTCTCTCTCTCTCTCTCTCTCTCTCTCTCTCTCTCTCTCTCTCTCTCTGGTTAGAAAATACAAACATCTAAAAAATAAATATTAATAAAAAGAGTCAAAGAAAACTCATTAAAAAAAACAAATATAGAGGCAGAAGGAACTGTCATTGTAGTTTTCTTCTAATGGGTCATTGTGACTCTGGTAACATGCCTTCTCTTTGTTTCCTTGCTTATTAAATCACATTCCCATATTATATACACGTTGCAAGGGGAGGCCCCAGGTTTATTTAGTTTTCCGCAATTCAGAGATATATAAGCAAGACCCCATGAAAAAGGCTCTTTACTTTAAATGATTAGTGCACGTCTCATCCTTGATGTCATTAGGAAACAGACACAACAGTGTAAATTTAACTGAAGAAATTCTATATTAAAGAAATAGGACCAGGATCTGTCCCTGGTGCACGAGTTGGCTTTTTGGAACGTATTCCCTATTGGGAAGGGAGTTGCCTCTTTTAGCCTTGAGAAGGGGAGCGGAGCTTGATCATGCCTCAACTTGATATACCATGTTTTGTTGACTCCCATGGGAGGCCTAACTCTTTCTGAGAAGTGGATTGGGGGGGTGGTTATAAATGAGGTGGGGGAAGGGAATAGGAAGAGAAGAGGGAGGGGAAACTGATTGATATGTAAAATAAATTTTAAAAATTTAAAAAAAAAGAGGAAATATCAAGCGGTGAAAAGTATCAGTTCTGCCCATAGCAAGGACAAACTCGACCAGGAGAAAGCTCTACTTGATTAACCCTGAGTCTTGTTAAGGAAGGCGTGGTTGCATCTCCTGGAAGGCAGACTGGACTCCTGAGTTTCCTGGGCTGAAGCTGGTCCACACTCAGCAGACAGGAAGGAAATGAGCCAGCCGGCAGGGTGCCGGCATCCAGCCCATAGGCGAGTCCACAGAGGAAGTCTGGGTGCTGCTGAGGACGCCAAGCCTGGAGCATTCAGTGTCAGTATGTTCGGAGTCTAACTTCTGAAGGCGGTCACAGGGCTTGAGCTGAGCCTATGAGGTCACTGTGTCCTCTGGATACGTGGCTGGACAAAAAGCTACCACATGTTCTCACCACACACCCACATCATGGACTGAATAATGCGGCAGAAGCCAGAGGGCTAACTCCAAAGCAAAGCTGCCGAAAGGAGAAAAAAAGGAAAAAAGAAAATTCCATTTCTTCTTCAGCGTGACTCCGGCGCCCTCTATCGGCGCAGTTGGCATCATGCGGTGTTTGCTGAGCGGCTTTGTGAGTAGGGTGTGTTTGGAACCTAGAAATAGTGGTTTGAAATTAGCACAGTATTGTTTTGATCCTCAAAGTTGGGTCTTGATTGAAAAATTCGTATAGTTAGATCCTCCATTTTATCTTTTTTGTCTCCTTGCTCTATCAAATTTGTTAGTCGGATATTCAGCGTCCCTTTATGACTCATCTTCAGTTGCTTTCTCTGTAGCAAACATCGGCCTCGTAAGCCGTCTCATTTTTTTTTCCTCTCAACCTCAAATTTATGATCATTATTTGTCCTATGGATGGCTATGTTTATTTCTTTCCAAGAAACAACTGAGTGCCTATAGCTTACGAGGCATTTCCCTCGGCACTTCAAGTAGGTAGATGATTCATTTATGATATTTGTAGCTTAAACTGCACTGTAGAGGTAAGATAACTACCCCGTCAATTAACATTGCTAACTCCAAACATAAATATTGGAATAATATGGCTGTGATGAAAATAACAATAAGAAGAGAGGTACTATTACATAACGAAATGCTTCATAACCTAATAGTAAGGTTGGGCATGGCATACTGATGCTAGCTTCCTGTGGTGACTACGGTAGAGGCTCTCAGGTGAAGGTGAGGAAGGGCTTTCCAAACAGAGGGAAAAAAATCTGTAAAGTCAAAAGCAGAATTCATTTAAGGCTCTGAGAATTCCTTTAAGGGCAATAAAAGTATGTTTAGAGGGAAGGGAGTTTAAGAACAAGACAGACACTGGGGTGAAAGGACCTAGGACAATAGGAAATGACACTGAAGAGCAAACTAACCCACAGGCCATGTGAAGACTAGGAAGACATACTAAAGATAAAGCTTTTATATCCCAAGCACAAATGTCATAAGTAACCACTCATCCTTGAGATCATCTTCCATGCTTCTAGTTCCAGCCCTGTTGGGGGCCCCACCCTGGAAGATGACACTCAAAGATTCTCTGCTCTGTAACCTTATGTGACTTACTCTGTATATTTTTTGTGGTACAGCTTTTGCCAGCTGTCTCAGTCAGCTTGCTTGCTTTGTGGTAGTTGTATTATGAGGGCACTTGCTGTTTTAGTCAGCTTTATAAATACCACAACACAAACCTTGCAACAGGCTTATCAAAAAACAAACAGACTTTGTTTTAGCTTATTTTTCTGGAGGTTCAAATTTAATATTGGGTGGCATCACTTTCTTCAGTCTCTGATGATTGTCATACATCATTGAGGGAGTCCTCAAGACAGGAAGCAAGGAAAAACTGGGATCCCACAGAGGTGTAGGGCGGTGACTCCAGAATCCCATTCTTCATACTGCCACTTAATGTTCCAACATTCTTACAGTGTCTACCTGGGACTCAAGCTTTCAGCACATGGACTTGGCTGGAAGAAGCTTAAATCCACCCTATAAATCTCAGTAACCCTGTAGAACAGGGAACTGAAGTGTCATGTCAACCGATGATGAGGAATCTAAGCTCCCTGCCACTAACCTGCAGAATAGGAGGTTCTTACCAACATCCATTAGGACTGACTATCCCAAACGAACCACAATGCGAGAAAAGCCCTAGATGTGGTAACTAAAACCTCATGGGAGTCAGAACTAGAGGATAAAAGCAACCAAGACCTTCCCAGAATCTAAATACTAAATAGATCCATAGGTATCAACATGAACATATACCCAGTCAAAACCTTCATGCTCTAGTTAGTCTGAACTTCTCCACCAATTAAATTTCACAGGGATAAATTTAAAGTTATCTAAATATCAAGGTACAGTTTCTTTTCCTAATATTTTTGTTTATTGGTGTTAATCTGGGAAAAGACTCCATACGATATTTGGGTACAAAAGTCAAGGGCTTTGATATTTGTAGGGTCCTAACTGTAAGTACAGTTGAGTTGCAATGGTTACTTTTTTAAAAAAATGATGATAGATTTTTGCAGTCTCTTTTAACTTTTATTCTTACCCTTAACCTTATCCTTAAGAATTGATTTTTAAAAATGAAATATTCTGATTATGGTTATGATTTCTCTCCCCAACTCCTCCCAGGTCCTCCTACCCACTTAAATCCATACCCTTTCTCTATCTCATTAGGATACAAAGAGGCATATAAATAATTAATAATAATAATAAAATTAGTTAAATAAAGACAAAAATAAAGTATAGCAAAAAAAGAAAAGGAACTAAAGAAGAAGTTCAACAACCATACACAGACACAGAGACACACATTCAAGTCCTATAAGACCACAAAACTAGAAACCATAATATATACACAAAGGACAAATAAAGACAGCCAAAACAACAACAAAAAGACAACAATTCTCAACAAATATATGAGACAAAAAACTTTCCAAACACTAAGTTTGTTTGGTGTTAGCCATTTTCTACAGGGCATGGGGCTTGACCTTAACACTCATTTGTATACCTAGTAATACTCCATTGGCAAAAACTTATTCTTCATTTGTGAGAAGATTGCAGTTGGTAATAGCTTCTGTGTTAGGGGTTAGGGCTCATGTCTACTGCCACACCCAGTTCTTGGACCCCATCAGGGTTGATGCCATAGTCTCTGTAAGTTCATACATATTGGTGCTGCTGTGTTTAGGAAGCTTTGTTTCCTAGTAGTCACTTTAATCTAATCATATAAATATCGAAATCTCCCCTCAATCAGGACACCTTTTGGGGGTTGTTTCTACAAGAGTACCCAGAGTATTTACATTCTCCTGCCCTGCATTTCCATAGTCCTTTTAGCAAGCATCTACCATACTTTTAGGAAGTAGACTGATCTTGATTTTACCTCAAAGATTGTTCATATGCTTGTAAACTGTCATGACTATCAGAATCTACTGAAAATGTAGTAAAAGACAGTCATGAGACTGATAGTCCTTTGCTCTATGTCTAATATCCACATATGAATGAGTATATACCATGCTTGGCTTTCTGTGACTGGGTTACAGGGAGACAGGAAAAGGAGAAGGGGAGAAGAGGCGGGAAGAGAACAAGAGGGATCAGGAAGACTGAGGGCAGGGGAGGAATAGAGGAGAGCAAGAAAGGAGATGCCTCTCTAGAGGGAGCCAGTATAGGTTTGGAGAGTGGTCTGGCACTAGGTAAATGTTCAGAGATCCACAAGTATGACCTCAACTAAGAATCGAGCTAGTAGTGGAGAGGCTGCCTTAGAAGGCCTTCACCTATAATGAGATTAATGACTACCATAATTGTCATCCTAGAGCCTTCATCCAGTAACTGATCAAAGCAAGAGCAGACACCCACAGCTAAGCACTGAGCCATACTCCCAGAATCCACTTGTAGAGAGGGAGGAGCAAAGACCATGCTGGAGAAACCCACAGAAACAGTTGACCTGACCTAGTGAGAGCACAAGGACCTCAGTGGTAAAGCTGGGGAACCAACATTGGACCAAAACAAGCCCTCTGAATGTGGGTACCAGCTAGGAGGCATCGGCAATCTATAGGACCTCTAACAGTGGAGCCAGTGTTTATCCCTAGTGCACAAATGGACTTTATGAGCCCATTCCCTATGCCGGGATACTATTGAAGTCCAGATACACGGAAGAGAGCATAGGCCCTCCCCCCATGATGTGACAGACTTTGATGATCCCCTGTGGAAGGCCTCACTATCCTTAAGGAGTGGATGGGGTTGGGCTGGGGGGGTGGGGTCAGTAGAACCCAGTTGAAGAGAGGGAGGAGGAATATATTAACAAGGGAGGTCAAGATCATGATGGAGAAATCTACAGAGACAGCTGAACCAATCTCCTGGAAACTCATGAACTCTAGACCTACAACTGTGGAGACTCCAGGTGACTGAACTAGACCTTCTGTATGTGGGAGACAGTTGTGAAGCTTGGACTATCAGAGAGATCCTAGCAGTAGGACCACAATACAAACCTGGTACATGAGCTAGATTGTTGAAGCCCATTGTGTATGGTGGAAAACCATGCTCAGTCTTAATGCACGGGAGAGGGACCAAGCCCTGCCCCAACCTAAGGAGCCAGACTATGTTGATTCTTCATGGGAGCCCTTGCCCATGAGGAGCGAACAGGGTGTTGGCTCGAGGGTATGCAAGAGGGGTAGGAAGGAGAATTTTGGTTAAAATGTAAAATGAAATCAAAAAAGTTTAAAAACTGAAAAACAGAGATTGTGTTTCATAGTAATAACAGAAGCTACACCCATAAAGTTTCACCAATATGATTACCCAAATGTGAGCTGAACAACACAATACTAATGAACATGCAAATGGAGAAAAGAGGGGAAGACTCAGTCCTACACAAAGAATGAGAAGCAACTAAGGGAGCAGGGGAGGCTGCCTTCCCCAGGGAAGAACACACCAATTGTTTGTCTAATACCAAAGGATCAAACATAAAAACACATATACAAGTAACATACAGACTGAGTAGCTTGTGTTAATTTATTTATTAATATGTAATATAATCAAATATGGTATAATAGACATAATATATTCTATATGTGTCTCTCTGTATGTGTAACAATAAATAATTTTTAAAGAGGTCTTAAATTCAAAAGAGAGCTTGGAGGGGCTTATGGGAGGGTTTGAAGGGAGAAAAAGGAAGGCAAGAATATTGTAATTCATTTATCATCTTGTGTGTGCACGCGTGCGCGCGCACGCGTGTGTGTGTGCGTGTGTGTGTGTGTGTGTGTGTGTGTGTGTGTGTGTGTGTGTGTGTGTGTGTGTGTGTTGTACCATACACCCTTCCGGCATACTGGAGGTCATGCATACTACATGTGATACTATATTGTTTAGGTGATACGTTGCTTATGATCTAATAAAACTTGCTTGAAGGGTCAGAATACAAAGCCAGCCACAGCCTTAGAGGACTAGCAATGGTGGTACAAATTTTTAATCACAGCAGCCACACTAGTTAGCGATAGAAGCTGGGTTATGGTGGTACATAGATCTCTGTGAGCTCAAGGCCACCCAGGGCTACACAAGAGTGAATCAGTCTGAAAAAGAAACAAAACTCACACAAAGGTGACCTCAGCACTTGGGATCCTGCGCCTTTAATGCCAGCACAAAGAGAAGTATATATGACAGAGCAAAGGGACTCAATATTCTGGCATTCAGTTTCCAGCATCGCAGAGGATAGGATTATTGCAGCCTTGATAGAAGTAAGAACTCCCTAGCGGCTGGCTGCTTTGTTTTTCTGATCTTCAGCCTGAACCCCAGTATCTGTCTCTGTGTTTTTAGTATTCATACTACAATGTGGTTATATATTATTTATGATTTATTAAAGTTTGCCTGAGGATTCAGAAAGCAAAGTCAGCCACAAACTATAGACGCCAGACAGTGGTGATATACACCTTTAATCCCAGGGGCCGCACAGCTATGCAGTGGTGGTACACATCTTTAATCATGGGAATCAGGATTAAAAGGCAGATGGAACCCTGTTAGTTCAAGGCTGTGTTGACTACACGAAATTGATCCAGTTCTAAAAGAAACGGCTCATACAAAGGTGATCTCACACACCTTTAATTCTACCACGAGGGAGGTAGAAAGAGTAGTGATATGGCTGGGCAGAGAATGGAAGAGGAGACAGAATCTGAGAGCTTTTGACTCTGAGGATTTCTGGAGACCAGATTGCCATTTCAGCAGGGTAGAGGTAAGATCTACCGGTTTGGCTGCTTTGCTTCTCTGATCTTTAGCTTGAACACCAATCCCTGTCTCTGTGTCTTTTATTTATCGTGTTACACTACTATTACCTATTTTCCTATAAAAATATCAAGGAATATAGAACATCATAAATCACAATGCACCACCCATTTCCACTAAACTGAAAACACAGGGGTAGAATTTATAGTTACAATAGATCATATTACCTCCAAATGTGTCTTCCTGTAAGAAATCATTTGCTGCTCATTCATATAAAGTAGTGAAGAGGTTCTACAAATTACTAATTAAGTTCAATATTAAGTTACACTCAGTCACATGAATTCATGATAACATGACTTGCTGGTAAGTTCTGTGCGCACTCTCTTAAGTCAGTCCAAAGGGATGGTCTTGCTTGCCTGTTCATCACCGTAAAGTACTAAACAATTTGGAATGATCAGTCAGTTTCTCACCTATACCAATTTTTCAATAGTATCAAATAGAACACTAACTAAAATAATATTTTTTACTAATGTAGCATCAATATATTATCCTACATCCTACATTATCTGTTATTAGACTCCATCTGAGACAAAATTGTTGCATACTTTATAGCTTTATTTACAGAAAATACTATATTTACTTTTCTGAAAATACTAAATTTTAAATAATAAGTATTAATATTCCAATGAAACATAGGGAATCTCCTGTATATAGGTAATAATGAAGTAGATGTATATATCAGTAATATACACATATTGAAAAAAGCTGTATTGAGAAGAATTATATCAGTTGATATTTCTTCAACAGACAGACGAAGATGTTAATTTCTGACATTGCACAAAAACCCTCAGAAACAAAAAGGAGAATGTACAGTTTCTATGTTTTTTTAAAATGCCTTGCTCTGGGCAGTGGTGGCACATGCCTTTAATCTCAACACTTGTGAAGCAGAGGCAAGTGGATCTCTGAGAATTCCAGGCTAGCTTGGTCTAACTAAGAAAATGCAGGAGAGCCAGGTCTACTACACAGAGAAACCCTGACTTGGGAAAAATGTTTTGCAAATTCTATGAAAATACACTATGGAGGGCAGGAATTAGGTAACAGAAATGTTTCAGTGATGTCATATTTGATGTAAAGTTTATTAAAAAGAAATTATCTTCTTTTGTGGAGAATAATGCTAGGATATTTAAATTCACAGAAATTAAGACTGACAGATTACTAGTTTTAATAAATATATTTTTTCATTCAGACTAGAAATGAAATATAGTAATTATATGAATCTGTTCCCTGCTTTAATAAAGCTGCATGTCCAAGGCTATCTAAGACAGTTTGATCAGCCCTACAGAGTTGTCTAGGATCTCCAAAATCAGCAGGATGCAGTGCACAGCATCACAGACTAAAGTTGTCATTCAAGGATATGATAAACATCAAAATAAGCATCACCTGTTACTTAGCAAAGTAGAAAGCTCTTGTGAGTCTTACAAGTAGGCTAAACTCCAAATAAAACCCAAAGTCACATAGTTATATTTCTTCATGTGCAGCAAAGCTTTTGAAATTTCAATACAGAGTAATCATCTAAAAAGTTTGTGCTTGATAACTGTGCAATTGAGTTATGAAAAACCTCACAAGAAAAATCTCATGGTGTTTTAAGTTAAGTTTCCATTTACAGTTTTGTGTTGGCCCATATTGATAGCTGTCAGAGGAGGGCCCTGCAGATGCAGGCATAAACAAAGCCAGAAGAGGAGAGAAGGAAATTTCTGTTCAGACTGACTTCAGGGAGTCTGATGCTGGCAGTTTATTGTCAGTCATTTAAACACAATATAGTTGGAAAAACTGTTTCCTGGTATAATACAGTCCCTGGTGCATGCACAAGGAGCATAATAACAACAAAACTCAACTTGGGGTACATGTCATTTCTTCCAAGATGGTTTCTGGAGATAAGCTATCTGTATTAGCTTAAGGGCCTAAAAAGGATTTACCCTGGTCTTGATAATACAGATAGTGTAGAGGTTTGTGGGTGCATGGGTCTTCCTTCTGGCAACAGCTGTATTCAGCAAGAAGCAGATTTTGAGCTTCAGGTTGGACATGCCTACATGAAAACGCACTTCCAAACAGCCTCATTTTGTTAAGACAAGACCCTCCCATAATCTCTTGTGGTTTGAAAAACACTTAAGAGGCAATTTTCTAACTCCTTTGAGTAGAACTTTGCAATGATGATCTGCAACAAAATAAAAAAAAAGGAGTGTGAACCATATCCACAAAGACAAAGTAACTTCTCAGTGTCAGAGTAAGAGTGGGCCTTTTATTTAGTGTAGCTAAACTATTGACCTGTCATCCTCTAGTCAAAGTAAAAGGAACAGTATTGTTCACACTATACTCTCTGTGTTTACTCATTGTGCTACTTGGTGGTTTTGGAGACCTGATCTTTTCTGGAAATAATGGGTAGTGGCTCTTCAGGAGAAGAGGCGCTAGGTGGTGGATCTTGGAGAAGTAGAGGGAGGGGCAATTGTGGTCAGGATGTACTATATGAACCAAGAATCTCTTTTCGAAATAAAAAAGCATAAGCTCAAAGATAGAATATAGAGTCTCCTAAAGAAACATTTTTATTTTCTTCTTATGAAAACAGACCTTATGATGGGAATTGCTGTTTTTGAGATGTTGTAGATGAAACTGGCAAGTTTATTTCTGACGCTGATTTTCTGAGAGGGTTTTATTAGTAATACATGCCAGTTCACATCAGTTTTACTAGCCGTAGCTGGTTCACATAAGTTCTCCCCCATTTTACCAAACCAACAATAGTGTGTGTGTCTATACACATGTATACCTAAGGACACCATACTGAGTCCATTCAATATTGCTCATATCTGTGTTTATGGTTGACAACTTAGGATTGAATAATCTATCAGGGGTGGTAGTCTCTTGAAAAGACCATGTCTCCTCTCAGCAGCCATTAATTATCTGTGGCTCTTCACCTAGGGGTGACAGGTTATGAGATTTCCCCTCTGCAATTTGATATTTCAACAGGTATTGTCACTGTCTTGTTCAAGTGACTCTATTATTTAGATTTCATGGGTAAAATTCCCTGTCATATATAGAAGACACTATGTCTCAACAGACATCCTGGTCCTCTGGTAATTCTAATTAACTTCTGAAATACTCCCTTTAGTCTTGGGTAAAAGGTTTGTGTTATAGATATATTAATTGATGTAAACAGGCTTTGATAGTTTGTTTATATGTTTGGAGGAAGGGATGTCTTCTGTTGTAGAAGCTAAGGCATATGATCTTTGCATACATTTCTCAGTCACTGTCCTCCATATTAGTGGCACAGAAGAGAAGAGTGGGCTGTAGTTGAGAATTCCTCTTCCCTGGCGTCACTCAGTCTGGGATAACCAAACAGAAGGTTGGGTCTAGTTAGTTTTCCTAATTATAAGCCAGTAGTAAGATTGAATGCTCATGTATATTTGAAATTATTTACTTCCCCTTGTGCCCATCAAAAACACAAATGGTCTTTGCTCTGGTATTTCCTTAGGAGTCTTGTTGAGCTCACAAATGTGAAATTTACAAAAGTATGCCACCTTCCCATTCCAGGGTCCTTATAAGTTTTAATGTTCAGTCTTGTCCATACTGAATTTCCAGTAATTAACTGAGGGAGGTTCAGGTTTTGCTGCTCCTGATGGTTCCTTTGGGATTGCCTATAAATATATGGTGCACTGGATTCACCCATCTTTCCAATGCTGGAGGCAGTGGTTTGTCTAGCATCCTCACCTATTGTAAGGAACCTATACAAGGTCTTGACATCTCAGGGTGGAGTGCTGCTTTTCAAGGTCCATACGTGCTGGGACTGAACCCCAATAATGGGGTAGTGATGTTTGGTAGAAGGAAACAGTTCTACAGTTGTATAGTAAGTCTCAGTTCTTTATGAGTCAGCCTTCGCAATACAAACTTTACTTGGATTTCTCAAGTGTCTTCTTCCCCATTTCTGTAGAGGGAACTAGAGGGAACTACAGATGGGACTTTGGCTTACCTGGAAGCTGAAAGTCTGAATTTTATGGCATCTTCTTTCTCTGTTACCATTTGAATTAAATATTTATTTCTACATCCTTAAAGTTACTACCCTTTCCTTGAGAGACTAACCTGCTCTGGTTACTGTATTATACTCTATTTACAATGTATTTTCAACACTAGAAATTTGATTATTATCTTTTTAAGACAGAGTCTATGACTTTGTCTAAACTCATCAGACTTCAATCTGCATTATGGATTACAAACATTGCTTTGAAGATCCCATCTTATTATGGGGCTCCCTTTCCCTTCTGGTTTGGCTTCTAATGATTTCCCTATGATGGTGAGTTGTATTTTTTACTTCAGTATTTTTCTGGAAATTTCACTTGTAACTTTACTAGTTACTATATGTTTGGTGCTTCTATAATTATCTCCATACTTTATTCTGAAATCCATTTATAGTGCATGGATGCTTCTAATGTCTTTTAGGAAGAGCTGGAGCACCGCTGCCCTAGTTTTCCTACTACTGAAAGGAAATAACTGAGTGTTCTACCCAATCCTTCATGGATCATGTAGTTTGGTTAGAACAAATACTATTGTGACCTTGTACCATTTTTATGGTTGATCTGTAACTTTTGGTCAATTCTTTTACACAGTTGTGTATTGACTTTTATTTAGCTAGAGACTCAAGGGAGAGGACTTACAGACTTTTAGCCCTTTGTGCATTTTTTTTCAGTTTTCTCCTCTGTTATTCTTACCTGTTTTGTCCTTTTTATATTTCTACTTGGGTCTGCTCAGCTCCAAAGGCCTTTGGGTTGTCCTTGAGGAGAGATAGACATCTCCTCACATGGTAGAATATGCAGAAGACACAGTTCTCTCACTTACTGCACATTTCTCAAGGATGACTATCCTACATAAGCTGATACACAACTGCTGAAAATCTTGCTTTGTCTAGTTTGCCATACCATACGTAATCATAAATAAACTTTCTTGTTGGATCTAATAGGGTCCAGTGTAACTTTCTGAGCCTGACTAGAGTTTGAGGATCTGTCTCTGGCCTGTAACTTCTACATGGGAATGACTTAGTATGGCCTGGCTTAGAACTGCCTCTACCTAGCTTACGGCTACCATGGTGAGACAACATTGACCCCTGAACCCCAGGACACCTCATCCCATCATTAGTCTCCCACCCCTTCCCTCAGCCCTATATAAACACCTGCCAGATACAATAAAGAGAGATCCTGCTTGGACAAGTCTCCTGACTCAGTTCTCTCCTGTGACTAGGAGGCAGGGTCTGGCTGGTGGACACTCTCCATCCTGTTCAGCCCCAGGAAGAGACCAGCTGGACCAGTCCTTTCCCAGCCCTATCTGCCGGAGGACCCTGCACTTTCTGTCATTCCATCTTGACTAGAAGAATATATTACACAACTCAATATCAAACTTTTAGTCACTCTAGTATTGTAAAAAATAAATGCAAAAAAATAAAATATGCAAACAGACATTAGAGGCAGAAATATAAAAGTAAAAATTGTATACAACATAGAGTGAAAGGTCATATATACAAACTAAATTGTAGCAACCATTTCACAAAATGTATGTGCATCAAATCATTCCATTTTTGCATTTCAGCAAAGGTGCTAAATTATCCACACGTATATGTATATTATGTATGTCAATAGGGCATAAACAGTAATGAATGACGATAACTTCTGACTATAAAATTAGCGGATAATTGCAAAACAAATATGCTAAGTAAAATAAAAAATTACATCTCTCTTTTTCCACCAGAGAACGTTTATGGAAATTTTACTAGGAATGGTAAACCCAACATTTGAAGAAGCCGTGCTAATGCTAAATAGTAATGGTTTTAATACAACTCTACTCATTTCCAATTTTTCTTCAAGGTAGAATTGAGCTTCACAGGGCTGTATCATTATTGGTGATTTAAATTCCATTAAGTAGCAGAGGATGTGATACCCTCCATGTATTCAAATGAGTGCAGTACAGTCTTCTTAATTATAATTTGGAACGGGGAAACATCTCGAAGTAAGGTCATAAAATCACCACAGTCAATATCAGAGAAATTGCAGAGGAAAAAATATCCCTAAGAAATTAGAAATGAGAAAATACTCTCCAATACATATAGCTATGTCAGATGTGGTTCTCTAAGTGTATGTCAAAGACTTTTCCTTCAGTACCTAAAAATATATTAATATGAATTTTAAAAGAATTTTTCTTTAGCACAGCAATCATTTTAAGGATAATCTTTGTGTATAGTGTTTGAACTTTAAAATGAATCATAAATAACAGAACTCACTTCTGATTTGAGAAAAAAGACTAGGTTCAATTGTAAGTTTTGACATGACATAGGATTCATTAAGACACATAACTAAACCAGTCTCTTTATGTGTGTTTAGGTGGAAAGATATATAGGCAGAATAATTACAGCTTTGATAGAACTAAAACTCTTGAGCAATTGTATCACTCATAGTTGATTAATTTGATGAATTGATATTCAACTTAGAAAAAAGCCTGGGCTCTGTTTTATATTTTCCTATTCAATGGCCTGTAAGGAATTTGAAGGAAAGGAAGCCTTTTAGGATACATGCTTAATGTGGCTAAGCAGCATGCACCCTCCCAGCTCAGTGATGTCTTTCTCCCATCACCTCCAGGCAGGCAAATAGAACCCCTAGAGCTGCAAGGAACCAAAAGAATCTGGTTGTGGAGAGGAAGGAGTGATGAGCAAAGGGGTCAAGACCATGCTGGGAAGGCCCACAGAAACAGCTGACCTGAGCAAGTGGGAGCTCAGGACACCAGTCTCACAGCTGGGAACCAGCCTAGGACGGAACTAGGCCCCCTGAACGCAGGTATCAGTTAGGAGGCTTGGGCAGTCTAGTGCCTCTGGCAGTGGAACTAGTATTTATCCCTAGTGCTTGAATGGATTTTGGGAGCCCACTCCCCTTGGGAGGATACTATCTTTGCCTAGATATATGGGGGAAGTCTTACACCCTGCGGCAAATGATGTGACAGACTTTGATGATCAGATCTGCCCCTGTAGGCCTCACTCTCCCTGGAGAGGGGAAGGGGCATGGGATGGGGCTGTTGGTGAGGGACATGGAAGGATTGATTGGAGGGAGAGGGAACTGGGATTGATATGTAAAAAAAAAAAGAAAGTTTCTAATTTAAATAAAAATCCATAAAAAAATAATATAGAACTGTTTCATTCCAGAAAGAGCATATGCCAGATTCTGTTCTGTTTTTCTCGTCCATGCTGTTCATTGTCAGAAAACAGAATGTTTTGAACAAGGCTGTACACTTACGTTGTATTGGTCAGAAAGAGTCCTGTTGCCTCTTTCTAGAACACATACAAGAGAAGGGTGATTGTTTAAAATCATGCTTATGCATTTCACTATCCAAAAGTAAACATAATGGAACTCTGCTACACAAAGAAAGGTTGTTTTATTACCAAACTTCAGTCTTACCACAGTTAAACATATTCTGATCACATTGAAGTAGGAGGCAAAATTACCAGTATGTGTATTCAAATCAAACCTTAAGTAGCTTCCAAAGGCTGTGATAATAAATTATTTTTTATTTTTAAATTAAAATTTAAATTAGAAACAAGGTTGCTTCACATGTCAATCCCAGGTCCCTCTCCCTTTCCTTCCCTTCCTCCATGTCCTCCCCCCAACCCCCCCAATGCCCTCTCATTTCCCCAGGGAAGGTGAGGCCCTCCATGGGGGTGTCCATAGTCTGTCATTTCATCCAGGGCAGGGCCTAGACCCTCCCCCAAGAGTCCAGGGTGAGAGTGCAACTCTCATTGTGGGATGGGCACCCAAAGTCCATTTGTATGCCAGGGATAAATATTGATCTACTACCAAAGCCCAATAGATTGCCTAGGACTCCTCACTGACATCCACATTCAAGGGGTCTTGATCAATCCCATACTGGATTCCCAGCCATCAGTTTGGATTCAAGAGCTAACCCTTGTCAGGTCAGCTTTTTCTGGGGGTTAAACCAGCCCAGTCTTAACCCCTTTGCTCATCAGACCTCCCTCTCTGTCACTGGGTTCAGCTCAGTGTT
This sequence comes from Mesocricetus auratus, assembly GCF_017639785.1. Classification (NCBI taxonomy): domain Eukaryota; kingdom Metazoa; phylum Chordata; class Mammalia; order Rodentia; family Cricetidae; genus Mesocricetus; species Mesocricetus auratus. The sequence continues at coordinate 73,411,650 of NW_024429193.1, read as the reverse complement.
TAGCTGTGGGAGTCTGCCTCTGCTTCCATCAGCCATTGTATAAAGGTTCTGTTTCCCAGAATCTCTGACCATGGAATTGTAGGCTGGCACTCCCCGGATCTGTGTCTAAAATCTGTATATGAATTGAAATTTAATAGAAAGAAAATATAGAATACTTTATCTTGTAGCATTCATGCCTAGCTATGGTGAACATTGGTTTGTGAAGAATAAATTAAATGAGCCATACATGATTTTGTTGATGATGGCTTTACAAAGAAACAATGCTTAAAATTGAATGGGAATTTACAATACCTTTCTCGAAGAGATCATAATGTCATTTCCATGTTCTCTTGCTTGATTGCTATGATGTCTTAGACTGTTGCTTAGAGCACTGTAATCCACCTTAAAATATTCTTATAAGCAGCTTGTTTACAAGGAGCTCTAGTGAAATACATCTGAAGCTTTATTAAAAAAGCAAAGGCATTTGAAAAGAAAAGACCCAGGATTTTGTGAAAGCTATTTTCAAATTTAGAGGACCTGTAATATGAGAAACATAGCTGGTTTTTAAAATTCAGTACGTGGGTCAGTTTTACTGAGCTCTTCTTATGTTAAAGACAAAGAAGACTTGCATTCTTAGGATTTAATGATTAAATGGAATAATAACAGAATTTTCACAGACTTCAGAACATAATATAAGTCAACCAATGTAAAAGCTTATTTTTATAAATGTAATAAATAGAAAAAATTACCAATAGATTTTTTTACTCAATTTTTGAAGAGCATATGTACAATGGGAATTTTTCAGGGTAAGATTTGGTTGCCCGACAAAATAGTTCATAACATGTTTACCACAAGCAAGACTACACAGATCCTAAATAATTTTGTTCATTCATTCATTCATTCATTCATTCATTCAAGTAATACATTTTGTCATCCGCACAATCTGCATCACACTATGTTCAAAATCTTGATGTTATAGCCATGAAGGAAAACGAAGAAAGTACCTAGCCCTCTCAAAAGCTTCTAGTTTAGAGGAAAAGGGGGGTTGTAAAAGTAGAATGTGTTCTAAAATAAGTGACATGGGAATGAATAAGAAAGAAAAATTGGAAGCACCAAGATACTCTTGAGTAGGAGCAGGGATCAATGGGGCATGGTATTGATGAGATCATGTAAACACTAATGTCAATGATGACCAAATATCTGTCATGCACTGAATGGGAAAATAGCAATTCAGTCTAAGTGCGCTAAAGAGTGTTCTTAATCTATTCCTGAGAACCACAAAATGAGCACTTACGGGCCGCCTGCCCATGCTTGGGGGCTGCCACAGTGGCTTCCATCCAGAGGCAGGAGGCAAGGCACCCCAGCAGCCTAATCTCCGGCTCTACCCACGGGACTAGACCGGTGCCTGTGCTTGGAGTCTACCACTGTGGCTTCCATCCCAGTGTTGAGAACCAATGCACCAGAGTCTCCTGCTCCATCTGCTGGACCAGGAAAACCAGGTCCCATCTCTGGACTGCCTGCCTGGACCTGGGCTCTGCCACTGAGGATTCCATCCCTGTGGGTGCGGCAGGAGCCAAGGTGCCCCCATAGTTTCCTGCTCCACCCACGGAACTAGGACTAGCCTGACTGCCTGTGCATGGGGCCTACCGCTGTGTCTTCCATCCTACTATCAGGAGCAAACTCACTCCCAGCATCCTAGTCTTCTGCTCCACCCACATGACTAAGACTATCGTGCCTGACTCCAGGCCACACTCCTGTGTCTGGGGTATACCACTGGGGCCCCCATCCATCCCAGTTGGATCCCAAGCACCCCAGCATCCTAGTCCATTTTTCCTCCCACGAGACCAGGAAGTGGAGAGCTACCAGAACTGTGAACTTACCTACACCCACCAGGAGAGGAAGAGGCACCCTCTGGAACTCACTGCAAGAACAAATGGGAAGGAGACAATATGAAAGCACAAGTAACAACAGAAAAACCAATAAGACACCGCTGAGTCCAGAGACCCTACACCAACCAGACTGGAACACCACCAACACAAATTAACCAGAAGAGAATGACATAAAAAACAACTTCATGGAAATGATAAAGGCCCTCAAAGAGGATATGGGAAAATCCTTTAAAGAGATGGAAGAAAAAACAATCCAAAAAATTCAAGAAATGGAGCAAAAGACTAAGCAAAAATTCCAAGAAACAATTCAAACAGGGCTGAAATTAGAAATAGAAAAAATAAAAAAAACACAGTCTGAAGGAATGCTGGAAACAAAAAAAAACTGGGAAAACGGTCAGGAACTACAGATGCAAGCATAACCAACAGAATACAAGAGATGGAAGAGAGAATCTCAGGTGTTGACGATACACTAGGAGAAATGAATTCATCAACCAAAGAAAACTCTAAGTCCAACAAATCCCTAACACAAAATATCCAGGAAATTTGGGACACCATGAAAATACCAAACCTAAGAATAATAGGTATAGAAGAAAGTGAAGAAACCCATCTCAAAGGGCCAGAAAACATATTCAACAAAAAAATAGAAGAAAACTTTCCCAACCTAAAGAAAGACATGCCAGTGAAGGTGCAAGAAGCTGCTTACAGAACACCAAATAGAGTGACCAAAAAAAATCCCCTCGACACGTAATAATCAAGACCCCAAACATACAGACTAAAGAAAGAATATTAAGAGCAGCTAGGGAAAAAGGCCAAGTTACATATAAAGGCAAAAGTATCAGAATTACACCTGACTTCTCCATGGAAACTATGAAAGCCAGAAGGTCCTGGACAGATATTCTACCAACATTAAGAGACCACAGATGCCAGCCAAGACTGCTATACCCAGCAAAGCTTTCAATCAATATAGATGGAGAAATCAGGATATTTCATGACAAAACCAGATTCAAACAATACATATCCACTAACCCAACCCTACAGAAAATTCTAGAAGGAAAACTCCAACCCAAGGAAGTTAACTACAACCAGAAAAACATATGCAATAGATAATCCCACTTTACCAACAAGCAAAAGAAAAAGTGGTGGAAATCCACATACAATTCACCAACAACAACCACTCCAAAACAAACAAGAATGAACTATCAATGGTCATTAATTTCCCTCAATGTAGATGGTCTTAACTCGCCCATAAAAAGACACAGATTGCCTGGCGGTGGTGGTGCACACCTTTAATCCCAGCACTCGGGAGGCAGAGGCAGGCGGATCTCTGTGAGTTCGAGGCCGGGCTAGACCGATAGCCTCCAAAACAATACAGAGAAACCCTGTCTCGAAAAACCAAAAAAAAAAAAAAAAAAAAAAAAGACACAGATTAACAGAATGAATTCGAAGACAGAACCCATTCTTCTGCTGCATACAGGAAACACACCTCATCTTCAAAGACACACGTTATTTCAGAGTTAAGGGTTGGGAAACGATTTTCCAATCAAATGGACCCAAGAAACAAGCAGGGGTAGCAATCCTAATATCTAACAAATTAGACTTTAAACTAAAATCAATCAAAATAGATGAAGGAGGCTACTTCATACTCATCACAGGGGAAATCAACCCAGATGAAGTCTCAATTCTGAACATCTATGCCCCAAATACAAAGCATCCACTTTCCTAAAAGAAACATTACTAAAACTCAAAGCACATATAAAACCTCACACAATTGTAGTGGGAGACTTCAACACCTCACTCTCACCACTAGACAGAACCACAAGACAGAAACTTAACAAGGATATGAAGGATCTAATAGATGTTATGACCCAATTGGGTTTAACAGACATATATAGAACATTCTATCCAAACACAAAAGAATTTACTTTCTTCTCAGCTCCACACGGAACCTTCTCAAAAATGTTCGACCACATGCTTGGCACATAGCAAACCTCAACAGCTACAAAAAAATTGGAATAACTCCATGTATCTTATCAGACCATCATGCTTTATAGTTAGAATTAAACAATAACACAAATTGCAGAACCCCTGCAAACTCATGGAAATTGAATAACACACAATTGCACCATGCCTACGTCAAAGAAGAAATAACAAATGAAATTAAAGACTTCCTAGAATTCAATGAGAATGAAGACACAACATACCCAAAATTATGGGACACTTTGAAAGCTGTGCTAAGAGGAAAGTTCATAGCACTAAGTGTCCACATGAAGAAACTGGATAATAGTCACACTAGAGAATTAACATCACAACTGAAAGCTCTAGAACAAATAGAAGCAAACTCACCCCACAGGAGCAGACTCCAACAAATAATTAAATTGAGGGATGAAATCAATAAAGTGGAAACTAGGAAAACAATACAAATAATCAATGTAACAAAGAGTTGGTTCTTTGAGAAAATCAACAAGATAGACAAACCTTTGTCCAAACTTACCAAAGGGCAGAGTATGAACATGCAAATTAACAAATTCAGAAATGAGACATAACATGGACAATGAAGCAATCCAGAGAATCATCAGGTCATATTTTGAAAAGCTGTACTCCACAAAATTTGAAAATTTAAAGGAAGTGGACAATTTTTTGGTTATATATCACTTGCCACAATTAAATCAAGAGCAGATAAGCAATTTAAATAGTCCTATAACACCTAAGGAAATAAAAAATGTCATCAAAAGCCTCCCAACCAAAAAAAGCCCAGGCCCAGATGGCTTTAGCGCAGAATTTTACCAGAAATTCAAAGAACAGCTTATACCAATTCTCCTCAAAGTATTCCATGCAATAGACTCATAATGGTCTTTTCCAAACACTTATTATGAGGCTTCAATAGCATTGATACCCAAGCCACACAAAGACACAACTAAGAAAGAGAACTTGAGACCAATATCCCTCATGAACATTGATACAAAAATATTCAATAAAATACTGGCAAATCAGATCCAAGAACACATCAGAAAACTCATCCAACATTATGAAGTAGGCTTCATTCCATAGATGCAGGGATGGTTCAACATATGAAAATCCATCAATGTAATCCACCATATAAACAAGCTGAGAAACAAAAATCACATGATCATCTCACTAGATGCTGAAAAGGCCTTTGATAAAATCCAGCACCCCTTCATGATAAAGGTCTTGGAGAGATCTGGGATAACAGAACATGCCTAAACATCATAAAAGCTAAATACAGCAAACCAACAGCCAACATCAAACTGAATGGAGAGGAACTCACTGCAAATCCTCTAAGATCAGGAACAAGGCAAGGCTGTCTCCTCTCCCCATACCTCTTCAATATTGTACTGGAAGTTCTAGATAGAGCAATAAGACAACAAAAGGAGATCAAGGGGATACAATTGGAAAGAAAAAAGTAAAACCTTCACTATTTGCAGATGATATGATAGTTTACATAAGAGACCCAAAAACCTCTACCAGGGAACTCGTACAACTGATAAACACCTTCAGCAAAGTGGCAGGAAACATCATCAACTCAAGAAAATCAGTAGCCCTACTATAAAAAGCCGATAAAAGGGCTGAGAAAGAAATCAGAGAAACATCACCCTTTACAATTTGGGGGAACAGGAAGTTGAGGGGGTGGGGGTAGAATAGGGGGAAGAGGGAATCATAGGATCGAATACAGATCAGGCACCAGAGCGACCTCGAGTGATCTAAAGGGATACCACCAATTGGCAAGCTAAGCAATAGTGGAGAGACCACCTCGAATGCCCATTCCTGATAATGAACTTGATGTCTATAACCATCCGGGAGCCTTCATCCTGTGACTGATGGAAGCAGAGGCAAACACACAACTAATCACTGAACTGAACCCAAGGAACCCAGTGACAGAGAGAGAGGAGTGATGAGCAAATTGGCAAAGAATGGGCTGGCAAAACCAGCAGAGACAGCTGATCTGAACAGGGGAGAGCTCTTGGACCCCAGACTGACAATGGGGAGGCCAGCATGGGACTGATCTGGACCCCCCAAATGTGAGTGTCAGCGAGAAGGCCTGGGCAACCTATGGGGCCCTGAGCTGTGGATCAGTGTCTGTCCCTGGTATACAAACAGTCTTCCTGTGCCTATAGCACAAAGAGGGATGCTCTCTCAGCCTGGACTCTTAGGGGAGTGCCTGGACCCTACCCAGAGTAAAATGACAGACTCTGATATCCCCTATGTGGAAGGATTTGGCAATAGGGTGGGAGGGTGGGGGGGAAGGGAAGTGCGGGAGGAGGGGAGGGAGAGGGAACTGGGATTGACATGTAAAACAAGCTATTTAAAATTAAAATAAAAAATGATTTAAAAAAATACCTGGGGGTAATGCTAACCAAACAAGTGAAAGACCTGTATATCAAGAACTTTGAGTCTTTAAATAAATCAATTAAAGAAGATACCAGGAAATGGAAAGATCACCCACGCTCTTGGTTAGGTAGGATCAATGTAATAAAAATGGCAATCCTGCCAAAAGCAATCTACAGACTCAATGCAATGCCCACCAAAATCCCAGCACAATTTTTCACAGACCTTGAAAGAACAATTCTCAACTTTATATGGAAAAAAAAAACAGAATAGCCCAGACAACCCTGCTCAACAAAGCAACTTCAGGAGGCATCACCATCCCTGACTTCAAGCTCTACTATAGAGCTATAGTCCTGAAAACAGCTTGGTATTGGCACAAAAATAGACAGGTAGACCAATGGAATCAAATTGAAAGCCCTGAGATTAATCCACAAACCTATGAACACCTGGTTTTCCTCAAAGAAGCTATAATTATACAATGGAAAAAAGATAGCATCTTCAACAAATGGTGCTGGTATAACTGGATATTGGCATGTAGAAGACTGCAGACAGATACATGTCTATCGCCATGCACAAAACTTAAGTCTAAATGGATCAAATACCTCAACATAAACCCAGCCACACTGAACCTGCTAGAAGAGAAAGTGGGAGGTACCCTTGAGTGAATTGGTATAGGAGACCGCTTCCTTAACATAACACCAGTAGCACAAATACTGAGATCGACAATTAATAAATGGGACCTCCTGTAACTGAGAAACTTCTGTAAGGCAAAGTACACAGTCAGCAAGACAAAAAGGAAGCCCACAGAATGGGAAAGGATATTCATTAACCTCACATCTGACAAAGGGATGATCTCCAAAATTTACAAAGAACTGAAGAAGCAAGTCTCCAAAACACCAAAGGATCCAATTAAAAAATGGGGCACTGAACTAAACAGAGAATTGTCAATAGAGGAGTATAAAATGGCAGGGAGACACTTGAGAAAGTGTTCAACATCATTAGCCATTAGGGAAATGCAAATCAAAGCAACTCTGAGATATTATCTTACTCCTATCAGAATGGCTAAAATCAAAAACACCAAAGACAATATGTGCTGGAGAGGATGTAGAGAAAGGGGAACATTCCTCCACTGCTTGTGGGAGTGCCAACTCGTACAGCCACTATGGAAATCAGTATGGAGATTCCTCAGGAAAATGGGACTCAGTCTACCACAATACCCAGCAATTCCACTCAGGCATATACCCAAAAGACACCCATTCACACAACAAGGATGTCTGTTCCACAGCGTTCATAGCAGCATTATATGTAATAGCTAGATCCTGGAAGCAACCTAGATGCCCCACAACTGAAAAGTGGACAGAGAAAATGTGGTACATTTACACAATGGAGTACTACTCAGTGAAAAAAACAACGGAATCTTGAAATTTGCAGGCAAATGGATGACACTAGAGGAAACCATCCTGAGTGAGGTAACCCAGACACAAAAAGACAAACATGGTATGTACTCACTCATTTGTGGATTTTAGACATGGATCAGGGGAGTGTCAACCTACAATCCCAGTTCCAATGAGTCTGAGAAACAGGGGGATTCCCAAGAGAGATGCATGATACACCAGAGAAGTGGAATGAGGCAAGATCTCCTCAGCAGATTGGGAACATCAGGGGAGAGGAGAGGAAGCCAGGAAAAAGGAAGGGGAGAAGAAGGCATGGGGGGCAAGAAGGTTTTGTCGAGGTAAGAATAGAGGAGAGCAGGATAAGAGATTGAGTCATTATAGGCTCCAGAGATCTACAACGATAACACCAACTGGCAAACTAAACAATAGTGGAGAGACTATATTAATAGCCCCTCCTTGATGACAAGTTTGATGACTACCCTATATGCCATCCTAGAACCTTCATCCATTGACTGATGGAAGCAGAGACTGATACCCACAGCTAAACACTGAACTGCACTCCTGGAACCTAGTGACAGAGATGGAGGAGTGATGAGCAAAGGAGTCAAGACCATGATGGTGAAACCCACAAAGACAGCTGACTGGATAACGGGGAGCTCTTGAATCCCAGACAGATGCCTGAGAGGCCAACAGGGGACTGATCCAGACTCCATGAATGTAGTCTCAATGAGGAGGCCACAGAAATCACTGGGGCCTTGGGTAGTAGATCAGTGTTTACTATGGTTTATGAATGATCTTTGGGAGCCCATTCCAAATAGAGGGATGCTTTCTCAGCTTGGACACATGGGGAAGGGCCTAGGTCCTGCCCTGGATGAAATGACAGACTTTGGAGATCCCCCAAATAGGGCCTCACCTTCCATGGGGAATGATGTGGGGATTGGGTGGAGGGCTGGGGAGCCTGATGGAGGAACAAGGGAGGAAGGATGGGAGAGGGAGCTGGGATTGACATGTGAAGAATTCATGTTTCTAATTTAAATATAAAATTAAAGAAAAAAAAAAGAACGGCAAAATGAGCCAGTAAAAGCAGAGTGGAGCCTACAGCCCAACAGTGTTTGCCCTTTACAGCAACAGGATCTTCTTGATGCAGCAAAATCAGGGTCTGTTGTAGCAGCAAATGACAGTTCATGAGCACCAGCGCCCTAATCAGTGCCACTGCACAAGAAATGAGCCCCCAGCTGACCAATTAACCGGAACCGTTGATGGGTACCTTATTTCTAAACTGTGTATAGGAAACAAATATCTGTTACCTAGATACCATCTGACCAAGAATGATTTGTTTCAGCAGCTCTGATAGGCTGATGGTTATCACCATGGTCCTAAGCACAAGGCCTAGGATTGGTACTCAGGATCCACGATTTATAAGCCAAACCTCCATGCTCAGTCTTAGGCTCATTAAAAGATATGTTTTCATTGCCGGCGTCTTTTAATCCATTTTAGGCCAAGAACAAAACTAGATTTCCATTTTAGAAAGCACATCTCTTCCTGCTCTTTTCTTTCTGTTCTCCTGGCAACAAGCTCAGCTGTAAGACTCCGGGAGAAAATTGTTATAAGGAGAACAACGACAGGAGAGTTACCAAAGTGAATATTCTGCAACAGCAAAAAAAAATCTTTTAAGTCTGACGAGGCAGTGAAGCTGTGCGCTCAGAGCTTGCTACCAGGCAACAGTGCCCAGAACCTCTTCAGGGTTAACTCTGGGCACAGCTGTTTGAAGCCTGCCAGCAATTAGAAATCTTTCTCTCTCACAGACAAATCATTACTGGATTTCATCACGGAGAAAGTATCAGCCACTTAGGAGAAGCATTTGGGATGTTAGCACGGCTATGAAACAACTGTCACTAAGTCAGTGACACATCAGGCAGAGCTTAGCGGTATCCTTGTGAGGAGACTGTCTCCTCAAGAACAAGCTCAAGGAAGAGCTGTGGGTCACTCTCCCTGGAGAATGATTTAGATTAATCCTTTAAAGCTTAGCAAATGCAGGAATCGCCTACATAATTGCTGAGAACTTCCCGAGGGCCCCTTCAGAGAGGGCTGGGGTAAGATCTGTACAGTCACGGGGGATGCTAAGGTTGCTGAATAAGGAAGGAATATTTGGAATCCCTAATCTAGATGCAGCTATGCCTGAAATATATCTGCATACTCGGTTAATTGGATTCTATTTACTGGAGAGTTTGAGTTTTACAAGCTATTAGCTACTTGCTGTAAAGTCCCAAGATTGTCAATGGACACTTGAACTTTATCACTGGTAATGGTTAACACACACTTTTTGCTTGCCTGGCAACTTACAGACACGGAATATTCCATGCTCCTCAGAATCCAAGTGGTAGGTATCATCACGACCACACTTTCTAGTTGACTAGGTAATGAAACAGCCCTTGGAAGTAATGTGTGTCTAGGTGGTGAATCTGCTTCAGAACAAAGCCAAGAAAGAATCTGGATCTCCTACAGCAGGGTTTCCAAAATTTCATGAACTTGTAAATCACCTGGAAACCTTGTTAAAATGCAGAAAACAGTACTACAAAATATTTTAATGAAGTTGTATTATCATATCCATAATGTTGTTAATATTTCTCAAATAGTGGCAAGAAACTATGAACATATTGAGTCGACCAATATAGATCATGCATAACTCATACAAAACTAAGGTTTGGACACAGTAACAATTATTTGATTATGTGAAGAAAAAGATTTCACAGATAGACTATAATAAGAAACATAATTTATTTTTGACTAATAGAAAATTATATACCATTTTTAGTCAACGCTAAGAATCTCAGACTCTTTGGTCTCAGTATGCAATGAAAACAGAAATATTATTATCTTTCTGGTGAAAGCAAGACCCAGCAAGTAGCCCAATTTACACTGTGCACATTATGCTTAAATCTGAGTTACTTTACACCAAGAATTTATATATTATTTTCCTCTATGAATTTACTTGAAGATGCATCTCTAAGAACATTCTATTTGGTTTATATTTATAAAGTTACTAAATCCTACATTTATTTCAAGAAGTTTTTTACTTTAAAACATATCTCTCAAAATATTAGCTCATATTATATAATACATTTTTAAGCTATCACAGAAGAAAAAAATTGAAAATCAAGGGTATATGACACTGAAATATTGTTACAAAGGTAATGCTGAGTTTCTGGTGCCTTTTAGAAGAAGCTCTTCTTGGCTTTGGTATTCATCATTTAATTAGAGACTGCTTTGTCAGGGTATTTTTCACTGCAAATGGAAATGAAGCAAAGACACTGAGGACTCCACTTTCCTCTAGTTAACATTGTTGGTCACTGGAATAAATTCATCACCACTATTCAGTCTTAATCAGTGGGTTCTTTCTACACCTCTCGTTGCCTGAAGGCTTGGAGATTAGATATAGCTACCTTTTATGGTTGCCATGGAAACAACTTTACAGGCTGCTCTATATGGATTGTTTTTGTTTCTTTGCTTGGTGGTATTGGGTTTTTTCTTGGGAAGTTTGGTGATGGAGGTTTTCCTGTACTAAGAACACATTTTACAACTGAGTTACACCTGTGTCTCAATAAGTTAAAGGTTAAAACAGCCCCAACTTCATTTGGTAGCAGCTTTGAAAGGAATTGTTTCAGTTCATGAGCAGAAAATTTGGAGAAACCGGAATGTCAGCCCAAGGTCAAGTAAGGCATGGTAATAGCACAGAACTTAGTAGAGTGACTTGGAACAGCAGTTTGGGTTACTAGACGGGGTATTTCCAAGGTCCCTGCTTTCTTATGTCTATGTTAAGAAGCCTTTTCAGTTTCCTCGCAGAATTTAGCAAATGACCTGGAAGGTCTTATATTTTGTGAATTATTTTTTGCTGTACTCTGGGTACTCAGTTCTCATAGCATAGCTGACTATTAGACATGAAAACTTCATCCATCAATAAAGAACAAGGATGGTACATATGCAACCAGTGTACAAAATACCCACCCAGGAAAATTGATCTTGTTCCTGTTACAATCTGTCTTCATAACCTCCTAGAATCCAGGAGTCTTAACAGATACAGGATCGTCAAGAAAAGAAAAAAAAGAAATTCATCGCAATAAAATGTATTGCCAAGGGAAAAGTTGGAAAGAATGTATTTTAACTCGAATCTTTAAACTTGGGAGGGAAAAGCAAATAGCAACGTTCTTTGAAACACTTATCTTAATTTGCACAGTGAAATTTCCTCATAAATGTGGATTTTCCAGTTCCAGTATTTGTTCAGTAATCACACAGTTAAATCTTAACCTTTCCTATATGTAAGTTAAGTATTAAACAAAATAGAGCACAGGCAATCTATTTAAAATAATCAAGAAATGATTTGTGTTTTCAACATAGAGCAACTATTGAGGGAATTCCACATATGTAAATGAAATGTGAAATGTGCTCATCTCATAGTGACCACTGGGTAATAAGAACATAGTGAATGAGCATCTAGAATGCATTGCCTGTGATCTCTCAATACTTTCTGTTTTCAGGTTAGAGATGAGAGAAGCTGAAACTATGTGTTAATAGGTACATGCTATCCTTTGGAGTAAAATATCCATAATTGTTGTTGGACTCCTTGCCTGGTATTTTAAACTCTTTTAAAGTCTACTGTAGTGTTATAAAGTATTTTACATATTTTAAAAATCTATCATCTAAATACATTCTGACACTTATTTTATCAAAGTGATTTTAAGCCAATTTTAACATTTTATTCCATTACTTGTCCAGTTCACAAGTTAAATAAAATGCTGTGACAAATTTTCATCTTTTACTTGTATGAAAGTCATCATTTTAGCATTTTAATTGCACTAGACATAAAATATCCTAGCAGTCATGTACTGTGGCCACCTCGAAGAATGTCCTTCACCAAATTTTTTTCCCTTGTAGACCCATTTTTCTCCATTGTGGAGAATCATGTTCAATCAATCATGATGGAAATCATCCTAAATTTCACTTCTGCTAGCATCAATGTCCAAAGAAAATTTATAAGCATCTCTTTATAAGTTATAGGCAAAATGGCATGTCCAGAGTTGACATATTTTGAGCAATGGTAGAAGCCATAGGACTTTGTTAAAATTGACATGAGCGTCAACAAAGAAAATGTTGCCGTGTTGCTGCAGAATGACTTGTTTCTCTTAGTTTTTTGCCTCATTTTAGCAGCTTCTGACTTTGACCTGTTTTTAAAGTTATAAATATTTTATGTATGAAAATTTAAACTAAAAATTAAAATAAGATGTACATGTATGTGTATATATTCTTGGTTTATAACAGACATGATATAATTCTTAAACTACTGCTTCTGTGGTGTGTCTTCAATTAATATGAATTTTAGTCCTCATCATAGATCTCTTAGCCAAGGCACTTTCATAATATAAGTGAAATGAGTTTCAAATGAGTGAAATACACTCTTTAATTATTTTTTGGGATGTGTGTGTGTGTTGTGTGTGTGTGTGTTTGTGCATGCCTCAGTATGCAGGTGGAAATCAGATAAAACTTGCACATGTTGATTCTCTCCACCATGTGTCTTTTCCTTCACACAGAGAGCCATTTCACCAGCCCACACTTTCTAAACTACTCAATTCACATGAAAGGATAACTGAAAGTTGTAGAATTTCCATGCATTTTATATTATCCATCCGACAATGTACTAATGGTACTAAGTGCGATGACCAACAACATCTCCCGTCATTTTTGTGTGTGAGCCTGACTTAACATTGGTGTCACAGATCCCCATTGCAGCAGTGAATACATTGGGCTCCACAATTAACTGTTTGGTTCTAATTTGGTAGAGAATGCTGGGAGAAAGTCCAATTCCTTGCTGTCAGACCTGCATGAAAGCTATCACCAAACAGCTGAGGTCTATGAAACAACTAACGTGTTTGGTGTGCTCTGAAGTGGAGAACCCCAGTCTGAGCTAGAGAAAAAGGCAGGCAGTGGGAGACCAGATGATATGTGACAGATGGGATGTTCCGTATTTCTTTTTTGTACTGTACTTAGCTCACCCAAACGCTGCTGCTGCTGTTCTCACTATTTTAAGCCATAGATCTCCAAATAGTTTCTGGCATGCTGTCCTCAGCCCAGAACCTTATAAAAACTCAGCATGGGGGAATATTGGCTTTATTTTACTTCTCTGTAAGTCTGGTGATTAAAAAAAAAGGAAGAATCAAAATAGAATCATGCTGAGGCCTGTAAGCTGAAGAATGTAAAAACAAAAATGAAGCTACATATCTGCTGAATCTGCTGAGGATCCTCAGGGAGCAAGCACACCACTCAGCTGCCTCCTAATACTTGAAGCTCCTGACACGGGCGGGACACAGTGTGGTTAGCTGAACATCATTCCCCAAGCAAGTAACTAGAGCAGTTAGAGTCGAAATCTTTGGATCTTTGCTGAATATGGTCAGTGCATATGTAAAATGCTCAGTACCCAACCCAGGGGTATTAGATGTCTGTTACTACTGGAGCATGCCTCTACAATGCCCTTCTTGATGAAATTCATTCCTTTTCATGGAACTTTAAGAAAATGAAGTTACTCTTAGTCTGTTTGCCACTTATCACTGGGCCCATCAAGAACACATCCTGGGTCCTTTCCTTTCAGCTAAAACTGCCTGCTGCAGGCTGAACATGCCCAGAGGAGATTCTGTTGCTCCATTTAACTTCTTAAAGATATTCCATGAATTTGAGCTACTGTGTTCCCAAATGTGTATTATCTTTGAGTATTGGATTATTGCCTTAAATTGAGCATGCTCAGGACTGTACTCCTAAGGACACAAGTTTGGGCATCGCCGATCTGATATCTTATGGTCCTAGCTCTTGCTGTTGGATTTCTCATAAAATTTCAAACCTTCTACAAAGCTCCACATCTCTCTAAGGCAATGATTCTCAACCTTCCTAATGCTGTTATCCTTTAATACAGTTCCTCCTGTTGTGGTGATCCCAAACCTAACTATTATTTTCATTCCAATTCATAAGTGTAATTTTGCTACTCTTATGAATCAAATATCAGTGTTTTCAGATGGTCTTATGTGAAGGGGAAGTTTGACTCCCAGGAAGCCACAGCCTACAGGCTGAGAACCTCTGCTCTAGGGTTTATCTACTCCATAGCTTCAACTTCCCAAAAACCAGGTACTAAAGCTCATGAACCACATGGTACAGGTTATCAGGGCCTCCTCTCCCTACTCCCTAACTTTGCTTCCCCCTGGATAAGCCAATTTCATTCAAAGTATCAAGTTGTGAGCACTTCGTTGTTCAGAATATTCCACTGTTATTTTTCTTTCTTTTTAGATAAATTTTATTTAATCTAAAAATAATCTTATTTTACATATAATCCCAGTTCCCTCTCCCTGTCATCCTCCCATGCCCCCCAATAACCACCCCATCACATCCCCCATCCACTCCCCAGGGAGGGTGAGACCTCCTATGGCAGATTTGATCGTCAAAATCTGTCAATTTATTGGGGCACGGTCTAGTCCCTCCCCTATGTATCTAGGCTAATAGAGTGTGCCTCCATGGGGAATGGGCTCCCGAAGTCCATTTGTGCACTAGGTATAAATACTAGTTCCACTGCCAGAGGCCCTATAAACTGCCCAGGCCTCCTAGCTGACACCAGTGTTCAGGGGACCTGGTTTGGCCCTATTTTGGTTCCCTAGCTATCAGACTGGGGTTGTGAGGTCCCACTTGCTCAGGTCAGCTGTTTCTGTGGGTTTTCCAAGCATGGTCTTGACTCCTTTACTCATCACTCCTCCCTCTCTGAAACTGGATTCCAGGAGTTGGGCTGAGTACTTAGCTGTGGATATCTCCTTCTGCTACTGTAAGTTACTGGATGAAGACTCTAGGATAGCATTTACAGAAGGCATCATTCTCATTATAGGAGCAGGGCATTTAAGGTAGCCTCTCTACTATTGCTTAGATTCTTAGTTGGGGACATTCTTGTGAATCTCTGGACATTTCCCTAGTGTCAGGCTTCTCTTTAAACTTATAATGGCTCCCTCTATAAGGTATCTCTTTTCTTACTCTCCTCTATTCATCCTCTAACTCAGTCTTCCTGATTGATACCTCATGTTCTCCTCCCCCTCCTCTTCTCCACTCTTCTTTCTCCTATGCCTGCTACCACGCCACTTCCCCCCACCTCCACCCCCCCCCGAGTTCCCGATTTGTTCAGGAGCTCTTATTCTTTTCTCCTTCTCTAGGGGACCATGTGTGTATCACCTAGGGTCTTCCTTGTTTCCTAACTTCTCTGGAGGAGTGGATTGTAGGCTGGAAAACCTTTGTTCTACGTGTAAAATCCATACATCAGTGAGTACATACCATGTTTGTCTTTCTGTGACTGGGTTACGTCACTCAGAATGGTTCCTTCCAGTTCCACCTATTTGCCTGCGAATTTCATGATTTCATTGTTTTTTTCTGCTGAGTAGTACTCCATTGTGTAAATGTCCCACATTTTCTCTGTCCACTCTTCAGTTGAGGGGCATCTAGGTTGCTTCCAGGTTCTGGCTATTACAAAGAATGCTGCTATGAACATAGATGAGCAGACATCCTTGTATGAATGTGCATGTCTACATCCACAGCACCCTCATGCCAGATTCATCTTTTAGTTTTATTCAGCTTTTGAGTGATGGCCCTATTTTCCTTCTGATATTGAGAATTTCTGTGGTCTTCTTTACGTCCTGCACACTCCAAGAAGCTTGCTTTTTAATTTATCTTTCCAAACACCTGGAATTATTTTTCAATTTTCCAGGTGTCTAATTTCTATCATTTCTTTTCTTCTTTTTATCATGGATTTAATTTGCCCTTCTTTCATAGTTAACACAGGTGGAAGATTAGTGCCTGATTTTAGAACTATTTTAATATATGTACTTAATGCCATGTTTTCCAAAAGTATGAATTTTGGTACAAGCCTCTAATTAGTTATTGTCATTTTTTATTACAAAATATTTTTAAATTTGTCTTCATATTTCTTCTTTGATCTACATATTCTCTATAACTACTCAAACTTTGGTCCATTGGATATCAGATTGTTTCTTAAAATATTTTTATCATTTATTTAATGTTATCCTATGTTGCTTCCATTAAAAATGATTTTGAGTCACCTGATTAGATAGGACTGTGTTCGGGTTCTCCAGAAGAGCAGCAAGTACTCTGCCTCTGAGCAATCTGTCAAGTCCCTTAGCACAGTCTTAAGGCCATTCAAGGAGGTAACACAAAGTTTCATTGCTACAATCTGGAGATGTAACATGTGAGGAGAGTCTAAGAATTCCCAACACACATGCAAAGATAAATCTGTGCAGTGATGACTGTGTTAACTATTTTGTTTCTGATAATCCCACAACTGTGTTGTTTTTATATACCTGTAACTGAAGTAATTTAAAAGAAGAAAAGATACAATGGGATTCTTTATTGTAGAAAGTTCTTCCCATTTTCACTTCAATACACTTGGGGGTGATGTTTGTGAGACAGAACATTTTACTGAGGAGCCATGTGATGGGGGGAGTGACCTTGTGGTCATCCGGAAGGAGAAGGAGAACAGAGGGGAAAGAAAGGATACAGAAACAGGAAAAACGAGAAAGCTTCACAACAAGATACAATCCCTAAGGGGGTATCCATAGCATTCTACTGTGATTTTACATAGTAAAATAAACATATTTTATAATCTAAATACACCTCTAAAATATCCAGAAGTTTCCAAAATGTTATGAGCTAGAGACCAACTTCCAGGAAAGAAGCATGAAGGAAACATTTTTATTCAAATCATAACTATATATGTAGTTACATATGATTTTTAAAAGCACAATGGAAGAAAACATATCAACAACATGCAATGTCATTTATATAGTTTTCTTTTAAATCTTTCTGTAAAAGAGTGTCAGTTGCAGGAGCACTAAGCTCAGGACAGTTGTTGAGTATGCCTCCAGCAGCTGTCTCTGGATGGCTGTGGGTCTACATGGATTTGCAGTTCAGTTCTCTGTCTTTCAATTGCTACTTCTGTGAAATGATGATGTTGTGAAAGCTCCAGAGGTATCACTTTGCTGACCATGAGTTCATATGTAAAATACTTGGTACCGAATGCTGTAATTTATGCTGTAGTATATTCTTGATGTCTAGTAAAACACCTTATTGTTGTTGTAAATATAAAGACTAGGCTGCATTTTTCCTTAATTAAGATTTAATTAATTTTTAAAAGCACAATTAATTCAACAAGAAGCCATTTAAAATGTAAAACCATTGACTTGGGTTTAGGTGAGTTTTAGGTGAGTCTTTCCATTGAGAGGGGTTTTAAAAAAGTAGCACCTATTTCCTCTCAAATAAATTATGTTTTTTAAAAGGCATAGGAGGAGGCTTTGCCACAGAGGGGAAAGAAGAAGGTTGACAACCTTTTCTCTAAACTGTAACTTCCAGATATGTCACTTATCTGAAGTAGTGTTGATAATACTCCTAAGATGTTGAATTTATTGTAAAAGGTAGCATCTAAAGCAGACTGTCTCACAGGAGAAACATTCATAAAGTCTGGCACTTTGGAGGGGAAAACACAGACAGCAAAATGGCCCCCCTGGTATTCTCTTGTATGTTCTTGAATCACACTGTCGAAATGACAGCAGCTAGTCACATGTGCATACATAAATCTTAATTAAAGTTTAAAATTAGAATCTAATGCAATTAAAGAATCCCCTGGGTCGGGCAGTGGTGGCACATTCCTTTCATTCCAGAACTCGGGAGGCAGAGGCAGGAGGCTGTGAGTTCGAGGCCAGCCTGGTCTACAGAGCCTCCAAAGCCACAGAGAAACCCTGTCTTGAAAAAACAAAAACAAACACAAAAGAATCCTCTGCTTGCTTGCTAGCCACACTCAAGTGATCAATGCGTAGGTGAAGAGGAGAGCTTCATTTTGAGAGGAAAAAAAAAAGCATAGAAACACTGCAATTATTCAAAAAAAGTGCTAACAATATCCACAGTTTGATGGACTAGCAAAGAACAAAAAGTTGTCATCTAAGGATAATTGCATTGAGAATAACACAGATCTCCCAGCTTTAGGAGGGTGTGGAAGGCCAGCCTTTCTGTCTTCTACACAACTGAATACCAGCTTTCAAAATAACACCCATCAGATCCCCATGGGATTCAATTTTCTGCATGTGTCATCAGGTCTTTCCTTGCCAGGAAACTCACAGAATCTTTAGCTGCACCAAGGTTTCTAGGCTGACTACAAACCAGAAATAGAATCTGTCCATACATATTTATCATGGCCATCATTAAGAGTGAGTCAGCAGCCTTAGAAAAAGCAGCAGTCGAATGCCTTCCATCTATATTTCTGGAGTTTGATTTAGATCCTTTGTTCTTGTGAAAATAACTGGGGTATACTAATATAGTCTTGTTAGTGAATAGAAATCCAATTTAATTTTTACAAACACTCTTTTGGTAATCCAATTCGAATACAATTTTATACGAATAAAAGGTGGTAACTTCACTTTGAATCAGATTCAGTTTAGAAGCAAATGTGCTCTGTTTGTCTTACCTGGGTAAGAAAGGGTCTGGCTAAGGCCAGTGAGAGAATGAGGATCCACATTCAAAGGTCTCCACTCTGTTCCGACCTTGACAATTCTTCCCAAGGTTTGAAATCCACCCAGTACTTGCTGAGATGCTCTGGTATCAGATAATTATGCAACCATGTTTCAGTTTCTTTGTATCTGTTTATTATTTCCTTATGCAGCACTAGAGATCCAACCTACAGCTGCATGCATACAGTAACACTGAGCTAGATACCAACATTCCATTCAAAAACACCATTTCACCATTCCCTGAGTTGATAATTCTCTGCTTTCATGATGATGAATATTCTACATATCAACATTTATTCACTTTTTGTATGAGTCACATGTCAAGCTACAAGCATCAGTTCTTTCCTTCCTCCTTGGGGGTTTCTGGGATTGAACTCAGACAGTAAGGCTTGGTGGCAAGTGTTTTTACTTACTGAGTCATCTTCCAGACCCCTTGGTAAGGGTTATGTCTCCTTGGTTATAAATAATCACTAGGCCCGACTTTGGCTGGACTAAATAAATACATAAATGCCTTGACATTAACTTTCAATATGTGCAGCATCACATTAATATGGGAATTTGCATAGTGCCAAAAGGTTCACTACTTAGTCCAATAGAGGACACACATAAACTATTAATAAAACACTCGGGTTTTCAGATGGTCTAAAAAGGGCCAATTAGGGTTCAAAGGATGACTTTGTGAACATGCTTGTGGGCTGCTGTGCCCTGGAGTGATGTAACTTGTCATCAAACCCAGGAGAATCTCAGAACTGATGAAGGAAGCACGTACTCCTGTAGAGCACTATTGAGCTGTAATTTAACATCCATCACTGTCCTTTAGAATTAGAGGAGGCACAGGAGAGAGGGGTGATCTTCAGTCAGATCTTATTAAAACTATCAGATATTCCCCTCCATTCTAGCAAAGTTCTAAATTAAAGAAAAACTTCTTCAAATCCTTCCGAAAATATAACAACTCCTCCTTGAGGCAAATTTATTTTGTCTGACTTCACTAGGTTTGATCTGAAATAACTATCATTTGATACATGGTGACCAAGAACTCACAAAAAAGAAACAAATCCAAAATGAAGCCAAGCATTTGGAAGGTGGATTGGTGTTCTGGCTATGGAAGTAGTTGCCACTGTGGAGTTGTTGGGGCTACTATAGCCCTGGAGTGATTTTGAGAGAGAAGAAGGCAAAGTAGATTGCGGGGAGATGAGTAAGATTTGAAGAGGAGATCCTACTTTTCTAACCACCAATTACAGTTCAAGCAAAGCAGCTGCAATGCAGCTAAGGAGGCAAAGTGCACTGAGAAAATCACCCCTTACAAATATGCCTGCTCTCCAGCTGTTACATTCCATTCAAATGCCCCATCCTTGCTGTCTATCTTGAACATTTTCTCTTGACAGCTGCAGAAGCTCGGCTGGAGCTCAGATGAGTAAGAGAATGTATTATATGCAAGAAAACATAACATCATATTACATACATTCTCAATTTAGGAGAAATGGCAATGATTAAGTAACCATAATGAATATGTTGTAATAATTAGCACATGTTTCCATGGTATTAGAATCTGCATTCTTATATAATAAAATCCAGGCATTTTCTAGGATACAAGATGCATTTCAAGAAAATGGTGCATGTGCTACATTTACATATGTATCTGAAAACACCTTAGAAGTCCTTTCCCTAAAGATACTTAAAGGTCACTTCATAATGACTAGACTATTTGGAAATGGAAGAAAAGTAAAATTTGCACCTTTAGGAGTGATAGACATGTTTATGCTTCTTAGCTATTTCACATACGCACACACACAAATCATAAAGTAGACCATGCAGACCGTGCAAGCTAGCTGCTTTTACAAAGGATGATTCAGCTCCAGGAAAGAACCCTGTATGTCTCCAGTCTTCCAGATGAAAATAATGACACCAAGTATACCTGCCAGGTGACAATGACTACAAAGTGATTAATGTCACAGGGTTGAAAGATACCAATAAGGCCAGCATGTGTCAACTTGTGAATCTTACAAGAAGTGTGTGGTGGAAATCGTACATTTAATCCATTAGGTTAATGCCAAATTAATACATTTCATGGAACTTGAAGTCAATTTGCCTCTAAATTCCTAAACAGATTTTGTACTCTTGCTTTCAGAATAAACAGATTTCAAAGACTCTAGCCTGAATTTCAGGAGTTATTTGGGTGGTATTTATGTAATAATGAAGAAAATACACATTTTGTATTTTGCATATAAGACTGTCACCTGTTTATGGTTTAAACCATATTTTGTTCTTTGACGAATGTCTGTCTCTGCTATGAATTGAGGAGTAAGAATCTGTCAGAGTGAAGCATGGGCAAAGTTTGATCCTTCCACCTCTCTCCTGGTTAATAGGACCTGCATCAATGAGAAAGAGCAAGTGGGGTGAAGAGTTCAGAGTAAAAATATCACCATGGATAGGGATAGGTGCAGAACTGAAGGGGATCCTTACGCCGGACTCCTGACCTTACTGGGACACAGGCAGGTCTGCTCTCTGGCTGCCAGAGCATATCTTCAGTGGCCAGTCCTGGAGTCACAAAGCTGGCTGAACGTGCATGAGCTCCCCTCATCCCCCTTCATCCTTCCACAGGCTGCCTTATGTCGCCCAGGATGATGATGTGGCGTGATGTGCTATATCCACCTAGGAACTCTAACAGACATCTTCTCAATAGCAGGCATCTGATGCATTGGTTTCATTGCTCTTAAATAATAATAAAGCCTGCACTTCTGTGGAACTTGTCCCTACCCTGAATCTCTGTCCCCTCATACAAGACTTCTGATAAGGATGATGTACCCCTCTTTTAAAATCAGCTTTTGTGCTTGCCACTTTTTATGATCCATAAATTCCTCAACTGTGCATTAAGACCATCCCTGAAATCTCTGGGACTTGTAATTGTTTTCTTTTGCAACTTACATTATGATTGTTTGCTTCCTTAGTACATTTTACTATCAAATCTTTCTAGTGTCCAAATATCTCTTGGTCATTGATAATTTCCAAGAAATATTTACTGAATAAATTGTGTTTTGAATAAATAAAACCACGACCACCTTTACTAAAATAACACCTGTTTTAAATTTATTATGCAATCATTTCATTTGTCACTGGAGTGCATGTCTGGTTTACATAATCTGCTTCCCAAACTAGATTGTAAGTTTGTATTGTGTAACACTATTCCTGGGGAGGCATGGACAGATATCTGCTGGCTACAGGTGGGGGACCAATCTAACTAAAGATAGCAAAAAAGTCCAAGTGATGACTTTATTGGGTTTACTTACAAGAAAGACAAGACTCAGAGATAGCTACACCAGCAAGACCCCCGCCCCCGCATGGCTGACGGTCCACAAGCTAGTAATCTGGAGCACACGCCACTCACCTGGAAGGCAGCTCAGCAGATTGGAAAGCATCTCCATCGGTTGTTTGAGCATCTCTGTCTTTTCCAGACAGCTTAGTGACTTGGCTGGCCTGGGAAGCCTCTATACACTTCAGCTTGTCTGATAGTGTCTCTCAGCCATCAGTTGGGCTTAAGTAAGCTTTGGAAAATAGGACCTAATGATCCTGGTAATTTTCAGGAACTCTCTAAAGCTTGTGCGTTGTTATTTTCTAAAGCTTGTGAGTTGTTTGCTTCCAGAAATTAAAGAGTTTGCCTCCAACAAAGAATGCTCTGTCTCCCTTTAGAACACTCTGTGCCTAAAGGAATTACCCGGCAGGATAGAATGCTTTACCACAGAGGAATTTTTCTACACAACAATTGGTAAAAAGAAAACACTACATATTATTTTTGTAACATTGAATGAAAGGCTTGCACATGTTTACAGCTGAATGTTTTGTAATCAAACTAAATTGAAATTGTTTTAGAACAGAATGAGATAGAACTGAGCAAAACACCCTATATGTATCTTCAAGTATGATATTTGAGATAATATATTTTCATTATTTTAACATGATGCCTGCTTTCTTGAAGCATACTCAAACCCCATGGTGCTGTAAATACACTCAATGCTTCTTGGATGTTCATTAAGTCTATATCACAGCATAGAATGCATAAAAGAATTTGTGACAAAAATTTGTAAGTTAGTATGCACATTAGTAAGCCATATTGTCTGCAAGGATACTAAGCTTCTAAAACTTCAGTAAGAAAAAAAAAAAGTCATTCTTAGAGAATGTTCTAGTATCTCACTCAATCCAGTGAAAACTTAGTTATGCTGCAACCCTGTCCCCTCAACACATCCTTTTTTCCCCATTTCCTTGTTTATTTCATTCTTTGGCTCTTCACCCCTTGTCAGTGTGCCCTGCTCTGTGACACTGCTGCAGTCCCAGGGCCTTTCAAAGGCAGATTCACCCTCACTGCTCATTACCAGGCGTTTCCTGGAAGAAGTCTTGGTGAGGCATATGTGAAGGTTCCCGGGGAAAGGACTAAGGGTACTTTGCAGTTCTCATCTCTTCTGCAGCAGGGCCAAATTTCAAGGTTTGTAACTTGGAAATCACCTTTGATTGCCTTGGTGCCTTTGTGCCTGGAACACAGAAATTTTAACAATCTCTTGCCAATTTCCGAAAGATAATATTAGGTTCATCTTAACAAAACCTTTTGCTTTGTGAACTTCTGAATCAAATTCAGACTTTAGTTAAGCCTGCCCTTTTGAGACCGTACCTTCAGAAGTGCTTTTGGACTCCTCATTCCTCTGGCTTGGGTCTCTTTTTCACAGACAGTGTTTATCACTCTTTGCTAACTGAATGGGCTTCTTCGGGTCCATTATAAAGTCATTCTTATTAAAGAAACAATTCTGTAACTTAATTGAAATTACACTTAGCTAACAATCTAATGTAACACTTTGAATATATCGTGCTACTGATTTCCCCTGGAGTTTAGAAAGCTCCAATTTGGCTCCATTACAGTAAAAGAAAAAAAATACATGACAACATGGTGTCTGTAATAGAATTTTGAGTTGTAATCAGTTGATATTTGAAATATGACAATACTAAGAGGTGATAACCCATCATACTTGTGAATTCATAAATTTGTCTTTCAACTACAGATTAATACTTAAATTACTTCTTAAATCCCAATCAGGAAGAGAAAAGCAGTTTAATGTCATGTTTTGCTGAGGATGACATCCATGGGATGCCTGCCCTTTTCTAAATAGAAACAGAGAACAAAGGAGTGGATGAGCAGGGAAAGGGGCATGTGAGGTGGGGAGAGGACTGTGGGGGAGGAGTGGGGAAACTGTGGTAGCATGTAAAATAGGCAAATTAGTTATTAATAAAGAAGAAAAGCACAATTTACTACAAAGCTCTGCTTTTATTAGTAAAAGAATTTTAGTGGGTAATTTAATGTTTTCTGTGTGTATCTGTTTTCAGCTCTATTGTACAACAGGCATGTCTCTTACCAATTGCTTTTAGATCAAAAGTCCTTAGAATGAGTTTAACTCTTAATTTTGTAATTATAGTAAGAGAAGCTGAGTGGCAGTCCACAAGGCTGCAGGGTGTCAGCCTGTCCTCAGCCTCCATAGATAGAAGACTTCCTCAATATTGGCCAGGAATCTTCCTTTAACCCACTTCTCCCTGCCTGCCTGCTGCACTGTATCTCAGACTGGTAATAAAGCTAGTGTCATGTTTAGTTTGACAATAAAGCCACTAAGACTCTATGTAAACTTTCTTCTAATTATTAAAAGATTGGAAGGAAACATTTGAGTATAACTTCAACTGAAAACAAGTTTTTATGCTTGCTTCAATAGAACTATCTAGTGGTATAATCCCTTTTCAGTTTATTTGGAGATGGTAATGAGAGCACAGTCATTGTGTCTGACATGAATTTATGGGCTGAACAGCTGTTCCTGCTGAAGCATTTAGAGACTTTCTCAGCTGATGAGTTGCCGTCTCCACCACAAGGGATGCCTTAAACATAATCATAGCACAGCTGTAGTCACAAAGGGTTCTGATTCGCCACAATATTTTAAGTTGCTTCTCAGGCCTCAATCAAGATAGTTTTAAGCGATAGAGTCTATGCTTTTGTGCACAATCATTTATTTGCACCTTTGGCATAATATTCACGGTTACCATATTGTACCCCTTGGAGATTTAAACTATGCCTTCAGGTTATAATTTTTCTTATTTCTGAAAACACAACATTTGAGAATTGAGAAACTCAAAATGAGTACTAAAATGCATGTTTTGGACAAACTAAGAAAGCATTTTAACTACTGTCTGATACAAAAATATCTCCACTTGCAACAACTGTGTCTTGGTTTTCTCATTCCATAAACATTAGTGTGAGAGCTAAGAGGCAACAGCCACTGTCACATTTAGTGCTGGATATCAGATAACATCGTCTGCTCCACACGCTGTTTCTTACCTACTGAAGAATGAGAACAAGGTAGGGACCCAAAACAGGGAAATGCACCAGAAAGGAACAGGCAACTCCCTTCCGAGAATCAAACTTTAAATTTCCCTTCTTAAACCTAAAAGAAACACAGAATGTTGAGGGCTTTAATTGTACACCCAGTTGTGGCCCTGACAACGGTTGCTAAGAATATGAACACCTGCTCTTGCCCATACAATTTTACTGGTAGATTTCCAAAAATAACAAGTCATTTAAACATCAGCACCTCCTCAGACATGAGCTTTTTCAATTTGTTCTGTCTTCACATTTTTACTCATCCTTTGATTTGGGAAGACGTAGACAGTTTTCTAGCATCCCAGACCATCCATGTTTGCAAAGAACAAAAAGTAAAAAATAGTCAGATGACAAACCGCATTTGTGTTTTCAGTGACTATTTTCAAACAACTTTAAAAATACCTGAAGGCCAGCAAGGAAAACAACAGCCTGATTCCCAGTTTAACCTTCTGTATTCTGAGACACACTTCAAAACACAGTAAAAAATAGGGTGAAGTTCCTTGTGGTATGCTTCTTGACCATGGTAGAGAAAAAAAAGAGTCCTAAAGCTGTTAATAATTGTTTGTTTTCTTTTTTGGGGGGGCTGTTGTTTATTTTGTTTTAGGTTGGAAATTTGAGACTCAGTCTTTCATCAATCCTCAAAAGAAAGTAGATAAGGCAGGAGGCAAGGGCACCACACATAATCCTTTCTGACTAGTCCTAACAAATAAAGACGCGAAAAAACAAATCCAAATATGTCTTTAGTTTTAGTGTATCTGCATGGTTTCTTTTACGCTGTTGTATTTTGTGTTGTTTCATTCTATATAACTAGGTCAGAAAAGAATCCCTGGAACTGAAGTTACAGACGGTTGTTAAGTCACATGACAGTTCTGGGAGCTAAACATGGGTTCCCTGAAAGAGCAGCAAATGCTCTTAACAGTGATCCACCCCCGCAGCTCTCACTGTGCCATTGTAAGCTTGAAATTGGAGCCCCTGTATAAAATAGAGGGATCTTTGAAGACTCATCTAGCACTCTGGAAAATGACCCGATTTCGGAACACCAAGATGAGTGTAACATACTACTCTATGTTTCATATTACCGTGATCCTGGACTCTCTGTCCGACTTCTTAGGGCTAGCATGTACAGTCTGGGGCTTTGACAAGAGAATCAATCACACAAGTGAAGCAGAGGAGTTGAGTTAATTTGAATGATCGTGTGTGTATGTGTGTGACGCATTTATATAATCATCTTGGGTTAATTTAAGTGGGTGTATATGGAGATACCAAATATCTTCATCTGTTGAGAGCACATTTTGTTTGTTTCTTGAGGTTTCAGTGAAATGTATATTTAAGATAAGTTCTTATGGAATACATACTAGTAACTAAAGACATTAAGTTTATCAACCTTAAAATAACAGAGTTCTGAATTATATGATGATTAACAGTTTGTATTACCTGTTTAATTCTTTGCATATAGTTGTATAATTTGCAAACTTATTTGTGCTTAGTTGTATAATATAACTTTCTTTCAA
Organism: Mesocricetus auratus; assembly: GCF_017639785.1. Lineage (NCBI taxonomy): Eukaryota > Metazoa > Chordata > Mammalia > Rodentia > Cricetidae > Mesocricetus > Mesocricetus auratus. The sequence goes on along the minus strand of NW_024429193.1, from coordinate 73,384,542 downwards.
TTAAGAAAGCTTGCAATCCTTTCAGTTTGGGATTTAATAATTCAAAGTTTGTTTTTCAAGCATGCAACTTCAATAGCTTCTGAGGCATTGTTCCTTCAGCCAAATCTGGGCTGAATTTGAAACTCCTCACTCTCAGCTTCCTGGAAAGGCAAGGCTAGTATGTCATAAAGACTGTTCTATTGAGGTACTGGTACTGCTGACAGTTGATAGAATCGCATCATTATTTTGTGGCCTGGAGCAAGTCATTTTATATTTTCCTATCTGTTCTCCTTGGAAAGATGACTGTCAGTGTATGTTCATGGATGGAGAAGTTGTAAGCAGCTATGGAACTTTTCTTGAGACAACTTTGTATTTCCCTAAAAGAATTTTATGACGTGTATGTGTGTGTGTGTGTGTGTGTGTGTGTGTGTGTGTGTGTGTGTGTGTTTTACTGGCTATTTGACTAGAGCAAAAATGAAGAGGGATGAGTGAGCAAGTATCTCTATAGTGAAACTTAGAGTCCTCTGAGTGTATGTTCAGGATAGCTGGGTCATAAGGTTCATCTATATTTACCCTCTGAAGGTTAAAAAAATTCTCATAGTTGTAACTTCCACAAATAATGAATAAGTGTTCTTTCTTGCACCAGCATTAATTTTCATTTGTTTTCTTCATTTTAGCCATTATAAGTGAGATAGGATGTCTAGACATAGTTTTGAAATTCATTTACCTTATAGTTAAAAATATTGTGCATTTATTTTCCAAGACATGATTTCTCTGTGTAGCTTTGTAGACCGGGCTGGCTTCAGACTCATAGAGATCTGCCTGCCTCTACCTCCGGAGTGCTGAGATTAAAGGCGTGCGCCACTACCACCTGGCTTAAAAAACGTATTTATTAACCATTGGTATTATTTCTTTGAGAACTCTGTTCAGTTTTATGCCACATCTTATAATTGATTGCTTGTTTTCTTGAGGCTTGTTATTTTATGTTGTTGTTCTTCATATATCTATCGATGATGCTATCTTTCACTGTACAAAAGATTCTTACTTTCATGAGATTTTCAATTATTGTTTTGTGCTGTATTTGAAACTTATTCAGAAATTCTTTACCTGTGCTACTAAGATTGAGTGTATACCATAGTTTGTCCTCTATCAGCATGTCTTAGGCTGAGGGCTTTGATCCATCTAGACATGAGGTTTTTTTTTTTTTTCAGGGTAAAAGGAAAGGATCTAGTTTCATTTATCTTCATTCATCTGTAGCATTTCAATTTGTTCAGGATGTGTGTGAGTGTATATATATATATGTATATATGGAATTTATTCAGTTGTAAAGAAACATGAGGTTATGGAATTTGCAGGTAAGTGGGTGAAGATGGAAATAATCATTCTGGATAAGGTGAACTAGATTCAGAAACACAAATGTTACATATGCTTCCTCATATATGAATCATAGCTTTTAATATTTAGGTTTCTGTTTAGAGCAGGAAAAAATGAGAAAATTGAAAATAGGCAGGGAGGATATTGGAAGACAGGTGATGTGAATGTAGTGAGGTAAATGATGAAGGAGAGAGGACTAAGTAGGGGGAAATGACAGATCATGGTAGAAAAATGGAAATAAATTTAAAAACCTAATACTGAAGAATTGTAAATATCATATGGAAACCTACTATTGTAGAAGCTTCCTAAAATATGTGTCATATACATATAAAAACAGTTTAAATGGAGTTACTCAGGACATGTGGGAGTAATTCTTTTCTCAGATGTCATAAGTTTTCAAAAATATGCCTAGTGGGTTCCCTACCTTCAGGTTGTTGGTCACAGGGTCTCTCAGACCATCAAAGCACCACAAGTTATTATCATGTCTCTTGTAGCACTAAAGAACTTGATGTTTTTTTTTTCTGGAAGACACCATATACTTTAATCATAGGGCACATAGAAATTAATCTGGCACTGACCAGGAAGCTTCATCTTTACTGACTAGTTTCCATAGTGCTGGAAGTTTCAGCACTCACTATTGAGGAAGAAAAATCAGCAAGTCTTCCTTAGCCATGGATGCTTTGAGTTACAGTAACAATAAAAATGGTATTCCCATTGGTTCACCAGTCATTCCTAGTTTTAGATGCAATGAGCAACAATAACAATCCTGACAAGATATTCACATGGGTTCAATAGTGACATAGATGCTTTGGGAATTAACCAATCTCTTTCTGTTTGGAATTAAAGCCTGCTCCATAAAATAAATCTCATGCCTGGCATTGTTAACTGGGCTAAGAACCTACAGATGGCTAAGTCATAGACTGAAGAGAACTTACTATTGTTCAGCTAAATGGATATAATGTTAAACTATTCCTTAAGTTCTTATTTTTTATATCAATAGATTAGTACAAATCTCAGTCTTCATCAGAGAACACTGTTTTTGTTGCAGATGGTTATTGATACATATATTCACAATTGGTCAAAGTGCAAAGGATAAAACAACTGTGAAATGTACAAACTTAAATGTGGTTTCTACATCACACCCAAACCTGCAAGTCTCAGGGACCACCCATCCTGAAAGAGAGGCTCAAAGATCCTAAGGGTCAAAGGTTATAGGAGATTGCTTTTCCAGTCTTGATGAGGATGTTGCAGTGATTATGACTTCACACAAAAGTCTTTCACACAGTCAAGCCAGCAAAAATTTCAGCATGGAAAGTATCATGAAGTCCCGTCCATAGCTAAGGAGCTATTGGCAATTGAGAATGCTAGGGGAGGTAGAGTCTGTTTACTTAAGGTGAATCCCCTGATAGGATACTTTTCCACTGGGTGACCATAAACCTGTTCCAATAATGACTAAATGGACTCAGTAGTTAAAAATATAAAGTGTAAAGGTGGGACAGAAAATTGGTTGTGAGTATAGGAGTCATAGGGGTGGCATAAATTTGATACAAACTCCTTTAGTAATAATTCAGTCATGTATAAAACATTCTTCATGAAATAAATACCTTTGTGGAAGGAGAACACTGTAAAGAAACATAAGAACCTCAGGAAGCAATGTCAATATGACAGAAAAATTTGAAAATGGGGTAGGGATCTTGGGGAAACATATGATAAAAGGTAATGCCTAAAAATTAAATTGATTATTATTATTAGAACACATGATAAATGTGTAGGTATTTTAAGGAAAACATTGTGAAGGAAGTTGGAATCTAAAAATATTTAGAAATAAAATGATATAGATAGGCTTTAAAGACTATCATAAATATAAATGAATCCCCAAAGCAAAAATAGCAGTAGAAAAAAAACAGTTATAGACTAAAAGAAACAGCATTATTTACCAAAGTTTAACATCCATAGGAAAAACAACAAAATAAAACCAGATGAATGAAGGAAGGGAAATGTACTGTGTCAGTGTCTTTTCAAGTGGGGATTAGGAAGGATTATCCTTAAAAGCTTTCTACCAGAAAGGAAAAGATGCGCTAACAACAACAACAACAACATTGAAATAATCATAATCTTCCAAAACAAAATCAAAACACTTAAGAAGAGAAGAAAATACACACAAAGCAATCAGACCCAGACATCAACACAAAGTTCTTCTCATAACTATGAAGAGCAGGAATTTAAAAACAAAAGACCCCCAAATCCATATTAGTAAACATGAATAATTTAACATTCTTAGAGAAAAGGAAGTTTCTCTCTCTCTCTATATATATATATATATGTGTGTGTGTGTGTGTGTGTGTGTGTGTGTGTGTGTGTGTGTGTGTGTGTATCCTTTGTACCCAAGAATCTATTGCTTACTGAGCCTCAAGGAAAACAAATTAAAGAAACAACAAAGAATATACACTCCAATCAGTATGTCAACAAGCAAGGACAACGAAAAAAATTTTCACAAAAATCTTAAAAATAATGCCTTTTCCTACATGGATTGAAAAGTTTTCTAGATTCAATTAAAAGAGAAACTGTGCACTCAGTCTATTGTCGTTTCAAATACTCCTCCATCTTTTAACTGGGATTTAAATGATCAATATTTGTATTAAATATTTAACAAAAGTTTACAATTTTAGAGAAAAAAGTTTAAACTATTGAAAACCAATTTAAAAAGCACAGAGAACAGCGTTTTGTAAAATAAAAACAAAGTAAAATAAAATGTACATTGCAAATTCCACCTTCAACAAAACATTTTGATTATTCCATTTTATATTTATTCCTTTTTTCTGCCACTTTATTATTTTGATGATTTCCAATAGTGAGAATGTTGAAAAATGCAATGTGATAGGCATTCTTATTGTTCACCATATTGATCTTTTTTTAGCACTGCACATTCCCTTTCTCCACTAGGATTTTTAGGAGTTGGTAGTTTGGTGTCATGTGAAAATATAATCTCATGCAAAGATGCATACCTAAGTCTTTGGTGCATATGTCCTGAGTGAAGGCATTTTTCTTAATATAATTTAATGTATCGATCACATTCATGACACCTATCATAAATATGGCAATATGACCCAGTATACTGATTTTCCTACTCAATTTTTTTAAGTATTTGCCATAGAAAATAAAAGCTTGCTAATCCAATGTGTATGTTTACATATTTATATACTATAAATAAATAGGAAGCTAAATCTCTTTTCATTGGAAAAACTCCTATGGTTTATGAAAGCTATGGTACTTAAAATACCTTGAGAATGCCAAAGATAGATAAAACAATGAGGTTTGAGCACAAGGTACAGGTTTGGCTACATTGTCAAATAATGTAGAGCTGGTGATAGATACAGGTGGGGTCCTAGACAGGTCAGAGTAATAAAGAGACAGAGATAGGAGTCCAGGAAAACAGCAAATTATGTTAATGAGTGAGGGGTTAGGATACTATCAGAACCTCAGTTTTGGGAGGTTTAACATGAGGAATGATATATACGTTTCTATTCCCAATTATTATCCATATAAATAAAAGCAAAATGATTCTAGCTTTCCTTTTCTTGGTGCCATGGACATACTAGTCCTTATTTTACCCCTGACACTTTTGAGAGGCAGTTAGAATGATAAAGAGCATTGGTTTGGAGAAGAGGTTGGCTTTCCAGGTTGTGGAAATCAGGGCTGGATAGGATTCCACACAATCCCTGTTCCTTACTCAAGCCTTCCATCGCAGAGACTTGGGGGATTGATGGCAGTCTTGATTTACTGCTAGTTAGCCACATAGAGAGCAGTAGATCTCTGCTGCTGCTGAATAGCATCTAAAATTAAGTCTTGACAACAGATTGAGAGTTACCAGGGGCTCATAATTGAAACCAAAAGTGAGACAGTGAGGAGAGGCAGACATTTGTGAAACCTTGAAGCACATCTACAGCCCTTCCTCAGCCACCTGGCTGCCCTTAGGTTACACCCACAAAGGCTGGGAGAAGACAGAAGAAGCGAGATGGGGGCAATTGCAAATCTAAGTCCGATACAGACTGCATACTAATGATGCAGAGGAAAAAGCAGAGGAGGCTGTGGCTACCACAAAATTCTTCAGTGTATTTTTCCATAGGAGGGAAAGATTGAAGTCTGACAGGGGATGGATTTGTTTCAGGATGCAGAAGCAGATGTCCTGACTGGATGCTTAAGGACGCTCCCTATTCCCTCTGGCTTTATCATGTCTTTATTTTTCATTCCAGTAAGATGTCAGGGGCAGAAATGAACCATCATCATGCGCAGTGATTTAAACATTAAGATCTAATCAAATCTTCCCAAGATAGCATCTATTTCTATTAGTTTGAAAAAAAATACCCTCTAGTTTTTTCTTGGTATGTTGCAGCAAAAATAATGCTGAGCCTACTGTTTACTGTTTTAAATAATTTCAGAATTACAGGGCTGCCTTTATAGTTCTTATGAGGGATCACACTAATGGAACTAAGAAATAATATTAAAGCTGAATATGAAGCTTAAACTGAATGAGAAATCTATCCATTTTATGATGTAGGAAACTTCTTTTCCAGCACACATCATCTTAGATAGAAAAGATAAATTCTTTTTTTTTGGTAGAGAATTCAGTATGGGATAACAGTCATGCTCTCTTCATGGTCATTGTCTATTGCAAGGCAGAGATTATTCCACAGAGTGTTCTAAACAAAATCAGCAGGGTTAATCCTTATTTGGGTTACACTAAAAAGGAAAGCGCCAAGGTCCTGTGTAGAGCTCCTTCTGTCTGCAGGAGACATTGCAAGATGATAGGAGGCATTAAACAGCCCAGGGAGACACGCGGCTGACCTGCTTTTCTGTTAGCAAGTGACAAAGGTGTCTTTCAGCAGAACAGTTATGAGGCTGTGCTCCACAGGCAGCCATTGGAGAATGGTGTGCACTTACCGATGAGAAGCTAGGCTTTGAATGCTCTTTCACAGAAGACAGAGACCCTTTCTTCAAAACGAAGACTGTTGGGAAGGAAGGTGCCCTTCAGAATTTGCTTTAATACAGTCAAGTTTGTTCCTAATAGCCTAATTAGTGCAAAAGCACTGTAACTTTACACGATTAAACTCATGAATTTGAAATTCTCAAAGGAAAGCTCAAATTAGAAAAGGAACAGGGGAGCCTAATACAGATTCAATTAGAAGCAGTCACAAAAGCTAATTTATTTTAAAAGCCAAGGGCAATAATTTATGATCTTATAGAAATGGCATGCCATATACTTACATTCTTGTAAACTGTATTCAGATAACAATGGTGGCTATATTTAGACACTTCATATAGTGGTTTATCTAACTGTCTCTGTGAAAGGGTAACTACCAAGAAAACTAATTTAAATATTAAAGAGTAAACCAGATATATTAAAGAGATTCTGTTCCTACAAAGATAATTTGCTTTACATCGCTTTGTTAAATGTGTTTAGTCTCTCTTGGGAAGGATACACATCTAAAAACTGTCTATATGCTGGTGTACATTCTGTCATCTAGTAGTCTATGAGGCTGCGGTTGCTATGGCAACTCCTTTCTTGGAAGATCTTTTGCACATAGTTAATTTCTAGCTTTTTCCATTCCAATCAATGCAGCACACTTTGAATGATATAGTTATACCTTCTCTGTACTAAGAAAAGGACAGATCAAACTAACTTACGGGTAATTGTTCATGTTGGAGCAACCATTATTTTGGAATTTTATCAATACATTAGTTTAATTTGAACCTAACCTGAGACTAATTAAGAGGAAACAATCACAGGGAAGGAAGTTGCTCTATTGGGCAGTGTAAACAGACTTCAGCCATTTATTATTTTCTGCAATTGACCTATCATGTGCTTAAAGTACTACTAGGTGCTTATTTAAATTTCAGCTTACTTGATTTTGGTATTGACACAAAGAAGTCCATATTAATAAACTGAATAGAATTAAAATTCTGGAAGTAAACTATTCATTACAATAAATTGATTTTCAATAAAGGTGCCAAGACAATTCAGTAGTTTCAAGAAATGATGTAGAGAGCTGTCTATAAGTAAACACAATAATCAAGTTGTACCTCTACCTTATTTCCCAAAAGATCATAGCCATAAATGTAAGAATCAAAATGTTGTTGAAAACAGTTTTCTCAAAATTACAAGACAAAATGTCAATAAATTAACTTCATAGAAACGTAAAGCTTCCATACCTCATAGGATACTTTGCAGAAGTAGTAAAGGCAGTCTCCAGAATGGGAGACTTATGTATGATAAACAAATACCAAGAATTTCTTCAAATAGTTGATAGAGGTGACCAATTAATGAACATTTGTATCCTTAAGGAAGAATAACCTAAAAATACAAGGAGATACCGTTAAACAGTTACAAATGTGGCTGGAATAAACAGTGTAGACACTGTAACAGTTATTAGTAAAGATGTGAAGAAAAGAGAATGCTGGTCTATTCCAGATGGGCAAATATGTGATTTAGTCGCTCTGGGGAAGAAAGTGTTTTTTAAAGTGTTAAAATTAAGGTCCAAGTTGGCACGCCAATCCCAATCCTCAATAGATATTCAAAAGTAATAAAATGTATTCCTTGAACTCTTATACACAAATTCTCATTGCAGCATTATTTATCATATCCAAAAAGTAGACCATCCCTAACATCTATCACTGAATAAACTGATAGGCAACTGAATAATAAATTCTCTAATAAAATTTATGTAATAAAAATTATGAAGCAATTGCATAATGAGAGAGCCAGTCACAGAGAGTTACATACCACATGATCCCACTCCCAGAAATACCCAGGAAAGGCAAATCACAGAAGACAGAAAATGGACTTGTGTTTTCCAAGGACTGAGAAGAAAGCAGAGTGAAAATGGCAACAGCGTGACGAACATGCCGTGAAATTATATAGTGCTGGTGGTTGCACAACTCTAAAGTATTTTAAAATGTTGAATTGTAATACATTGATACAATTTACCCACATGGGAATTATATCTCAGTACTGTTACCAAAGGACATCATTTGAAGAGAATCATTGACTTACAATGACACCTGTCCATCATTTGACAATCATGCATCCTTTCCATGGATAAGAACACCATAACAGAGACTAATGTAGGCTAAGTTAAGTGTTTATGAATTTAAGAAAAGATTGGCTGACCTCAAATTTATTCTAACTCTCCTCTCAATATCAAACATATACATAATCAAGATCCTAGAACCCCCAGACTGTCTCTTTCTTCCAATTAACATATCCATGATGTTGACTTTGTGTTTTAAAAAAAATCTGTGAAAACTGTACACTTAGATCAACATTCCAACCCATAACTATTGGTCAGAAATACAATTTGTGTTTACATTTCAAGACTGCAGTTCATAACACAGATGATAGATTTAGACAATTCTGGCTTAGGTATGTGACCAAAGGCGGGCACCACAAACAAGCTATTAGAACTCTTCCATTTGCAAATTGTCTGAGATTCATTAAAAGTAACCACAACACTGATCTTGATATTTTGAGAACCTTTAAAACAAATGCATGTAATATTCTTAACTGAGTACCCAACATATGTAAAGTAGATTGAAAATGACAAGGAAGATGCCTGTAAGGATTATGTGATGTCTGGGGAACAGACAAACGAAGTCCAAATCATTGAAGAAGTGGGAATAGACAAGTGCATTATGTCTCTAGTCTAGGATTTCTACTATCATCATGACAATGGGCAAAATAATGCATTATTGTGGCAGTAAATAATTTCTCCAATTTCCATGTTTTTTTCAGACACACATATAAGCATGCATGCACACACACATTCACACACACACACACACACATACACACACAAAGCAGACAAACAAAAATACTGAGAATACTGGGAGAAACAAAAGGCTAAAATGAAAGTCATGGATGTAAAAGTAACTTTCCTTAAATTCCTTTGACCCTCTCTCCTGTACTCCTGATTGCCTCTTTGTTCCATGCATCTGGCTACCATCAAAGAGAAACAAATGAGATTATTCAAACATTCACAGAGGGAAAGATGTGAACCATAGTCTCCAATAATATATCTAAAGAATGTATTCCTTTCTGAAATGTAAAACACATTAAGCATATGGAAATACGTCTCAGAAGGAAAAACTAAAACTATGTTGTTCACCCACTTTATATAGTGATATAATTTTCATTAAGCATTTGTCATTTATTATATGGGTAACATGTATAAACAGACCATGGTAATGGTATTTTTCTTTCTTTCTTTCTTTCTTTCTTTCTTTCTTTCTTTCTTTCTTTCTTTTTTTTTTTTTTTGGTTTATTCAAGACCGTATTTCTCTGTGTTGTTTTGGAGGCTGTCTTGGAACTTGCTCTGTAGACCAGGCTGGCCTCAAATTCACAGAGATCTGTCTGTCTCTGCCTCCTGAGTGCTGGGATTACAGGAGTGTGACACTAACGCCCGGCTAGTAATGGTACTTTTTAAAACTAATATTTGTTCATATCTCTCTGTTACATGGATGATTTCATGGGAACACATTAACAGGGAGGAATCAAGCCAGAGAGAGTGACGGGGCACTGTCAATGACTAAAGGGTGGAAGTAAGGTCATTCAATTAGCAGAAACCATAAGAGGCAACCACTTATATTCTAATATGTGGATGAAAAGCTGGTAACATTGAGGGGCATGGAACAGATGGTCAATAGTTCACAGAATAGGAAGGCCCTAGACTCTCCCTTTAAGTGTAATTTTTAATAACAGCATTACTGAGCAATAACTCATATGTCACAAAATGCATTCAAAAAAAGAAAAAATGCTGAAAGAGCAAAGTTCACTGTCTGTGCCATGCAATGAAGTTTTATTATGGCTCAATGATGACAATGAAATGAAACCTATTATTGTACCAAGAACAAGAGAGAAAACTATGGAGTTCATGCCTTAGATGGTCAAGATGCTATCAAAGGAGATGGTACAATTAGGCAGAAAAGGATTAGATTCTTTAAGTTAGAATAACCACAGTCTATTGTAGCGAGCCCGCCAGTGTGTTCGTGACTACAGCGCTACCATACTTCACAACGATCCGAGGCTAAGGGCTAAGGATAAAAATAAAGACAAAGGCAGCAGCTCATTCTTACAAGGAGAATGGCATTTATTATTATGAGGGTAGAGCCTTATATACCAAAGTCAGGCATGGTGGAAAAACACCAAGGTCAGAAGCCTATTGTGGGAACACCAGACCTTGAGCAGAGACCCACTTCCCCTTCTGCCTGGGAGTAGGCAGCTGTAAGACAATGTTTACTAAAAACAATACAATGCTGGGGGCATTAAGTTCCTGGAAAAGGCCTGCCCGCAGAAACCACCCTGAGCTCGACCTTGTCCAGAGACTAACCGCATCTTCTGCCACGCCCAGATCAGTTTCTGGGGTGAGAGCAGAACCAGCCAGGGTAGAGGAGAGAGCAGAAGCTTCTCTGGTGGGGGCCTTTCTTGGGAAGTTTTCTTGAACCTTTTTGGAGCCTGCTTAAAGTTTTTTTTACATCGTTGACCGAGTCTCTGTGTTGTCAATCCCCGACACCCTCCGCACGTTCTCGGACACAGGCCGAGCAGCAGACGCGACACCTATGTTCCCAGGGGCCTCCAGCAAAGGGGTGGGCCTGAAACAGGAATTAGCATTTAGACAATAAACAGGAACTTGCATGCAGGCCTTACTGGGAGGAGGGGATGAGAAGTGTTTTGCTAAAAAGCTCCTAGTAACAAGTGGTCAACAGACCCACCATAGGGGAAGGGTGCAACTAATCCCCCTTTTATATATATTAAAAAATGAGCATCTGGCTTAGGTTGCCTGGAACATTAACATCTATCTTACCTGTCAATGAGAAGTCTGTCCAGGCCTCACAAACTCTCTGTCTTAGGTTGATAGATGTCCCCTGGGACATACCTGACATTGATAACTCATTTGTCTTGCTGGTTCAACCAGGCCTGTACCCAGGGGTTGTCTGTTGACAAGGAAAGCATGATCTGCTTTGTAAGAAAATGGTGCTGGGCTTGTGGCTTTTCCATGTGGCAAAGGCAAACTAGGGCTAAGGACTGTGTTGCCCAGGGTCATAATCCAATAGACCTGTCTGCTGCAGTCCTGTTAAGAGGGGGTCTCCCAAAAGGGAGTCACCCTGGTCTCAGTTAAAATAGCCAATTAATTCCATTTGTTAATTAAGATTTAAAGTGCCCAATTGTAATTAATATAAATTTGGGGATTTAAGGTAGAGGCATCCTCCCCTGGGGGTTTATCCAGCATGCCTGCCATGGCAACTGGCTAAGACATAGGGAAGCCAAAAATTGCAGCTGCTGTGATGTTAAAGTCACTCCTGTGTCATGTGAGAACGAGTTGGTTCTCTCCTGAGAGTTCCACTGGAATAGGCATGACACCTGGAACACAGACAACCAAGGCTGATCAACAGCTTCTCAAGCGACATTCCTGAGGAAATAATTAAACATTTCTCCCAAGGGAGGGTTATTAAATATAGCAAATGTCCAAGCAGGCAAATCCATTCTGAGTGCTGCCTTTCCTAGGCTATGGGTGAGGCTGATTACAGCTGGATACACCTGATACTGAAGACCCACCAGCATCAGGACAGGCAGGTTCCTTATTAAAGCCTAATGAGTCTATTGGCGGCTGATGAATATCAGCAGGAACAGAGCACACACAATGCTCTGGAACCCAAATTGGCGACTCACCATCCTGTGGGAATACACAAACAGACCCCTGGGCCCATACCAAAACTGGATCTGGTCCTTTCCAAAGATCCGAGGTCATGTCTTTCCATTTAACTAGAGGTTTTTGCTGTACAGCAGACCACCAGTGGTGATCTGTTGCGGAGTTGCCAGAAACATCCACAATTTAAAAATTTAAGATATAGAGGATAAATGATAGAGTAGAATGAGGGGAGCCAAGGTGGCCCCCAAGATCTCCCTTCTTTAGCTAAATAGGCTTTTGGAGTACGATGAGCATGTTCCACAATAGTCTTTTTTTTTTTTTTTTTTGGTGGTTGTGAGGAATTCCAGTTTTGGGAGAGATATCAAAATCTAGACAAAAGTGACTGAAACCTCTGCTGATATAGGCGGGGCCATTATCATTCTTAATTTGTTTGGGGACTCCCATGTAAGCAAAATCCTGTAAACAATGGCTCCTAACATCTTTTACTTTTTCACTAGAGTGGGCAGAGGTGAATATCAGGTGGGAAAAAGTATCTACGGAAGCATGAACAAATTGTAATTTACTAGAGGATGGCACATGTGTTACATCTATTTGCCTAATGGGGTTAGGCAAAAGTCCTCGAGGATTAACCCCCAAGTGAGGCACAGGAAGAATACACCAAGAGGGCAATCCTTGGCTACTAGAACAGCCTGTTCTTAGGTAATCCCAAATATGAAAGCACAAAGCCCCTGCACTGAGATGAAAGCACTTATGTAGGGATTGTGCTTTAGTGAGTCTTTGAAAAACCATACCAATTTGAGCATACCTGTCAGCTGTGCAATTTCCTTCACTGAGGGGCCCTGGCAAAGGAGTATGGGCCCTAAGATGTCCCACAATAGGTTCCCTCCATTGCCACAGCAGACTTGTATCTGTAATAAACTTTCTTGTAGCCTAGAGATGGGAGTGACATAGGCAGCAGTTTCTAAAGGTTGGATAATATGAGCAATATATTGACTATCGGTAAAAATGTTTAATGATTCTCTGGGGAAGAATGGTAGAGCCAAGGCCAGGACTGAAATTTCGGCCAATTGGGCAGAAGTTGCAAGAATTCTGGCTGTCTTATGTCTGATAACTGTGCCCTGACAATGTAACAATTGGATCAATTGGTCCTCCAAAAGAGGGTAGGAACTAGTAGCACCCATACCTAATATGCTCACTCCTAACCCTAATGAGAATGCTGGCTGGCTTTCTGTGCTGGTGGGTTCTCAGGAATTCTCTGACAATTTTGATACCAATGGGTCTAGTCAGGGCAGGAGCCTAACTTTAAACCACCCCTCTATGGAGGCTGACCCACCATCTAGGGACTAACTTTTTAAATCACACCTCTACGGGGACTGACCCACCTTCTAGGGCCTGACTTTTTAAATCACCCCTCTATGGAGCTGACTCACCATCTGGGGCCTAACTTGGTACCCTAAACTTGGTACCCCTATCCAAATACACCCTCCTACCTTACTTGTTGGCCAGTATTTGAGTGTAATTCTTTAGCAGTTTTCTTCTTTTCCGATCTGGGTGGGTCCTCCATCTGTAGCAAGCCGCTGGTGTGTTCGTGGCTATGGTGCTACCATACTTCACAATGATCCGAGGCTAAGGGTTAAGGATTAAAATAAAGACAAAGACAGCGGCTCATTCTTACAAGGAGAATGGCCTGGTGGAAAAACACCAAGGCTATGTTCCCAGGGCCCTCCAGCAAAGGGGTGGGTCTAAAACAGGAATTAGCATTTAGACAATAAACAGGAACTTGCTTGCAGGCCTTACTGGGATGAGGGGATGAGAAGTGTTTTGCTAAAAGCTCCTAGTAACAAGTGGTCAACAGACCGCCTTGGGGGAATGGTGCAACAGTCTATGTTGTCATATCTGCAGGTTAAAAATATCTTCTAATCCCAGTCATAAGAATTATACCATATGTTACCCCAGCAAAGGGTTTTGTTCAAATTCCAGATCCTTTCCTTTTATTAGCTATGTGGCTTTAGATTGGACAGTTCAGAGACCCCATTTTCTCATGCAGAGAATACAGAGTTTGCATATAATGTATAGTCAGTGTTGTTTCCTTTTTCAGTGTATCTTTCTGGGCTAAAGGAGTACCTTTCTCCTTCTTGTCCCCTTCATTCTCAAAATTTTGAGAAGAAAAGAACATTAGGCACCGGCCTTTAATCCAAGCACTTGGAAGGCAGAGGCTCTCTGTGAGTTCGAGGTAGCATGGTCTACAAATCTACACAGAGAAACCCTGTCTCAAGAAACAAACAAAAAAAAATGATTAAACAAATCTTAACAAATTTGAGTTTGAGTTGCCATATGCATTCCCTCCATGTGGTCTGTGGTTCTAAGAGCAAAAGGTGTTCATTTCCTCAGAGAAAGGGAAAAAGAAGGGTAGACAGCAAGAGACACTAAGGAACGAAGAATTAAGCAGCAAATTCCATTTCACTGCAGGTGTCTACTCCTGCCTCTTCCAATATGTCTTCCCCCTTTTCAGTAAAGACCCTAAGCCTTGGGGAGGGGGTGTGTGATGCAGATGTCTCATTTAGAGAATGCTCTACATTCTTATTCTTTGCAGGTGGAGCATCAGTGAGGGTCTCTTTATTAATCTCCATCTACTGCAAAACAATAGCTTCTCTGATGAGTGTTGAGAGAGGCGTTAATCATTGAGTATAAAGATAAGAATTTAGGGGCTACTGATAGCACTGTTGCACACATGACTGCACACCAGGACCTGCAAAAGATCCAGAGAGCCAAAATCCCAGCACGAAGTGGGGAGAGCTCAGAGAAAACTTACAGTTTTCCAGTCCACAATCATTTTTAGATGTTTTCCAGTTAAAATACTAGTTTCTCTACAGACAAGCAACATTATAGTAACTGAGTAGGTTATAAGTATAATTCACATCTGCAGAAAATGATGTAATTATATTTTAATTCAGTGAAGGATTAAGTTTGAAAAAAAGATCTTATGTAGTTCAGAATGAACTGCTATCATGTATGGGAAAATATTTCTATCCTGTGATGCTGACGAAGAAGCATGACAAGGTGTAATTTTTTTCTGGTCAGATGTGGACAAGCTAAAAGCCAACAAGCATGTTTGTAATAGAAGACAATGTAAACAACCGAAAGATGCATTTAGGCTTATGTTTCCCTAAGCTGAATTGTAGGTTAGGAAGTTCCTTAGGCAAACAACTCAAAACCAGGGTATTAACAGACTTCCAGGCTGCCATGAGTTTTCATTAATGTCTTTCAGCTTAAAGGAATATATGAAACTACTCCCCCAGAATTGCCATGCCCTAACTCAAAGCAAGACCTGTGCATTTTCAAAACTTTTGAATAATAAAAGTAAAGTTAATCTCAGAAGACATCACCTGACTTTTCATGCCGAGCCCTATGAACACAATGCAAGTATGTGTGACAAGTATCCCTGTAAACACTCTCTACACTCTCTAAACCAATGTTCTTCTCATTTTAAGCCAGGAGAAGGAGTGATTCCACAGTGTCTTATCGATGTTTCCTTTATCTGACCCACACCTGGCTTGTATATGGGGCTCATTGTTTATTATCTTTTAATTGTTTCAAACAAATCTCTATCAAAATCCTGAAACTATAGGCTGGAGCTCATGAAGAACAGTGAGGGACATTTGTAGACTATCGATGGCCATGTGCTCAATTTTATTTTGTGTGTATTTGTGTGGGTATGTACAAACCCATGAGTATCCATGTATATGCGCGGACACAGTAATCAGAGAGCAACATTACCTGCCATTCCTTAAGCACTGCTCACCTTTTGTTTTCTCTTTTCTTCCCCTGGAGACATTTTTATACACAGTGGTAAGCAAAGAAAACATAAAATTTACCACAGTCAACATCTTTAATAGGTCACTCTAGAGTTAAACGGTCATCACTTCTAGCCAGTTCTAGGATGTTTTCATCATGCTGATTACAATGTTCATCCCAAGTAAACAGTAATGACTCATTGCCTCCCTTGCCCCTGGTCATCTCTAGCAAACTTAAGGCTTCTCTGAGCTTCCCTGTTCTAGGTATTGCATATGAATGGAATCATACAGGATATGCCTTAGTAGTGAAAGACCCCGGCCCAGCACAGGTGGCTGAGGCCTATGGAAAATTCCTTTCCCCCACAGCTCCGCCGAATAGTCATTTTTTTGATCAGAAAGAAGCTCAGCTCAAGGTCTTTACAGCTGAATAGTCACTACTATCTCTGTCCAGGCAGGACACAGGTGTCTGCTATCTGCATAGCGTCCGCATAGCCAGCCCAGCAAGATTGGGCAGGCACAGAGACCTATTGTTCCTCAGATAGGGCCAAGGCCGAGACTTGAGTTCTGAGAGAAACCTCAATAGCCCTCATTCTGTGAGCCCCGGCCTCATTGTCCAATCAGGGTCCTGTAACTAGGCTTCTTGCTTCTGTACTCCGCTTTTTGCTATAAAAGGACCCCTGAGTCCCCAGCTCGGGGCTCTCAGTTCCCGAGACTGAGATGCCCCGGGTACCCGTGTATTATCAATAAAGCCTCTTGCTGTTGCATCCAAGCTCGTGGTCTCGGTGTTCCTTGGGTTCGGGTCTCCCTCCCGTGAAAGTCCCCCGCCTGGGGTCTTTCAGTAGACCCAAGGTAGACACTGGCTTATTTTCCCCAATGTAGTTTTCCCCAGTGCTGTAATTTGTTTTGTATTGTCCACCACAGGTTCACATGGTGGAGTGACCCCAGCCAATAGTGCTATTGAGAGGTGATGGACTCCTCAAGTTATGGGGCTACAGGGAGGAAGTTGTGCATATGAGCTAGCTGAAGATAGTTGGACCTGACCATTTCTTTTTTTCCTCATTTTCTCGATAGCCACATCATGACATAAGCAGTTTCCTCTGACATGCATCTACAAATAAACAATAGGCCAACTTACTGCAGATAAAACAAACCCTTCTTTTAAGTTGATTTTTCAGACTTTTTGTTATAGTAACCAAAAGCAAACTAACCTACGAAAGGTCATTTGTATTGGAGCATCCTTTAGAATTGTAATCATTTTGGTGAATGAACTTTGTAAGGTAGTCCTATTTATTTTATTTTTGACAGCAGACCAAATCTAAGGCCTCATGGTTACTAGATAAGTGGACTAATGCTGAGTTAGATCCCTACTCCCAATGTATGTAAATAAGATATATATCCATTATCTTTTGGGATATTTAATTATTTTCTATGTTTTAAGTCAAGTAAAGTTGATACGGATGGTATAATAATGCAGACTTATGGTTAGTATCTATACCTTTTTAAAACAGAGTCTTTAAAATAGCCTTGTAGTCTCTTGTACCAGACAGATGACAGCTCTCTTCACTGTTGGGTCACTTATTAGAAGTTAATCACCATGCAGACTTTTACCTTTCATCTATTCTGTCTTCTGCCTTGATTTTCCTGGTATGTATTACTGTGTTCCAATTGGTGGCTTTGACCCTCATAGGCTTATCTGTTTGAATGCTTAGTCACCAGGGAGTAGCACTGTTTGAAAACATTAAGAGGATTACAAGGTGTGGCCTTGTTGGAGTAAATGCGGCCTTATTGGGTGAACTGTGTCAATGGGGATAGGATTTCAGGTTCCAAAAGCCTATTTAAGGTATAGGTCTAGGTGTGAGCAGCATATCCTCTCTCTCTCTCTCTCTCTCTCTCTCTCTCTCTCTCTCTCTCTCTCTCTCTCTCTCTCTGTCTCTCTCTCTCTCTTTCTCTTTCTCTGGGTCACAGTGTAGCTCTCAGCTACAGTTCCAGTGTCTGTACATGGCCAAGCTCCTTGCAATGATGATAAAGGAATACATCTCTGAAACTATAAGCAAGTCCCTAATTAAATTCTTTCTTTCATAAGAGTTGCCTTGGTCATGGTGTCAATTCCCAGCAACAGAATAGTGACTAAGATACTTGATTTTAACCAATTCCTGAGAAATACTTCTTCCAAAGCTAAACAGTGGGATACACTGAAGTCTTAGGTCTTCCTTTTAAACATTGACTCAGTAAGGGTCATTCTAATTCATTTCCTTTCAATCACATAGAGCTTTAGATAACTTCTTGCTTTAATAAAAATGAAAATTGAGGTTTGCAATACACTAGTTAATTACATTTGCATTATCTCTGATTGTTGATCAAAAGAAAGTGAAGTTTTATATCTACTTCAGTGCAAGTTAAGAAAGCATAGCTCTAACCCAAGTTCTGAAAAAGATCTTCATCTATTTCATAGTATAAATGAAGTCTGGTTTCTTTTTTACTTCAGTCCTCTCCCCAGAATACTACTTTCTCAAGTTCTACTTGCTTAACTCTTCCCTCTCCATGGGTTTTTGAGAAAAGACTGGGAAAGAACATGGTCTCCAATCACAGTACATGCAAATCTGCTTTGTTCCTGGACATATGATGGTAGTATTTTCCTTCACTAAATACTGCACACAAGGAGAGACTCTCTCTCTCTCTCTGTCTCTCTGTCTCTCTCTCTCTCTCTCTCTCTCTATATATATATATATATATATATGTATATATATATCTGTGTGTATGTGTATGTATGTATACATTTATATGTATGCATATATATTTATAAGCAGGTATTTACTTAAAAATAAAATAGTATTTGTTTTATAGTCCCTGATCTTCAATTTTTAACTAAATGCATTTATTAATTTATATTCTTTCTCTTTTCGGTATGGAAGGTCACAGTGCACAGGTGAACAATTGAAGGGTTATTTTTGTAAGCAGTTATTGAGAATTGTCATGCTCCAATCACTTCTGGAGAAATAATCTAGCAATTACTTCCATCAAGGTGGATGGCAATGATCAGTGACCTCATCCTATTCAAATTTGGTTGCTATAAAGAGAATATTACAACTGACAGGAATCAAAAAAGGCTTGCTGAATTATTCAAAGCTTGTGCATAGTTTCCTTTGGATAAAAACTGTGTGCTTTCCACAACCTTTTGCAGTTTCACGGCAGTTGTTATGAAAATGCGTGCAATTCATACAGCACATAGTAGTTTAATCAATTGTAGTACTGTCGGTGGACTCCTCTGAGAAGCACTATTAGGTGGTATACACTCTAGAATAAGGAAGTGTGGCAATTCATCCTCTCAGCCACAACTTGCTGATTGATTGTTAAGTAAGGATACTGATAATGCCATCCTGAGGACAGACACACAGTAGATGCAATTGTTATACACATACACACATACACACACACACACATACACACACACACACACACACACATACACACTTGAACAGGCATGTATAAAGACATTTTCATGTATCCTTTCAGTGCCACATTTGCAAATCCAGCTAATCATGTTTCCAACTGTAAAGAGGAAGTGCAGTTTTATGTAAGGAATTTGAACAGACAGCCTTTTGTTTGTTTGTTTTTAATCCAAATATAACCAGCCCCCACATTCACTAAGTAATATTATGCTGATGCATTACACACTCATGTAAGATCAAGTTCATATCCATGGTTGTTTTCTCATTGTGTCACTTATGTTATAGTCAACTTCAGTTTGAAAATGCTAAGTGGCTCATTGTAGAAATAAGAATTTTATAGGTTATAAACAGTGTGATTTTTCAGTAGAATAAAGAAGACTCGTGATATCCCATTTTGATAGAGAACTATTGCTTTATCCACAAATTATAGATATTATAAAATTCCCACCTATGATCATGAAGCAGCAATGTATCCAATGGATTATTTTGGTTTTGCTGTGCTGCTGAAAAAGTCATCCCTATTATACTGAATAAATGTGCCCAGAGCAAAAGGCAGAGATGCTGCCAGCTTTACTACACTATACAGTTCTAATTATTATACTTTTATTACTAGGTGCAATTTTTATTTTCTCAGTATGCCTGGTTTACTAAATAAACATTGTGATAGATATGCAGATATAACAAAAACAATGTGCAGCTTTTGATACTATCCACACTTTCAGTTGTGCATTGGGTGTCATGAAAATGATTTCCAATGAGTGAGGACTACTCTATATGAGAAATATGTATGCTCATAATTAGAGTGTAAGTTCACACATATACATTGTATGTACATAAATATGCATGCCACTATTACAATATGTAACTATAGCATACATACAAATTTATAGCATGCAATTAAATAAATTATTGATACTCATTTATTTGTAAATTTAATATATCCAATTATATATTACATATCCATAATAAGTATTATCATATTCTGTACATTTGGTATGTTGTAGTTGATCTCTCTTTAGACTTCATGTGTTTTAAATCACAGACACGATCATTGAAACATATTTAAAGTACCATGGAATTTGATACAAAGTGGTTAAATACTCACTTTCCACCAGCATACTCCATCTATCATGGACTTTCTGATGATGCTCACCCTGTGTAGTAAACAAGAGGAGTCACCACTTTGAATCTGCAACAGGACAACTCAGCAGTTCAGGGCATCTGCAGAGTTCACTTAACAATGTCCCATGGAAACTCTTTCTCTACTCCTATACAGTGCATGGAAAAACCTTTTGAAATAAGAGCCATGATAACTGCTAAGAAGCCTAATCACAACTCTTAAAAATGGGCATGTTTTACTCATTATATACATGTATAAAGAGACAAAAATATGAAGTTTTAATAGATTGTTGTATTTCAAACTATTAATAAGTGAAAAAAGGCAGGCCACAGAATGGGATAAGATATTCACTAACCCTACATCTGACAGAGGGCTAATCTCCAAAATTTACAAAGAACTCAAGAAACAAGTCTCCAAAACACCAAAGGATCCACTTGAAAGGTGGGGTACAGAGCTAAATAGAGAATTCTCAGTAGAGGAGGCTAAAATGGCCAAGAGACACTTAAGAAAGTGCTCAACATCCTTAGCCATCAGGGAAATGCAAATCAAAACAACTCTGAGATACCATCTTACTCCTGTCAGAATGGCTAGAATCAAAAACACCGAAGACAATTTATGCAGGAGAGGATGTGGAGAGAGAGGAACACTCCTCCACTGCTGGTGGGAATGCCGACTCATACAGCCTCTTTGGAAATCAGTATGGAGATTCCTCAGGAAAATGGGAATTAATCTACCACTAGACCCAGCAATTCCACTCTTAGGCATTTATCCAAATGAGGCAGGTTCATACAACAAGGGCATCTGCTCCACTATGTTCATAGCAGCATTGTTTGTAATAGCTAGAACCTGGAAGCAACCTAGATGCCCCTCAACTGAAGAGTGGACAGAGAAAATGTGGTACATTTACACAATGGAGTATTACTCAGCAGAAAAAAACAATGGATTCTTGAAATTCGCAGGGAAATGGATAGCACTGGAAGAAACCATCCTGAGTGAGGTAAGCCAGTCGCAAAAAGACAAACATGGTATGTACTCACTCATATATGGATTTTAGACCCAAAAAACTTTACCAAGGAACTCCTACAGCTGATAAACACCTTCAGCAAAATGGCAGGATACAACATCAACTCAAGAAAATCAGTAGAAAGAAATTAAAGACAATACCAGGAAATGGAAAGATCTCCCATGCTCTTGGATAGGTAGGATCAATGTAGTAAAAATGGCAATCCTACCAAAATCAATCTAGACTCAATGCAATCCCCATCAAAATCTCAGTACAATACTTCACAGACCTTGAAAGAGCAATTCTCAACTTTATATGGCAAAACCCAGAATAGCCAAGACAACCCTGCTCAAGAAAGCAACTTCAGGAGGAAATCACCATCCCTGACTTCAAGTTCTATTATAGAGCTATAGTCCTGAAAATAGCTTGGTATTGCCACAAAATAGACAGGTAGACCAATGAAATCGAATTGAAAGCCCCGAGATTAATCCACAAACCTATGAACAACTGGTTTTCAACAAAGAAGCTAAAATTATACAATGGAAAAAAGAAAGCATCTTCAACAAATTGTGTTGGCATAACTGGATATTGGCATGCAGAAGACTGCAAGACAGATACATGCCTATCGCCATGCACAAAACTTAAGTCTAAATGGATCAAAGACCTCAACATAAATCCAGCCAGACTGAATCTGTTAGAAGAGAAAAGTGGGAGGTACTCTTGAATGAATTGGTACAGGGGACAGCTTCCTGAACATAACACCAGTAGCACAAACACTGAGATCAACAATTAATAAATGGGACCTCCTGAAACTGAGAAGCTTCTGTAAGGCAAAAGACATGGTCAGTAAGACAAAAAGACACCCCACTTATTGGGAAAAGATCGTCACTAACCCCACATCTGTCAGAGGGCTGATCTCCAAAATTTACAAAGAACTCAAGAAGCAAGTCTCCAAAACACCAAAGGATACAATTAAAAAGTGGGTAACTGTACTAAATAGAGAATTCTCATAGTGGAGTATAAAATGGCTGAGAGACACTTGAGAAAATGTTCAACATCATTAGCTATTAGGGAACAACGCTGAGATACCATCTTACTCCTGTCAGAGTGGCTAAAATCAAATACACCAATGCCAGTTTGTGCTGGAGAGGATGGGGAGAAAGGGGAATACTCCTCCACTGCTGGTGGGAGTGCCAACTCATACAGCTACTATGGAAATCAGTATGGAGATTCCTCACGAAAATGGAATTCAGTCTACCACAAGACCCAGCAATTCCACTCTTAGGCATATACCCAATAGATGCCCATTCACACAACAAGGATGTCTGTTCCACTATGTTCATAGCTGCATTATATGTAAGAGCTAGATCCTGGAAGCAACCTAGATTCCCCACAATTGAAGAGTGGATAGAGAAAATGTGGTAAATTTACACAATGGAGTACTACTCAGCAGAAAAAAAAAACAATGGAATCTTGAAATTTGCAAGCAAATGGATGGGACTAGAAGAAATCATCCTGAGTAAGGTAACCCGGACACAAAAGACAAACATGGTATGTACTCAATCATATATGGATTCTAGATGTGGATCAGGGTAGTCTAATCCTACAATCCCAGTGCCAGTGAGTCTGGGAAACAGGGGGGCTCCCAAGAAAGATGCGTGATACCCCAGAGAAGTGGAATGAGGCAAGATCTCCTGAGCAGATTGGGGACATCGGGGGAGGGGAGAGGAAGCCAGGAAAATCAGAGGGGGATAAGAGGAGGGGAGAAGAAGGCATGGGGGAGCAGGAAGATTGAGTCTAGTTAAGAATAGAGGAGAGCAGGATGAGAGATACCATAATAGATCGAGTCATTATAGGCTTGAGGAGAGAGCTGACACTAGTGAGATCTCCAGAGATCTACAACGATAACACCAACTGGCAAACTAAGCAATAGTGGAGAGACTGCATTAAATGACCCTCCTTGATGGTAAGGTTGATGACTACCTTATATGTCATCCTAGAACCTTCATCCAGGGAGTGATGGAAGCAGAGACTGATACCCACAGCTAAACACTGAACTGAACTCCTGGAACCTAGTGACAGAGATGGAGGAGTGATGAGCAAAAGGGTCAAGACCATGATGGTGAAACCCACAAAGACAGCTGACTGGATAAGGGGGAGCTATTGAATCCCAGACTGATGCCTGAGAGGACAAAAGGGGACTGATCCAGACTCCATGAATGTAGTGTCAGTGAGGAGGCCACAGAAATCACTGGGGCCTTGGGTAGTAGATCAGTGTTTACCATTGTGTATGTATGATCTTTGGGAGCCCATTCCAAATAGAAGGATGCTCTCTCAGCCTTGACACATCCGGTCCTGCCCTGCATGAAATGACAGACTTTAGAGATCTCCCTGAGCACAGCCTCACCCTCCCTGGGGAATGATGTGGGGATTGGGTGGGCAGCTTGGGAGCTAGTGGAGGGACAAGGGAGGAGAGGTGGGAGAGGGAGCTGGGATTGATATATGAAGCATTCATATTTCTAATTTAAATAGAAACATTACAAAAAATTGAAAAAACAAAACAAAAAACCTAAAAACTTACACAAATATTTGGCAATATTGAAAATACTCCTCTACAATGTGCAGTAGAGTAGCCACATGCCTCAGGCAGCACTTGAGACCACTACAATGTGATCACTGTGTCTCTGATCTTCCACACTGACCAGTAAGTGCTAAGGGAATTATTTCAAAGTGAACAATGTCAAGTAGCAGGCAAATTATTCCGATCACTTAAGTTGTCATAGAAATGCCTCATAGATAAACAGGTTCCTTAAAATCACAATGCAATATAGAATTTCTTTCTTTCTAATCTGTCGAATATACTAAAAAGTTTTCACAAGTTTGTAAACAACACACAGTTACTACAATTAAATTACTTTTTCCTAAACAAATTTAGTTTGATTTTTAGCACACATAAAAATAATTAAACTTACTCAAATCAAAGGAGAATTTGTAATACTTAAATACATGTGTACATTGGGTGATATTTAAATCATATAAAATATCCATATCTTTAAACATGCATCATTTCTTCAGGCAAGTATACTTAAATAAAACCCTTTCTTCAAAAAATATATTTATAATTACTAGTAATTATATTTGCAATGCCACTCTATGGAACACTAGACTCTCTTGACATGTAAAACTATAGCACTATACAAATATCTTCCCAAGCTGCTTTCCTCTGTGTGTACCACTAAGTAGTCTATGAACTTTGTGTCTTCCATGTCAACAGGATTCTATCTTTTTTATTTATAAGTAGTGTTGCACTGAGTGTGACATTTTCTGCCCAGTCATCAGTTAGTGGATAATCTCTGGCACTAATAATTCTACTGACACCAGTCAGTATCTCTAAACTCAAAAAAGGCTTTCAATAGCACACATCAGCACATAGAAGAAATAACCAGCAGCTGTGAGGATAAGTTAAATGACACTGTTAAGTGAAGAGGAGTGAAAATAATGAGAACTATTAAACAGAGTGAGAAACCATGGTGGGAGGTGGGGCAGTACTATCACATTATACCTACATTCTCTTAATGACCATATCGGAAAGTTATCATGGCCACAGAAGTTCCAAATTTTATAAAGAAAATCCATTTACCCATTGGAAAATAACTAATATCTAAGAAAGATAAATCAAAGAACTCTTCACTGAGACAAATTGATGGCAGCCAAAAGAGGGAAGCCAAGCAGCACAATTCTGCAAGATTAACATCTGGGCTTTCATCAGAAATCATAAAGAGCAAACACTGATGAATGGCATTTTCAAAATATTGACAGGACAATTAAAAAGCCAAGGAAAGATTGTTATGCCAGAAAAAATCCTTCAAAATATAATTAAGATCTCCTGGTTGGAAAAGATTTTTTTAGAAAAGGAAGACAGAAAAAAGAATAAAAAATGAGAGGCATTGCTGATGGGCACTCTGTACAGAAAACACCAATTGTAAATTTCCAGGTTCAAAGGGAAGGGCTAGATTGTGATTCCAAGCCATACAAATAAAGAACTTGTAAATTTAACCACATACATAAGTTAATGGCCACTATCATTGTACTTTGTTTATAACTCAATAATTATTTAAACAACATGCATAAAATAAGAATAAATGTGTTATGAAATGGATGAATATGAAATTATAATACTTGAATAGCAAAGTTATAATACTCTTGTAGCTATTTTTACACCACTGAAGTTGTGTTGATTTCTACTTAAATCAGTTTTATATATTTAGGATGCTCATTAAAATCATTGTTTTAACCACTAAGAAAATCATACCAAATAGACATAAAAAATACACACACATACACATGCATGCACACACATACAAATGCATATATACTCACAATGCTTAGCTGGAATCCAACAAAAATAATTGCTTTATTAGACATGAGAACAGATTGAGTGATAAACATACAGCTGTAATATGCATATAATAAAGGCTGTCCTCATCATTGTTAATTTTTGCTGGAAATGGACTACATGTTCCAGTCAAAAGACAAAATTATGAAGTATAAATAACAGTAAAACATTATACAATGTTATATCCCTTTAGTGCATTTACCAATGTGTTAACCTAGAGGGCAGCAATCTAAAATTATATTAACAGTAGACATTAGAACTGTCAAGTATAGGAGGAAATATGAGTCAAAGTAAAGTTGGGGTGAAAATTCTATAATAATAACTTGGAAGTATCATTATTCCACTCTTAGGAGGAGCTAGACTATCCAAACAGAGATTTATAAACAAATATAGAACTTAATAATGTTATAACACATTAATGATACTAAAACAAACCTTTGTTAAACGTTTCACTGAATAACTGGGAAATAAGCATTTCTATCAAGTACACATGGGTCGGTGTTAAAAACAGACCCACCTCTGTAGGGAAGCGAGTCTCAGAAAAAAAAAGAGTTCCCTACCACAAAGACATGAAACTGCAAAGAAGTAACAGAAGGAAAATTAAATTCTATAGATAAGAGAAATGAAGCATCATGTGCCTCAACAGTCTATGGGTCAAAGAGGAAACAAACGTCAGGAAAAATTAAATAATATATACAGATGAATTGAAATAAAAGTAAGCAAAATTCAAGAGAAGTATGGAAAAAGAGCTCAGAAGGAAATTAAAGTAGCAGAAATTTAAGTCGAGAAATATGGAATTTGTATTCAATAATGGATTTATGCCTTAAGAAGCTAACAAAAGAACAGACAACCAAACTCAGATTTAGCACACAGCAAGAAAAAGATTACCATAGAGATAAAGTAAAAACGAAAACTGTAAGATACAGAAATACAATCAGTGGTTTGTTCTTAGAAAGGACTATGAGTTAATAAATCTGGAACTAGACAACGAAAGGAAACGAGGCCACAGAAAGAGCTGGAAGTGGAAATGAAAATAGAGATGTCTCTACTGATGAGAGACACAAAAATGATGAGGGAATCAATCTGTGCACCCAGAAAACGCGTGGCCTCACTGAAATAAATGCCCAGAAATTCACCACGTACCATGGTGATGCGAAAAGAAAGATAAAACCCTCCAGGCAAGGAGAGCAAGGAAATGTAATGAATTAGAAAAGGAGCTTGGGTACCTTCTCTAGTGAACTCTACCAAACAAGAATGAACTAACTAAATCTTATGAAAGTCTTCCTAACAATTGTGAGTTTGTTCTAGTGGCCTTTACTACTATAATATCAAAGACACAAGAGAAACACCCATATTAACTGAAAGGTTAGGGACTTGAAAGCCTCAGGTAGACTGAATGCTTGGGACAGAAGGATGTGCTTGTGGGCTGTTATGTTCCAACATGCTTCTGGTCAACTTGTGGTCTTTGAGTAATCTCACCACTTTGGGAATTCAGGGAACCTGGCTTGCGGATGGAATCTTCCACCCCAAGAGTTGTGTTTTCTGTCCTATACCACCCTCAAGACTCCATGTACTACGTACGCACAGTCTCTCTATTCCTGCCTGGAGACTGAAGCACTTCTGGTACTCTGATTAAAAAAAAAAAAGAACTCTGCTTCTGGAGACACTGTCTGTTTTTTTGTTTTTCCAGTTATTATTTCCTCACTACCTCCACCAATCCAAAAGATTAAAACATGTAAGGAGTAAACAAATAAGAGAAATAAGTGCAGAGTTAAAAACTATTAACTGTTGCTAAAACATTAAAGAACTTCTCAATAAATGGGAAGACATGTAGTGTTCATGTGTTGAAACTGTGAATTTGCTTTAGAGATGACATTATCTCAAATATGTAATCAGGAATCAGTTTAATTCCTACCAAAATTGCAGTGGACTCTTTATATATTCCTCTTCATTCCTCTCTAAACAGGAATCTTTATTCTATTATGCTATTATACCAGTTTTAACATATCCTGGTTATGATACCACCCTTTTAGGAAATTGTAGAGCTTTTGGAAATTGTTATCCAGCTGAAAAACATATGTCACTGGGACGTGGTATGTGGGTTATAGCACAGTCTTTATTCCACTGTGGAGTAATCTTTTTGTACACTGTGAAGATGTGTATTTGCCAAGCTGTCTTCTTGTTGGTTTAATAAATAACTAAATTGAGAATAATTAGGCAGGAAGGGGTTAGGTGGGACTTCTATACCTAGAGAGAAGAAGAGAGGAATCTAGGCACTGGAAAGACTCCAGAGGACATGGAGCAGAAACAGAAAGTGAAAGATGGAAGAGAGGCAAAAAAAAAAAAAAACCCATGAAGCAAAATGTAGATTAATGTAAAAGGGTTAATTTAATTTATAAGAGATTAATTTAGTGAGATAAGCCTAAGCAGAACCTTTGTGATTAAGAAATAATAAGTCTTCAAGTCCTTATTTGTGAGCTGGCAGTACAGAGGACAACTTCCTGCATAATTACATGACCTATTGGCTCTGAATGCAGGATGTGAACACCCACAAATTCTCAAACCAAGGTGGTACCTCATAATCACAATCTTCTGGAATTCTGAGCAAAAATTCGTCTTTGCCCCACAGCACTCCTTGTCAAGTGTTTGGTTGCAGCGACAAGAAAAATAATTAATGGAGAATATTTTAGTTTCACGAAGTGGAATTACGGCTTCAGTAACCCTGATCATGTCATTTATAGCCTTTGCAGTGGGCTTATGGGAGAGACAGGAGATAAGGTAGTGCTTTGGGCTGTAGAAACCATGGAAAGCTAGAAGAAGCAGAGTTAAGTGGGTTGAGAATGTGGAAAAACAGAATGCAGACAAAAAAGACCCTGCTCATGAGGTTTCAGGTGGGAGTAATGATTCTGCTGAGGATTTGACTAGAGTCCATTTGTGCTTTGTTCTGGAACAATTTCTGTGTATGTAGTGCTATGGATGTGTGCTGACAATTTGAATTGGGTGAAAGTAGTCAGTTACAGGCTGAGTTGTGTTGGTATAGAAAATTTCAAGGAAGCTTAATATTTAAGTTGTGGCATGTACAAAGGAGTTTGAGGCCAGTTGGCATATTCTGGGATTAGAGCTACACACTAAGCAAGGCCAATGATTTTAATGTAAGAATAAAGCTTATAAATCTTTTAGAAGAGAACAATGAAGTGAATTTTCATGACTATGGATGAAAGTTTAGACCGGACAATAAAACAGCAGTAAGAAAAGTCAGGTAAATTGGACTTCATCAGAAGTAAGAACCACAGTATCCAGAAGATGTTATTAAGAGATAGACAAAAGCCTGCAGAGAGAGAAAATTACTGAAAATGCGTTTATCTGATGAAGGCGTGTCTGGTATTCATAATACATAAGGCTCTGTTCCAACTCAACAGGAAAGCACCAGTAGCTTACTTCAAATGGCGCCGTGATTCAGATGAATGTCTTTCTTAGAAAATATACAAATGATCATGAAACACACCAAAAGATTCACCAGCATTAGACTTTTTGGAAATGTACATGAAAGATAATTTAAGATACTAGTCAAAACTCTTACAATGCCTAAACTCAAATAGAAAATAAGAAAACAGTGAAAATTCTGATAAATTAAGTCTCTCATATGCTGATAGCAAGGTGGAAATGTTTTTGGTCTTACATAAAACAATTTAACATACATATATAGATAGATAGATAGATAGATAGATAGATAGATATTCATGTACATGCACATATTTTTGAATCCATATACATGTAGAGAGAAACATGTACATATGTATATTTCTGAATCTATGGACACATAAAGAAAGAAAGATATGCATATAAATGTACACACACATATTTGTGAATCCAAATAAATAAATGTAAAATGTGAATATTTGCGACAACTATTAAGAATAGGCAAAAGTCCAAACAATTCAACTGCAGTACCAAGTGGCAGACCCATTATATGCAGAATATGCAGTAATATTAAAGCATGTAGAGAATGATGGTGTCACCTTGCCTTTGTTCTAATGAACCTTAAAACATCATGGTAAGCAAAAGAAGCCAAACACAAATGTGATGTCTTATGTGAGTCCATTAATATGAAATAACAGACTGGTGTTCCAAGAGTAGGGAGGAAGAGAAGTAAGGAAATAACCACTTAATAGCTTAATGAGTGCTTTTGGCGGGTTAAGAGTTGATAACCTGGGGGCTAACCACCCCCATCTTCTTACTCTTCACTCTTCATGGACATTCTGAGCAACTTATATTCTTATATTCTAATTTTCTATTCCCAAATTTAAATTAGGAGCCTTTGGAAACAATGAAAAGTACTTTGTAATTAGGTAGACATGGTAATTAAGAAAAAATTGAATGTACTAAATACCATTAATAACTACCTTGATATGACTGAATACTTTAAAGTTATTTTACTTCAGTAAAAACCTGAAAACTCATAGTAATAATGAATTCATTGAACTAACACAGCATTCACTAACCAATGAATTAGAGCAGTCAGGCTTAACAGTTCTGCTTTATAATTACAATCATAATAAATCAAATCTTTATTTTGCATGCACTCATCAAAAAACACATTTCTTCCTAAGAGCTACTGTCTCATATTTGTGGGGTTCTAACACAGTTTCTGTTTTTGAGGCTTCATTTCTGCTTGTTTGTGACCAACAATAAGCTTGGCAGAAATTCATATGCCCAAGTGCAAGGAGCTCTAACTTTGTTCCACTTTGTTTTGTCCTTATGTTAAATAGTAATGAACTCACTGAAAAGATGCATAGGAAGGAAAAAGCTTTTGCTTCCAGAATCAGAAGCATTGGTCGCTTCTTCTTATTGCTGTTTCTCAGACTAGCACAGTCTTATGCCGGTTTTCTAAACACAGTGAAACCACAGCCTCGCTGCCTCTCTTCACACTTCCAACAAGCTTGTTTTTCTAATAATTGTTAAATCGCGAAAATAACCAAGTGTGTGTTTTCCCATTCTGGTAAAGTGAAAATGCGCAGTAACATACCACAACCCATCACATTATGCAGACTTAACAACAGCAATTACCTTTTGACAGATCCTAGAGTCTACAAGTAACACTAATGGAGATCAGCCCTTGGCAGTTTGATCGTTCTCCTTACTGAGGGATCTCAAATACCCTCGACCTGCATCAATTCAACCTCACAAAACCAATTTTGGTGATGCTCTGTCAAGGGTAAAGTTATTCTCAGCAAAGAAAGAATTCTTGACACAGTCATGAATTTTTGTCCCATTTAATTGGAAAACAGAGAAGCTGCTTTAGCCAACAGGTTATTTTTTGAAAAACAGGCCAAGCTTTTTTGTGTGGATTAATGGCCTGAGAACTAACTGTCATCCAAACTGTTTGCTCTTCATCTTCACCAAGGCCTGCTTAACAACTCTTTGCCCTCACTATCTTTCTGCCTTCTGCTCTTAAAATGACAAACTGCTTCAAGTCCTTTGCTCAAATCTGCACATCACAACATATATCTTAACTCCCCAATCTCAATTCCAAGTACACACACTGGAGAGATATCTGCATCTTGTTCATTCCACTACCATGTCTATGCTGCTGCATAGCAATCCTTCTGAAGTATTTCTCATAGGTCTTACACCCTTATGAACGTTGGGTTTACAGTTAGAGTACATTATGTTTCATCCTTTCTCCCTCAATGTTCTCATTTAAAAGTATATTTTTATTGAAAAAGTTAAACAAATCATTAGCTTGACAAAGTAGGAGTATGGGTTTATTATTGTTGTTTAAGTTCTGGGATTGAATCTACCATACCACAATTGGGAAGCAGTCTACCACTGAGCAGTATCTTCAGCTGCAATGTAAGAAACTGAATTGAACAAATAAATATATTAAGGTACCTATAATCTTATTACTCTAAGATTACTAGTGGGAACAGTAGCAGGCAACCAAGACCTCATGTATAAATTCCTTCAGCTAGATGCAGTGATGTCTGGATCCATAAATTCTAAGATGCTATATCTGACATTATATGAAGAGCCATAAACTCTGTATACTCCAATGTTAAAATGTGAAAATGACCTTGCATCTATATATCTGCCCATTCATCTATCTATCTATCTATCTATCTATCTATCTATCTATCTATCTATCTATCTACCTACCTACCTACCTACCTACCTACCTATCTATGTATCTATCTATCCATCCATGCATCCATCCAAAACTGTTAAATCTGAACCAAACTAAATTGTCACACTGTCTACATTGGCTCTGTGAGATATGCATTGCAGCAATGTGATGCTTACAAACATGCTGTGTTAAGGACAGTTACAAATCTTAATTGAAATCATTTTTGCTGTCAGTGGGGGAAGGGGTCCCAGGCTTCTAGGAGAATCCATTATCCCGTGTAGCTCAGCAATTTGTAAGAAGAACTAAATTTAGATGTGCCTTTGTTCTAGGGTAAAACGAAGCTGCCAGATCTTATTCTCTGCTTTTGCATGTTCCATTGTTCACTCCTCTCTTAGTTTCCCTATGGCAAACTTTTGTCATGATTAACTTCTTGTTCACATGAATCTCACTGCCAGTTTTCTCAAGATTTCAGGTAGAAGAACACAAAACCGAGACTCCTCTAACACAAGGGAAGCTTTGCATGCCACCGAGGAACCTCTATGGCCTAGTAGACTGTCACTTCTAACATTTATAGACTAATGGTAGAAGAAGGCATGGTGAAGTGTAGTAAAACCAGAGCACACACAGTCTCTAGAAAGAAGAGTAAGGAGCCACCAGGCATGGTAGCACATCCATGGGATCCTAGGAATCAAAAGTAGAGCTAGAAAGATGTTGAGTTCAAGGCGATCTTGGCAGATCCCATTGAGACAGAATCAACTTCTTTCTCTCACACATTTTATATGTATTTTTTCACTGCGTCAGATTTTTACATTAGCTTTTTGCTCAACAAAATTTTGTGTACAAAATAAACTTCACTAAAAAACACTGACCCTCTTCTTTGGGTTCATAAAGTGCTGGAAAGTGGTACACAGTGTTTTCATCTCTGCCTTTGTTTCTGTGCCGTTCTTTGACTGAAGGCACAGTCATATCACTGTCTAAACCTGTAATCACCTTGCATTCCCAGCAGAACAAAGACATGTAGCACAGACCCACCCCCACACAAGCAGGTATTTATCCATGAAGGCTAAGGTACACTCATGCCATTTGTGTTACTGGCATAGAGGTCAGATACATGGTGGCAGTTACATGTCAAGGATGAGAAGTTAGAGAAGGAGTAAGGAAGCCAAAAGTACCAGACTTTGATTTCTGAAAGCCTCTGAAACATTAGTAATAAGCAGCAAGCAAAAGTTGAGAAGACTCAACCCAAACCCATGATGGTTCCTGGGGACTACACTGGGAAAATAGGAATTGTGGGAAGGAAAAGTGTAATATCTCATTAACTGAATAATTTGTTCACCTATCCCTTTAGCATGGCTAAGATGAACCCAACTTATTAGGTGTGGTCCTGAGGAGACAGGTGATTGACAGGACCAACCGATACTTTTGCTTTCGGCCTAGACCAGAGGTTCTGTTCTCTCCGCCAGAAAGACTCTTCCCTTAATGGCTCTTTACTACTGTGCTAGCAAACATTCAGAAAGTTTCACTTTTGACTCACTGTCACAGCTTAATCTAGCTCGTAGATGCTCTGTCCTGAGGGACAAACAAGGTGGGGATAGAGTATACAACCAATTGGGTCACATAGTGATTTCACTGGGAAAGATTTATATAGAAGAGGGCTGAAAACTCTACCCTTAGACCATGCTAACATCACGTTCTGAAAGCACCTCTTATCCAGGTGTGAACTAACAAATCAGGCACCAGAGAGTAGCCAGCTCTGCCATTATTGAATCCCCTTCTTTATTTTTATGTAATTAGACAATCCATTCTTCTCATCTAATAAAAAAAATGAATGTTTACCTCTCCAGGATCTTTAAAAAGCATTGTCAATTATAAAACGTCACTCCATACATGGTTTCCTAAAGCTGCCAGCAAATGACTGGCATATGACCTTCCACTGGGGACTTGCTATGAATAAGGACAATTTGAGAGGAAATTGGCTCCACCAAGAATGTCCTGCAGTTTTAATCGAATAGTGTTGAGTTTCCACAGGGGAAGAAGGGGTGTATCAAAAGGACACCAAACTGATGTGGAATGCTGGCAAGTGAGGAGTTTATTAGAAGGTTTATTTGTGTAGATTAAATTCATTAGTGATTTCTCACACAGATCATTAAAATGTGTCAGTTAACTGCATTCACATAGCCTCGTAGGCATGAAATGTGCTGGTATTACATTAGGGAAAGTATATCCAGCACTTCCCTTTCAAATAATTTTACCAAGAATGTGTCCAAGTTTGAATTATCCATGTCACTCCCTACGTCTTCCCTCTCTCTATAGCTTGTGGTTTCTAGCTTGTCTGTAGTCTGTCTCTTGTGTCCTGTCCCACTTTCCTATGTGTCTGTCCCTTTGCTTGCCTGATAACTATCCCTAATAGTGGCTTCTACTCTATATCTATTGAGCAGCACAAAATCATCACATGGGAAAGAAATGGAATGCCTTAGGTAAGTCTTTCTCAGAGTGTTATGCGGGATTCAGTCACTTATTTCAACTCACCCAACTGACTCCAAAGCACTCAGTCCAGCAAACATACAATTATCAATTAATATCTATAAATGTTGTCTTAAACACTTATGGGACTCATTTGTTATATTATGCTGTTTTTTACCTGTTCACTATTTTTAGAAAATTATGACCATAATATACATACATATATACATACCATACATATTGACATGTACTGCTCTCTAGGTTATGTGTGTGGAATGATACAAAGTATAAGATGAGAGGCATGAATTAGTTTAGTTAGCAAATCCTCATTCTTTGTGAAATCCAAGGTAAGTAAGTTTGGCTATTACGTTGTTCTCTTCAAGGCAGGTTAAACAAATAGACAGAATGCACGTCAGGACATCAGGCTAAGTCTTAAGACATATCCAGGTGTGTAATAGATATTTTCATGAGATGCATCCCCACAGTTATTAATGCCATGGGTAGACAGAGCAACAGCATGAGGAAGCTTCAGTCCCAGAGACTGACAGCGTGGTTGGGGCTCTGAAGGAAGGAAGCAGAGCCCAAAGTTAAAGTGGAAATCTGTTCTTCCCTGTCTCTGAGGATGAGAGAGCTTTCTCAGCCATGCTCTCTCTCTCAGGTAGAAGATAGGAAAGGAACTGGTGAGTAGAATTTGACTCCAATTTGAATGTTAGCAGACTTCCAAGGTGAGAAACCCTGGTCCCTCGGTGTCTCTTAACTACTGTTCTCAGTAGGGTTTCTGTAAGAACCTCTGAAAGGAAGTTGCTACCAATACTGTGGCTTGAACAGAGACTGGATTGACATTACACTTGTACAGAAAGTGAACATATGACCAGGTCATGAGCATACAATTTGTCATAGAACTTTGTATCATACAATGTAGAACTAGCCAAATAATCCCCACTAAAGCCTATATTCACCAAAAAGTCTGAACTTAATGTGGTGGTGACCCCTACCTTCTCCAACATGGTCCTCACTTGTGAAGTGGGTGCTTTGCTTACCAGTACATAGACTTCTCTTCTTTTAAATAAAACTGTGTTCATCTACAAATTATTCAATCCATGACACCAAAATCTTAGACACAAAGAAAACTGACCTTTCCAATCCATTTTTTGCAGCAAGAGTTGTGATGTCTGTCTAGTCATGCAGAGACCACCTGTGGCTCCTCTTATCCATACTAATAATCCAGACAACCTCTCCTTCTGTCTCATCAGCACCCTTAAAAGCCAACCCTCAGGGCCCTGTATCCTAAGGTTTGTCTGCTTTCAGACTAATATTGCCTTTTGCAAAACTCCTCAGGGTCAAGGATAGACTTTCTGGGTGGCAAGCAGAAGTGACACTGATTTGGTGATACCATATGTGAAGGATATACTCAAGACTGGTCACCGATGGAGAAGGATTCCTTGATAGCAAGCGGAAGTCGTTATAATCAGTATCAGCTTTAGGTAATGTGTCCTCCTAAGAGGTATGGCCTCACAGATAAGCCACACCAACCTGAAATCTTTCTTTCCCCAGGTTCTACTAAGAGGAGATGACAGCGCACCTCCTATGGCCTTTCCCTACAGTCAAGTAGCACAGGCCATGTGATAACCCTGTCATTTGCCTTGTTGTATGAGACCCACTCTACCCTTAGAAACCTAGCTGTGACTAAATGGACTGGAGACTGTCACTTGAAGGACAACTCACCTCTACATCTCCATTTCTCTTCTTCCTCCTAGTTTTATTTAAAAACTACAGAGTTCTAGTTCCTCTGATGTATATTTGCTTTTGTAAACTTACCTAAAACAAGAATACTTGTAAATTAATATTAATTATTTAAAATTGATTATACTCTTTATAACTTCTAGTTAACTGTTATTCTGATGCCTGGCTGTATGACATCACTCACATTTCTGCTCCCTTGTGTGTGCTGCTTTTGCCCAAAACTTACCCAAATTCTTTTAGTGTAACTCAGATCCACTATTACTTCTTGCATTCAGTATTACCAATAGTTAAATGCAGTCTATAAGTTGATCTAAACCCTCACTGCACTAATTAACTGTGCCTACCACAAGGAGTTGTTATCCTAAGTTCTGCCTAGGTGAAACTGCCCATGTTTATCTTATTTACCTTTGAGAAAAATATGTGTAGGTCAGAAGTTCCTCTTCATGTGATCTGGCAATACCAATAGGATGCAACGGTGTCAGTCAACCTCTAGCTTTACTATAATCCCATCTGTCTACAAAGTGGCATGCCTCCAGTATCCTGAGAGTTGACAGCTGCCAAGGGAAAGAACAAAAGAGGCAAGGTGTGAGTTCCCGAAAAATCTCATTTTATTCACACAAAATTGTATATATTCTTCTCTTTTCTTAGACCTTCCCTCCTCATAGACCTTTAAGCCTTCTTCTAAATGCTCATACCACAAAGGGTTGAGAAACTGACTGCAAGTTTTCATTCCTAATTTCCTCCTCTTGTTCAAGAATAAAGCCACCTTTATCTCACAGCTGATGATCTGTTATATAATTTGTACTAAAATTCTAAGATGTAAAAAAGAAACCTAGCTTTTGGTAAACTTCTGATACTTTATCCTAATAACACAGCATCATAGGAGAGGGAAAGTTATTTTGTCTTTGCTTTTTATAGTACTTCACTTAGAAGGTATAATCACAGGTCGACAAGAGAAAAACAAACAAATGTCTCAGTGTTTTATATTAGTCAAGCTTCTTCAAAGGAACCAGAAATTATATATCTATACATTCGTATACATGCTTACATGTGTATGTGATTTATTAGAGTGATTTATAGGCTGTGATCTGAGTAGTCAAATGGCTGTCTCCTGATAAAAGGCAGTGGATCTGATAGTTGTTTAGTCCACGAGACAGGATATGTCATCGGTTCTAATCTGAGAATGGAGTTCCAGGGAATTCCTACTAGACAGCTACTGATCTCCAGTGGGTATTAGAATTCCAAGAAGTTGGCTCTAACACTAGGCAAAAAAGGTGTGCCTCAACAACAGTACAGATAAACTTCCTGCAAGAGGGATGGCAAGCCAGCCAAAGTCAATACTTCCTTCTTCCATGTCCTTCTACGTGGGCTGCCATCAGGAGGTGTGGCCCAGATTTAAGCAGGGTCTTCTTATCTCATTTGTTCCAGATTTGCTGTTGGTGGCACTCAGGAGGGAGAGGCAAGCAGATTGACAGTTTTGAGGCCAACCTCGTCTACATAGTGAGTGTTACAGGACATTCGGGGCTACACAGAGATATCCTGTGTAGTATAAAAAGTTCCAGAAGTGGATTTTCATATCAAATGATATATTTAAGAAAGTCACTCACAGTGTACCCATGAGCTTGAATTTTATTTGATTACATATGTAGTCAAATAGACAATTAAGATTAGCATCACACACAGTTTTGTTGTGTGTGTGTGGTGGGGGAGTAACAGAATTAATTGAGTATCTCTAAGAATAGGCTAGGAATTTAAATTTGAACATGATTTTGAGTGAAAGAGGGATGCATTTCTGTGCAGGAGATCAGTTAGTGGGTAATCAGGAAAAGTACAGGAAACAGAGTAAGGTTTGTCAAACCAGTCTAACCTCGTCATTAAGGTACTGGTCATTGACAAGAATATCAGGGAGTTAGCATTCTTCTGGAATGAAAGGATACAGCCTCGAAGAGGGTATAGTTGTACACTTCTCTTAGAAAAGATGAACTTCCTTTTATCTTCTTTCTGTGCCTTCTTGTTTCTCAAAAATACCCCTATACTAAGAAGAGCATCTTTGGGGGTGATATATTACCACTTTTAGTTTGTCACTAGACACCCATAAACTGGAAGAATGACTGGATCAGATTTCTCAATTCCTCCAAGGGATATACAGCAAGGGGTGTAGGGACTGAGTACCACTATATGTGTATTAACTGATAGTTCAATAAGCAAATCTGTCTCTACCATGTGGACATTTTCATGTTTACAAGGTTTGCTTCGAATGCTGTTATATTTTTTACAAAAAAAGGTGAAATGCTTTGTTTTTTAATATTCTAATCTTTATTCAAAATGGATGCCACACTAGTAATTAGTCTGAGGAATTACAAAAGACTTAATGGCAATCTTAACAAAATACTGATATTCCCTACAGCTATCTTCTCCATCTTGACACATGAAACTTCTGTTGATAGAACTCATGTGTCTCATCATGCTTTCAACGGTATTCATGCCAGCTTGGTCACTGGAGTGTTTCACTCTAGAGGCTTAAAAGATTTTCTCCTTTTCTTCTTCTCAACAAACAAGGTGAAAGAAAGTTCATAGTGTGGAATTTTGTCATCAGTTTAAGGGTACGTATGAGTACTCATACAAAGAAATACCTTTTCCAAGACACAGAGCCATTGTCTTTTTCTAATCCTTTGCCTCTAACCTAGAATAGGACTTGAGCAACAGTAGTTACAATTTCAAGTCATTTCATGTTCAGGGATCCTAACACACAACACACAGCAAGGCCTACATAATCCTAAAGAAGCTACTCTTGTGAGGCTGGTGTTATCTTGTCTCTTTTA
Organism: Mesocricetus auratus; assembly: GCF_017639785.1. Lineage (NCBI taxonomy): Eukaryota > Metazoa > Chordata > Mammalia > Rodentia > Cricetidae > Mesocricetus > Mesocricetus auratus. Next base: position 73,345,572 of record NW_024429193.1, on the reverse strand, counting down.
GGCATTTCGTTTATACGAAAGAGGAGTAAATTCAAGGAAGACACCAACATTTGAAACAGGGAGGCTTGAAAGCTGAGCCTCCATGCATTGAAACGGAGCAAGTAATCACCACTTAAGATTAATCTCTAAAAAGTCATCCCAACTACTTTGGTGAAATTATTACTTTGAACTAACATAGGAAGCAGTTAAGATTGGCAAAATTTATTGATTTACAATGTCAAGCCAATTAAATGTTTGACATACGTTATATGAGTTTCAAATCAAAATGCTCTGTGTATTCTGATGGCAACAAACACCTGTGTTCAATATATTTGATTTCACAAGATTGCTTTATTTTTCTCACATCAGGCATCAAATTGGTGAGAAAAAGATATAAGATTAATAAAAGTATGTGAGACTTCACACTTCCCCACAGTGATCAACCAACCAACAGTAGGAAACATCTGATCTGGATCAATTCTTTTAAAACTACATTTAAATGAACTAATTAAATTAGTTACTTTTGAAGGCCTTTCTCCTAAGAGGTCATGATATTTTCAAGTGTTTATTATGGATATAACTCTACCATTTTGCTCATGTCCATGGGCAGTGGTACGACTATGACACACTTCTGTTTGTGGGGTTCAATTTATCTTCTTAATTAACAAAGTGTCCTTCTGATGATTAAATGACTTGATGGGCAATAAGTTTCCACAGGTTGCCTTCATTTCCAGAAATCCCTTGATTAATATGATTAACGGTAATGTTGCAATGAAAGGGTTCACTTTGTTAGCAATCACAACCTTACCAGGTTTTAAATGACCAAGGTCAATTACTCATCATGCAGTGTATGCAACTATGGAAAACAAATATTTATGAATATCCAGAAGATAAGTCTTTTGCCATCTATCCAGATGTTAGTTTGAGAATTTTTTTAGTTCAGCTACAAAGAATGATCCTTGAGAAGGGCAGCCATATAATTTGTTTTCATTCACCAGACACTTGGAGACGGAAGAGGATACTAGCAATAACTCTTCCAGGATAATGGGCAAAGGTGATGATCTCAGACAACCTGGCATTTACTTTCACACTGGTTGCTTCTTCCATGAAGCTTTCAGGCTAAAGTCCAACTTGAAGAAAATAAATGACGCTGGAATTTTCTATAAGCATGATAAATGACAGGTTATGAAAACTTAACAATAAGTCAGTTTGAATAGCAAATTTAACTCTTAGAAAACAGGAACTGGACAGTTCACCCAACATTTAAGAGCATTCATTGCTCTTGCAAAAGCCCTGAAGTCAGTTTCCAGAGCCTACTTTGTGTGCTCACAGCTACCTGTATTTCCAGCTCCAGGATCTGACATTTTTGATCCATTGGGTCACATAATTGCCTCATGCATGCAAAGAAAATGTTTATATGAGTTTTATTCAAACTCTTAGAAAAACTGTTTGTTACTATGTTTGGTGTGTTTACTAGTAACTTACAAAAAGCAAATAAAGAAACCAAGAAAATACAATGGTTTTATAATGATTTCTGAAGTGCTGTATTTTCTCAGGACATGGAGGAAAACATGTCAGAAGAAATAAAAGAAAAGAAACATAAAACCCACTATTATCATTGCAGGAAGTAGTTTTAAAAGAATATATCAAGAGAAAATGCATATGTAAGCTGAGAAGCCAGTATATCCGGTAGAATAATAACTTTAAATACTATACTTAGGTCATTCTCAGGAGATTATAAACCTTAATTAGACATTCCATGTATTTTACTGCAACATGATTTACATAAATTTGATTAGTCAAATATCTTGAATTATGTTGTTTCAGACCCTGGTGTACATGACTCTATACAATATAGTATAGTATATATGTAACTATACAATATAGTTACATCTACAAATGTAACTGTCACGTAGAATCCAGCCCTTTGATTCTCCCTGCCTCCCTCCCTCCCTACCTACCTGTCTGTCTGTCTCCTTCCCTCCCTCTTTCCCTCCTTACTTTCCTTTCCTTTTCTTCTTTGTTTTCCTTTTGTCATTATTTTTCTTCACTTGCCTGTTTTTAATTTTTATTTCTGGGCATCTAACCCAGGCCAGGAAAAGTCATATGCATACTCTTTTGAACTGTACCCTTATCCTCTTTCTGTCTTTTGCTCTGTAAACCAAAACATTTGCCCTGGAAAATCAACAATTCTCTATGTGGCATTGTCATGTCTGCAGTGTAAAAAAGCATTCTCAGAATACTGACTTGGGATGCCAGTCACATATTGTTGGTCCCCAGTATGTGATGAAATCTTCTACTGCTAAATTGCACCTGAAATGTAATATATACTGGGTTACTCTATATAATGAATTTTGAATGTCAATCTTATGTGTCTTCCTGCAGCACATCACATCAATTTTTAAGCTGCCCTTTAGGTGAATTAAAAAAATACCACAAAAAACCCAAGACATATCTTTCAAACTTAATATTAAATATCAGAGACCCAACACACTATTTATTCATCACATTTGACAAAAGAGCTATGGTTTTTTAGTCAAAGGAAGTTGATGTAGGAACTCCAAGCAGGAACCTGGATGAAGTAACTGAAGCAGGCTCCATGGAGAAGTGTTTACTGGCTTGCTCCCCAGGGCTTGATCAGTCTGTTTTCATATAGACCTCAGGACATGCACAGGTGGTGCACCACCCACTGTGTGCATGGGGTTTCCCATGTTACTTATTAATCAAGACAAAAAAATTGCCGACCTTTATACAGTCCAGTATTATTTTTTAATTTTATTATTTTAATTTTAAATAGCTTGTTTCACATGTCAATCTCAGTTCCCTCTCCTTCCCCTCCTCCCACATCTCCCCCTTTCCCCCAAGCCTCCCACCCTATAGCCACTTCCTTCCACATAGGGGATATCTAGAGTCTGTCGTTTCACTCAGGGAAGGGTCCAGGCCTTCCCCTAAGAGTCCAGGCTGAAAGAGCATCCCTCTTAGTGTTATGGACACACAAAGTCCGTTTGTATGCCAGGGATAAAAACTGATCTACTGCCCAGGGCCCCATAGGTTGCCCAGGCCTCCTCACTGACTCTCACACTCAGAGGGTCTGGATCAGTCCCATGCTGGCCTCCCAGCTGTCGATCTGGGGTCCAAGAGCTCTCCCTTGTTCAGATCAGTTGTCTCTGCTGGTTTTGCCAGCCCATTCTTTGCCAATTTGCTCATCGCTCCCCTCTCTCTGTCACTGGGTTCCATGGGTTCAGTTCAGTGTTTAACTGTGGGTGTTGCATATTTTCAGCCGTGGTTCTCCTTTCTCAGGTATCTCCAGCTTTTGTGTAGTAGACACAAAACTAGCTAACATACCATGTTTATCCAGTAAGAATCTGGCCTGGGCTGGGCTTGGGCCATCATCATCTTAGGACATTGTCAGCAATACTGCCATTTGGGGCCCACTTTGTGACCTATGGAAAGTTAACATAGCATGCTATTTTATTTTTATTTGCCTACTTCTTTGGTCTTCCTGCATGGTAGGCAAGTACCTCAATCTTTGAATTTTTTGGTGTCTGTGTACATGGTCCATGGGTTGTCCATGATCACCATGTGCTCCCAGGCAACAAATAAAGTGAAATTTCAGATCACTATAACACTTCCCTAATACCTCTCTATTGTTTAGAAATGTATTGAATTATTATATCTTATCACTTTCTAGGATCCCTCTATTTTGTATTTACATGGTATGTTAGCTAATTTTGTGTCTACTACACAAAAGCTGGAGATACCTGGGAAGGGAGAACCACAATTGGAACTATGCTTCAATAATACTGGACTGTATGAATGTCTGCAGATTTTTGTCTTGATTAATAAGTAACATGGGAAACCCCATATCACACAGTGGGTGGTGCAACACCTGTGCGTGTCATAAGGTCTATATGAAAACAGACTGATCAAGCCCTGGGGAGCTGGCCAGTAAACAACACTTCTCCATGGCATCTGCTTCAGTTACTGCATCTAGCTTCCTACCTCAACTTCCTTTGATGTTAGATTTCAATGTGGAAATGTAAATGAAATAAAGTCTTTCCTCCCCAAGTTGCTTTTGATAATAGAAAGCAAGCAAAGATACATGGCATTATTATTTTAAGGTATTTATTGGACATTAACAATAAGGGGAGTCCAATATGCAAAAATAGGGAATAGTAATTACTCATGTTTATATTTATATTCCCATTGGCACTCCTTTTAGAAAAATGAGTTAAGAATATTGTCTTGCTCTTTAAGATCTTCAGAACTGCATCTTTTATGAAGAACACCACAGAGCAAGTGCCTTTTCTCACCCTACATGAATTTACTGTGAAATGGTTTTGAATTCACAGAAGATTTCATCTCCTTTGTAGCCTAATTATGAGTATGCATTTTGGGAGAAAATATCTGACCACCCTAGAGTAATGCTTATTCTATGGGTAATGAAAGTCAACAACAACAAAAAAGTCTACACACATTGACGTGAAATACAGATGATTACATTCCAGGCTCACAAAGAGTGCTAAGAATAAGATAGTTAGAAAGTTGTATGTCTTTCTTACCTTCAAAAACCTGTCAATAGTTGGGCAATAAAGTAGTTGCAGCAAGGATAGTATAGCATAGAAATAGAAGTTTCTTCTATTCTATGTGATAGCATGTGGGTGAAAAGATGTTTTCAACAAACATTCCAGAAAATTCTTCTAGAGCTTTCCAGTCTTTGGAAAGACTTTAGTCTGCCTACAGTTCACTCCTGGGACTCATCAACTCAGTGGTCAGACTGAATCATTTATTAGATTAGTGGCCTACAGAGAAAAGTCCGGTGTGAGTCAGGGAGAGCTGTGAGTTGCCTGCAGTTTCCTTGCATCTCAGAAGTAGCCAAGTGGGAGGGCTAGGACAAAAGGGACAAAAGCAGAGGGGATGTTTAAATCCATCAACTCAGTGCACTTTTCATGTTAAGAACCTGAGGACCACTATGCTGGTTCCTTTTCATAAGCTTTAGGGCCCATCTGAAGTGATGTTTCTGTCTGCCACTTTGGTGATGAAATGCCAAGTAAAGAAATTAACTCAATACATAACTGGAACAACTTCTCAACCTCTCCAGGTGGATCTACCCTAGAACAGGGAGAAGAATCTCTCAGGTTGCTCTTTACCGTCTCATAGTCCCGAGTGACATTCACACCCATGTTTAATGAATGCTGACCTGAATGTATATTTTAGATTTGTTTCTTTCTGAAAGTTACCTCGGAATTAATTATCTTCATATTAAGCCAATATAAATGCAATGGAGAAAATACATCATAAATAGGCACCATAGAATTCAGAATCTAAATGATTCAGAAATTATGTTTTAAAACAGCAAAAGAGATTCATTTCCTGGATTGAAAGTCCACTTTTGAGCCATGGTAGCAAAGGCCCATCTTAGGATGCTTAGGATGCTAAGGTAAGATTATTTATTGGCAATGCAATCCTGACCTACATAGCAAATTCTAGCCAGCCAGGGTTACATAGAGAGACCATAAATCAAAAAGTTAGAAAATCATAGGAGGACTCACCCATTTTACTAAAAATTGAAACTATTGTACCTATGTTTACTTTAAAAATTTGCAACACAGAATGACAAGAGAAAAAGAGATGGAACAATTTGGCAAAATGAATTTTTTAATTTAATAAATGGGAAATATGTGGGGAAATTAATTTCTATAGATAATTTTTAAAAATTCAAGTTTTTGCCCTCTCTTTTAGGATTCATATCCACATAGAATTCTTTTATCTGTCTATAAAATAAGGTAAAAATTAGTTTTCTGGAGTCAATCTACTGACTTCCTTCTCTGATACATTACTAGGGCTAGTGTTTCAGTAGTTTTACAATTCCCAAATGCAGAGGGGATTTTGAAATTACTTACTAGTGATTTCAATTATGTATTGTGGATATTTGTGTGAATGAAAAGCTCATAGGTCTATTACCAGACCCTTTCTGTAACTTTTCTAAGGGAATGTGGCAGCAGCATCTCTAAGTGGGAGTTATATTTGGCTTCCTATTACTGCCAGCTCTTACCCCCAGAGATGCTGCTTTCTTGCTATTGTTCTCTTTTAAGTTTCTTCTGAGGTCTGTGTGTGACCAGTTGAACCTGCAGATGGGATCCACTTTTCAAAGGTGTTCATCTTTGCTCTGTAGACTTGTTTACCATCCACAGTATATTCCCTAGAACCACTGAGTGTCAAAAGCAGCACTGTGTCCCAGTAACTCTGACACCCTATTAAAATTAACACAGACAGAGTACAAATAAAAAGGCCTAGTAATCCCCTAGCCCTGTGACCTTACCCAGTTCAATAAAACTAGGGTGTATACTGTACAATAGTAATTTCTTTACATGCAATACGTGGTAAGTTCACTCTTGTCAGTTAGATTTATGTATTTGACATCTGGAGAATGTTATTCACCCAAACCCCAGGCCAGTTGCTGGGAGTGACCAGTGGGAACAGTAGATCACATTTCTTGGGGGATTTTAGTGACTCAAGAGGGCTTTGAGAGTAAGAAAGTTTAATTTGTGGCTATACATAAAGAATGAGATAATCACTCTGCTACCACATATTTCAAAATGATTGTGAGATCTGATGCTGTACATAAAATTTAGCATCTCAGCAAGATACTGTAAGTGATGGAAACTTCTACAATGAATATGCAAATACGGGGAGTAACTCAGGGAAATCATCGGGTGTATGTGGGGCCTTGATTCTAGAGCTGTGGAACTGGATCAAGATTAAATTGATCCTCCTTCCTCCACCCTGGCTAGAGTATTGAGATAACTGGCTTCTCTTCAAGTCTTATCCAAAACTTAGAATTACAAAGACTTTCAAGAACATGTCTCTACATTCACTGGCAAAACAGGATGCCACCACATGCCATTATGTAGTTAAAAATAATATGCAAGGATACTACTTCCTTTAGACTGAGTCAGTAAATAATGAGTATTTCTAAGTTAAGACTGAAAATAAAGATTATTTTCCTTACTTGTGAAATGCCATTTCATTTTACAAGTTTACATGTCATTTTTTGAAGCTTAGCACCATAAATGCATGCCTGAGAGAATGTGAGATGGGCTTTGTGAATCAGAGAAGGTACCATTAGGTTCTTGCCTCAACTTCATCTTCTGGTACATCTGTGTTGAATTTGTGTTGAGGTGGAACTACATTAAAAGTTTTTTCTTTATAATTTCTTAAGATGTGTGTGTGTGTGTGTGTGTGTGTGAGAGAGAGAGAGAGAGAGAGAGAGAGAGAGAGAGAGAGAGAGAGAGAGAGGGAGTATGTGTGTGTATACTCATTCAGAAAACAGCAAAGTTCCCATTACTACAGGAGGTGCAGATAAATGTTACTAGAAAGCATAACCATATATTTCCTCAAGCAAAAGTTCATCACTCAGTTAGCATATTTTTCTTATAATGAAAAGAAAGCTGATCTTTCCTAAGATAGCATACTTTGTAGACATTCTCTTTGATGGGAGGCTGTTGACAGCCATTCATACCTACTGTCCCCAATGTTCTGTCATGCCATGACATTTTATGGAAAACTCTAGAGTTATCACAAGTAAGTACAGCTGTTCCCACTTTTATCTCATTATCCCTAATGTATTCCCTATGACCACACACCAGACATTTTTTTTCAAGAACAGGAGTGAAATAAGGTATTTTTTGTTTCTTTCTAAAGCATGGGTTACTTTCAAAACCCTGTTTTAGTCACTAATATAAAGGTGTCTGGATTATAAACATGAACCATTTAATAACACGATAGAATTTGCTTTATAGTTTGAATGCTTATGATATTTTCCCATGTGCAACAAATGCAAAGAGAAAAATACATTTGATTTTATGTAATAAAAATTAATAATGATTTTCTTGTCATCGTCAAATATAAATGATAGCCTGAGAGGAGAAATGGAGCAAAAAAATATCTAACTATAATGTACTATTAACCAAATGGATATGTGTCTGAGACAAGCAATCTTTGTCAATAAATCAAGAACTCTTCATGATAATCAACATCCCTGCACATCACAAAGTCTGAGATGAGTCTGTATAGGCTTCTTTTTCACAGGCGATTTCATAAAAATACATTAATCTTACCAGGGCCTACATCTTTACCACTCATTCACATATAGAATTCTTCTTAATGTCATTGCATAGTTCCTAGATTAATTAAACAAGATTGCAAAATAGCCAGTGTGATAGTAAACAATCATATTAAGGCTTCTAATGATCTGGGCATCAGAAAGAATAGTAAAATTTGAATAATGTTCTGCCATAGCAAAGGAAGTCCAGTTAGACAATTAGAAGATTATACTTTCATTCAGAAAAATAAGGAAACTCTAATAATCTAATACACAGTGTCTGTGTATGCCTATTATTATTTCTTTGTCAAGAGCACATCCTGACTAAATAAAAAAGATCTGTGCTAAAACCAACAAACAAAACAACAACAACAACAACAAAAACTATTTTGCCTATTTAGAAGTTAAAATTGGGCAGAACAACTTGAGGCCTGGGGACTGCCAGTGCGGTTCCCATCCCAACAGGGTCCAGCCTGAGACTGGCAAGGCCCTGGTAATAGAACCGCCTACATCAATGGGAAGAGGAGAGCTACCAGAGTATTGGACCAGTTGAATCCACTGGAAGGGAAACCTGGTACTATATCCACCAGGAGAGGAAGAGACTCCTTCTGCACCACTGGAAGAAGGGGTGAAAGGGAGACAATATGAAAACACACTCAGCAACAGAAGAAACAATACGACATTGCCAGAGTCTAGAGACTCTAGTACAGCAAGAACTGAACATCCTAACGAAGATGAAGAAGAAGAGAATGACCTTAAAAACAACTTCATGAAAATGATAGAGGCCCTCAAAGAGGTTATGAGAAAATTCCTTAAAGAAATGGACAAAAAAAAAACCAAAAAATTCAAGAAATGGAGGAAAGACTAAGCAAGAATTACAAGAAACAATTCAAACAGTGCAAGGGTTGGAAGCTGAAATAGAGACAATAAAAAAAAACAGTCTGAAAGAATGCTGAAATAGAAAAGCTGGTTAAATGATTAGGTACTACAGATGCAAGTATACCAACAGAATACAAGAGATGGAAAAGAGAATCTCAGGTGTTGAAGATAGGCTAGGAGAAATACATTCATCGATAAAAGAAAATGTTAAGTCCAACAAATCCCTCACACAAAATATCCAGGAAACATGGGAAACCGTGAAAAGACCAAATCTGAGAAAAATGGCTATAGAAGAAGGTAAAGAAACCCACCGCAAAGGGGCAGAAACCATATTCAAAAAAATCATAGAAGAAAACTTTCCCAAGCTAAAGAAAGACATGTTAATGAAAGTACAATAAGCTTACAAAGCACCAAATAGAGTAAACCACAAAAAAGACCTCTTTCCACATAATAATCAGAATCTCAAACACACAGAATAAAGAAAGAATATTAAGAACAGCTAAGGAAAAAGTTCAAGCTACATATAAAGGCAAACCTATCATAAAAAGGCACAGGCTAACAAAATGGATTCAAAGACAAAATTCATCCTTCTGTTGCAGACAAGAAACATACATCACCTTCAAAGACAGATGTTACCTCAGAGTTAAGGGTTGGGAAAAGATTTTTCAGTCAAATGGACCCAAGAAACAAATGGGGCAAGCAATCCTAATATCTAACAAATTAGACTTTAAACTAAAATCAATCAAAAGAGACGGAGGCCATTTCATAGTCATGACAGGAGAAATCCACCAAGATGAAGTCTCAATTCTGAACATTTTCCCCAAATACAAAGGCATCCACATTCATAAAAGAAACATTGTTAAAACTCAAATAACGCATAAAGATTCACACACAGTGGGAGACTTTAACACCCAAATCTCATCACTAGACAGGAAGACCAGACAGAAACTTAACAAAGAATCAAAAGAACTAATAGAAGTTATAATCCAATTGAGTTTAACAGATATCTATACAACATTCCATCCAAACACAAAAGAACATAACTTCTTCTCAGCTCCACATGGAACCTTCTCCAAAACTGACCACATACTTGGCAACATAGCAAACCACAACAGGTACAAAAAAAATGGAATAACTCCATGTATCTTATCAGACCACTATGCTTTAAAGTTGGAATTCAACTACAAAACTAATTGCAGACAACCTACAAACTCATGCAAACAGAATAATGTGCAATTGCACCATCCCTGGGTCAAGGAAAAAAGTAAAAAAAGAAATTAAAGACTTCCTAGAATTCAATAAGAATGAAGACACAACATACCCAAACTTGTGGGACACTTTGAAAGCGGTACTAAGAGGAAAATTTCATAGCACTAAGTGCCCACATGAAGGAATTGGAGAATAGTCACAATAGAGAATTGACAGTGCAATTGAAAGCTCTAGAACAAAAAGAAGTAAATTTACCCTGAAGGAGTAGACACCAGGAAATAATCAAATTGAGAGCTGAAATCAATAAAGTAGAAACTAGGAAAGCAATTCAAAGAATCAATGTAACAAAGAATTGGTTCTTTGAGAAAATCAACTAGACAGACAAAACTTTATCCAAACTTACGAAATGGCGAGTGTGAACACACAAATTAACAAAATCAGAAATGAAAAGGGGGACATAACAAAGGACCCTGGGAAAATCCAGAGAATCATCAGGTTGTACTTTGAAAACCTGTACTTCTTAAAATTCAAAAATCAAAAGGAAATGGACAATTTTCTTGATATTATCACCTACCAAAATTATGTCAAGAACAGATAAGCAATTTAAATAGACCTATAGCCCCTAATGAAACAAAAGTCTCCCAAACAACAAAGGGCAAGGGTCAGATGGCCTCAGTGGAGAATTCTACCAGAAATTCAAAGAACTGCTAAATCCAATTCTCCTCAAAGTATTCCACGAAAGAGAAGCAGAAGGGCCATTTTATGAGGTTTCAATAACCTTGATAACCAAGCCACACAAAGAAACAACTAAGAAAGAGAACTTCAGACCAATATCACTCATAGACATTGATGAAAAAATACTCAATTAAACACTGGCAAATCGATTCCAAGAACACATCATAAAAATCATCCACCATGATCAAGTTAGTTTCATCCCAGCGATAAAGAATCACTGAACATGTGAAAATCCATCAATGTAATCCACCATATAAAAAAGTTGAGAAAGAAAAAAAATCACATGATCAAATCACTAGATACTTAAAAAGCCTCTGACAAAATCCAAAACCCCTTCATGATAAAGGTCCTGGAGAGATCAGGGATAACAGGAACATACCTAAACATAATAAAAAGCTATATACAGAAAACCAACAGCCAACATCAAACTAAATGGAGAGAAACTCAATGGAATTCCTCTAAAATTAGGAACAAGACAAGGCTGTCCCTGCTCTCCATACCTCTTCAATATTGTACTTGAAGGTCTAACTAGAGCAATAAGACAACAAAAGGAGATCAAGATGATACAAATTGAAAAACAAGAAGTCAAACTTTGATTATTTACTAATGACATGATAGTTTACATAACTGACCCAAAAAACCTCTACCAGGGAACTCCTACAAATGATTAACACCTTCAGCAAAGTGACAGGATACAAGGTCAACTCACATAAATCAGTAGCCCTATTATATACAGAGGATAAAGGGCTGAGAAAGAAATCAGAGAAACCTCATCTTTTACAATAGCCTCAAACAGCATCAAATACCTTGGGGTAACGCTAAGCGAACAAGTGAAAGATTTGCATGGCAAGAACTTTGTGTTTTTAAAGAAAGAAATTAAAGAAGATACCAGAAAATGGAAAGTTCTCCCATGCTCCTGGATAGGTAGGATGAAGGTAGTAAAAATGGCAATGCAATTCCCATCAAAATACCAGCACAATTCCTCACAGACTTTGAAAGGACAATTCTCAACTTATAAGAAAAACAAAAGACCCAGGATAGGCAAAACAACCCTGTACAATAAAGGAATGTCCTGTGGTATCACCATTCCTGACTTCAAGCTCTAATATAGAGCTGTAGTCCTGAAAACACCTTGGTGCTGGCACAAAAATAGACAGGTAGAACAATGGAATTGAAGTGAACACCCTGATATTAAGACACACCTAGGAAAACCTGATTTTTGACAAAGAAGCTAAAATTATACAATGGAAAAAAGAAAGCATCTTCAACAAATGGTGCTGGCATAACTAGATGCTGGCATGCAGAAGACTGCAGATAGATCCATATCTATTGCCATGTGGAAAACTTAAGTCCAATTGAATCAAAAACCTCAACATAAATCCAGCCAAACTGAACCTCTTAAAAGAAAAGGTAGTTGGTACCCTTGAACGAATTTGTACAGGAGACTGCTTTCTGAACATACCACCAGTACTACAGACACTGAGATTGACAATTAATAAATGGGACCTCCTGAAACTGAGACATTTTTGTAAGGCAAAGGACACAGTCAACAAAACAAAACGTCAGCCCATAGAATTCACCAACCCCATATCTGACAGAGGGTTGATTTCCACAAAACACCAAAACACCAAATAATCCAATTAAAAAGGGGGGACAGAAGTAAATAGAGAATTCTCAGTAGAGGAATCTAAAATGTCTAAGAGTCACATAATAAAGTGCTCAACATGCTTAGCCATCAAGAAAATGCAAATCAAAACAACTCTGAGATAACATCTTACACCTGGCAGAATGCCTTAAATCAAAAACACAAATGACAGTTTATGCTGAAGAGGATGTGGAGAAAGGGGAACACTCCTCCACTGCTGGTGGGAGTTCAAACATGTATAGCCACTTTGGCAGTTCTTCAGGAAAATGGGAATCAGTCTACCACAAAGTCCAGTAATCCCACTCAGGCATATACCCAAACGTTGCATGAATATACAACAAGGACATCTGTTCAGCCATGTTCATAGCAGCATTATTTGTAATAGCCAGAACCTGGAGGCAACCTAGATGCCCCTCAACTGAAGAATGGATGGAGAAAACGTGTTACATTTATACAATAGAGTACTACTCTGCGGAAAAACAATGGAATCTTGAAATTTGCAGGCAAATGGATGGAACTAGAAGAAACCATTCTGAGCGAGGTAACCCAGGCGCACACACAAAAAATGATATATACTCACTCCTATATGGATTTTAGAGTAGAGCAAAGGAGTACCAGCCTACAATCCATACCAGCAGAGAAGCTAGGAATCAAGAAGGACCCTCAGAGAGACAGACATCCATGGTTCCCCAGAGAAGGGGAAAGGGACAGGATCTTCTGAAATAATTGGGAGTATGGAGGTATGGGAGAGGGAGTTAGAAGAAAGAAAGGGGGAGAAGAGGAGGGGAGAGGAGGGCAGGAGAGAGCAGGAAGTTTGAGTCAGGGGAAGAATAGAGGAGAACAAGAAAAGAGATACCATAATAGAGGGAGCCACTATAGGTTTAAAGAGATATCTGGCACTAGGGAAATGTCCAGAGATCTACAAGAGTGACCCACTAATAACCTAAGCAATAGTGGAAAGGTGACCTTAATGCCCTTCTCTAATAATGAGATTGATGACTACCTTATATGCCATCCTAGAGCCTTCATCCAGTAGCTGATGGAAGCAAAAGCAAACACCCACAGCTAAACACTGAGCTGAACTCTGTACTTCAGTTGCAGAGAGGAAGAAGTGATGAACAAAATTGTCAAGACCAGGCTGAAAAAAACCCACAGAAACAGCAGACCTGAACAAGGGGTTGCTCATGGACCCCAGACTGATAGCTAGGAAACCAGCATAGGACTGACCCAGACCCTCTGAATGAGGATGTCATTTTGGAGGCCTGGTTAATCTATGAGGCCTCTGGTAGTGAATCAGTATTTATCCCTAGTACAGGACTTTGGGAGCCCACTCCACATAGAGAGATACTGTCTCAGCCTGGACACATGGAGGAGGGTCTAGGCCCTGCTCCAAATGATATGACAGACTTTGAAGATCCCCCATGGAAGCCCTCACCCTCCCTGGGGAGCAGGAAGGGAGGATAGGAGGATAGGAGTTTGGTCGGGGCAGGGGAGGAGAGGAGGGTGAGGTAACTGGGATTGGCATGTAAAAGAAGCTTGTTTCTAATTTAAATAAAAATTGGGAAGAAATTAAGAAATTAAAATTGTTGTAGTCTTACCAACTAGTTCTCACTAAAGTAACTTCTAATATAGTTCAAATTATGATGTGAATCAAAGAGGTCACATATAAGGGTTTTGATTTTACTTTAAATACAAAAACCTTTAGATAGATAGATAGATAGATAGATAGATAGATAGAGATAGAGATAGAGATAAAGCACTATATTTTCACAGAGAGAAGTAAGAAGTAACAAAATGTCAAGGTTTATGAGAGCTTTGCAAATAGGGTAAAAGTATAAGGGAAAGAGGAGAGAGGGGAAGGGAGGGGAGGGAGAGGTATTGCGAGAGAGAGAGTCAGAGACAAGCAGAGAAAGAATTTGACTCTATAACCTCAAATTTAAGGAGTTCAAAAGTGAATCTGGTTGTACGAGCATATTCAAGGTGCCATTAGCAGAGCCAGGTAACACATTAGGTTTCAAGAACCAATGGCCAACGGCCACAGTCAGACATGGAGCGCTGCAATCTTTCTATACCACTGAATAGGAGGTGGCTTCATGCACTTGAATTTTTTTTCTGAAATTGAATTCCCTCACCTGAATAAATAGACCACCAAGTAGTTTAATAAGTTTAAGGTTTAATAAAATAATACATATAAAATAGTCTAAACTAAACATAATGTATTACAGATGAAGGATATGTTCACTGTCTGCTAAACTATAACTAGAAACAACCAAAGATATTCTCACATTTAAAAACAATGACAAAATCCATCTCACCATCAAAGCTGCTTAAAGTTGCATTTTAGCATTATAGCCTCAATGACGTTAACCACATGGGCAATGAAGTCATGCAAAGGTAGCCTTCTTTTTCAATCCCCCAGTATGTGGAATAATATAACAAAGAGGACAGGCCAGTAGATTCGATGGAATTAAGCAATGTGAAACTCAGTGCCCATACTCCAAATGACCTGAGATCCTCTCCCTCTGTGCAGGATTTCATGTTTAAAACATAAGAACAAAATAAGACATATTGTGGTCTTACCGCAATGGTTCATGCCAGATACGCTTTTCTTCATATTTCTCTTTTATTGAGTGAGAATGGAAAGAAAGAAGGTATAAACAGTCCAAAGTGGGACCATAATATTTTTGGGTCTTTCAACTAGAATGAAAAATTCAAATATACAATAGAGAAACAGGCTTACAATCTTTGGAATTATTTATTCTACAAATACATATTAATGATTACCAGCTGAAAAAGAAAAGAGGAAACATTCTTTTTCTGACCATCAACTTGTGGAATGGTACAAAAATGATCCACCTTATTTGCAAAGCAACTTCTCCTATAAATGGTCCTCATGACAGCCGAGCTGTGCAGGTGGTGAGTGTTGAGCACATTCTGCCAGCTCGCTGACGATTTTCATCTTCACACAATGTCTTTAAGCAAAAACAGAATGGCTTTTGTTGTCAGTATAATAGGACCACAGAGATGCAAGCTATAGTTTTGCATCCAATTGTGTGGAACTTTTCATGGATTCCCTCATGCCCCTGGTGTCATAATTATCACTCACTGAGCGGATGAAGGCTAAAAGGCAATTTTGCATCCTGAAACCTAAACTGGTAGGATTAAATGTTGCCTGTACAACATTATGAATTTCACCTTTAAAATGGAGGTATACTTAAAAATTCTTTCAATACTTCTTTGTTCTGGGCCAACTGAGTAACTTTCAACAAATGCAAGTTTCTTGGGATATACCTGATTCCTCCATGTAAAACCACAAAAAGTTCTACTCAGTCTTTTCCCAGAAAACTATCCCTTGATTCTGGGAATAGTGAATTTCTATGTTTGACATTCTGAGCATTAATTGTTGATATGGAACTTGTTAAAATATTTGTTCATGACTTTATTCAGTTTTTCTTCTTTGTAAGAAAAATTACATATGCAGCTATGTAATAAAGATAATTATCACTTAATGTGGAAGGACTATCATAAATAAGCTCTTAGCTGTTAACAATTAGCATATTATAAGAGATGAGCTAGCATCTATCCATTGTCTTACTTGAAGAAAACAGCAATTTTCTATGAAATAAGCATTTTCATTAACTTTCTTATGAATCATTACATATAATTAGCATCATTTAGAATTGCCCAGTTTTCATTTTTATTTTCAAGAAATAAATTAGTTCAGTACCTATAGTTCTTTCTGTAAACTGGACCAGGCCACAGCCCCAATTTCTGTCAACTTTTCCTGTTTTACTAAAAATTCACTACTAAGAAATGTTTTGAAATTCCTCTTCAAAAGACAACATTCAGGTGGGTCTTTTCTTATCTCCCAAAGGCAAACAAGCTGATACAGTGTCAATTTAGTACAGTTTCATCTCTGTTCTGGTGTGAGTAACCTACCAAGTACAAGGTTGGTCTGATGAAGACACAACACAGTGCAATTTTATTCTTCACAGTGGGAAACAACTTCAAAAGACAGTTCTGCTATGTGTGTGTGTGTGTGTGTGTGAAGACG
This sequence comes from Mesocricetus auratus, assembly GCF_017639785.1. Taxonomy (NCBI): domain Eukaryota; kingdom Metazoa; phylum Chordata; class Mammalia; order Rodentia; family Cricetidae; genus Mesocricetus; species Mesocricetus auratus. The sequence goes on along the minus strand of NW_024429193.1, from coordinate 73,328,967 downwards.
CAGAATCTGGCCAGAAGGTTTTATGGCTGGAAGAATTTCCAGCTTCTTGCAGTTTCACAACAGAAGTTGAAGGGGCTGAAAGCATGGCATGATCCTTAGTTGTCCAAAGTGTTTAGACTTATATAGAATACTTGACATCATGGCACAATTTACTGCTTGCAAAGACTGCCCTCCAGAATATCTGCCTTCTACACACACATACACACATATGCACACACATCCCACTGTCCTCTTCCCATCCATACCTAATAGTAATGACAGTGGGTTATGTGTTTCATCATATGAGCTCTGAGTAGTTCCTCTGCTAAATGAGAAGACAAAGCCTAGAGTTACAGCCCTACAGAAGAAAGAAGGTTTCAGGCTCCTGTTAGTGAACTGAAACATAAGGGGAGGTAAGTAAATGAAAATATTAAATGCTCTTCCTGGAAGAATAGTGGTGAGGTGCAAAGTATGAGAACTAGAAAAAGAATCAGGAAGATGGAATGGGAAAAGACTGTCAGTTCTGCCAGTGTTCATAGGTACAAGGACACAGAACTACCTTGATTGTACGCAAGAGCTGCAGCACATGACTTCTAGAGTTACCTCTCTTTGGAGAAGGGCTTTCAGTTCTATATAAAAAGATTGTTCCGTACTGCTCGGCGTCTGTGTATAGCAGAACCACTTGGACATGCAAGGGTAGTGTGAGTGCACATTGCAAGTGCACACTCCTACTCCATGAGCTCTGGGGAGATTCTCGAAACTACACTTCCCACAGTGGCAAAGGAGCACCTCCTGTGATGAGGGTTCCAGAATCACTGGATGGTGACTTTGAAATTATGAACTAATATTGAAATAAGGACCCTTGATTTCTTTCTATTCCATCTCTTAACTTACAGCTAGCTTTTGTAGGTTTTGTTTATGGGGACTCTTCACTACTATTCATCTTTTTCTTTTCTTTTTTTCTTTCCTTTTGCTAGTCCTCCTTTGCAGTGTTGGGAGTAGAAGCGGAGGCTTCACGTATTTTGGGCAATTGCTCTGTAACTGTTTCATGCTTAGCCCTTGACTGATACTCCATGAAGGTTAAAAACTCATGAAAACACCAGTGCTGGAATCTTCAGGAGATGGAACCTAGTGAGAGATCATAGGTTCATCCATGCACGCCCTGAGACAGTTTTGAGACCCCACTTCCACTTCTGAGTTTCCATCATGAGATGACTGGTGTTTCTCTACGTGGGCTCCCACCCAGTCATGAAGCTCCAGAAACCAACACCAGTTTAAGAGATCATATTATATATTTTTTAACTTATCTACTCTGAGGAGCCTATGGAATAGAGCCTGCTGTTTCCCACCAAACAGAATACAGTGGAGAATATGAGTAGCAGCCACTCAGTAATTTATACTGAATGAATTATCCTAATTTATTTAGCTACCATATGACACCATAAACGAAACACTGCTGGGCTCGCTTCATAAATGATGAAATTAGATTTATTAAGATTGAGTTGTGCATCAAAATTTCCAAGTTGAACTAGTCTTGTCTCCTAACCCCCAGTGGTTGCAGCAACTTTGAAACATTTGAGAAGAAAGTAAAAAACAAATGATTTGTGAGTAAGTGTTGTGCTTTTCTGTGTACACAACTCCTTATTATTCCTGTTTGTCGTATGTTGTCATGTTTTCTTTTGCTAACACATCCATCAGTAGGATTTAGTCATGTTACTCAGCAACTTTGCTAATAGTTTATGCTGTTTTCAAGCAAGTCATAATAGATGATAATCTACTTATATCGTCAGTTCTATTTCTTTTCGTATTATTTTTATTTCAGTTTTACTTTATTAAAAGGGCCACACAATGTATCACTGGTAGGCCTGAAACTCTCTATGTAGACTAGGCTTGTTTTGAACTCATGGAGATTGCACTGTGAACATGAGAGTTAATATAAATTAAGATTATACCTTACAGAGTACAGACACTATGTCACAAAATGAAAGCTGAGTATCACGAAACAGTAGTTGCAGGAGGAAACATGAATTGGTTAACTCCAACTCTGTTGGTTTGCAGTTTGGAAAAGATGAGTTTCAAAGAGCTTATGATCTGGGTTGAGAGTAAATCATTGGCAAAAAAGGATAATCTGCTATGTCTGTTAAAATAAATAACAAAACACAAGCAAAACCTGGAGCTTCTCAGTTCTCTGTATAACACAAGAACGTGATGAGAAATGAACTTCCAATAAGCCAATTAAAAAAACAATAGAAACAAATGCATATGATTAGCAAATTTCAGTGGTTATATTTTAATATAGGTCTGTGTATGCAGATTGTCACTTCTGCATTTGACTTAGCTTCTACATTTTAAAAGCAGCCTTTTCTGTTGGTGAAAACTATACTCTTCCCACTTGTGGGACTGGCTGGACAGCCTTCCCCTCCTCGAGGCCTACACACAAAAGAATAGGTACAGAGCAGAGGCATTATGAATTCCTCAGTGACAAATGTGAGCACAAGTCTCCTTGATCTTTCCATTCCAGCCCCATGACTGGCTGTTATTTAATATAGTTGAAGAAAATAAGGTAAATCAAAGGAGAACACTTTTAATTAGTGCTTTAACTCTGTGATTCATGATGCCTTCTTAAAGAAAAATGCTCCCACCAGTAAATGAAAAACTCATTATTTCTAAATGCTGTTTACTTCTACTTAATGATTTCTTCTAATAGGCAGATAAATTGAACAACAACGTTTGAAACCTATTAGCCTTAACATTTTCACAGGAACCAAATTTAATGCTGTGCTGTAGGTTGTTGATGAACTAATCTGAAAGTAATGAAATATCAGCCTGCAAAGCCTTCTATTAAAGGGCACACAGCTAGCTTTTAAACAACCGCATAGCCCAGATACGTCTAACTCACATAATGAAGTAACCAATGCATGTTACAAATGAGATCAAATTAGCCCTTGGGGAAACATTTCTTAACAGTTATTTATTATTTGCGGTTATTACAAACTTATTTGACATAAGCAGAAAACAAATATGCCAGGAAACTTGGTAGAACCACCTTAAACTGTCTGAAAGGTATTCTTTTTTTAAAAAATCTTGGTGTCTAATGCAAAGACCTCTTAACATACAGGGGCTAGCAACTGGGTTCAAGCCTAACATTCAAAGAACTGACTGCTATCAGAAATACATTTCTGCCAGCTTAGGAGTGTCACAGATCAATGTTCTCAGACGTCTCATGAATGTGGTAGAGCCTTAGTTGACTGATCAGTAGTTTGGAGATTGTAATGTGACCTGTCTCAAAGGGCTATGTGACATGTAAGATGACACATATCAAGCATTTACACATGTAGGCCATTTATCACATGTATTAGTCATTGTTACAACTGTACTATTATACAATAAAATGGAATAAATAAGTAATCAACTAATGTTAAATTAAGCATGCAATACAAGCAGATGAGCACGCAAGATACCCTGGGTATTTAGACAACCTGGCTTATTTCCTCTTGCTGATCAGCACAAATAAATTCTGAAAATGAAGTAGAATTATGACTGCCACTTTCAGTTTTTCTCCAGTGCCCATAAATCATCTAACTATACAGTCAGATGAAGGCTAATTTATCATGGTTGAAATTTACTTTTTTGAGAGCATTAGGTTATTTGTTTATATAAGGTAGAGGGTATTTGCTGCGTGTGTTTGAATATGCCTTCAATAACTAGCTTTCCAATGCACTTAATTATTCCGAGTCTGAAAGCCACACCGAACTCACAAATCCTTTCTCTACATACATTAGAATTCTTCTTGTCTTTTACTATATAAATGCTCATTTCTCTCATAAGGATTTATGTTGATGCAAACTGAAACTAGGCTTTTCTTTCGGCTCTGGTTACACAATGAATTTATTGTCTCTCTGTATTCTCCTTCCTTCTGCACCATGCTCCAATTTCTTCCTGTGCAGGTTCATCATTTGAAATGGTGTTAGGTGCATTTCAAACCTCTTACAGTTTACAGAGTGACCTCTCACCGTCCCTTGAATTGGTAAACCTGGGACTCATACCCTAGCTTGCCAACATAGTTCTCACCTATGTCTATATGGAGGCCCCTTATCCTGGCTTATTGTGAGCCCGTCCTCATCGTTCTAAATCTATATAAAACACTTGCTCCTGTGAGAGTCTCTCTCTGTCTACACTTTCAAAATGGCCAAAGTATCTTCCTTTCTCAGATAGACTACAACATTGATGACAAAACTATATTTATAGTCCATATTTTATTTTAAATTTATTTTTATTTATGTGTATATGTGTGTTTATCTGTGTACATGTAAACCAATAATGCACACAACAATCAGAAACAGATGTAGAATATGCTTGAGCTGGAGCAAAAGGGAACTGGAAGCCTCCTAACATGAATGTTGCGAACTGAAACATGTCCATTGCAAGAACAGTGCATGCTCTTGACTGCAGAACCATCTTTCCAACCCCTTTCTTCCAGTCATTCTTGACCAGTAGGACTGCTATAATATCCAATGATCATTTAAAATGCATTGAAAGATGATTAACATATATATATATTCAGCATAGCTAATCACGTTGACAATAAAAATCAAAGCCAAAGAGAGATCATATGACTCAAGTTAGAAATCTGTGACTAAATAATTAAAGTTAACAACCCATGCCACAACAGAGGTTAAAAGGGGGAATATTTGTACACTGTTGCTATTAGTGTGCATTAGTATTGTCATCATGGGTATCAGTATGGGTGTTCTACACAAAGTTATAACTACTATATGACACAACAATCCATTACTGAATGTATATTCAAAGAAAACAAAATCAACACATTGAAGGAATCCATGTGTGCCTGTGCCTATTGTAGTGTTACTCTTAGTTACAAATTAATGGAACTAACCCCAATATCTATAAACCAGTGGAAAAAGAAAACATGGTACATGTGCTCAATGGAATACTACCCAGTGATAAAAAGGAGTGAAACCTTATCATTTCTAGATGGAGCTCATTATGTTTAATGAAATAAGTCAGACAAACACCACTTGATTTCACTGGTGCTGAATCTTATAAAAATGTAAATTGACTTTGTAGAATTTGTAAATGAAATGGAAACTGACAGATTCTTGGCAAAGTGATATAGAGTTAGGTACTAAGTTGCTGTTAGCCAAGAGTAGATAGTCTCTGTTTGCTATTGCACTGTAGAGTAATTACAGTTAAAATTAATATGTAGTATTTTTCTAGAAGCTAGAAATAGGACTTTGAAAGGTTTGCCACAAAAATGATAAATATTTGAGGACATAGTTACATTTAACCTAACTTTATCGCACAATTAAGAGATGCATAGAACCATTACACTACTCAATTAATTTCTGCAAATTTTATGAATCACTTAAAAATAAATTTTGCATCTAAAAAGTGAAGGAATGTGGTGGAACTTCCTGTACTTCAGAGGTCTCTGTTCTTCCACATAAAACCACAGAGCAAAACAGAAGGTGGCAAAAAAGTCTATCAATAGAATGAATCTAGGAGAAAACAGTAGCCATGTGGGAGGGCTGGTTTCCATTGGCAATGTAACACTATTTAGAGTCTTCTAGAAAACATAATTTTCACGTGCCTCTGAAGATGGTTCTGGAAAAGGAAGGTCACCCTGAAAGTAGGTGGACTGAATGATAATAATCAAAAAAGAAAAATCTAACTGTGGGTGATTCTTCATCCCTTGCCTCATCTTGGTCACAGATAAATAAAATACAGCCACTGCCTCATGCTCCAGCCTCCATAGCAAAAGTACCTCTCACCGCTGTGTCTCTCCAGGATAGACTGCACCTTGGAAATGTGAGTCTACACAGGCCCTTCCTCTTGTGGTTGACTTTGTCAGATGCTTTGTCACAGCAATGAGAAAGGCAACTAATGCAGAAAATTGATGCAAGAAGAGGGGATGTTGCTGTGAAAACCTTGACTGTGTTATTTGCCCACAATTCATTTAAGTAAAAAAAAAATCGTTTTCCCACATAGAAAAGAGTCACAGGTATTTAAGAATAGGAATGGAGTCACAAAATGGCAACATGCTCTTTTGAAATCTGACCTCTTGAGTCTGCACATTACAATCTGATATGGGGTGTCCTTATGTATGCTGCGAATATATGTTTCTCTTATTGGTTCATGACTAAAGCTGTTTCAGTCAATGGACAGGCATGATTTACCCAAGTAGGGAATGTAAAAAGGGATAGAGAAAGGTAGTAGGTGGAGTCAGGGAGATGCCATGTAGCTGCTGAGGAAGCAAAAGACTTGAGTATCGTTGGTAAGCCAAGACAACATAGAGACACACAGACTAGTAGAAATGAGTTAATAATTAAGAAAGAGCTAGCCAATAAGAAGCCTCAGCTATAGGCCAAATAGTTATAACTAATAAAAGCTTCTGTGTGTTTATTTGGAACTAAATGGCTGCCGGAAGGGGCAGGACAGAAACTATATCTACTACAATAATCTTTTGCCATCTCTAGAATACACTCAACAGATATTAAAATAATTTCTTTTAATTGCTCTTTTGTTCTTTGGAAAATTAATTAATGGTTTGTAAGGGCTTTCTAGAAGCCCTTGATATTAAACAAGATTCTCTGGTAGAATATAATCAATAGACATATATATTAAGTTAATTGGACTGGCTCATAGGCTAGGGACTGGTTCTTCTAATAAAGGCTATTTGCTTGCTGAAAAGGCTGAGAAGCAGCTTAGATGCTCACTCCAAGAATTGAGTGCCACAGAAGTTTCAATCTGGTGCCAAAGGCCTGGAGGACACTTAGAGATCTTCTGGTCTTCAGCCTGCATTGCTAGGCAGAGGAGTCTAGACTCTGTCATGGAAGGATTGTTGCAGCAGTATCAGGAAGGCAGCAGTAAGGGTAGATAACTTTTTTTCAAACCTCTCAACACTTAGGCCACCTACCTCAGGGGTGGTATCCTCCTCTCATTAAATTCTACCAGAAATTATGTCACAGACACATGCAGAGACATGTTTTAGTGGATTTTAGATCTCTTCAGGTTGGCAATCAATTGAAGCCATCATACTCACTTACCCTTAATTTTCCTTCTGTTTTTTACGTGCCTGTTCCAAATAATATCATTTGACATGCGTGTGCTCGCCAGTTCCCTTGCCCTCTCTCTGTAAAGGAAAACAAGCTGCTATTGGTTACTTTTACATTTTTATTTTTTTTGAGATTTATTTTATTTGATATATATGACTGCTTTGCCTATGTGTATGTTTGGTCACCATATGCATGCCTGGTGGCTGCCAAGGTTAGAAAAGGACATTAGGTCCTCATGGAACTGGAGTTATACATGGTTGTAATCTGCCATGTGGGTACTGGGAACTGAACCAAAGTTCTCCGTAAAACACTAAGACGGTTCTGTATCTTCCATCCTTATGATTTTATTATTCACATTTGATTTAATAAAAAGGGGAAAATTAATCTTTCTATTTCTCTCCTAAATATCACATCTATCTGGGAAAGGTTTGAATTATCTTCATTTGTAACTTGTGTGTATTTTTATCATTTTCCCCTCATGTTGGGCATATCAAATTTGCATTTATCATTACTAATCTCTCTCTCTCTCTCGTGCCAGATTTTCCTCTTAATTATATCTCTTTTTTGGGTACATCTTCTTTGTTAATACATGTCATATATTAGTGACCCATGTAGCAAAACTACATGAGAGTTAAAAATTGTCTTTGTTATATAACATTATTTTACTCTTATTATTGAGCAATACTTTGGGTTTGTGATCATTTTCTGTAAATATCTTCAAGGAAAATTTCCACAATAAATTTTTCTGATGCACTTTGCTGTTGAATTATAATTTCGTGATTAATTGCCTTCAATTTGTGATTTATCGCTATTTCTTTTAAGATTTCCTCTATATAGTTGGTATTTACTATATATCATGCCTAAATATTCTTGTAGATTTCCCTCCTGAATTTATTTGTAAGAAGAAAAGTATGCTTATTTTTCATCCTGATTTAGCTGCTTTTCTATGCATATTTGACTTTCCTATTCAGTACATAGTGTATCTCTTAAGCCCACCTTTGATTTTTTTATTCCACTTCTATCTATTGTCTATCAGTCTATCTATTCATTATCTATCTATATACCTACCCATCCCCACCTCTATCTCTGTCTCTGCCCCAGACTGTCTCTATCTTACTTTTTAAGACAGAGTCACACTCGTATTCCATGCTGTACCCAAAGTCAGTATCCTCTGTACCAGGTTGCTGGTATTGCAGGTATGAATCCCCACTTCCAGCTCAAACCTCTCATGTCTTCAATTGCTTTTCTTTTATCCAATGACTGGTATTAAAAGAACATATTTTGAAACAACATTCAGTACTATTTGTAATATGGTATAAGTAGATACCATTAAATACAGACAAAATTATCCATAGTTGTTTTGGTAGTAACTATTACTAAAACATGAATCATTGATTTTTAACAATGTTTGGGAATGTATTACATAAAAACCACTTTTGGTATGTGACCGATAAATGCTCCTTGTTTTATTTAAAAAACAAAATCCATCCAAATGTGAGGGCACATACCTGTAACACTAGCACTCATAACAACAGAGTCAGAAGGATCAGAAGTTGGAGGCCACTCTGGGCCACATAGTGAGATCTTGTAAAAAATAAATAAATAAAACAAAAAAATTGTGTGTGATTATTCTTAGCTTGACCAGAAATGTGCTATCTGTAATGGTTAAACATAATTGGGATGTTTACTCTAAAAATGAACAAGGGACAGTTATAGATTTTGATACTTTCTTTTAGTGTGTGTGAAGGCATAATCATGAAATAAAACTGATGAAAATAATAGTTTTGAAAGTGTGTAGGAGAAACTGCAGCCAGCCTACACAAGCAGCAGTCACCCTGCCCAGGTGCCCAGGCCAGCCTGCATGGGCATGCATGGCAAGCACTTCCTCCCTGAGCCAACCCTAACTCTATACCCAGAGACTGCTGAGAAAGAGACACGTGACCCAGAGACACCAATGAGGAAAGGACAATGCAGCAGAGTCAGTAGCCTGAGCCAATGGGACCTTGGGAAGGGGTATCAAGGCGGGTCTAACTTCCTTAATAAATGAGTCTGCAGCATGCTCTGCTACTCACTGACTTCCAGTGCCTGAGTCATTGGTGCTGTGTGTTGTCAGGCCCCTCCCCCAAGGGGTGTCTGAGCAAGGTAACCAGCAACAAAAGCGCTCATCCCCACCCTTCTCTCTATCACTATGATCCCCAATGCTGAGATTCCAGGTGAACCTCCCCACAGGATCGTTGGTGTCCCTTCTGTATTACAGCCTTAGCTGTCCATACTTTAATTTACTCAGATATATATCAGAAAAGCAACATGGCTTGCACGACCAGAGGACTGATTTCTGGAAATGATCAATAGAGAACAGACCCAAACTTAAACCTTCGGTCTGAAAGGTATCGGAAGTGAGCTTCGTGTTTTGAAATAAAGGGCTGGAGAACATTAATGGTTAATGCTAAATGTGAGAGGTGGAAACAGTTACTCAGAAGGAAGTTTAACTTGAAAACGTCAGTTCCTCCAAAAGCAACCAGAGGTCAAGATATTTTATGGGGATAAGTGATGTTGACAGCTGCAGAGGGTTTTTTTACTTCAGCAAAGTCTTAATGCATGCTGTAATAAACACATTAGCAAACCTTCCACGCACCAATTAACTCCGTGCCTCAATTTTACTGAAAACCACAAGCATTTACTGAGAGAGAATCTTTTTCAGTTTAACTAGAATTATACTTTAAAAGAGAGAGGGGGGGGGGAGAACACTGTGTGTATGTGTGTCCACAGTTTACAAATTCCATGAAAATAGCAGGAACCAAACTTGTTCACTTTCTTAAGGAGTAAAAGAGATTTCAAAGGAAAGATGACCTTGAATGCAAATAAATGATCTATTTACTCAAGATTGGGCATCAAGATATCCTCCTTACACTTAGAGTGCTTTTGTTCTGCAGACCTGGGGACCAGGCATGTCCCTGCTTCATGAAAAGGCTATCAACATCATTCAAAGTCACAGTGTGAGAAAACATTATCTTTCATTTCCTGGCTATTTGCATTCACGGTTCCCTTCTCTCTTACTTTGCTGCAGACATTACTAGCCGATTCTACCTTAATACATCTGTGGATGAAGTGACAATTGCCTCCTCATACTGTATTGTTCAAAGAGAAGTGTGTTTTCCTGCCTGTGGAGCTTCTTTTGTCTTCCCCCATTCGTTCTGACAACCTTGGCCAGAAAAATTCTGAATCCATTCTCCTCTCTTGAGTCTCTCTGATAATGTACATATTTTATGGAAATGAATGAAGCAGGAAGCTCATTCTGTAGTCTCAGGCATCATAGGCAACATTGTGGAGGTAGGAGCAAAATGAGATCTCAACATTTAAATAGCCCTGCACTTAGGACAGAAAAAAATTATCCTGGGATAACCCCATTGAAAGCTGCCCAATTACACTAATATGGGAATTTAAGAGAAACAAAAAAAACATTAGTACTGATTAGCACACCACTCAGATACTGAACAAATTGTATAGTTAGGTTCTCCTGAAGAATGCCATCTCTCTAGCAGATAGCGACAGGACTGTAAAATAGCTGTGGCATTTTAATGCGAGGGCATTATAAAGTTCCAGATGACAGCTGTGTAACCAGCATTTTACAGCCATCAGAAAATCCAAGCTGCACAATACTCACAGCTGGACCCATCGATCAAATGGGTTTTGCTCCAATGAGATTCAGGGGCTGTTGGGTAATTAGGCACTGCATGTTCTGGATTTTAGAATTTTAATCATGGGAGCTAGATTTGGAAGAAAATAAAACACTGTGCTCCTTGCCTGAGCCTGCGATGAAGATGTTTTGAGACGTACAAGAATCTAGACTATGGAGGCATGCCCACCAGCAGAATTAGATCCAATACTTGTTATTGGCTATATTGGCTGTGATATTTGAAAACATGTAAATGTCAGTTACTGGAGTCAATCAGTCACTTGTATCCTGAAAACAGCAGAGTACCTAGTGTTTCCCCTGTCTTTCTAGGCATGTTCTAAACAGATTTTATTACAGAATGCAACCCATGAACTCAGGGTCTCTGTTCAGAGGACATCAGTTTCATCCTTTACACACTTCACACAGTCAGCCACAAAGGCTTTTCCCAGAGGACACAGAAATAGTGAATTTAGAAAACAAAACAAACCAAAACCACTTTCTTAACCGATGTCACTCCAGGTTCCCGATGCCTCCATTCTGTCTTGGGTCTGCCATCCGAGTGTTTGGTTTCTGGCTAACACTTGCAAGCAGTGAACCAGTCTTAGCAAAGTGCTTTGGGACACGCAAACCGCAAGCAGCTCTAAGAACATAGTTTGCTATCTCTTTCTTAAAGATGAGGGACCATGAGGTGAATTTTAAAGCATCTTATTTCTAGTGTTTTTCAAAATACACATTATTGTTACCTGGTAGGAAAATAATGGAAAGAAGATTTGAGAATGAGCACATGTTCATGGCTCCGGCAAGTGCCTAGTGCAGACTCAAAAGCCAACACCAACCTATTGACTCTAAAACTGGATTTTTTTATGCCTTAGCCATTCAGGATCCTGTCTCAAGACAGGACTACAATGATTAGAGTCTCCTTCCTGTGTGAGTAAGGACACAATGTGTCTCCCTGTGTGTCTAAGGGCAGAGGAACTCACACCCTGTTTTCATCTCACAGACCAAGCACTTTTGCCATGGACCCCAAGGATTTCAACCATATTTCCTAGAACAGAGTTCTAACAGTCAGACCTCATTAATCCTTATGTCAATGGCTCAGTACCTCTGTGATGCTCCATATGCAGCCAGACTGCCCTGAAACAAGGCCAATCAATGCTCTGCCACCAAAAATAAAAACATAAAGTACAGCAGACATGGCTTAATAACCATGGTGTCTGCACGGATTGATAAAATACTGGATGAATTAACCAAATATTCCTTAACCTCTATGCCCTCCCTTCAACATTTTAAACCCTGAAGTCTTTATGGCAGACCTGCATCAGAAAAAAAAATGCCATAAGCTGTCTCATCACCCCTTTGAATATTTATCACACAAGAAATTTGTTGTTGTTGTTTTCCTGTAATGGGCATTTGCCGAAAATTTCTGGTATATTATAGTACTGGAATCATGGTGACAATTAAACAGATAGACTGTAAAAGAAATCTTCATATCTACTCAAGCATATGAGTGAACATGATTTCAAAGGAGACAGGACAGTAATGGTACAGAATTTGGGGACTTTGTTTTATATGAAGAGATGCCACTGGATAAAGGTATAAGCTTTGAGAAAGAAAAGACAAACAGAAGAGGCAGTTGGCAACATTGGGTTTCATGGCACTGAGGACCAACTTCATCATCTCAGATTCTAACTCTGTCTTGTGCGTATATGTTTCATTGATGTTTTATGCCTAGGTTCCTTCTATAAAATGAGAACTACCCGTTGTTTTTCAGAGAGCATTAACTAAGTTATCATTGGTCATGAGACACACGTTATCCAATGCCGTGGGCTCTGGAAGCACTCTCTCAATACCAACCACTGGATCTGAAAAGAAATGTGCCCAAGAAAGGATGATACGAAGTTACTCCCCTTGGGAAGACCAAAGTCACTGGAGCAGGAGCAGGTCAGTTGGCAAGCAGAGAAAGCTAAATGAACACCTGAGAATGAAGTAGAAAACAACTCTCTCCATGAAGCCCTGTAGCTGCATGGGGATCACCTTTGGATGAATAAGACAAAGAGCCTTGGGGGGTTGAAGCTTGCATATCTGATTTTGAAAGGCAGGCATTAGATTCTGACATTTGGCCAAACAGGAAAGTCACTGATGTGGTAAAGGAACAAGTTTGAATTTGATTCTAAGAGAAAGGCCAAGCCGATGGAATGTTGGTGGCATCTCGCCCACTTCCTCCCTCAACCACTGTTGTGCATATCAGATTCTTAACTGTCTTGAGATATGTCACGTTCTCTCAGATTGGAAGAGTACTGTGAGACACTTCCTTCCTGAGCTCTCCCACACCCTTTGTTACATCTCCAGAGATCCACACTTGCTGGATTGTGCACCATGTGATACAAGAAACAATACATCTCAAAGGTCACAAAATCATAATTTTTAATGGACTTACTGGTTTTTCTTAGGAACAATCAAACCATATGCTACTTTTAAAGAAAAACCCCCATTGCTTTAGTAAATTGGACCACTCAGTGTTCTCCCAAATGCCAGGTGCTGAAACATGGAGAGGTCAAAGGTGATTTTGTCAGGGTACATAGCTTCATTTAAGTTAAGAAGGAAGATACCAGATGTTTAATGTCCATTGATATTTCCTTCAGCACTTCAAATGATGTAACCCAGACATAATCAAAGTTCTAAGGTTTATATTCATGGTATAAGTAGTATTTAATTTTGGAACAGTTTTAAAAATCATCAATAAAAGTCATAGAAAAATCTTGTCATCCATTGATACTGATATAAGGCAAGTCTCAAATATGCATTATATTGCACAACTAAGATTGTACCTTTATTTATGTGCATAATTTATGTTTATGGATAAGTGTCTGATTTTGGTGGTCACAGTGGATATCTGGTATGCTATGAATTTACAAATGAATAAATAGTAAAGTTAGAAGAAGACAAAATTATTTGGGGGATTCTTGAAGAATTTTCCAATGTAACAAATACAAAAAATAGGCTGTTTATCTAATAAACAAATGTGGATCCCACAATGGACAAAGACAGTCAATTTAAATGTGAGTTTACCTAGCATAGCAGGTTGCAAGCAAAATAGAAGTTAGAATTGTCTTATATATTCAGGGCTTGGAGAGCATTTAAATGGCTGGCCAACACTAGTTCACATGTGATATATAGTTCTCCTGGGCACGGGCTGTCAAACTGAGTTATTGTCAATGAAAGAAAATGGGAGATGGACTTTCAGATGTTCTCATTCAGCTAAAGAGAAAAGTACAGTTCAAATAGTTTTTACCAACTGAGCTTTTCAAATAACCATTCAGTTTGATGGATCTATTGCTTTGGAGGGAAGACTCAGAGGAATAGCAAAGAAACTGATAGATATCATCATTTTAGAAAGTGATTCCAGGGGACTGCATCTGTCCTTCTAACTCTAAAGAGCACACATATGGTAACCAGGCTGCTCACTGGGCCACTTAACTGGTAATGTGAAGGTAGAATAAATGTGATTACACAGCTTTCATACAGCAGCTCTCTGCTATGGCCAACCCGTAATCTCAGAGGAACAAAACCAATGGCGGCCATTTTATCTGGACCTCGGACCATCCCTCTTCTTCAGGAACTCAATCAGGAAACATACCAAGTGGATAGCAAATGGCTGCCCAACCCCAATAGCAGTCATTCAAGACAACCTGGGTATTTTTTTTATTTGAATTCACACTAAAGTGCTGCCCACCTGTGCTGAAATGTAAATATGAACCTTGAAAAGTTTCTTGAGTTCAACTTTTATACTTTATTCCATATATATTATTGACTGGCAGTCATGATTTACTTTCCCTTGTTAGATTCGGTAATTCATACAGAGCATGAGAGCTAAATATTTTGAGCTACCTGTTTGGATGGTCTCTAATAAATTCATCAGGACATCACCATCTTTGTCAACAAAGCAAGGCCTGTACTATTATTTGGATGCTTTGGCTTTTATGAAGAAGGTTTGGAAAACAATAAAACAACAGATGCATACTGCAAGAAGTGTCACCTCCAAACCTCCGCAGGATTGGATAACATTGAATTATTCACTTACACTTTTTACTCAGCAAGCCTCGTCATGCATTTGTCTCCAGTTAGGCACACATGATCGCATCTAAGACCCCTATGGTATGGTAGAAATATACTTTGAAAAGTTATGCCTTAAATTTTTCAGGTACAACTTAAAATTTTCAGGTGGAGTTAGATATTCCCCTTCGAATGGGTCTCAGGAAGAAAGATGACTTGAACCAAACCTCTCAGTTTCTACACTACTAACATGTTCCAGAGACCCTTTCTTTCCTTCTGCCATGATTTTTCTCCTCAGCTAAGAAATGCTTTTCAATGTGTGGATAAGAAACTCATGTGTGTGGCCTGTGCTCTTAGACCAACTTGCAGTGGTGGGAATCAAGCCCAAGTTCTCAGTCTATAGCCTAAGCTAGCCTGAAACCCACTATGTATCCCAGGTTGTCCACATAATTATGGCAATGACAATCCTCCTGTCTCAGCCTCCTTTATGCTGGAATTGCATGCATGAACCACTACCTGTCTTTTAAGTCATTTAAATCATTATATATAAGAAATAGAAACAAAGTTCTAAACAAGTATAAAAGT
Organism: Mesocricetus auratus; assembly: GCF_017639785.1. Lineage (NCBI taxonomy): Eukaryota > Metazoa > Chordata > Mammalia > Rodentia > Cricetidae > Mesocricetus > Mesocricetus auratus. The sequence goes on along the minus strand of NW_024429193.1, from coordinate 73,313,598 downwards.
AGTATACAAATAAAAATATACAAGTTTTAAGACGCAAAAATGTCCTCAGATATTTATCTACGAGAGAAAACATGTGCCTTACTGGTAAATATTAAGGTATAGAATATGCATAGCATATCAAGCATAAGCGTGTCATAGCCTAATGATAAAATAAATAGTTTTAAGCATTCCCAGGACAATCATGAATAGAGAAGGAAGATTCAACCAAATACTGAGCACAAATAAAGTATTAATTCTCAAAACTCATAAAAATCTCACTATTTAAGAGTCTATGTGTATATGTAAGTATCAGAAAAAAGTCTGTTTGTGGATCCTGAATTATTAATGATAAGAAAATTTTAACAAAGCTCACAGTCAATGCTTGCCTTCAGAGTTTTGCCAGTATCAATGGTATTAAAAAACTTTGAAGGTCACTTTCTCTCTCTATCTGGTTGGTCCTCAATTCTGCTTCTTCCTTTTCTTGTCACTTACTATTCTGAAAGGAAGTGGATAGAGCCTCTGGAAAACCTGAACGAAAGCTCACAAAGAGGAAATGAGTCACCCAGTGACTATTATCAAGAAAGAAGGCCTCAGTACGTCCAGATGGCAGGGTGCCACATTATGCTAACACAATTCTTCATCTTGGGCCTAGCAAGAACAGGCAATGTTTGTAATGGTGTGCTAACATCTGTCTGCACACAGTCTCCATGGCACCCAAGTACATCACCCAAACAAAGGAAAACCACAGGGAAGCCAAGACTGCACCATCTTTCTGGTTTTTAAAATGAGGAATCAGGATTTGAACTGACTAAGAATCAGCATAGACATTTGACATGTCTGATTAGAAGCACCAAACTGAATGGACGTCTTCATATCAGTTGTGCTACAGTAAACAAAGCAGACACTCAGTGTGAAGTATGTCTAACTGGCCAACTCAGTTGGTGGCACTGGAGTCCCAGTAGGATAAGAACTGGCTTGGACATGGTATTTACTTAAGTTTTTCCCACATCCATCACTTATTAGCTGTTCGGCTCTGGGCAAGTTACTTAACATCTTCTGGCTGCAGCATGCTGTGTAAACAAGGAGAATACCCTATTCATTAAAAGTGCTAAGTGTGACTCTATTTAGAGCGCAGACAAATTACCTAATAAGATGTACCTATTAGTAAATGCAACATTACTTTATTCGTTTCTTACGAAGTAGCCTGTGTTGCTTTGATCAAGCTTCATACTGGTCATTATAAGTTGTTTACTGCTGCAACAAAAATAAGACGGCTTTATATGATTTTTTATGTTCAGTATTCTCAGACACATTTATTTGCATGCTCTTCTCCAACCACTGGATGCCATCCTGCAAGCTTTCATAATGTATGAATATTTATTGTTATAAAATTCAGCCCAGAGCAAGTTAAAATTGCAGTCTCATATCTATTTTAGTCTGTCCCTCCTGCCAGGACTTAATATGCTCCTGAAAAGATCTAATGAATGACACATGTCTCAGCCATTGTCCTCTCCACATTCCTAAACCATATGCTATTACCTGACAGTGACCAGCAGACAGGCAGGGGATGGCGGCACATGTCTTTGTGCAAAAGGAATCCCGATTATATACCTACCATGGGAGTCACTGCTTCTCCATCTGAGGTAGACTTGGTGAGAAGTAACATCGGTGCTATAACTGGCCTCGAGCACAGTTTCTCCTCACATTGCTCCATAATTATACCAATCTGTGTCTCCATCTGAACCCTCCAGTCTCCCACAACCCTAGGCAATGGTTGTCCACCTGAGACCTTGCCCTGGGGTCCTCTGGTAGAATAAAGCTCCCTTTGGAGGTTTCCACTGTGCTAGGGAAAGGTATTCATCCTCGCTGTAGCCATATGGCCAGGATTGCTTGCCAGTTCTTCCTGTTTTTCTGGCCTGCTTCTGCCTTGTGTAGAAAGCAGGAGGTAGAGGGGCAGCAGTATTAGTGGATAGAAATTCACATGTGGCTCTGAATGCGAGGCTTCCTTTTAGCTCAGTTTTCGTTGACAACCTCTCCATCTTGATATCCTGTATTTACCCATGCTGCTGTCAGTTAACAGAAGACCTTAATGCTGCAATCTCTACTAAGGCTGGGATGACTCAGCCCACCACTCACGCTGCCTTCCCTGGAGGCTGAGAATTCCTTCCATCTCCCCTCCCACTATTCCTCAGACAGTCCCCAGGCACAGGGCTATTATTTTCACTGGGCTGGTTCTGAGGATGTCTGGCCACAGTGATTCATGGTGCTTTTTAGAATGTGGCTTGAGATGTTATTATTAGCTCTTAGACGTGAATACAGACACCTACTATACATATAGTACAAGGGAACACTCTCATCCGTGTTTGATTATAACATTGTAGTATGAAGAACAAAAAGCCTGTTAAACAATGGAGTTGATGAATGTCAAAAGCACAGATGTTTGTCTGTACCTAGTTTTATCTCCCACAGTGTAAACCCCATCCAACTGAACCTTAGTAATGGAGCCAGCTTTCTCCACAAGCTCATATAGAGGCATTAAGGAGAGTGGGTTGTACTCTTCATGCTGTTGGCTCTCCTTTCTGTTCATCTCTGAACAGTGCTTGCTGTGTGAGTTAAATGTCACTCGTGGGAACCTAAGGAAAGATCTTCTAAAGTGTCTCAAGTTCATTCAGGCTGTCTGAGGTCCAGTCCCTCTTACCAGACTGATAATTCGCGGGTCCTGTGATTCCTAGCTCTGTCTCTTGGTAGACTCTGCTGTTGGCTGGTGCACACCCATCAATGATTAGGCTGACTGGGATCAGCTAGCTCTCTCTAATGACTATGCCCTTCCCTGGCATGCAGGCAGCTAGAGACGTCATAGTCTCCATCAGATCCCCTAACCTCAATAGCCTTTGAGGAAACTTATCCCCACTTCCAGGTAGAAAAGGGTCAGGACAGACACATGGGTCTTCCATGTGTAATCTGGAAAACATGTAACTTGTGTGTAGATGCAAAATGTCATGGAAAAGCAGCATGCTATACATCCACTGCCCTCTTGATGATAAGGCTTCTCAGTCTCTGTGAATGATTTAAATATGCTTCCTCCATACCTGTCTGTTTCAGTCATTGATGAAATAAGAATCAGAACCACCTCTTTGTTCCATGAGACATCCCCAGAGTTCATCACCTCCAATGTCACTGACAGAAGAAAGGAGTCATTGCTTTTTGTAGGGACATTTTTGATAGATATTTCATTATATTAGCATTACTTATTGTTTCAATTCAGTAAAAAGAAAATTTATTTATAGTATATTGTTCTGTCCTGTTAAAGACAGAAAGTAGAAAAAATTCAAGTCTCTATATATCTGTCTTTTTTTTTTACTACATTTTTGGCACGTGTGATGGGATTTTGATAGACAAAGACTGAATGTCAGTTAGTGGTAGCTCAAGTCACTATGGAAGTAAATGTCCTCTTAGATGTTTGTGCCTTGTAGAAAAGGATACACTAACTTCATTTAGATCATACAAATATGGGGTCTCTACTTGATGTTTGAATAGACAATTATATTTAACATGTAGGAAATGTGACAGTGGAGATGAAGATGATTCTAGGCAATTGTATCTCACCCATCATATGTTATTTTTAAGCATCTACTGATATTGATCTATAAACTTGGTGAACTGAATATAACATGATTTAACAGCATAGTCTCAAAACCCATACATCAATGATTTGACTTTAAAAGTATTTATATCCCAAATAGTCTTTAAAATATGCTTACGTTTACATACCTTATTTATTTTTAAATTACTAAAATTTGTGTTTGTGTTAGTTAATCAATGGGATAAAAATACTAGTTATTAATATGGTCATGATTATATATATCTTAGGCTAATCAAATGAAAATGTCTCAGAAATTGGATTTTCTGAATATTTGAAAGAGAAAAGTAATTTGGTTTTTAATTCGGATCTTGGTGTGTGTGTGTGTGTGTGTGATGCATATACCAACTAGAACTTTCCTTGCATGTGTAATGCATATTTGCTGGTTGCTTTAAGCATCATTGTTCATTCCTTCCCAAAGAATGATTAGTATCTGAAGACAAAGATGGGATTCATTGGAACAAAGAGTCTGTAGTAGCAATGTGAAGTAGAGAGCAGAGGTAATTAGCGACAATTACTGAATACTCACTCTTCACAAACATTTCTAGAATGTGCTTGCCAGTAACTTTAGAAAGAGCAACATTCTCTTCATAGTGCTGAAAACTGAGAAGAAAAATCCAAAGAGAAGCATCAATGAACCCAAATGCATTGGCGGCATTTTAAAAACAGTTTAGCAGACAGAGCTTTGATCTGCAACACACATGCTTCAGAAATAAGGATGTTGCCACAATTCGTCCCTTGTTTGGAATGGACACCGTATAACAAAGAAGAACGGAATGTAAAGTAATGCAAGATTATTCTATTACAATGTAAGGGGATAATGACAGGCCTCCCACATTAGAAGAACCAGCAATTGCATGTGGAACCGTAAAAATGACACACAGTTTACTTAAGATTTTCTGCAAGCTCACAGAGAAGATGCACTAGGAAGGCACTACTGTCGATTTGCAGAGTCTTACACCAGAAGAACTTTCCGGCATAAAGAAATGAGATAGCACCTCAAAGGCCAGAGTGGCTCCTGCCCGACTAGTTTTTCTTAGATATTGACATTAGTAAATCTTTTCCTTTTCATGGTGGGAATTAAACTCAGGGCTCTGGGTATGCTAGATGCAGGTTTATAAAAACTCAGCTGTACTCCAGCCTAAAGATATAATTTTGGTTCAAATATATCTGGTATTATCTTGAATTCTGGAAATATTTTTCTGTCCTTTTTTTTTCTCCTTAATCAATTCTCTACGTCTTTATCAGTGCTTCATAAGTATGTGAGTTTCTGCTTATAGTAATGCTAGGTGACAAATATTCCTGCTAAATTTCAATGGACTATGGAAACAATCATTTTTCCATGCTTCAGTTGGTGAGTGATGTGTGAATTATTGTCCTCAGCACTTGCCTAGGCTTTCTGCCCTAGTCTGAGCTACTTAAGGTCTTCAGCTTAGTGTCCAGGCTGAAGGAAGCTCCTTAAGACATGATTTTCTCATGGCAAAGAGTGCAGGTCTCAAGAACATAAGCTGACTTAATTCCATATGCAGTTTGAGGTTTCAGCTTGGAACACGTACTCCATCACTTCTACTTACTGTTTCATCAGCAGAAGGATGCATCACCTGGCTGTCAATCAGGAAACCACACACCCAAAGTCAGTGAAGCCACAAAATGTTATCCATGGAGAATGTATGGAGGTAAGGGAGAAAAGTTAAGATTAAAGCCAAAGAGCATAACTGAGCCAGTTATGCAAGTAGAAGATGGATGCTAAAAGCCCTGTGTCTGGTCCTGTGACACAAACTCGAGGTCAGCATCCCATGTGCTCAGACCTGGAAGAGCTGCATCTCTCTGTCCTGCCTTTTCCTCCAGTGCTGTTTCAGATGCCTCTCTGGGTTGGGTACATTACACACTGTCTTCACTTTCTTTTGCCTTCGTGTTTTGGTAGTGATTTGCCAAACAACATTTTCTTTTTTACTTAACTCTGGTCTCTGCTCCATGTATTCAATCTCATCAAATCTTTATTGTTATTTATTCAATAAGCGCTAGGTGCTTCAAATCTTCAATCACCCACAAGTGATTAGACCCACAGTTTAGTACTGGAGCCTGGCAGACTTGAAAATGGTGAGTTTGTGTTTTCTATCATTAAATGACTCATCTTCTTAAGGAGAATAGTAATTATTCCTCAGATGTAGAAATTACGAATCAATGTAACTATGCAATGAATTTAGACTATTTAATAGACCTAAAACCTAATTACTTTTTATATACTGCACTTTTTATTTGAAACAATCAAACAAAACCCCACTAAGTAGCAACAAGCTCATGAAAGACAGTAGGCTAAGACAGTTCATGCTTTTATCCTGACCTCTGTCATTAAGATTTATAGGTTCTGGATACGTAATACATGCCCTGCTTTTGATCTTTTGGTAAACTCGTTCAAACGATAGTAAGAATGAGCTTTGATCTTTGAAGTTTTGTAGAGTCCTGGTCAGCTGATACTAAACACTAACAAAAATATCTCAGAATTAGTAATTTTAATTTAGGACATACAAACATTTATATTCAAATTAACCACAATATTACACACATTTTTACAGTTAGGAATTCTACACAAATTTAAACAAGTATTTCTGATAGAAAGCACATAAAAAGCAATATCCAAAGGTTTACTTGAAAATTTTGTCCTAAACAACAGAATATGATTCCAACTGTCATGAAATGAATTTGCATTTTTATTACAATTGATTTCTAAGGATATTTATTGATCCTTTGCTATAGATAAGGCATTGGGCACACCGTTAAGTACAACAACCAACAGCACTGACAAACTCATGCCATAATGAATTTCCAGATGTTATATGATAGGGATACAGATAAGTGAGCCAACCAAATGAAAAGGAAAATGGAGTTTTGATGTAGCATTTTATTAAGAAAATGGCTCCGAGTGTGTGTGTTGCTTGAGAGAAGAAGGTCTGGGGAGACACTGAAAAAAATTCAAAACCCTAAAATGAGCTGGCAGTGTAGTATTGTGTGAAGCACACATCCCTCAAAATTTTCAGGAAGGAGAAGACCAGGGATGTAAGCGAGGAAGGAAGAACATCGTTCCAAGAAGACTCACTGTGGTGGGCCGGAGAAGCTTTAAAAAATGATCAAGTGTACGGGAGTAGTATATGCAGGTCAACCAAAATAGCCAGTTTCCTTCAAAGAATTAAACCTACTACCTTTCTGTTCTTCATGCAAACTTGGAATGTTAGTCATTCTCCTGGGCTTCCTTTGTATGAGCAGTGCCATCCAAAAAGCTGAATTGTCGAAGTATTTATGTATGTTAGTAGATTGAATTAAATTTAAAAAAACATAGGTTAACACACCAACTAAGCACTAGAACTTGTACTAAGAATCTCATTGTGAATTACTCACTCTTGGAATCTGCTATGTCCTTCCTCATCCTGTGTGGTTTGCAACCTGGACCTGATGAGGGGCTACGAGGAAGGGAATGAAGACAGGAGAGATACTGAAAACAATGACAGACATGGACATAGAGAATCCAAGGTCAGATGAAATGTGTACACTACAAGGAGTGGCACCAGTCATGGAGAAACTTGGAATGTCTGTTCATTTATTACATACAGCACTTTGGGGTGGAGTCATCTAGTCTAGGTAAGAGGTGTCTCTATGAGTAGTCTCAGGTTGTGACTATTCAGGAAGAGAAAACTGCAGTTACTCGTTTTTTGCACCCATTGCAATATTTGCATTCAGACTAGAGTAAGGCTTTGCCGTTTCTGAAATTGACCCTTATGGGGAAGGCTTTATCAGTTTTTCATAAGCCTAAGGTATTGGTCCTTGATATTGCCACGCCCATGTCAGGTCATTACCTCAAGACATCATTTGCTCTGTTCACATTCACTCATGGCTTCCCAGGCTTGAATTGTCCTTTTGAAGAAAATTAGAGGATGCGTAGCTTTATAGCCGAACCAAGCAGTATCCTAGCAACAAAATGCTAAGTACTTTCTTTGCAGTAAGCAAATAGCTTTAATCTTCTCATACACGAAGGGAAGGAAAACACTGGTGCTCTGATAGAAATTATAAAATTGATAGAATTTATGTGTTCATGCTCAGCACATGCCTGTTAATTGCCTACTAAGTGCCAGGCTCAGTGAGACCCAGAAACTCAAGTCAGTGTCACCATGAAATCAAGTTTCTTATGTAATGCATTATTCATTGAGTTGATACATGGTATCGACTGATAAATTACTGTAAAATGTGATCTTTGCCTTTAAGTGAAACTGAATTAAAGACAATGTGAGTTTGCATTGCTAGAGTACTTCAGAGAAAGGCAACCAACGCTGTACATACAAAGAGAGAGACTTATTAAAGAGGTAATTTCATACAGTTAGGGACCATTGCAAGTCCCAGGGTCTATAGGATGAGTCAGTAAGCAGGAAGTTCGGAGATCAAGACTAACTCCAGTTTCAAAGGTCTGAGAACCAGGAAAGCTAATGGGAAATTCTGAGGCAAATACCTGAAGGTGTGCATCTGGTAAAAGCTAGTGTTCATTTGTGTAGGAGGACAGGTAAAAGCCAGTGTCCAATGCTAAAGGCAACCATGTGCAGCGAAATCTGATGTCCAAAGGATCAGCCTATTATTATTCAGACTAACTGCTGACTGCTGCCAGTCCCCACAATTATGGAAAGTAAGTGTCTTTATTCACCTTATCACTGTAAACATCTGCAGGAACAGCCTTACAAAAGCATCTAGAATCAAGTTTGATCAAATAACCGTGCCCTCCCTGGCCCAGTTGAAGTTAATGCATAAACTACCTACCACAGGGTCCAACTGCAAGGCTCTTGGAGTGATGCTATGGTGAGTAATAACCACAGCAGTGAAGGCAAGAACTGGGTATACAAGAAAAGACCTGCCTGAGGCAGAGGGGTGAGCAGGGCGGGGCTGTTCAGGAAGCATTTTCTATTTAGCTCTCTTTTTCCAGTCAATCTTTAATTTGTCTGAGAAGCTTGGAAAGAGGGGGTTTCTGAGAAAGACCTAGGGCCCCCTTCCCCTGGTATTCCATCTATGATGCTACTGGTGGGGAGCGGGCTTTTCACAGTTCTGTGTGTCCATGTTTTGTGTGTTATATAACAAAGGTGTGGGTGTGAAAAAATAGAAATGAGAAATGTCTAGGCAGAACTGCTATGCCCTGTTCCCCCAACGTTCTGCTGTTTCTCGGAGACAGGGCTGTCATTTCCAGAGAGCTTACAAAGGCGGGGTTGTGAAGGAAATGCTAATGAGGACCCTGAGAAAAACATGCTTCATTTTTCTGCCTTCAAGTTTATCCTGAATTCTTTTGGAAATGTTATTCGATCGTTTTATTTGTCTAGTTCTCCAGAAAAAGAATTTTTTTTCTGAGGCTAATTCCTTATTGGAAATATTCAGTTTCAGGCATAATGTTTTCACATGTGCTATCAGTGAATAATAGGAAGTCTCTTAAAATATCTAGGTGCTTGGTTAATGTAATTATTAATGCCTCTCTTAATGTCAAATGGTTTCTCACTCTACCTTCAAAGACATCAGTTGTGTGAGAGGACTTGTTAATTGGTCTCCTTGGACCTCAATTCCTTCTGTTGGAAAGTGAAAGCTTGGATAAAAAGACCATTATCGAGTCTTATAGCTTTAATTTTATATTCATGATTTTTACATGGCCTTATTGCCAGATTTTACCCCCGCCTCCACTTGCTGTCTTAAGAGATACTATGCTGCCCTCATGTGGTCAGCCACGAAGTAGCACACAAACTTCACGGTTCAGTGACTATCTGCCAGTTTAGTCTCCAGTTCATGAATCAATCCTCTGTAACAAAATTAATGTGAAACATATATTACAAATTTCTAATACTTCAATAAGCAATGAAGATATAAGTTTTCACACAGAAAAACAACATTAAAATATGAATACACTAATTCTATTTAAAATTAACTCATTAGGTTATATACATATTTATTTCATATTTTTCAAATCCGCAATGCTCAAATGATCAGATTAAAACAGTTGTGCAGTGTTCTGAGAGACAACAGACAGATGAAAGATGAGGCAAGCATCAAGTTTGTGCTGATTAACTCTCTAACTCAAAATATTTCAACATTGTGTTATCCCCCAACACTTTAAATTTGTAACATCTTTTTCTCTCATATTCCTTTGTTTCCAAGGAAACAGGCACAAACACTTAAAAAATGATGAGATAATATGTGGTAACTCTATTAACACACGGCCTGTTGTGAAAATTGGAGTGCAAAGTTTGAAGTCTTTATATATTTATTTATTTTATTTATTTATTATAATGTGAGCAATATTCATGATTAATGGTAATGAGAGTTTATGGAGATCAAAGGTTTTATGCCACCAATAAATGACAGTTTTATTATCAAGTGTGTGTGTGTGTGTGTGTGTGTGTGTGTGTGTGTGTGTGTCTGGGAGCAAAACTTATAGTCCCTCAGTATGGCATTTTATAATCAACAGGAAGTTCCATAGGATGATTTCATGGAACAGGTAAACAGCAGCTGCAATGTTATTTCTTTAAAAAGTTGATGGTGCCTTTAAAACACTAATGTCTTAGAGAAACTAAGAGCCAGATGCCAGGAGAGCCTCTGTGTGTCCAAGCACTGACAGGCTACCTGAGATACTCTTCATTTACAAGGGCAATGCATCATCTGAAAAGCAGAGGCAACAACAAGGGGCTTAGAAATGCTCTGTGGGCTCTTGCCTTCCACTCCCCAGTGATTCTGGAAGCCTTGGGTTGAGAACTGCACTCCGCTCTTACCCTACTCTATTTAATCACATGGCATCCACTTCCTGATGCAGGCAGCATACAGAGAGTCCCTTGTCAGAGGATGTGTGCTTTATGAAGACACCGAACTTATTTTGATTGTGTCAATTCCTCTGTAAGATCCAGAATAATGTCTTTCTCTTCCCAAATCTAACTTAGTGTGTCTGCACATGCCATCAGACCTTCTTAAAGAACTGCATTGACCCAATGATCCCACAGGACAATTTCATATAATATTCTCTCTCCCCAAATTCCAGGGCAGAAACCACAGTTCTAGAACAGCCATTCCTACTATCTCATTTTGTTTTTCTATTCTAAATTCCCAAGTCGTATGTCCAGTTATTTATGACTATAAAATTAATGAAGAACAAAACTCAGATTTTCTTGCGTCAATGCAAATATTCAAGAGAAATCTATTAGGGAGGAATTACTACACTTAGATAACATCATCCAAAAGTCATATTCCCCTTATATTAATGACAGACAGCTCTTAGCATTATATAACTATGAAAAGTTACCTTTGACTTTCTCTTCTTCTTCTTCTTCTTCTTCTTCTTCTTCTTCTTCTTCTTCTTCTTCTTCTTCTTCTTCTCCTCCTCCTCCTCCTCCTCCTCCTCCTCCTCCTCCTCCTCCTCCTCCTTCTTCTCTCTCCCTTCTCCTGTGAGCCTACCTTTTCTCACATCCCTTCTTCTGGATATCATGGTATTTTCATGGGGAATTGAGGTAAAAAAACATGTGATACTTGCAAGCTCTACTTTCCCCTGTAGGAAACAGACACCTACTAAATCAGAACACAACATTAGTTAAATGACAAATGCAGGATAAAAGATACCAGAATTATTTTCTTAGACAGTGAAAATGCCACTCGTTTGCTATTGTAAAATATGAGAGAGAAGCGGGGGAGCTTGCACTGTTGTGGTAGTCAAGGAAGCTAAGATCAGGCCTTTAGAATACCATCCCTAACCTGCATACACACAGCAGGGCTAAAGCTTTCATCCCCTCACATTTACTCAAATGCCTTCAGAATAAAAACAGACTGTGGTTTCCATAGAAACTGCTAGTGGTTTCAGGTGTTTCTCCGGCCATTTTTTTCCTCCATTATCTGTTCAGAGAAGAAGGTATCCTCCCTATTTGTTAGGAATCCTACATTCCCCTGGGTTGGCCTGCATTTCCAGCAACCTGTCTGACTACCTTTCATCATGCCTGGGAAACTGCACAGAGCCCCTGTTGAAGGATGGCAAATCCTACCCACTCCTGGTGCCCATCATGAAGCACTTTCTTCCCTTCTAACCAGCAAAGATACTGGGATGTCACTTCCCTAGAAATCCATATGAAATTCCTTCTTGTTTGGACTTTATAGCATCCATCTAGGATGCCACCAAATATAAGAGAATAAAGACAATTGCAATGACTGTGGAGACCCAACACACCAGTAAAGGGGTGTGTCATAGTGTAATGTTTAGTACTAATTGTCCACTTGGCAGACTCTAGAATCCTCCAGAAGGTGTGCTTATGGGCATGCTTATGGGGAATTATCTTGATTGATTTAATGGAGCTGGGAAAACCCATTCTCTGTAGTTGGCTGTTTTTGCTGGATGAGATACTGGGCTGTACAAATGGAGGAAAGTAGCTGAACAGCAGTCTACATCATTACTGTCTGTTCCGGTCTGTGTGTGATGTCACAGCTTCTTTAAGCTCCTGTCTCCTGACTTCCCATGATGGATTGAACCCTTGAACTGTGAGTCAATAAAAACCCTTTCTATTTTAAGTTGCTCTTGTCACTGTATTTTCCCAAAGCCACTAGAAAGGTGATTAATACACTTGGCATTAGTAATCATCTGTTTGTTGGTCTATCTTATAATCCCAGTGCTCTAAGAGATGAAGACATCTTGTGGAACACTAGTCTAAGATGCATTACATTCATTTAGTCTATGGAATATTTAATGATATAAAGATGTGTTGCATTCTTTTATTTTGCATTTGTTTAACTCTGTAAAGCTGAGTTTGCCTGCCTAAAACATATGATAGGCCTAATCAAGAGCTGAACAGCCAATAGCAAGGCAGGAAAATGATAGGCAGGGCTTCCAGGTAGAGAGAATAAATAGCAGGGGAAATCTAACTTGAGAGAAGAGAGAAGAGACAAGAGAAGAGGGAAGATTTAAAAAAGAAAGAGAGGAAGACCTCAGGGGCCAACCAACTAGCCACCCAACCACACTACTAGTCACTGAGTAAGAAAGATTTATAAAATAAAAGAAGGTAAAAAGCCCAGAGGCAAAATGTAGTTACAGAGAAACGGGATACTTTCAGTTCGAAAAGCTGGCTAGAAACAAGTCAAGCTAAAGCCAGGCATTCATAAGTAAGAATAAGTCTCCATGTATTTATTATGGAGCTGGGTGGCAGGCCCCCGAGGAGGAAAACAACCCAACTACACATATGGAAGAACATGAGTTTAAAACTTGTAGAGTGTAGCCTTCCTTGCCAGACAGTTGCAGTCCCCAAGTAACACACAAGACGCTATATTAATTATGAAGCTGTTGGCCGTTTGCTTAGTTTCTTACTGGCTAGCTCTGACTTAAGTATTTAACCCATAATTGTCAATCTAAGTATTTATCTTACCAGAGAAAGGGTCCAGACCTCTTACTCCTCTGGTGGCTACATTGTGTCTCTCTCTGCCTCTCTTTCCCAGAATCCTCCTTGACTCCTAATCCCACCTATCTTGCTTCACTATTGGCCAACAGTTTATTCATTAACCAATAAGAGACAGATTTACAGAATGGCATCTCCCATCAAAAACTAGCTTGGACTACACAGTGAATTCCACAGCAGCATTGGGCTACACCATGAGACAGGGTCTGAAAATAAATAGTTTAGCAAGAAAAACAGATGAAAAAATCTTTCACTCACACTCTAGGTAATTAATTTCTTAGGGGAATATTGCCCTCCCCATAATACAGGTGACAAATTAAACAGGAAGCAAACAATTCAACACATGGAGGATCCAATTATTAACATATGTTCTCCAATGTCAGCCTGTTTTCTAAGTTATGTGCCAAGCATAGAAAACCCATGGCATTCTACACAGGTGTGATAGACAGAAAACCATGATACAAAATAAAAGTTGTGATAGAAGCAAGGTCTGCACTGGGGACTCTCAAAGCACCCTGGTGCAGCTGAAAAGCAGGAGTGGGCTCTGAGGACAACAGCTCAGGAAACACTCAGAAGGTGAGCAGGATGCTGAAACCATTCCCGAACATTGTAAGGAGTTTCTTCCTGTGAAAAGGGATGCTGATAGTTACCACTTTACAGGCTGATGTAAAGATCTGGTGATGGGCAATTGACCAGGAGTCTTCTTATGGCATCTTCTGTGGTGCCAAGACTGTGAAGGAACCCAACATGCCTGAGATCATGGAAATGTCAAATAAAGAACCAGTATGCTTTTAAATTAACAGTCTTTCCAACAATGCTCCACATCCATGCTGTGTCAGTCTCAGATTCAAACTATCTCACCATCTTTACTCTTGTTTTGTTGCCTATAATATGTCATGTGATTTCAGTGGTCATTATTTGCATGTGTCCCTTGGAAAGGTGTGGGACTTTATGAGTTATCTAAAGTGACAATAAGGAACTGATTGGTGGTGTGACAAAGATTAGTGTCAAGTCCACAGATTCCAACCTCAGACATTAGTGCTAGACACATAACCTTAAGCAAGTTGCCTGACTTCTCATCTTCAAATGGAAATGCTAATGCTAACTACAGTAAGGACTTATTATAGTGACAAAAGTTAGAATTTGTAAAATGGTTATAAGGCCTAGTGACTTGTCAATCATTATAAATGCTGTTGCTCAGTAAGTAATAGCAAAAACAGACAAAACAACATCACACAAAAGGCACTTAAGATTGAAGCAAAATGATTAATAACTGAAGAGAAACGTAGAAGATTCCAGAAAGTAAAAACACAGAAAATAAGAATTTGAATACAATGAAAGTTGAAGAAGTATTAAGAAAATGACTAATGCCCTAAAAACATTAAACAATTAAACACATACACACACACACACACACACACACACACAGAGAGAGAGAGAGAGAGAGAGAGAGAGAGAGAGAGAGAGAGAATCACTCATGACAAAAATAACATAGAGGCGGGGTAATTGGCTTACAAGGTGTTAGTAGATAGTGGCCCCCTTGATCACATGTCTGTGGTCTCCCTGCTGCATTTCAGGCTTAGCCTCTGTGATAGACAAAAGAGATGACATGCTCTGGATGGAGTTACTTGGGCTTCTGCTGATGTCACATTTTTACCCCCCTTGCCTATCATCTGTATTTGCATTCATTTGCTCTAGAGGAAAGCAGTTGTTATGCCCACACAACCTTGGGGGGAGGAGAAGTGGGGATGTTATAGCTTTGAGGACTTTGCCCAAACTTGAAGACAACTGAGAAGTCTTGCCTACAAATTGCAGATTGGAATCAAGACTTATGAACTTTAGATGACTGCAACTACATTTTATCAGTGCCTGAAACCTTGGCAGTGGCCCTCAGCCATCACAACCCTGTCTGCATCTGGTACTCAGTCCACAGAAATGAGTACACAAGATATAACATTGTGAGTTCCTTCATTTGGAGATTATTTTTATATTCAGTATAGATAAGTAATATAAGGTTGAAGGAACTTCCAAGGGTTATATTGCAATTTTGATGGGCTTTTTCATGCAATGCTATACTGATGATCACAAGGAGTGGTCTTCAGTATCACTTTTCCACTTCCTCTAAACAAGGTGAAACCAAAGCTGTTCCTGTAGTCTGGATACAGAAGTCACCTGGGGTCCCCACATTAAAGTCCTGACCTCTGGGCCATGAAGCTAGAAGACACTGGACATCCTAGTGAACAATCTTTAGATCATCATGAGCATGCCCTTGAAGTTGCTCTCTGCTGACAGGCTCATGAATTTGCTTTTATCTGTGACAAATGTCCAAAGGAATGAAGATGACTGCCAGATCTTAGACTGAAACCTTCATAAATAAGAG
Organism: Mesocricetus auratus; assembly: GCF_017639785.1. Taxonomy (NCBI): domain Eukaryota; kingdom Metazoa; phylum Chordata; class Mammalia; order Rodentia; family Cricetidae; genus Mesocricetus; species Mesocricetus auratus. Next base: position 73,298,162 of record NW_024429193.1, on the reverse strand, counting down.
CCAAAAATAAGCCATTTTTCTTTATATATTGGTTGTGTCATGTATTTTGTTATAGTAATAGGAAGCCGGCTGATACAGCAGGGTTACCAATCTCAGAGAAATTCTACCTGCTTTTCTGAATATTTCACCTCTGTTTATAGCCTTGCTTACAGTGCAATAGCCAAGAAAGCATACTGTCTTTTCTGAGTCATGGGGATGGCTACAGAAGTTGCAATAGTAAAGGGAAATACTTTGCTTCTAAAGTATTATGATTGGTAACTCAAGTGATCGTTACTTCTAGCACCCCATTAGTACTCTCACACTTCATGAACCTGGTTCTCTGGAACCCAAAAATATCTATTTTAAATAAAGCTTCCAGATGCCTTCACAGTAGATATCATGACTCTCCTACATGTGCAGAACCTACATCTGATGAGTGCACCCAGTTGTGAGGAGAAGATAGATCCTTGAACCCATACTCATCAGAAGATGGAGAGACCCTGTCTATACCCACTGGAAGAAGAGATAGGAAGACAACAGAATAAGAACCCATCCAACAACAGAAAGTCTTATATTACACCACCAGAGTCTAGAGACTCTGCACCACCAAGACCTCAACATCTCAACACAGATGAAACAGAAGAGAATGACCTTAAAAAGAACTTCATGAAAAAGACCAAACCTAAGAATAACAGGTATAGAAGAATATGAAGAAGCCCAGCTCAAAGGTGCAGAAAATATACTCAAAAAATCATAAAAGAAAACTTTCCCACCCTGAAGAAGGGCATGCCTATGAAAGTGCAAGAAGTTTACTGAACACCAAATAGACTGGACCAAAAAAAAGTCCCCTCATCACACAATAATCAAACCCCCAAACATACATAATAAAGAATATTAAGAGCAGTGAAGGAAAAAAGCCAAGTAACATATAAAGACAGGCCTATCAGAATTGCACCCGACTTCTACATAGAAACGTTGAAATCCAGAAGGTCCTGGAAAGATGTTCCACAACCACTAAGAGACAGCAGATGCCAGACCAGACTGCTATACCCAGCAAAACTCTCAATCATTATAAACAGAGAACACAAGATATTCCATGACAAAACCAAATTTATACAGATACAGCCCTACAGAAAGTTCTGGAAGGAAAACTCCAACCCAAGGAAGTCAACTACACTCAGAAAACATAGGCAACAGATAATCTCACTTTACCAAAAGCCAAAAATAAAGTAAAAACTCACACAGACTACCACCACCAAAAATAAATCGAAAACAAACAGGAATCAGCAATCAATGGTCAATAATATCCCTCAATATTAATGGTCTTGCCTCACCTATAAAAAGACATAGGCTAACAGAATGGACAAAAAGACACAATCCATCCTTCTGCTACATACAAGAAACAGACCTCACCTCCAAAGACAGACATTACCTCAGCATCAAGGGTTGGGAACAGATTTTCCAATCAAATGGCCATAAGAAGCAAGCTGGAGTAACTCTCCTAATATCTAAAAAATTAGACTTCAAATTAATCAAAAGACAGGAAGAAGGTCACTTCATATTCATCACAGGAAAAATCCATCAAGATGAAGTCTCACTTCTGAACATCTATGCACCAAACACAAAGGCACCTACATTCTTAAAGGAAATATTACTAAAACTCAAATCACACATTAAATGCCACACACTTATAGTGAAAGAATTCAATGCTCCACTCTCACCACTAGACAGGAACACCAGACAGAAACTTAACAAAGAAGCAAAGGAACTAACAGAAGTTATGGCCCAAATGGGATTAACAGACATCTACAGAACATTCCATCCAAACACAAAATAGTATTTCTTCTTCTCAGCTCCATAAGGAACCTTCTCCAAAATCTACCACATACTTGGTAACATAACAAACCTCAACAGATACAAAAAAATGGAATAACATCGTGTATCCTATCAGATAACCACAGTTTACAGTTAGAATTAAACAACAACACAAATTGTAGAAATCCTACAACCTCATAGAAATTGAACAATGCATAATTGCACCATTTCTGGGTCAAGGAAGAATAAAAAACAGAAATTAAAGACTTCCTAGAATTCAATGAGAACGAAGAAACTATATACCCAAACCTATGGGACACTTTGAAAGCAGTGCTACAAGGGTAGTTCATAGCACTAAGTGCCCACATGAAGAAACTGAAGAATAGTTACACTAGACAATTTACAGCATAATTGAAAACTCTAGAACAAAAAGAAGCAAACTCACCGTGGAAGAGTAGATGCCAGGAAATAATCAAGTTGAGGGTTGAAATCAATAAAGTAGAAACAAAGAAAACAATACAAAGAATCAATGGCACGAAGAGTTGGTTCTTTGAGAAAAATCAATAAGATTGACAAACCTTTATCCAAACTAACCAAAAGGCAGAGAGAGAATGTGCAAATTAACAAAATCAGAAATGATTTTGGGGGACATAACAACAGACACTGAGGTAATCCAGAGAATCATCAAGTCATACTTTGAAAACCTTTATTCCACAAAATTAAAAAATTTAAAGGAAATGGACAATTTCTGGATTGGTATCACTTACCAAAATTAAAACAAGAACAGATAAGCAAAAAAAGAGCTAATACCAGTACTTCTCATACTGTTCCACACAATAGAAGCAGAAGAGTCATTGCAAACTGTTTTTATGAGGCTACAATTACCTTGGAAAACAAGGCACACAAAGACACAACTAAGAAAGAGAACTACAGACCATTATCCCTGATGAGCATTGATACAAAATTACTCAATAAAATACTAGCAAATCGAATCAAAGAGCACATCAGAAAAATCCTCCATCATGATCAAGTAGGCTTCATCCCAGGGATGCAGGGATGGTTCAACATATGAAAATCTATCAATGTAATCCACCATATACACAAACTGCAAAAGGAAAACCATGACCATCTCAGTATATGCTGAAAAAGCCTTTGACAAAATCAAACATCTCTTTACAATAAAAGTCCTAGAGAGATCAGGGATAACAGGAACATACCTGAATATAATAAAAGCAATATACAGTAAACTCACAGCAAACATCAATCTAAATGGAGACAAACTCAATGCAATTCCTCTAAAATCAGGAACATGACAAGGCTGTAACTCTCTCCATATCAGTTCAATATTGTACTTGAAGTTCTAGCTAGAGCAATAAGACAACAAAAGGAGATCAAGGAGATACAGATTGAAAAGGAAGTAGTCAAACTTTCACTATTTGCCAATGATATAATAGTCTACATAAGTAACCCAAAGAATTCTACCAGGGAACTCCTACAGCTGATAAACACCTTCAGCAAAGTGGCAGGATACAAGATTAACTCAAAAAAATCATTAGCCCTACTATGTAGAGACAATAAAAGGGCTGAGAAAGAAATCAGAGAAGCATCACCCTTTACAATAGCCACAAAAAATATAAAATATCTTGAGGCAATGCTAATCAAGCAAGTGAAAGAACTGCAGCAATAACTTTGAGTCTTTAAATAAAGAAATTAAAGAAGATACCAGAAAAAGGAAAGATCTCCCATTCTCTTGGAAAGGTAGAATCAGTGGAGTAAAAATGGCAATCTTACCAAAAGCAATCTACAGATTCAATGTAATCCCCATTAAGATCCCAACATAATAATTCACAGACCTTGAAAGAACAATTCTCAACTTTATATGAAAAAACAAAAGACTCAGGGTAGCCAAAACAACCCTGTACAATAAAGGAAATTCTGGACGCATCACCATCCCTGACTTCAAGAACTATTATAAAGTGATAGTCCTGAAAACAGTTTGGTATTGACACAAAAACAGACAGGTAGACCAATGGAATAGAATTGAACACTCGGATATTAACCCACATACCTATGAACACATGATTTTTCGCAAAGAAGCTTAAACTATACAATGGAAAAAAGAAAGCATCTTCAATAAATGGTGTTGGCATGACTGAATGCTGACGTGTAGAAGACTGCAGATAGATACATATCTGTCACTGGGCACAAAAATTAAATACAAATGGATCAAAGACCTCAGCATAAATCCAGTCACATTGAACCTCTTAGAAGAGAAAGTGGCAAGTACCTTTGAAAGAACTGGTACATAAGACTCCTTTCTGAACATAACACCAGTAGCAGATTCACTGAAACTGAGAAGCTTCTGTAAGGCAAAGGACACTGTTACCAAGACAGTACAGCAGCACACAGAATGGGAAAAGATATTCACCAACCCCACATCTGATAGAAGGCCGATCTCCAAAATTGACAAAGAACTCAAGAAGCAAGTCTCCAAAATGCCAAATAATCCAGTTAAAAAGTGGGGTACACAACTATATAGAAAATTCTGAATAGAGGAGTCTAAAATGACTGAAAGACACTTAAGAAAAATGCTCATCATGCTTAGCCATCAGGGAAATGCAAATCAAAACAACTCTGAGATACCATCTTGCATCTCTCAGAATGGCCAAAATCAAAAACACCAATGACGGTTTATGCTGGAGTGGATGTGGAGAAAGGGGAACACTCCTCCACTGATGGTGGGAGTGCAAACTTGTACAGTCACTTTGGAAATCAGTATGGCGATTCCTCAGGAAAATGGGAATCAGTCTACCTCAAGATCCAGCAATTCCACTCTTACGCATATACCCAAAACATGCACATTCATGTAACAAGGACATCTGTCCCACTATGTTCATAGCAGCATGATTTGTAATAGCCAGAACCTGGAAGCAACCTGGATGCCCCTCAACTGAAGAGTGGATAGAGAAAATATGGTACATTTACACAATGGAGTACTACTCAGCGGGGGAAAATATTGGAATCTTGAAACTCGCATGTAAATGGTGGAGCTAGAAGAAACCATCCTGAGTGAGTTAACCCAGTCACAAAAAGACAAACATGGTATGTACTCACTCATATATGAATTTTAGACATGGAGCAGAGAACTACCCACCTACAATCCACAGCGCCAGAGAGGCTAGGAAACAGTGAGGGACATACATGTTATGCCAGAGAAGCAGGGGACAGGAACTCCTGAGCAGATTGAGAGCATACAGGGAGGGGACAGGGAGCTGGGAGAAGGTAAGGGGGAGAAGAGGAGGAGAGAGGAAGAAATGAGAGAGAAGGAAGTTTGAGTCTCGGAAAAATACAGGAGAGCAGGATGAGAGATACCATAATAGAGGGAGCCACTGTAGATTTGAGGAGAGATCCGGCACAAGGCATATTTCCAGAAATCTACAAAAATGAACTGGCAATCTTACAATAGTGGATAGCTTAAATGCCATTCTCCTATAATGATATCAATAACTAACTTACATGCCATCCTAGAGCCTTCATCCAGTGACTGATGGAAGCAGAGGCAGACACCCATAGCTAAACACTGTACTGAACCTCTGGCACCCAGCTGCTGAGAGGGAGGAGTGATGAGCAAAGAGGTCAAGACCAGCCTGGTGAAGCCCACAGAGGGAGCTGAGGTTAACAAGGGGGAGCTCATGGACCGCAGACTGATGGCTGAGAGGCCACCATAAGACTGATCCAGAACCCCTGAACGTGGGTGTCAGTGAGGAGGCCTCAGAAATCCATGGGGCCTCAGGTAGTGAATCAGTATTTATTCCTGGTGTAGGAATGGACTTTAAGATCTCATTCCACTGGAGGGATATGCTCTCGATCTGGACACATGGGGCAGGGCCTGGACCCTGCCTGGAATGATATGACAGACATTGTGGATTGCCCATGGAGTGCCTCACTGTCCCTGGGGAGTGGGTGGAAGATGGGGTTGGGTCCTGGTGGGAGGCAGGGGAGGGAGGTGGGGAAGGGAGGGAGGGTGAGGGAGAGGGGATTGACTTATGAAGCAGACTTATTTCTAATTTAAATTAAAAAAATTAAAATTAAAAAATTATGATCTGAACATTTAAAGAAGCCACAGGGAGGTTTTCCACACATTCCATGATATGATGATATTCCTCAGGGAAAGTCTAGCAGCACAGATGCAATTGAGATGACAAGCCCACAGATTCCTGCATTGGTAAGCTCAGGAATCCTTTCCAGGGAACCCTCTAGTTTACACATCTCTATGCACTCTCTTTTGATACTATTAAACTAAAGATATTTTTCTGGTGACCACTCATGCTTTCTGACAGTTCTTTGAAATAGGATATTTAGGTTTAGGTGGTCAACCTAAGGATAACAACTGTAGTCAAAAGAAAATTTATTTGAAGTAAATTTAATAAGTTCCTGTCAACAAATATTTATTGATTGGATATTCACTATATGTTTTTGGTGCGTAAGAGACTAAAAAAAGGAAATCTTTGCCCTCATGAAGCTGGCATTACAGAAAAGTGCTATGGATCAAATGATCCAGATGCTAGGAGGCATTGGTGCAGCATCAGAAGAGTGGGGGTGCAGATTAGGGATTCAGAAGGGAGCACTGTTTAAGTAGGGCAGTCAGGGTAAGCTTGAAGATGAGGGGACATTTGATCAAAGGTAACAGGGAGAAGAAAATGAACCATAGGGTTTTTCAGATACGTATACAGAAGCTAAGGTAGAAATGACATAGGACCTTCTCATTTCCAGGAACCTGGTCATCCACGAAGGACCTGCCTTTGGACAAGAGAAAGAAGAACAGAGAAAGGGAGGGAAGAGGCATGTAAACAGAGCGGGGATAGAACAGAAAAACACCGGAAGGGCTCTCTCCAAAATCAGAATGTGCATTTCCTGTGCATGTGCTCCAGCCATTCTGAGTACAGCTGTCTTCTCCCTAGAGTCAGCAGTGATGTGGGATATTTGATCATAGATTTTGAAGTCACCCAGTCTCCTTAAAGGAGAACCCTGCTGCAGTCCACTAGAAACCCCTCAGTGTGACATCTGCAACCAGACTGGAATTATGACTGATTTGATCATGTTCCCTCTGTTCTTTCTGCACTCTGTCCACCAGCACTGCGGGAAAAGGAAGCAAGAATTTTTTTAATTACAGCAATCAATGAGAGCAGGTGGAAGAAAGTTCAGTGAATGGGTTATGAAATAAGTTCAGCAAGAGGAAACCAACATAATAAAACAAGAAAAAATAAAAGCTACCTTAACAGTGAAGTAATTAAAGAAGCACACAGAATGTGCCCGACATATAACGATGTGTTTAGAAGAGTTACTTTAATTAAGTTTCATCACAAACTTCAGAAGCGGGTGCAGTTGTCTGCAAGTACAGAAAGGCCACAATATTACAGACAAAGAAACTTGTGCAGAGAAATCTTTGTGCAGCAGTACAATTTTGTCATGTATTTCCAAGCATCCATAGAAGGAAAGTGCAGTATAAATTCGCACACATTACCGCACACATTACACGCCTACATAAAGCCTGTAGAATTCAATTTACACACGTTCTACAAACACATGCTCAATTTGAAATGACTGGAAGAAAAATAATGGGCTTAATCCCACAATAGTTCGCATCTTCACACCAATGTATGTATCATGCCTTGTCCTCTTTCACACTAGAAAACAGGTTAATCCCCAATCTCAGTAACAACACAGGGTTCAGGATGATCCTCCCAGCAAAACAGTCAAAACAGCAGGGACCCTGGCAGCTTCCTACTTCTGGGCTTGCGCCCAACTCGGGCGGTGGGTGGAGCCGAGGAACCGAAAGAGAAAGCGGGCTGTGCTTGGAGGACCTCGGGCGCCAGGATGAAGTCACGGTGGGCGACCCTCTTGTTGCTGTGCTGCTGCTGTCTGGGCCACGGGGTCGCCCGGACCTGGCCTCGGAGCCACCAGCGGGAGGCGGCCGCCTTGCGGGTACCAAGCTCCCTCCTCTACCTGTCCCCTGCTCCAGGGCTCCTAGGGAGGGACCCACGCTAAAGCTTTGATTCCCAAGGACAGAGATTTATGTGATGCGCCCCAAAGCACTAAAAAGAAAAAAAAAAGATGTGTCTAAAGCAAAGCTAATGGGAAACCGCACCCTCGGAATCCCAAAGCTGGCCATGTCTCCTTTTCCGCAGCAAACCTGTCGCTTAGAAACCTGCCTGCAGGGGGCGCTAGTTCCCTCCTCCAATAACTGGAAGTTCAAACTCCTGCAGCAGGCTCATTGATCCCCAGGCTGCTTGCTGTGCTGGGTTAATGATTTCCCTGTCCTGGGGACTCTGTACAGCCTTACTAAAAAAGTTCTTTGTGACTTGGTGGAGACTGATGTGGAACAAAAGGAAACATCCCCATGCCTTTAATTCGGGTTGTTCCAAAACAGTTCTCATAATAATCCTTCAATTTTACTCCAGCCTTAAAATTCAGAAACGGACCGATTAGCTGACCCTGGATCCATTTTTCCCAGTAACTAGGGAAACTGACTGGAATGCAGACTCATAGTTGGCCTCAGTTCCTATAGCTGATGCTAGCTGACACATTTTTTAAATCTGAAAAGATGCCATCACGATTTTTATTAGAAAAGAAAACTCCCTTGTCTAAATCAGGAGTCAATCTGAAGCTGCTCACTGGAGGTGCAGCTAGTGTTTCTCCAGTTAGCTTCCTGATGCTGTGTTCTGTAATTTCCGTGGAACTCCGCAGCTCTGGCCTCTTCTTCTTTGGCTTGGGAAGCTCCAGTAGTAGAAGTTCGTGTCTTCTTCCTCTCCAGCTACCCTTGTGTTTTGCTCAAACCAAAACGTGTGCTTTTATTCCTCCTATTTGTTGCTTTTGAGCTCATTTCTTGTTACCAAACCCAGAAGCACCGTCTATTTCTCACGGAAGACTTTGACCTGTGTGTTACTGAGTCCTGCCCTTGACGTCATCTCCAGACACTGGGGTGCAATAGTCAGTGTCATCGATGTTGACAATGTGTTCGTTGCCTAAATAGATTATTATTATTTTTAATCTTGAGTATTGGCAGCCAAACATGTAAGTATATAATTTCTTTTCTTGATGCTGAAACAAAAATGCCTGGAAGAGCAAATTAAAGAAAGAAGGGTCTACTTGGCTCACACTTCCAGGGGACAGTCCCTCAGGTTGGCTGTGCAGTGGTGTCTTGAGTGTGTAGCGACTTGACCACACTGCATCAACAGCCAGGAAGCCAAGAAGCATGGATGCTGTGGCCTGGTTCACATTCTCATTTGTATTCTATGCAGGACCCCAATACATGATGTAATGACTCCCAAGTTTAGGATAACCTTCCCTCCTCAGCTACCTTGATCTAGAAACATCCTCAGTAATATGCCCAGTGGTTTATTTCTGTGTTGATCCCAAATTCCAGTAAAGGAACCGTTGAGATTAGCAAGCACAGTCACTGATAAACATGATAAAATTGAATTTGTGTTTGAAATTGTAATTTTCCTGCCTACTCATACTTGACTCATAAGGCAGTTGTAAACATGGAACAGATGTCTGCAAACACTACTCTTTTAAAGAGAAATGCAACCAAGAATCTATATGGGAAAGGGGGAGGGCAGAGTTGAACAAAACATTCCACATCTTAGAATATTCTAAAAACTTTGAGATAAGAACACCAAGAAAAGGGTTCCAAGCAGTTCCTGCCAGGAGGAATTTGCTTGATAAGGTGGATGCCCAGTTTTCTGAGCATTTAGTCTTTATAGTTGCAAACTGTGGGCACTCCTGGATGATGCCAGCTGGAGAGTTGGGCACGGTGGGCTGTGTTTCTGTGGTGACCATGGGTACTAAGAAGGATTCTTCTGCCTTTATGGATTAAAATATATGGTAAGTAAAACATAGCATAAAAACCTAAAAAAGCTTTATTTTTACAAAATTGTTTCAATTATTGTATTAGTTGATTTGAGACTCTGGTTTCTTACAAGGCAAGCTGTGTATAGAATCTAGAAGTTTCCTTTGTTTTATAATAAAATAAAAAATTTTAAAGTATGCTATAAAGTAAAAATGAGTGATGAAGCTCTGTAAGTTCCATAGAACATTCTGTAAATGGAAGCTCTTGGCACGCCCACCAGACAAGACTCCTCTGTAGTTTGTTATGGGAGACCTCATAAGGTCCTTCAGAAGGAAGGGACAGCATCCTCCTACAGCATGGAGTTGGTTTTTACCTCTTGGCTGGGAACCTAGGTATGAGCATTATCTGGCCTGCACTTACCCTCTTTGCTTACGTTCATTTGAGTTTTCCTGTGGAAGGCACACCCGAGACTCAGCTTTTTAACACTGTGACAAAGGACCTGAGATGACCCACTTAAACAGAGGGATCTTTACTTTTGCTCAGTGTTTCATTCCATGCTTAGATGATTTTAGGTTTGAACCTGTAGCAGTCGAGAGCATGGAGCTTGTGCTGAGGAGACCTGTTCATCTCACTGCAGCTGGAAAACAACAGGGAAAACCCAGGTCTAATCCCCATCCAGTGTTAACCAAAGGCAGTCCGCATTCTTAGTTTATGAGGTGAGGGACTGTAGATGCCATGCTGGATCAAGCAAAAGCTCCCTTCAGAATGACAGTGACGGGCTGGAGAGATGGCTCAGCCGTTAAAGGCTAGGCTCACAACCAGAATGACAGTGACAAGCCAGTCAACATGTGACTGTATATAGAATTTGAGGAGCCTTTACCTCAACACTGTAATGGCTTATGCTGCATCTTAATTAAATTGTGTGTGCATCCCAACATATTTACATAGAGGTGGGTTATTATACCATTTTTAAATGAGTGATTATGATGAGTGAAGCACAGATACCTGGATTATCTCCCCCAAATACACCTCATACATGACTGCTTGAAAATTATCCTAAAGAAATGACTCTGAGGTTGTGTAATAGTGCTCCCCAGATATTGTCTGATGATATTTAACTTAAAGCACATGGTATCTAAATGGAAATATAACAAAAACTTTAAGAAAAATTTTGATCAGATTGTTTGTCCAATTGTCCAACATTTTGTGTCATTTATCATGTGTTAGGAACTGATGTAGGTTTCCTTAGTGAAAAATAATATATGGGGAGGACTCCAAGAAGTTATATTACAATGACCAATCTCACAATAATGTCAGCTGAGCATGGTAGTGCAGAACATTTAGAAAGTTTGAGATATACTCTGTCAGAAAACAAAAAGCTTGTTATGTATATGGGGACACTATAGTTCATTCCTAAAAAAAATATTATGAAGCCCTAATAATTACAAAATACATTCTCTCAGTTAATAGAACATATATAAACCATCCCCATTTTAATAAGGGATAACATAATTCTCAGCTGGGAATCCTGGATCTATGGTTTACAAATACCATGTCTCGAGAGAAATTCCCAGCAATGGTTCCATGTCGAGTGTAGTCTTTGTTCCTGCTTAAATTTGCTGGACTTGCTATAACCTAAGATGTTTCCACAGGTAACATTTTACATACATACATGGTACAGATTTGTTGCACACCTTGCTTTAGGATTTTCTAGTGAGGATTGATAGAAGCTTAACAAATAATGAGCTCAGAGTGCTGAAGGAAAAATGATGTTACAAAATGGGCAATGGCATGAGTTAATGTAGCCCTAGTTACTTGACAGGCTGAGGGAGGAGGGTCACGGGAGGCACCAAGTTCAAGGCCAGCCTTGGTGCATAATGAAAACCCGTCCCTGAATTTGAAATAAACAAATAAACAAAGATGAAGGGCATGTGCTGTGAGCATGAGCATCATCACAAAGGAATATCCTTGCTTATACTGGTGGGGACCAAAAGTAGATGTCCCCCAACCTGTGCCTTACAGGTTGATTGGCTGCTTCCGTGCATCATGCGCTGATTGTGTGACTTTTGGAGAATCATATACTTCTTTAAGCCTCAGTTGATTCCTCTGAGAAGACACATCGAAGTGAGCCAATGCTCCGTGCAGAACTAGGAGTTCAAAGAAAGAATTTAGGTTAGCCAGCCCTCCTACACCCTGAGCTGTGTGTTTAGTGGGCTTGGTAGCTGTGAACAATTTTCTTAGACAACAGAAAGCCCAACAAACTGGTCCTCAGGAATTGCTCCCTTTTCTAGATACTATTGAGCATATTAAAGGAGGAAAAAGGAAGGATATTTCATTTATTATTATTAACAACAAGCAAGAAAGTTTCCCTAACCATTCTTCTCTTGTGGTTCAACTGAGGACCTTCCTAACACCCCATGGGTTTCTAGTCTAGGGTATTTTTGAAAAGCACTGTGCCTATCAAGTATCATTAACAAAACAAGCTTCTGCCACTTTGTTTCCCATAGTTGGAAAGATTTGGCTAGTCAAGACACTTGAAATGGAATGAGAGGCTTTCTGATTTCTCAGGAAAAAAATGTTGGTTTCTGAAGAATTTTAAAACTTCAGCATAATCTCCATTTGACACCAGTTCAGGGCTCTTATCAGCAGAGTTGTCTGTTATCACTACCAGGGTCAGCTTCTGACGTTCAGTAAACATCACTTTCCTTTCTGACAAGGGCTTGGAAGCATTTCCAACAGTTTAGCTAGGCCGGCAGAACTTCACGTTAGAATATGGAAGGGATTGCATAGGAGTAACACACAATTACATTTTAGCTTTGACGTGTGATCCCCATAAGCTTATATACATGTTGAAACACACATATATAGACACATGAATGCTGGTGCATGCGTACCTATGACCATATACATGTCTACACATTTACCCACTCATGCATGCAGATGCAAGATTACCCGATTGAAAGGTGTAGAAGCTTGGATGTCAGAAGTCACTGAAAGGGTTAAAAGACAAGATTTTCCAGAGTAAGGATTTTAAGAAGCAGTGTTAATTACAGCAGTTTGAAGATGTGTAGTACCTGCCAATATCCAAAGGGCAAGTTTTCTCCTATTTTTATAATGGCTGGAAATTTCCCTCATATTCTTTAGCCTTAAATTATCTTCCACCAAGGAATCTGATGTCACACTGTACATCAATCAATGAAACACAGTTAAAAATAAAACAGAAAGTAGGTGTCAGTACTTATTTTGTCATTGCATCTGTTCAAAGACTTTTCTTACTTATGAGCTCTAATTTTTCTTTATAAGGTCTGTATGGTTTCCTCTTCACAGCTTCTCTGTTAAATGGGGTTGTGATTGACATCTAAGAGCAGGGGGCAGACCCACACTAGATCATGTGCTGTACGCTTGTAAGGCCTCAGATTCTATCCAATGCCAAGACCTCGTTAAAGGCTTAGATCAGCAGTTCTCAACCTACCAAATGCTTAGACCCCTTAATAAAATTTTTCATGCTGTGGTGACAACCAACTCTAAAATCATTTCATTGGCTACATCATAACTGTAATTTTGCCACAGTTATGAGTCATAATGGAAATATCTGTGAAAGGGTCTTCTGACTTGCAAAGGGCTTATGGCCCACAGTTTGAGAATCTCTGACTTTTCTTTTAGCATTGTGTGCTGTTTCAGAGGTGGTTACTGTATACCTGCACACCATCATCTCCTCTGGTGCTCTGTGGTAGAACGCGTGGACTGACCTTTGGTCTGCCGTCTGTTCTAAGACACAGATTTTGATGTGATACGACAAGACATACCTGGACTCAGAGTTGCTGAGTCTGTAGGAAATTTACTTCAACAGCCAAAATTGAGGGACACAATAAGAGTGTCTGGAAATAACAGATGATTCTAGAAGTGAAATAGAATTTTAAACAATGTGAGCTTTCTGGAAAGTAAACTAGGATTGAGTTCTAGTAAGGGAATAAGTCCTCTGAGATATGGGATCCTGTTGGCATTGTATTTTTTTAATTTAAATTAGAAACAAGCTTGCTTCACATGTCAATCCCAGTTCTCTCTCCCTCTCCTCCTCCCCTGCCCCCCAAACCCTCCAAACCCCCCACCCAATCCCTACTCCACTCCCCAGGGAGAGTGAGGGCCTCCATGGGGGATCTCCAAAGTCTGTCATATCATCCAGGGCAGGACCTAGACCCTCCTCTATGTGTCCAGGCTGAGAGAGCATCCCTACATGAGGAATGGGCTCCCAAAATTCATTTGTATGCCAGAGATAAATACTGATCTACTACCTGAGGCCCCGTAGAGTGCCAAGGCCTCCTCACTGACACCCAAATTCAGGGTGTCTGGGTAAGTCCCATGCTGGCCTCTCAGCCATAAGTCTTGGGTCAGTGAGCTACCCTCCTTGTTCAGGTCAGCTGCTTCAGTGAATTTCACCAGCCTGGTCTTGACCCCTTTGCTCATCACTCCTCCCTGTCTGCAACTGGGTTCCAGGAGCTCGGTTCAGTGTTAAACTGTGGGTGTCTGCCTCTGCTTCCATCAGTCACTGGATGAAGGCTCTAAGATGGCATATTTGAGTACAATATCAAATTGTTTGTCATAGCTAGTCTTCATTTGTAGTGTGCTGAGAAGTGCTTGGTACGTTTTAACCTCAGTAAGATGAAAGCATGATCTTTGAATAATGTTTTCTATAATCAAAATGTTCTGCTTTTATGGTGAAGATATAACTTGGGGATGTTTAACTAGACCTCATTCTGCTGGTCATTGAACTACACACAGTCCCAATAGTATCATATTTAATTAGTCTGTGTACTCTGGCAGTGAAATGAAATTTGTGAATGAAGACAGTGGGGAACAGAGAGGTTGAATATGTATCTTTAGACTGAATTTCAATGGTAAGATGTTTATTTCAGTTTATTTTAAAATCAAGTGTGTGTGTGTATGTTTATGTGCAAAGGGATGTAAGAGAATTATGAGTCTTCAGACACCGGTAGGGAGGAATTTTCAGTGTTACTAGCCTTTAAAGAAGGGGGGTGAAATTAGTTGTAGGGAGGGAGTGACACCGAACATTTTGTTCTTGGCAGGGCAGCAGCAATGACAAGTAGGCTGTCCCTGGCATGGCTGTGGAGAGCTATGAAAGGGCAGGAGTAACTGCAGGCCTGATAACAAGACTGATGTGTGGTGTTTTGCAAGTGGTGTCTGACTGAGCAAAGGGAAAGTTGACAGGACCCCTGAGGGAGCTGCTGCCGCTGTTGGTTCTGTGAGATCCATCTTAGGGGAGATCTGTCACTTGTCTCCTCTTCATTGACAGTTAGGTTTATGAGTATTTAAAACGGATCAGACTTACACTGTTTTCTTTCATTACTGTTACTATAACGACTTGTCAACTAGATAGACTTAGCTTTACAACCTTAACCATGCTATCATTCGAAGTAATACACAGCTTCTTAGGGAAAAAGCATGTCCTTTACTCCAGTATTCTGTTAAAATGATTCATTATGGTGATTTACTTTTCTGTGCTATTCAGTGTACCATTTTTTTATCTAGTCCACTTGATCATGATGTATTTTGTCTGTCTGAATCACTGTGGTGTTTCACTAAGGATTTTACATTTACGTTTAGGAGACTTACTCATGAGCAGTCAGTCCTGTTTTCCTGAGGTGTTCTTTTCTGGTTGAGAATCATGCTAACATGGTCTTGTTTAAGTTGAGACATACTCTTATTCTTTGCTTTTTATAAAATTATTATTATTGCTTTCTTAATTGTGTGGAATTCACTACTGAAGCCATGTGGAACTATAGTTTTCCTTCTGGGTCAATTTTCAATTACAATTTTAATGCCGAGAGTTGATAAAGAGGATTTAAGTTTTCTATTCCTTCCATGTTAAGTAATCTGTTTCTCCAGCTATTTTTCCATTTCATGCAAATTATAAAACTTATTATCAAAAAGTTGTCAAAATGATTAGAATGGCCTAAGCACTATAGTCATGATCTTTTCATTCCTGATATTTGTAATTTATGTCTCAGTGTCACCTTTTGCCCTCATCAAAGGTGCGTATCTGTGAGAGAATGGGGAGAGGGCCAGGATCAACTGTTAGACTGCAACGAAACACTAACTTTGAGTGACATAGGGAAACGGGAGGTTGTGAGATAAGTCCTGAACTTTTCTGCTCAGATCTAGGGATGTTCAGAGGTTTTTAGAAGTCACCAGGTGACTAATGTTTAAGAATTACTTCTCTATCAGGGGGTTCTTTGTGTCTTTCCTACAGAAACAACCTTAGTGCTTACTTATCAGCTGTTGGGCACCATGGTAACTGCAGTTTCCTGCTGTGGGTCCCTGACAGTTCAGCCACCAGCAGCTGAACTCCCACAGATGGAGGCCTGTCATGCTTGTTCCCATGGCTGCCACATGCTACAACCATCCCACATTCTCCTTTCCTGCCCTGTCTTCTCCTGTTTAAGAAAATGGTCAATCCATCTTATGACTGATTTCCTGTAAATTCATTCGCAGTTACCATCCCATGACTTATGTTGTCATTTATGTCATGCAAAAATACCTATAAATTTAGTTCTATTTTTGGATGTGTAAATGCAGATTATATTCTAAACCTTACTTCACCCAAAATAAGTACCTGAAGCTCAAAAGAAATTGTACAATTCTCTGGTTAGCAGTGCTTCTAGTCATGTTCAATAAAAAGGATGAAGAAATACTGGGATGTGTCTTGACTGTGCCCTTGCCAAAAACAAACTAATGAAACGTATTAAGAGGAAGTTTCACATGTGTCATTATTAAAGAGCAGATGGTTACTGAGGAGGTATTGTGTTCCAGGCATGTCTCCAAGTGCTGGTGATAAGTAAAAAGTCAGACTGATAAATGTGCACTGGTTTTGCTTGTTGGTTTATGAGTCATATACACAAATACTATATTGCATAAGTGAACATGGAGAACAATGGTCCTTCAAGTTTCCATGTAACCTCCAAGATTAGCCAGTGTTGAGGAATATAAGCATCTTCACAGAAAAGGCAAATGTACCATTGCTGAAATACAGAGTTATAATTATTTGATTTTCACTAAGATAGGAAAACTTGGTCTTCCGGGGTGACCCCAAGGACTGCATCCTTTCTCAAGCCTTTTGCTCCAGATGAAATAATCCTGGATCTAGCCTTAAGAGACTTGGACTTTTTCATTCATTTATCAACTTAGGCCTTTTCCAAGCTTCCTTACTCTGCACAGAGAAAAACAGATATGTGAAAGACATATTTCATATTCATAATTATTTAATTACAATGTGTCACCAGTGTCTAGTGCTTGTCAACACTTGAAAAAGACATGTGTGTAATACTCCCAGCATGTGAGGAGAAGGATTATAGATTCACAAGTCATACTTTGCCCAACCTGAAAATCAAGTTTGACTTTTGTACCCAAAATACCTCCAAGTTAGTTATACATTTATGTCTACTGAAAGAGTAGACATAAGAAATATGTTTTCATTCTTTCAGGAAAGTCTTAATAGACATCGCTACTTGAACTCTTTCTCTCATGATAACTCCACTGCCTTCTATGGACTAAATCAGTTTTCTTATCTATCTCCTGAAGAGTTCAAAGGTAAGGTCTGAGAGTACTATTTATTAATCTCCTGTTTCTAGCTTCTTTGTCTAGTAAAGAAATGATTCATTGAAAATCTTGTAAACTGTGTGATGGAAATGTCAGCTTTGAAGTTTGTACCATGTGCAAAGTATGAAGGAAGTGAATTTAGGACGACTGTCTGCTAACCATTGCTGAAGGACCAAATGCAACTAATGCACATCTATGCAGCACTTCCATGCAGCTGCAACCAGACGTT
The DNA here is from genome assembly GCF_017639785.1 of Mesocricetus auratus. Taxonomy (NCBI): domain Eukaryota; kingdom Metazoa; phylum Chordata; class Mammalia; order Rodentia; family Cricetidae; genus Mesocricetus; species Mesocricetus auratus. The sequence goes on along the minus strand of NW_024429193.1, from coordinate 73,280,673 downwards.
GTCTCCTCACACTGGTAGTTTTCTAGCACCAATTCTGCTCAGAATATTCATGGTTTTGTGAGTAGTAATAAAAGAAACGATGTTAATTATTCATATTTTTAATCCCTGGCCTAATTCTACCAAGCATGTCATGTTATATTACCTCCAGTCCTACTATAGAAATTTACATTTACAGTTTTCAGGAAAATGCATTTCATGTTACAGAAAGACACTGAGGAAAAATTCCAAGTGACTGGTTGGCTAGGTAGCTACTTTTTTTTTCTTGACAGTGTGCTAAAAAATGTAATAATTAAGGCTCCAGAGAAGCCCTTCATGTAATGAGTTCTCCATTGTTTCTTCTTCCTTTTCTTCAGCTCTGTATTTAGGGAGCAAACCTGCCTGGTCTCCCAGATACCCAGCAGCAGGACAGACACCCATCCCCAATGTGTCTTTGCCATTGAGATTTGACTGGAGGGACAAACATGTTGTAAATCAAGTGAGAAACCAGAAGATGGTAAGCCCTGCATCCATTCGCTCTTCATTGTCCCAGCATTAGAAGGCATCTCAAGGTCAAGTGTAATCAAACTTACCAAGGAACCCATGGGGTTTTCTAGGTAAAACTAGCACTTGTTATCTGACATGGAAGAGAAGGCTCTTGGAAGGATGAGCCATAGTTATGATGGTTATCCAGTCCTGGCTTTTACCCTGCTTGAGTGTGCTCACTCATCCCTGGCCATTGCACTCAGTACACTACCTGGGGAGTACATCCCAGTAACCATCCTAAGCAAACCAGGAATCCTGTGAACTAACAGGTGGAAAGTAAACACAATTACGGCCTGTGTTAAGTGATTCAAAAGTAAAACACGATAATAAAGTGAAATGAGATTGCCCACACAGTGTCTGGATTTTTAACCTTCACTTCATTTAATGAGCTCTATCAGAAATCCTGGTCTGCATGCTCACCCCCTATGAAGCCGAATACTATCCAACCTGTATCCTTTAAAGTCCAGACACTGTAGCTTCAAGGCTACATACACTTTATTACAGATCAGCACTGTCCCAAGTTTGACAGTAAGGAGAAAGTGGATACAGGAGAAATAGATTAGGTCACAGTGTGTAAAAGTTGTGTGAAGCATTTTACAAGCAAGTAGAAAACTCACAAATAAGGTGATACTATTTCTTTGCTTGTTGAAGAATTAGTAAATATTTAAGTACATCAATGGAATATAAAACAGTTCAGCATGAAAAAGACCCACAGTATTCTTCCCGAAGTTTGTGGATCATTGTGACATCATGGGTGGAGAGCTATCTCAAGGCAGAAGGAAAATGGTAGCACTATGTGGTGTGGGTGTGGCTTGTAATGTATACTTGCCCACCAGTTTGTATAAGATTAGAGTACCTTCTTCTTCTTCTTCTTCTTCTTCTTCTTCTTCTTCTTCTTCTTCTTCTTCTTCTTCTTCTTCTTCTTCTTCTTCTTCTTCTTCTTCTTCTTCTTCTCCTCCTCCTCCTCCTCCTCCTCCAATGTGTCCCATCATCACCACAAAGAAAGTCAAGTCTACAGCCACAAAATGTCATTTACAGGGTACCTGCATTAGAAACATTAGTAGGTTCTCCCCCCACGCTTAGCTCATGGACAGGAAGTAAAGTGGTTTGCATACTCAACTGTGCTAGTCCCATCTAATTAGAATGTTTTTTCCTAGTTCTCAAATTCGATGTTTCCGATTGTTTATTAAAATTTACTACCAAGCCACTTACTACCATGACATTCATGGTGATGGTAAGAAGCAGATGTTGCCTGGTGCGAGGTAAGGCCCTCAGGCACCATGTTTTGACACTGCTCTCGTCTGCCTTAACTTGACTAATGTATTGGCACTTCTCTTAAGAAATAAGATGTCAACTACATTTTCCATTCTCAAGTTCTCATGGTTGCAGAGTTCCTTCACCACAACTCCATGAAATCCCTGAGCAGAGCCATGAAAACGCCTTATTAAAAAAAAAAAAGAAGGGGCTGGAGAGATGGCTCAGAGGTCAAGAGCACTGACTGTTCTTCCAGGAGTCCTGAGTTCAATTCCCAGCAACCACATGATGGCTCACAACCACCTACAATTCAATTTCGTGCCCTATTCTGGCATTTAAGCAGAGCACTGTATATGTAATAAATAAGTAAATCTTTTTTTAAAAAAAGAAGAAGAAGTAGGTACTTTAAGACCACTTAAAACCACTGTGTTTCATAGAGCCTGAATTGCCCCATAAGGACACTCAAGACTTCAACATACTGGTTCTACAGTACATACTCTTATGATTAAGCCAAGTTTTAAATTCCCCTTTTCCCCCCTCTTTCTCTGTTTGCTGCCTTTCCTATGGATTGTGCAAACTTTTATGTGGCTCCTATTCCATTTCTTGGATCTCCTTTCCTTAGAAGCAGCTCATTTATACTTTTCTGAGAAACAGTGATTCATAAAGTGAAATTACTGACTAATTGTAAATCAACCAGTGCTTCTAAGTGTTTCCTTAGCCTCTCCTAATGCATTAGTTTGGCTAACTTACTTGGTAATAGTGACATTGCTGTTTTAGTTTTAATCAATAATTAGATGTCAATGCTCAAAAGAAAATTTTAATTTCATTTTGAAATTTTGAATGAATGCTTATTATATATGTAGACACTTTGTGTTAGTTTATACTACCCCTGTCTTCTTGGCAGTGTGGAGGATGCTGGGCGTTCAGTGTGGTGAGTGCAATAGAGTCGACTTGTGCGATCCAAGGGAAACCTCTGGACTACCTCAGCGTACAGCAGGTCATCGACTGCTCTTTTAATAATTATGGCTGCAGTGGTGGCTCTCCTCTCAGTGCCTTGAGCTGGCTAAACGAGGTAACCTTCTCAGCTTTCCGAATCTGATTTACTCATGTTCTGTGTACACAGAATCTAATCACTCTCCTATATTCATCAAGGTCCAATGATCAGAAATCAAAAGTAGACAACGTTTGATTAACTTAATCCGGGACAAAAGTGCACTGCAGGGAATCAAACCAGAGCCAGGTTTGATCAGACCAGAGCTCCACTGAGTTATGCCACAGACCCTGAAGGTACTAGAAGTAGTGTCTTCCAGACAAATTAGTCATCGATACATCAATGGGTAAAGATATCTTAAACACATTTTTAGAAAGATATTGTTAAGATTTCATCATTTTTCTTAGTAGGAAATTTTCATGTGGAAACTGATCACAAAACATCTCAGAAGGACTAGGGCATACAGTTACTGGTTCCCATAGATGTCCTGAGTGACAGTGTTAAGAGAAACACAACAGGTCAGCTGGATTTATAATCCTTTGTAGACAAAGAAATGAGCACTGAAAATTGGAATCTTGTCGCCAGAAAAAAACCTGGATGCTAAGCCCTTGACCTTCTACTTAAGGGCTTTACTACACCCTAGTTTCTACATTTTCTCCCCAAAACTCTTACATATCCAGCATCAGAGGAATGAAGTAAGAAAATGAGGTGTCCATTGTAAAAGTCACCGAGTAGTGTTGTCCAAACCCAAATGCCCTCTCATTATACATTCACTTTACAGGAAACTACTACACATGCCAGTGACTACTCTAGACACATTATAGATAACAATGATTGGGCTTCTGCTCTTTAAGTAAGCCCAGCTCATTCGCCTGTGCAGACAACCGTAAGACATGCATTACATCACAAGATGCTATACCAAGAACATTTGGCCACTGTCTGACCTTGGAGCTTTGATAGTTCAGTTTTAGGAGACTTGGAAGGAAAGTGTGTTGCCTAGCATGCCCACAGGAGGAGGAGGATGGAATTTATCTATGGTGGTTCTAGAATGGAAAGGAATAAGGGAAAAAATCAAAAGAAAAAGTTAAAGATTTGTGTGTTCTTGAATGCTTGGTACAAGTGCCTAGTGGTTTCAGTTAGAACTTTAAGAGCAAACTATGCCCATAGGCTGCTTGGGTGCAGCCTGACCTCTTTGACTGCACTGAAGTAAGCTCTACTTACCATTTAAAACAGTTGGGAGTGATTGCTTTGTGACTATTTCCTCTAGACACAAGTGAAGTTGGTAGAAGATTCAGAGTACCCGTTCAAAGCAGAAAATGGCCTGTGTCGCTACTTTCCCCAATCACAATCAGGAGTTTCAATCAAAGATTTTTCTGCATATGACTTCAGGTAAATGACTTGGTTTTTCTGTCTTTATTTTCTACACCATCTGTGCTGTTTTTGGAATTGATGACTTGATCGAAGGTACCCTTACCCTTACATACTCTTGGCTCAGCACTAACTTCCTACTAAAGAGTTCAACTGATGATCACAATGGGGATGTCACAGAAGTCTCCTAAAGAGAATCTGCACATTCCTTTCTGTATCATCACACTAAAAATAAGAAATTTAAATGAGTAACTTATAAGTCAGTTTAAAGCTATAACATATGTCTGCCACCACTCAGAAAATTCAGATGCTAAGACACCGGCGCTTGTTTCAATCTTAATATCTGAGTCTGTCCAAAGTCACATTGCACAGTTCACAGATTATGTAACAAGAAGCCTTTTGGATAGCTGTGTTCTGGCAGTTCTCAAGTAAGCAGCTATTGGAAAGCCCAGGCCTAACACATTAAAACTTGGAGCGAAGACTGTAGCACTGAAGATAAGTTCTGTAGCATGCATGCTTCATGAATGTCGTGGGGATGCAGGCCAAGTGAGTGCTGGCAAAAGGGAAGGAGTAGTGCTGGAAATTAAGAAATGGGGAACTTTGAATGAGTTCAAGTGTAAGCAATCATTAAAATCACGTAAAAATAGGTGGAGAATGGGAATGTGATAGACAGAAGAAGCAGCCTACTCCCGCTCCCACTGATCAATGCATTTGGGGTTTTTGTGCCATTATTGAAACATCACACAAAATAAAAGAGCTCAATTCTGATGCTTGATTTAGATGGCATCTACCCATGGGAAACAGGAAATCAGGGTAAAATTAGATCCTTGAGCAAAGCATAACCCTTTAAATCTAGGTATAAGTGCCCAGAGCACTAGAGATTGTCAGCCCAGCTCCTGTTTTGCAATAAGGGCCCTGGAAAAAAAACCCTAAAAAAAAAAAACTTTTCTTCCATAACTGGCTACACATGGTTCTGACTACAAGGACATTGGCCACTGTCTCCTTTGGGAGTGAGGGTAATAGTACACTTCCTGAAATAAGAAAACATGTCTTTTGTAAGTTGCCAGTTCCTGGAAAGTAAACCTGAAAAGGTATTCACAAAGGGACCAGACTGGTGCAAGTAATTAAATTGAATCAAGGGAATAACTATTTGCTAGGTAGGTACATGGGAAGTAAGTTGAAAGTATGGAGGAGACAGAGAATCATATCACTCTGCATGAATTGGAGAGAAAGTAGATTGGAGAAAGTGAGTACTCTAGTGCTAAGCAATGCTTACAGCCCAACAACTTCTGTATTTTTAAAGCATTTTCACAGTGAACTCAAACTGGCAGAATCAGGTCTAAGAAAGAGCATGAATGCATTCATTCATTCATTGATTCATTCATTCAGGTTACTACTGGCCAGTGTTTACTATTGGGATTGGGTAATAAGCAACATAGACAAACTCCTATCCTTGTGGACTGTCTTTCAATGATCAAGACAGGCGAATAGAACAAATAGGAACATGTGATATATTTGGTGTATGAATTTTTAAATTAAACAGTGGGAAGAGGGAGCTTCTAGGACTGTGGTTCTCAACCTGTGGGTCGTGACCCCTTTGGGGTCAAATGATACTTTCACAGGTGTCACATATCATATATTCTGAGTTGCAGATATTTACGATTCACAACTAATAATTTTTAAGCATTGGCAGATGGGACAGACTGAACTAGATATGAGACTACAATTTTAATTAAAATTGTGCTGGGTTGAATTTTAACAACAATAAATATTCATATATTATGAGAGCTTGAAAGATGACATTCAGCGGTTGGAGAAGAGCATGCCAATGAATGTGTCTGAAAATACTAACAGGAAAAAATATGATTGGTGCTCGCCACAACCTGAGGAGCTGTATTACAGGGTCGTAGCATTATGAAGGTTGGGAACCACTTCTTTAGGGGAGTATATAGTCCTAAAAAGGGCTGACGAAAGGAGCTTCATTGAGGAGTGACTTTTAAGATAATGTGCTCATGAAAACAGCATCATGAATGTTGCTCCAAACAGAGGAAGTCCTGAGACAGAGGGCCAGAGGTCAGTGCAGCATGCTTGCAGAGCAAGGAGGAGACCATGTGGTCCAGTGAGGAAAAGATCAAGGCCAGCATATGAAGACTCTCTCGGGGACTAGAGGAGTAGGGAGGTGAGAGTCAGGGCCCATTCTTCTCATGGGGGCCTGATATTACACACTTCTTCATGGAAGAGTCTAGGCTTTTAGGACTGAACAACTTGACTTAACAGAAGGAGGCAAGAAGGTCTAAGGCAAGAAGAGAGCTATAAGGAAACATCAGAGAAGTTGAGAGATGTAGGCAATGGCTACAAAAATCCCTGGCAGCTGGATTGGAAGGAGACAGCAGAGCAAAGCAATTTGGCTTCAGCCAGAATCTTGTCTGTGACTTGAGGCCAATGGCTGAGAAACTCTCGGTCAGAGGTGAGATAACACACTTCTGATCCCCATCAAAACTGATCTCCATAGCCTTATAAGAACCTTTGGTTGAGGGTGCCACTGAGGTACCATGATTCCTGGGTTTAATATAGATAGGTTCTGGATGCCTAACAAAGCACTGGAGTCTCATTCTGGAGAGTAGAGGTGTACCCTAAAGTGCTGAGGGCTGGAGATGGCGGGTCTTCCTTGGCATCTGCCTCGACTATCAGTGGGCCAGTCTCTAGTGTGTCTGTACCACTCCTTTCATCAGATGTGTATCTGAGACTCCAGGTCTGGGGGCTGTGGACTGGAAGGCCGATGAAGATGATGACTACCTCACTCTGAGTCCATTCATCTCCCTCTCTAGTTCTGAGATCACAAGCTCTAGCATTCTCAGAACATGTCACTCAGGGCCCAGTGATCTACCCAAACCTCCACAAAACTTGGTACGGAAACCGAAAAGAATTTCAAGACAAAAGGAACGTATTATGCACTACAACCTAGGCTGAGCTGAACTAGGTCTTGGGTAACTTAGAAGGCAAAGGAAGATTATAAGGCTTGAGTCAATGGTATGAGATTTATTATAGATTTAATATATATGATATATTACATAATTTGTGCTAGACACACTACAGAACATAAAGCCTATTCAGTTCCGTAACGTTATGGTTTTATAGAATATGGTAGATGGTACAATACAATATACATCATCTGGGTTTGAAGCCAGGATTGGAGAAATCCAAGACCTGTCTTTTGTCTCTGGCTATGATACCTGCTTAAAAATTTTATGTCTGACCCTAGGATCTAATAATTGCTGTACATCAATCATTAGAGCAGAAACTGAAAGTGTACAAATCAAATTTCAGGTTAATATTTTGAATGACTCCTTGTGTAAAATGAAGGCAGTTTCTGTTGTAGTCAATTCCACTGTTAGGCTTTCAGAGCGCCTTCCATCTGTGGACTAAGTGATCTCTTGCTGGAAATTGGCAGTAGCAGGTGCAGTAAGGAAGCATTTACTCTGAAAGGTGCTAATACTTAATAGTTTGCTGTAGCAATAAACTGCACATGCTATCTTTATGGCCTGAACCATCAAGTTCCATGATTTCAGGAACCTTCACCCGCAAGCTGGCCTTTTAAAAATGTAAATAGTGTTTTGTCACACACATTTAGGATAGATGGATGCTAAATGTTGCTATAAACAAAAGTAAATGTAACAACAGTTTGCTTTGCAGTCTTGCTAAGAAGCACCTAGTTATCCTGACATCTTGCTATTTCTTCTGATTTTCTTTTTGACATATCTTCCAGTGTTTTTCTGAGTGAACTTTGTTTTTATTTCCTGTATTCAACTTACTCTGATAAAAACAGATATGGTTGTCTGCCAGATATTCATCTCTTGGAGGTGATATGTATTTACAAGTACCAAAACATTACATAATAATTATTAAAATAAACCCCACAATCTATTAAGACGCTTACCAGATACAAAACTCTTTCTATATCTTCTTATAAGCCAGAGTCAGTCCTATGACAGAGTTCTGGCCAATGAGATCTGTCCACACAGGAGTATCACTTCCTGGAAATCTCAACAGAGACATAGAGCTTCTCCTTCCTGTTTTATACTTCTTTTGTTAAATGGCTGGAGGGCCAGAAAACTTGGACTATGAGAGGACCGTAGAAGTGCTTAGCAGGAGATATGGAAAGAGACTGGGATCCTAACAGCCTTAAGTCCCATAGAGCCCTGCCTGGGCTGTCAACTCTCTTTTAATATCTGTGCTTACATTGATTTAAAAGATCGGTTTTGTTTTGTTTTTGTTTTTGTTTTGCTTTTACCTTAAAAGTTAAATATTTACCTATGCCTGTCTTCCTTGCATAGTGGCCAAGAAGATGAAATGGCAAAAGCACTTCTGAGCTTCGGCCCTTTGGTAGTGATAGTTGATGCAGTGAGCTGGCAGGATTACCTAGGTGGTGTAATTCAGCACCACTGCTCGAGCGGAGAGGCGAACCATGCGGTTCTCATCACAGGGTTTGATAAAACCGGTAAGTCCGACTGCATCGAATCCCTCCCTGGATTGGAGCTCTGAACGAGGGCTCAGCTGCCCTGCTGTGTCTCAGAGCCATTTACCCATGGCTCTCTGGGCATAGGGCATATCCGTCAGGTTTTGATCATCTCCCTCTCTCTGCCCCCCATGTGGGAGGGTCTTGTGTTTTACTGGGCATTCAATCTTGTGACTTGCACATGCAAGGCCAATACTTTGGCACTGAACCACACCCCAATCTGTGAATGGTAATTTTACATTCATATGAAGTGAATACTTCATCAGCAGTATTCAGCGTAACTGTTGGCTATAGAGACATACCTGATAGTTTATCATATGTGTGTGTGTGTGTGTGTGTGTGTGTGTGTGTTGTGTGTTTATAATACTTCGTCTTCTAATTCCCTGGGAATGAGTTTGTCTTGTCATATCTAAGTATTAAACAAATTGAACTGAGACAGATTCTACTATGTAGAAGGAGCCAATAAGCACAATTCAAAGTTGCTAAGCTATCTAGATAAAATAAGTTTTAGAAAGTAAATATAAATTCTTGTTTTACATTTATATTTTTCTTGCAGCAAATACATTTATAGTATACCTCAATTTTAAATACAGAAATGTACATGTTCCTAATTGATATAAATTAATTAGGGTACTTAGCATCTTACCTTTGCAGGAAATACTCCATATTGGATTGTGCATAACTCCTGGGGAAACTCCTGGGGAATAGAAGGCTATGCACATGTGAAAATGGGAGATAATGTTTGTGGTAAGTCATGAACTTGTGTTGAATATTCTAGGCTAAATATGAAGGGCTTTTTGTATTTATCATCGAGGCAAACCTAAAATCTTCCAATGAGTTCATGGCCCTCTGCTGCTGACTCTCACAGTCTCTTAAAGTGGCTAGTATGTGCTCAAAATTAACTGTGTTCGAAGATCTGACCATGAATGTAGGGCCCGGGGAGCCCAATGGACACAATATAAAAGGTGGTTGATAACTGCCTGCTTTTCACATGGGCCTTTCCCAGCCTCCAAGGTACTTCCTGCCTCCTACATAATTTCACTGTCTGAGTCTGAAGAGGCCTTCCTGGTCACTGGGTGTCCCTGAGGTCCAAACTCTTCCTGAGCATGCTCCCTGAACATTGTATACCCAGTTCTGTCCACATTATTCCAATAAATAGTGGCAAAAGGCAGAAACTATTACATGACCCAAGGACATTTCCTGATTATTGGTCATTAAAATGAAATCCAGTTTTCAAATGGGCAGTAATAAAGCCTAACACACTTAGGGTTCATTAAAATTTAGTCAACTTCAAATCTGAGAGTTTTAAGTTTTTGAATATTTTAAAATAAATCCTATATGCTATTTTCCCCCTTAGGAAATACATGTCAGGGCAGTACAGATCTTATACATATTCATTTATTCAGCTAGCAAGTAATTTGGGTGTTGATTTTTTGAAACACAAGTCTTAAGTATCTCTTCTAGTGTTTGTCTTTAAACTTACCTTGCTTTTACTGACAGCTGAGCATAATCATTAAATTATTTTGTTAACGGATACTAACTCATCCTAAACCTAAATGAAAGTTAAGTTTTGCAAAGCAAACCATATAAAGAAAATTGATTACTACTAATACTTTTTTCTTTTATACTTTTTGCATTAGGCATTGCAGACTCTGTCTCTGCTGTCTTTGTGTGATCATGGGATGACGTCATCATGAGACAACTATAAAAACAAGCTCTTCATAGTAAGATCTAACATTACACTTAATTCTGAGCGTTATTCCCTGTCAAGTTTCAACAACTGCCTACAAGAGGTGCTAAGAGCAAGCTAGCATTTTGTAAACAATGGTAGGTCATCCCATTCTTGCAGATAGATGAACAACCAAAGTTCATAGGAATTACACGCACCACCTCCATCACATGGAACAGTGTGGAATTCTGAGTGCTTGGTGGGATTGGAAGTCATACCAGGCCCTCCATCTGGAAGCAGCTGGGACTTTTGCTGTCTTTGTGTCTTTCTGGCTGTTTATTGTAATGGAGTACCTTGCTCAGTCTGGATCGAAGAAGGGATCAGAATTTGTTTTTCTTTGTGATTTATAGTCACCAGCCATAGATGACCTCATCTGCTAGAACTCTCAACCCAAGGTGGTGTGTATCTTACAATTACAGCAACCTTCTGAGAGGATGTGCCATGCATATGGATTTGAAATATCAATTGCCTTACTTCAGCAAATGGACCTTACCCTATACATTAGAACAACTATGAACAAAGAAGAAATCTGAAAAATAAAAGTCCCTTCTTCAGAGAGACAACCCAACTGAATTTAATCTATGTGATAGGAAGTAACCTGTGCTACTTCCTGTGAGGAAGAATTTTTAGAGAGCATCACTGTCAAGGATCCAGTACATTTAGTTTCTTGCCTTCTTCTCTCTGCAGTAGGGAACAAAGTATTTTCCATATTTTCTACCTCTCTTGTTCTTTACTGTAGAATTTCCATGTGGTTCACTTTCCAGTCCAAAAGAACTCAGACCCATTATTGGGATTCCGTTTCAATCCCCCAACCTCTTACTTAAAAAATTCTCTGACTTCTGGTAGTCCCACTCACTTTGGTCTTTGTTCATATCCTTCACTGGAATACCAGAATCAAGAACAAAACTCCTTATTCTTCTTCCTGTTCCAGGGAGAGGCAATCTCAAAAGAAATTGCAGAGACTGGAGTATGAAAAAACAGCAGAAGACAGTTCTTAATATTTGAATAGAGTAGTCTAATTATTCAAGGCGTCCAGAAAGGAATTAAGTCCAGCTGTAGTTTCTGTTACTGACTCTCAATATGTTATCAGTGCTTTTTTGATACATGGTTTCAAATGCAAAAAAAGTTTTAAATTTTCAAGATTGTTACCCCCGCAAGTATTCTGGATTTTGATAACATTTATAATTAAAAAAACAATATATGACTTTGAATTACAAAGAATAAATGTGTGGTTTATAATTTATCATTATTTGTGAGTACTAACAGATAGTAATTAGTAGTGATATGCTTTACACTCACATTTTCTTGGATCCAAATCCATAGGTCCAGCGTGGTTTTCTCCTTAGACACTTTCAACCCCACCATGTCCGAGATTCCCCTCATCATCCTCCCAAAGCTGCCTTCACAGCCCAGTGGTCCTTTCCTCCTTATCATTTCATCCTGCCGGCAGCATTGCTACTGTGTAACCAATCAGTAAAGTCTAAGGAATTCTAGATACTCAATCAAGGAAACTCTGCCTTAGAACCCATTCCTTCCTCTGTCTACATCCTCCCCACCTCACAAACCCTTTCTGGGAGGTGCATGTTTTTATTGTCTCTCATCTCCACTATTTAGTTGTCTCTGGCCAACCTCAAATAACAAACTAAGACAGATTCTACGAAAATAGTGAGTTTATTGTTCTACAATGTATGCTGCTGGGAATGTACTTGCATATGCCGAAGAACTGAGGGAAGATGGGATTTTACAGGGAAGAAGAAGAAAGATTATTAAGCTGTTCTCTTCTGAAATAACTGCCTTCAACTACAGAGATCCACATCAAACTTGACTAAGTAGTCACCAGGCAGATGTCTTCACAAAACATTTATAGTTTTGTTTTAGTATGAAGTAATGATAACCTTTGGTGCAATATAGTTCAAATACTCCTTTATAACAGTTCTTATAGATCACACACACATATATAATATATATATATGTATATGTATACATATTTTCCCTTCTTATGACTTTACAGATTTTATTTTCTCATTAGAGCCTGATATAAGTAACACCCTTTGGTTCTGACAATATTTGTTAGTCATTAAACCCAGTCACCTTTAACCCAGTGGCTCCCACACTCTGATCTCCAGATCAGAATCCAGATGACTATTAAAAACATGCCATTATTATGCATCTACTATATTACCCAAGATTTATACCTCCAAAATGTTGTTATCATTTTACTCTCTGCAGTTTTAAACCATTAGGAATCCCCTGATGCCTGTAAGATAGCATGCAAAGTTTTACCAATGAGCTTCATGGAGAGGCATCTCCCTACCTTTACATCCTCTACAGATGAGTGATGACTTGTCTACTTTGGCTCATGGGTATTCCAGCCCTAGAAAGTCAGAAGCAGAGCAGGTGAATTCATTACTTAATACTTAGGAGTCATACTGAAAATCATCCACACATCCTGGCAGTGATTTCACAAGTTCCCCACTCCAAGTGTTAAATCAATAAACTTTACAGTGACCTTAAATGCCACTTATAGTTGCCATGAATGTGGCTCCCCAGCCCCCAGAGCAAAGGGTAATGGAGCCCAGTGGAGGACCCAGCAGTACAAAGTACTGTGAAGTTTACATTAAGAATTATTGAGTCTTTTTGACAGCATCTTCAACAAATGGTGCTGGCATAACTAGATGCTGGCATATAGAAGACTACAGATAGACCCATGTCTCTATTGCCGTGCACAAAACTTAAGTCCAAGTGGATCAAAGACCTCAACATCAATCCAGCCACACTGAACCTCTTATAAGAGAAAGTGGGAGGTGCCCTTGAACGAATTGGTACAGGAGACTGCTTCCTGAACATAACACCAGTAGCACAGACACTGAGATCAACAATTAATAAATGGGATCTCCTGAAACTGAGAAGCTTCTGTAAGGCAAAGGACACAGTCAGCAAGACAAAAAGGCAGCCCACAGAAAGGGAAAAGATATTCACCAACCTCACATCTGACAGAGAGCTCATCTCCAAAATTTACAATGAACTCAAGAAGCAAGTCTCCAAAACACCAAAGGATCCAATTGAAAAGTGGGGTACAGAACTAAATAGGGAATTCTCAATAGAGGAGTTTAAAATGGCTGAGAGACACTTGAGAAAGTGCTCAACATCCCTAACCATCTTGGAAATGCAAATCAAAACAACTCTGAGATACCATCTTACTCCTGTCAGAATGGCTAAAATGAAAAACACCAAGGACAATTTATGCTGGAGAGAGGGGAACACTCCTCCACTGCTGGTGGGAGTGGCAACTTGTACAGCCACTTTGGAAATCAGAATGGAGATTCCTCAGGAAAATGGGAATCAGTCTATCACAAGAACCAGCAATTCCACTCTTAGGCATATACCCAACAGATGCACATTCATACAACAAGGATGTCTGTTCCACTATGTTCTTAGCAGCATTTGTAATAGCCAGAACCTGTAAGCAACCTAGATGCTCATCATGGAGTACTACTCAGTGGAAAAAAGCAATGGAATCTTGAAATTTGCTGGCAAATGGATGGCACTAGAAGCAACCATCATGAATGAGGTAACCCGGTCACAAAAAGATAAAGATGGTATGTACTCACTCATATATGGATTTTAGGCCTGAAACAGGGGAGTGCCAGCCTACAATCCCCAGCCAGAAGGTCTGGGAAACAGGGAGGACCCTAAGAGAGATATGCACAGTAACCCAGAGAAGGGGAACAGGACAGAATCTTCTGGGGATTTTTGGGAGCACAGAGGAAGGGGAAAGGAAGCTGGGAGAAAGAGATGGGGTGAAGAGGATGCGATATGAGGGCATGGGGGAGCAGGAAAGTTGAGTAAGGGGGGGGAGAATAGAGGAGAGAAGAATGAGAGATACCATAATAGAAGGAGCCATTATCTGTTTGAAGATAGATCTGATACTAGTGAGATGTCCAGAGGCCTACAAGGATGACACCAACTGGCAATCTAACCAATAGTGGAGAGGCTACCTTAATTCCCTTCCCTAAAATGTGATTGAGGACTTCCTTGTGTGCCATCCTAGAGCCTTCATCCAGTGGCTGAAGGAAGCAGAGGCAGACACCCACAGCTAAACACTGCACTGAACCTCTGGAACCCAGTTGAAGAGAGGGAGGAGTGATGAGCAAAGGGGTTATAACTTGGCAAGTGAAACCCATAGATTCAGCTGACCTGAACAAGAGGGAGCTCATAGACCCTAAACTGATAGCTGAGAGGCCAGCATGGCACTGACCAGACCTCCTGAACATGGGTGTCAGTGAGGGGCCTCATCATCCTTTGGGGCCTCAGGCAATAAATCAGCATTTAGCCCTGTCATCCAGATGGACTTTGGAAGCTGATTCCATGTAGAGGGATGCTATGTCTGCCTGGACATATGGGGGAGAGCCTAGGCCCTGACCCAGATCATATGACAGACTTTTGAGATTCCCCAACAAGGGCCTCACCTTCCTTGGAGAGTGGACAGGGGAAAGGGGTAGGGGAGGGCTGAAGGGGGATGGGAAAGGAGGGGAAGGAAAGGGAGCTAGGATTGGCGTGTGAAGCAAACATCTTTCAAATTTAAATTAAATTTTAAAAGGAAATTAATTTTGTAATGTATTGTATAACAATGCTAGCTAGTAATTGTTTATGGACATCAGATATATACTTGACATGTACATATGATATGTACATTGTCATATATATATATGATATGTAAAGTGAACATAATCTTACCTTTCAATTTTACACAAAATATATGAAACATCAAAAAATGAATTATCGAGTCTTTTGAAAAAAATTTCTTCCAATGGTATACCGAGTAGTCGCCAAGAAATATAGATGTAAAGAACATAATCATTGAGTCTATTAGAGAGACATAAACTTTGACAGGCAGACTTTATTCCAGTATTCTAAGGCATCTGAGTCACAGAACAGCTGTTTACATGCTTTTTGGTGAGAAGAAACAAAGCTTACAAAATACGTATTGCCCATTTAGACAGACACCATTGCTTCTGCGGGAGTATTTCATAGTGCATAGCTAGCAAAGGACAAATTCAGCTCTTTAGCTTACTGATCTCTGAGATTTGTCTGTAGTCCCCATGGTATTTGCCTCTGAATTTTTATCTGTTTAACTACCGTTGTGTATAATATAAGCACATGCATGAGTGTACACACATGCACACATTACATACACACAAGCTATGTAGCTGAAAGCCACAATCATATTCCTTTTAACCTCCATGAAACACTAATTCCAGGAACCCCACAGGTACCAAAGTCCATGGATGCTCAAGTCTTATATGCAAAATGTCATTTGTTTGGATGCAATTTCAGCATGACTTCCTCCATACTCTTAAGTTATTTCTAGGTTAGCTGTAATACAAATCCAAAATGTGTGTTTTTATTATGTAGAGGATACTGACAGAAAGTCTGCACAAGAACTGTGTTTCTTCTTTCACACTTTAAAAATTGCAAAGTAGATAGATCCATAATGCAGAACCTTGGACACAGATGATCCTACATTACACGCATATTACAGAGTAGTTAGACATGATCCTTATAGTGTCTAATTGAGACCAACTTACAGTGTGCTTTCAAGAACTTCCCGGTTCTTGGAAATAACTTGTTAAATCTAATCTTTAATCTTTAGAAAACTCAACACAATGTTTTGTAGTCTCTCCCATATCAGCAACTTAATGAAATGTTGTCAATAGCCAAGCCAGGCTAAAAGAAAGAAGACTAACATTCAAGTATAATATAAACCCTGAGCATCATGTTTTTGTTAGGAATGCATGCTTGCTGTTCAGTCAGTTGGCCTATTTAGTGCTTTGGAAAGATCTTTCCTCCATAGAGAACCGCTACTTAATTCTATAGCAGTTGTACATGTTAGTGCTGACCATGTCCCACTGCAGGCATTGGGGCAGGCAAAGATCACCTGTGTCATCCTCAGGGCCCAGAGTGTAAGGAAGAAAGTAGTCTATGACAGCTAATACTGACACAGAATACAGAAGAGCATCTTCAAAACATTTCAGGACAGCACATTTCAGGAGCTGAACTGGGTTCCCATGCTGTATTTTTAAGTGCCTTTGAGTTCTGGGAGATGGTGAAATAATAATCCTATAGTATCCCTCAGGTCAAGCTTCAGAAACGCTTCTGTTGCTGCTCAAATTTCCCAACAAAGCCATGTTTTACAAGCAATGCACAGCCAAAACCTAAATATATTATTGAAAGTTTTATTTGAATAAATTTTGTATGGAATGACAGTATTCATTGCAAATATAATATGAAGTAAGTGCTCATATTTATAAGGCATGACACAGTGAGGTAATACTTATATAAAGTGGCCCCACTGAGGGAGGTAACAGGGTAAATTGAGCTTCAACAGGAATACATTGCATGTTTGATGATGCTAACATTTGACTGAATTATTTCTCATCATAGAACTTAATTTTACATCATAGCAATACATGAGATTATAAAATTGTTTCCAAGATTGCACCAGAACACCATGTCACTGAGCTACATATATAAATACATTACTCCAAACATGTATTCATAAAAACTTATAAAAGACGAAGGAAGAACGCTGTAGTTTTCCCAGGTGTCCAGAAGAATTTAATCTGATTCATCACTGCTGAAGTAGGAGCTGTCACAGTACTCAGCTGTGTAAAGGAATTTGTGAATGATTGGATTCATCTTTGGTATCCAGTGTCGGGGAACCAGGTATGTTGAGAGGTTAAATAAATCCACAAACACCTTGTACCTGTCACTGGAAACATGCATGCAATCTACATATTAGATTGTTGGTAAGAAAAATTCAAAATATTCTAAAATATTCCCTAAAATATTTCCCATAAACAATTAAAATTCAACCTTACATCTTATATGCTGTATAGCATTTATAGGGTGGTTTGTAGGCAGTACTGGTACTAACATTATGTAACTTTCAATCACATCCCTGATCAATGTTTATAAATAGCAAGTGTTTGATTCAGACCAGAGTGATCCAAATTAAACCTAGAGTCGTTGTTGTGATACTGTTGTCATGTAGTTAGGGTTGTGTCCTTATTTCTTATATGTTGAAAGTTCTGTTTGTATTAATTTTTAACTAATGTTTATGTGCATGTCTGCATGTGCGTAAGTGCGTGCGAGTGAAGGTACTCATGAAGCCAGAGCTGTCAGCCTCTTGGACTCAAAGTTACATGCAGTTGTAAGCTAACATACTTGATCGTTGGGAATTAAATTCTAGAGGTGCTGTAAATATTCTTGACTACTGAGACATCGTTCTAGGCCCCTTATTTTTTATTATAAAAGGTAGTGTATAAAGTAACATATTTAAAAAATGGAGTTCTTAGTTGCTCATTGGAAAGTATTTCCTAACTGCACAGTAGCTGTCATATGACCTTTATGCAGGATTAATAAACTTAAATATCATCTTGGCTTTGTTACAGTCATTTAAAGAGTGACTTTTATATGAAAATTGATTTTCTGTTTGCTAGCCAGCTATTTTAAATGATAGTTCTAAAATAGCAAAATCTGGTAAAGTTTTATGGAGGAAGAAAATTTGCCTTTGAAGTCAACTAAATCTGGTTTGGAATTCTGCTTCAGTCGCTAGTAACATATGGGACCATGGAGATGAAACTGAAGAGTCTAACTCCATGAATAAAATCTATGATACTTCCTCTGGCCAGGACTTTGTGAGGATTGAATGAGATGAAGCACTAGAAACATTGTTCAGGTTAGTCTTGTCCATGTAAATATGCAAATATAACTATCTGTGTTTTCCCATGGTCTTAGATGACCCCTGTGAAAGGGTCCTTGGACCGCCAACGGGTTGTGATCCACATATTGACAACAACTGCTCTATACTATTGCCAATTTGGCAGTCATTGATCCCAGAACACCTTTTTGTCACAGGATGAAACAATGATGTTCTTTAGCTGAGAATTTTATACAATCACCTCGAGTTTCCATAGGAATATTGGTATTTAACTAAGTGTGCTGTTATCAGCTCAGACGAGAGAGGGAAGTATAACTCTTCCAGAGCAGACCTGCAGAGACCAAGACTTGCTAACTTCCACCATGGCGAGAAGTCCCCACTTACCTCACAGTTGAGCGTAGGTACTGATAGCCTGAGGATCCCCCAGTGCCAGCCTTGGTACCCAGCATCCTGTGCACCATGCACACATGATTATCTAGGCAAACATACAAATTTACTGCATGAATATTTTCCTGCCATTAGCTCCTCAGTGTTTTAAAACCAAAGGGCTGGTAATGATTATTGCTTCAGCAAAAGCTGACACCTTATCTCTAAGCCAGATGGAAAGGTCCAATGTGAGCACCAGGGGAGACCATCAGGTTGCCTGGCAACCGTGTGCCTTACGCCACATGCATTTTACTTTGTTCTTTGCTTTGCTGCTTTTAGCCTGTGAGCACAGTAGCAGGGAGGCAGGGCCACATAGTAGCTTTTATGAGTCCTTTACCTTTGTTTTTCTGTGGGATTCTTCCTCCAGGTTAAAAAAATAAATAAAATAAAAGTTTGAAATTATTCGCCAGAGGTCATCATGTAAAGTTACAGGGAGGGATGGAGAACCTGGGGCATGAGGGAGTCCTAAGGGGTAATTAAGAAAAAGAAAATACTCTATGTCTTCTCTCATGCTGGCCTGGTCTTAATTACACGTACATGTGGCCATGGGCAGGGAAGAAGGCACCAGCTAGGAAGGAGCTTCAAAGGGGAGGTTGGTGGCAGGGCCAATATAAGATGCAATGATATGTGAGCATGTACATATCACGAAACCCATAAATTCAAAACCCAACCAAAAAATTAACTAAAAACTCATGAAATAAAATACAGCGGATCACTTTGGTTTTGTTTGTTTGTTTTTTTTTTTTTGAGGCATTGGCAATGGGGATAAAGACAATGTATATTAACACTGACACAAATTTCACTTTTCCTTTAGATTCTAAAAGGAAATAAAACATTTTCTGCATCTCTGAAATGTGGTAAAGGCATGCGGGGAGGGTCAGGGTCCTGGCAGAGGGGCTCTTACATCTCCATTTGGTCATGAGTGTGTCGATGTCCATAAGCGAGGTCAGCAACTGGAAAGGGACCTGGAATCGAGGCTCCTCCCTACAAAAGAACAACAGTGAGGAGTCCTCCTGCCTGGGAAAACCCCATGCACCAAGACAAGCCAGAGTGTCTGTGTGTTGGCCCTAGTCAACTTAATACTGAGGAGCTGCACTACCTTCTGATTATTCTCTCATTTTTTGTTTCCTTACCTCAAAAAAGGGGGGGGGGAAACACTACTCATTGCCCAGCATTTGTGTGAAGTCTAGAAAGGTCCATGTAATATTTATGAGGTAACCAGCCAGACAGTTCTGCCTAATACTATCTTACTGGAAGGGAGATATATACCGTATCTTAAACAGAATGCTAACAACAATCAAATATTTCTAAGCAGATAGTAAAACATGAAATCAGATCATTTCTTTGTCCCCTATTGTGCTTGGATTTCTTTTATCTAAGTCATCAATATTCTTGATACATATCTCACTTAGGACATCCATTTACTTCAAGATGAGAAAACAAAGCTAAAAAATCATGTTTCTTCTGATTCTGAAGAAACAGATCTGAGAGAATTTGCAAAATTAAAACTTTCAACTAAAATAAATTCTATAAAGAGTCCCTTGAAGGTTGTTTGGCAATATAACCCTCACTGGGTGAACATATGTTCATGGGCCCTAAGGAGAAGGTTAACACAACACCCAGAGGCCCCTGAAAACATTTTAGAGAGTAAAGAATTTTTATATGCTACCATTGACCAAGTAGACAACTGGTTATGAGGCATTCTCAACTGCCCACTTTTCTTTTTAGTTTAGTTTTTAATTGCATTTTCTTTATGCAGGGGTGGGCAAAGTTATGTGCACGCCATGGCTGGAGCGTCTTCTGGAGCCAGGAGATAACTGGAGGGAGCCGTTCTCTACTTCTATCATGAAAGTCTAGGAATCAAGCTCAGGTTATCCAGCTTAGTAGCAAGTGCCTTTACCCAGTCACCTATCTCCCTGTCCTCAGATTTTCATTTGATAAAACAGACAAATCTTTGAAACTATCTTTTTTTTTTTTTTTGGTTTTATGAGACAGGGCTTCTCTGTATTGTTTTGGAGGCTGTCGGTCCAGCCTGGCCTCAAACTCACAGAGATCCGCCTGCCTCTGCCTCCCGAGTGCTGGGCTTAAAGGTGTGCGCCATCAACGCCCGGCGAAACTATCTTTAATGAAATAATTATTTCATAATTGGACTTATAAGAAAAGTTTAGCTTTGGCCTTTTGTGGCACTTACTGACTGAAACCCAGTGCTTTCTGTAATTAAAAGACAACATGTGTTTGGTTGTCTGCACACGTATATGAACAGTCAACTGCATGAATAAAGTCAGACTTGTCATTTACAATAAATATTTTCCTGGTTTTCTCCAAAAACTGAATTACTGTATTACATTTTGATTGCACTTTGTAAACCATATCCTTGATGTATCTACTCTTCAGTTGTCCTTTCATTTTCTTTTTTGAAATTTTCTGTTTACCTGTAAAAATATATCATTAGTGCTCCCTGGAGTGCACGGTATGACAGTCGTCGTTCACCTGTAAGATATGCCGCAGTTTTCAGCATTAAAATCTCTTTTCCACAAGGCCTAAGCATTCCCTAGGTTAGGACTTTTACCACTGAGCTAGAGTTCACAACAAGGCTCAACTAGGTAGGCAATTTAAAACAATCATGTTAATTTGAATTGTCCTCTTAAGCAATTAAAGGTTTTATGTCTTTTCAGAGAAAAATAAACTACTGTTTAGTTTAAGTTTTTGTTCCTTAGCTTACATTTAGTAATCTATCCTTCTAAAAGCAAATTAATGTATTATTTCTATGTTTAATATTATACATATATGTGTAATATTGTAGAGGCTCAAACGTGTTCAGTGATATATTAGGACAGCCTGATATAATGAATAGGTAACTCCCATGATACAGGTGTTTTCCTTGAAACAATACAATGGTTCACTATTCAAAAACTAAACAATTTGAAATTCTTTTGTTGTTTGTTTATTTGTTTTGGAAGTGGTGCTCCGCATTTGTAATCCTAGTACTCAAGAGCTGAGATAGGATCATGGATTTAAAGCCTGCCTGGGTTACATAATAATAGCCTATCTGAAGCCAAACAAAAAGTAATTTTTTCTAATTCACATAAAATCAGTTTCCTTAGTTTTAGAGGGCACAGTGATTATATATGAGTGTGGCATGTAAACTAAAACGTGCTTCAACCCTCATTATGAGAACAAAAGGCTAGCCATGTTTTATTGAGGGTTTATAGACAATGGAGCCTAGCAACTGTTGGATGCTAGCCTCATGCCACTGCTACACTCTGTACTGTACAATAAAAAATAATAATTATGCCATCTTGATTATTTCTAAAATCTGTTTGAGGTACTTTACAGTAAAACTTTTCCTTGTCACCCTTACCTGTAGCATACAGTATGAAAATATTTGCTAGTGTCTTGTAACTATACCAAAGAAGCAAGCTTGTTAATTAAGGGTGGTCAGACACAATATTTACTCACTTTTCCTTCTTTAAGTAGGAAAACAGTTTTCATCAGATTTCCTCCAAGTTAGGCTTCGTAGTCAGGCATATATATAATACCTTATTTTTTATTCTCATGCGTATACCCTTGAAACATAAGACCCTTAGAACAACACACCGACCTTTGCTTAGGAGATGTTCGTGGTGCTTCTCATCAAACAAGCACAGTAGCACCTCCTTCTGCTTCCGGTACTCAGCCATCTGTTCCTCTTTCTCTTCAGACTGTTCCTTAGCCTTAAGGGAAAATATTGCTTTAATCTTCCCAAGCAGAGAACAGATTGCTGTTTTAAAATGCTTCCCTTAGGAGAAGCAGATTCTCAGCTTGTAGCAAGGGTGTGCCTTAAGTATTTGTCATGGTACCAAACACTACAATGTGAAAGATAAGGTCTTATAAGACAAGAAGGAATCTTCCATACACTTGCTGTTCTCTCATTTTACTTACATTTAAATAATTTAATACTGTCAGATATTCTTCATAAAAATCAGAAATCTATTAACTCTATATTGGCTATTGTAGTCTGTAAATGTGGTTTCTTAAATATGGTTGACATCACGTTTTTTTATGTGGTTGCTATCCTTTGATTGGTTAAAGCAAATCTGCTTTATCTGCACACCCTACAGTCACACTTGCAGTTGGTGATTTGGACTGTCACAAACCGGTCATCCCAACTATCCTAATCCATCACCTTGTGGTGAAAGCCCGAAGGCAGTGTTATTGCTCATTTATTAAATAAATCTGCATAGGAAACTGGCCAACATAAAATTGTGAGCAAAATATTGAATCACCTCACCTAAAGACATTATCTTGTAGGAATAAGATGTGATGGAATTAGCCACCCAAGCATAGCATTGTGATCAGGGACAGCACTATACAGAAACAGGAGCATCACCATAGGGAGTGACAGCAGTAAGGAGGTTGGCAAAGACAGAAAGCTCTGCCTGGTGACATTCATTTTAAACCGAGAGGATTTAGAGTACTGAGCTCAGCTACTGTGAGTAACCCAGTAGAGTTCGACCATATGAAATATGTAAAGCATGAGGATCCGTGCCATGGTTGTTTTTCCTTGGAAACAGGAAGTATACATGAGAGGTTTTAGGCAAGAGGGAGAAGTCATCAGGTTTGCATTTTGGAAACACAACTAAGACGACCACAGCATGAGAATGAACTGAAAGGTCCCTTCAATGAGGAAGGGATGAAACAGTGATGAGACTTTCTTTTTAGTGGAAATCTGTTGTAGTGGTAAGTGGAAAAAAATCTGTGCAAGCTATCAAAAGGTAAAGGTGGCAGTGTTCAGAGATCCCTAACCAAAAACAAAACAAACAAACAAACAAAAAACATTGTTGAGGGTAGTGGAGAGATGGCTCGGCAGTTAAAAGCTCTTGTTCTTGTAGAGGATTCATGGTTCATGGTTACTGAAATGTTTTAAACATGAATATATCATGATAGTCCTTTGAGGTAGGTATCCTTACTTTCTATTTTGCCTACAAGAAAAGTTACGTAAGAAGTTACAGAGTCTATTTATTGTCACCCAGGTCCATGGTGACGATGAAAGTTGAACCCATATCACATGACTTTTGTGCTTTCAAAATCCCTTCACCAAGTAACAAAGTTGAATGACTAGAGATGCTGAGTCATGAAGACAGGGCAAAAGACCTCTACTGTGAAAGTAAAAAATTGGAAACAATCTCATTAAATAAAATAAAGAACAAATTGATATTGTCTGTGGCCAATGGAAAGGTTCTAGCAGAAACATCAGCAAACATTACAGATAGACATATTTGCCGAGTTTCTCTCTCCTATCCCACTTGTGCCTTGAATTGATCACAATATATAATTTTCAATGAGCATAAAAGTTATATCAACACTAACTGTTTGCTACAGGTAAAAATCTTTGTTTATGAAACAGGTCTTAGTTTGACTTCATGTGTATCCCTGTGAAGAAAGTTAAGTCAATCATGTAATATATAATCTAAGAAGACACATTTACAGAAGACAGATTGTAAATCAAATTATGAGAATAGCAGACAATTTGTGGTTGAATTTCTAACCCGTTCCACAACAAGTTTATGGCATGAATTCATAATTACCTGTATCCTCAGGAATTCCTCTTCCAGTCCTTTCAGGATATTTTCTTCAAACTTCCCCCAGAAGTTAAACCCATGTGGCTCTAAACCAGGTGTTCTTTCCAGCCACGCCTTAAGTAAATAATTATTTAGGTGAGTACCTGGCAAACATAAATACTTAACATCTTTATAATTTTGAGAAACTTGCAAGACTGTGAAGTATTCACTGAGGCCAGAGGAGAGCACTAAATCTCCTGGAGCTGTACACAAAGTTGTGAGCTACCGTATAGGGGTGCTGGGGATCAAGTTGCCATCCTTTGGAAGAGCAGTAAGTGTTCTTAACCCCTGCTCCGTCCCTCCAGCCACTGCTACAATCATTCAGAGACTGAAGATGACCTTGTAGCCTGGAAATCAATCTGACTTTATAAACACTTACTGTTTCTTTCTCATCTTGCATTTAGTTTTGAAATTGGCTTTTTATTTGCTTTACTCTTTCCTACTAAGTTTCTCACTACTGGTAGGCAATAGTAACCTAATTGCCCACACTAACACCACTCTGAAAATTAAGGGCAGGATGCGATTCACTAGAGGAAAAAAAATTAACTTGCAAAGAGAAAAACTTAGCTACAAAAATCAAGACAAACTTTGTATCATGATATCACAAAAATCAAATTAATCATCTATAAACACTTCTCATAAATTTCCAGAAAATTTGAGTAAGAAGGGAATTTTTGTGATGGAAACATTCTTAGTAATTTAACTAGTAAAATTTCTCTGTATAATTTTCAGTTGAGCTATATTTCAGAGAAACCAAGTTGATTAAATAATCAAACATAATCAAGGGAAAAAATCAGATAATTGCTTATTTGATAGGTTAATTTAATGAGATGATGGAGTTCTTAGATACTGACATACAATTATATAAGTCTTGTTGAATTTCACAATAAGATTCTTAATATCTTAAATATTTTAGTAAGCTTAATTACAAATTTAGTAGGGTTGTTTGCCTGTCTTTGATTATCATGACAGTACCCCTATTTTGATAAGAGCGTTTGAATTCTGATGCAGCAGAACCCAAGTTAACAAGAGGTTGGAGCCATACTTGGGAGGAGGTATAGGTGCTCCTACCTCCACCAGTTGCAACAGGGTCTGCTCTTGCTCTGATCTCAGCAGCAGCTGGTTGTCCTCATCTCTGAAGTTATCGCGATAGTGTCTCCTGTTGTAAGGGACTCTCAGGCTCTGAAGAACACCTATCTTATTTTCTAGCAGTCGGAACTGTAAACTCTGAAAGCCCGATGCTGGCGATAGGTACTCTCTGAGAATAAATGAGAGACCGGGATAAAAAAGAGCAAGGGAGAGATGAGATCGTATAACCCTGTACGGTTCCTTCCAAAGAGAGGGTTTGTCAGAATATCCATCAGAAGCAGAGAGCTGCCTGGAATTCTACCTAAGGAGCCCCTTACAGAAATAAAAACGAGGAACTTAAGCATCATTGTCACTGTGAACTATTTTGAAGTTGGATAGTTTCCAGCTATGCAATGTCATATATTTTAATATATGTAACACATCTTTCATTGTAATTAATTTATAGACACAGTAGATTATATAAATTTTCCATAGGAATATATTGAATAAATATACACATAAACAATAGTGTGCATCTGTGTCATACTTTTCTAAGAGAAAAGACAGGTGGACGTTAGGAAATTGTATTTTCCACAGTGGCAAAAGATAATACACAAATATTATTTAATCCCTCCTACCAAAGCTAATCATGGATATTATCAACCATCTTCCTACCCAGATGAATGTTCGTGAGATAAAGTAAGTACAAACAATGAGATGTTGCCTGACACAGACAAAAATGTGATCAAACCATCAAGAACCTTACATCTTCTAACTCCGTAAGTGATGCTGAGCTTTTATTTTTTTAAATACTACCACAAATAATCTGTCTTCTTTCATTCCCGCCCTTCCTGCCCCCGTCTCTCACTGTCTTTCCCTTTGCTTTGAAACTTGTTTGGAATATTGCCCATTACACCATATGATGGACCCAGCTTAAATTTCTTGAGAAAATTTCTTCCCTAATTTTAGAGAAGCATTCTTACATGTGTGATTTTTACAGATGTAGGTCCGCATTCTGATGCAGATATGAATGCACACACACATACAGATGGTCATGTGTTTTGGGAAGGTTAGAGCTAAAACTGACAGTGCATAATGAACACTGACATTTTGGTTGACATATTTATTTATATACCAATGCTATTTCTTGTGAGCTATTTAAGCCCTCTCATGTTTAATATTCTTTATTGAGAAAAACATGATGATAAACTGAAATTAGCTGATCATCTACTTGTATATCTAAAAATGAGACATGGAATGTTTTTAACCAGGAGGGCCTAGGTCCTGCCCTGAACGAAATGACAGACTATGGATATTGCCCATGGAGGGCCTCATCCTCCCTGGGGAAGGGAGTAGGGATTGGGTGGGGGAATGGAGGGGCTGGGGGATGGTGGGGAAGGCGTGGGAAGAGGGGAGGGAGAGGCAGCTGGAACTGATATGTGAAGCAACCTCGTTTCTAATAAAAAAAAAAACACTTCTCAAATATGTTCTGGTTAAAGTCATCAGTGTCCTTATCCTTTCATTCCACACATGTTCTTCTTTTACAGAACCAGAATGAGAGGGTGAACCCTATTACACTCTAAACTGGGAAGTGCACACCTGAAGTCGTTGAAGTCCAAGGCGGTCATTGTTTCCAGCACAGAGAACTGCTGCACCAGGAGCTTGAAGATGACCACCACACGGTGCATCCGCGTCATCACCTTCAGCATGTTCCTCTCATCCCTGACCTGATGTGGAAGGAAGAAACTCCAAGTTGTCGGTTGGATTGAGAGAAGTTACCAAACAGATCATGAATGGCAATGTAATTGTGTCAGATGTCTGTAAATATTAACAGAAATGGCAGGAACTAAAATTTACCATAAGTATCTCATGCTGGGCAGCATGCAAGAGATTTCTACAAATTGGAATTTCTTTCTATCCTTAAAGCAGATGCATGCTAGAAGCTATCCAGGAGAACTATGCCCTCTGATTCCAAAGCATGTTTCTGCTTTTTTTTTTTTTTTTGTTTTGGAGAAGTAAGTTCAAAGTACCAGAGAGATTTCTAGGAAAGGATTAGATAAACGATAACTCTATTAGTCTACTCTTCACTGAAAGCTCAGGTTGCTACTGACAAGCCATAGTGTTGTATTCACATGAAAGGCTGTGGGGGGATGAACAGGAGCTTATAGAGTAGAGACTCAGAGCTGGAACCTATAGCAGTGTCTTGAGCCTCGGGGAGAGAAGGAGATGGGAAAT
Organism: Mesocricetus auratus; assembly: GCF_017639785.1. Taxonomy (NCBI): domain Eukaryota; kingdom Metazoa; phylum Chordata; class Mammalia; order Rodentia; family Cricetidae; genus Mesocricetus; species Mesocricetus auratus. The sequence goes on along the minus strand of NW_024429193.1, from coordinate 73,253,241 downwards.
GAGTGGGTGCAGTTGCTCTCTCCTGGCCCCGGAATGCTGTTCTCTCTTCCTACTCTTTCTCCTTCTTTTCTTCCTCTTCTGACTCTTCCTTTTTCTTTTCTTTCATTTAGCCTATTTTGCCTTCCTTCCACCTAACTCACCATAGGTAAAACTCAGTAGAAATAGAATTGTGCTACCTGTTGTGCGATCATTACAAACAAATTAGGCTGGTAACCTACTCCATTTATAGCAGCATTTTAAGGAGAGCAGTGTGTCATTTACAAGGACTTTAAGACTTGAAATACAATGGAAATTCCCATAGAGAATCTCAGAAATCTCTTCAATCTTTTCAGTATTTTGTCAAATATTAGTTAAAATCTTCACTTCTTGCTTTCTATACGGTTATAAAAGGTATACTAACTCAGTTCAACGACATTGCAACTTACGTGGCCATTCTGAAAAATCTCACGAACAGAATCTAGTTCCCAGAGGATTTGTTTAAACCAAAGTTCATAAGCTGCAATTTTTAAAAAAGTCAGTTAGAAAGTTGCAGATGCCTCTTTTGCTATCATTATATGACAGATACTAATAAGACATTGAAGAATGTAACTTTAAAATGATCCATTTTATGTTATAAATTTTAATCATCTTTATTTCTCAAATTTCTAATATACTGGATATTTTACTTTTTTCTACATTTTCATTACTATTACAGTGGCTCCTCCCAACAGACATACTTGTTTTGGTCTTTTATGAAAACACACAAACCACTCTCACTGCATGTGTGGACACCTGTCATCAGCTTTACCCATCCACCAAGAGATTAGCAATCACAAATTTAGATGAAGGACTGTAACGTCTTATATTTGTAAATCAAGGTTGTTGTTGTTGTTGTTTGCTTGGGGGTTCTTGGGTTTAGGCTGTTAGTTATTTACACAATTCTTGGGACTCCTGGCTCAAGGCAGATGAGAAAGCAAACAGCTGACTGATCAAACAGTAACAGTGAACCTCATGCTAATCACATCATGAACTGAGAGACCCCTTGTCTTTTAAGTGAGTCGGCCTCAGGCAGCACATCCTCTCTGAGAATCTTCCCCTTCAGTTCCAGGCCACTTCTTTAAGACTGAACTCTGCCAGAGCACGTCTGCTGAGGAATGTAAGTGTATTGTGAAAATGTGCATGCAATCTCAGCACGCCAGGTCCCTCCAAGAATACAGATTGCTAGCCTGAATACCACTACTCAGAAATTAGAGATCTGAAAAATACTACCAAATATAAAACTATCAGTTTTTGCGTAATGCTGAATGTTTATAAAATTATATGTGTTTGTGAAGAAAGAGTATATTGGGGGAGCAGAGGGGAGTTAGGTTGAGGGAATAGAAGGAAAGGAGGAAGGGGAAAACTGTTGGGGTTGCAAAATAAATGAAAAAATAATTCTTAAAATTTAAAAAACAAAAATAAAACTTTAACATATTTGTAATAAATTAAAAGGACTTCTTTCTGGAAAGTAGGTTTTTCAGTGCTCATAAAAACAAAAAAATAGCATGTTATCTTGCAAATCCTTTATAAAATTTCAAAAGCCAAAAAGTTTCTCCCAAATTCAGAATAAACCAGGAGTCCCACACACTCTAATTGTCAGTGAAGGAGCATGAAGATGACCAATGAATGCTCAAAGAGGTTTCTATGAGATTTTATATAACACAGAAATCTCTCAAGTGTAGCTAGCAAATATGTTTCCTCAGTCTTTTGCAATCTTACAGATGAAGTGGCTGTTGCTCGCTGGTGATCAGTCATTACAAAAACAACTAGTTGTTTCCCAACCCTTAGGTCTTACCTTGATGAGTTATAATAAAAAGGTGTTCATCGTGGATTTTATTTCCTTTTATCTCACTTTGAAGTTCTTGGGCATTCAAAATTTTTTCCAACTTTAAATAAGAAAATGAGAAGATTGATTTTGAGATTTTTAGATCTGTCATTCAGAATACACGTTAATGCGGAGCAGACTGCAATCCTGACTAGCTAGCAAATGCCACTGCCCTGAAGTTGACCAGTTGCTTGGCCAGCTGCGCATCTGCAATACTTTCCTCTCTTCCCTCCAAAAAGCTCCTGGAAATCCTTACATTGTTTTGGTTGTTTTTACAAAACCATTTAAAATGGAATCAAGACTTTCCATCTGAAAATTTTAAGCTAAATATTAGCCATAATGGCCTCTGAATTCCTCAATGAAAGCTCTCTTAGTTACTGGTGATTTCAAGAAAGTTCTGTGTACTTTATCATTTCTGTTTTGTGATGAGGAATTTGAAGACATTTTCAGAAGTCTGGGATTCTGACCAGATCTTTTTACACGTGCTGAGCAATGCCTGACTGCCATCTGCATCATGGTTTATTTTTCACAATCTTCTATCTAGATACAGAGCTTCTGGCTCTTGCCTTACCTCTTCTAGGATGGTGCATTTCACCCCTTAACTTGCTGTAGCAAATTTGAAAGGACATAGATATATAACGAAGAGTTGAGTCCTAAGGTTTGGAAAACTGTTGATGACTGAGAAAAGTCAGGCAAGGGAAGGCCATGGAGCCAAAGTTAGTCTGATAATAGCAGTAAGCTCCAGTGAAGACTTGCCGCCTACCTGCAAGTAGTTGCCATAGATCAGTCCGCCTTTGCTGGCTCTGTTTACACCACTTTGAGCATCATTGTCTTCTTCACTGTCCTCTACAGATAATTTTTTCAAAGAATACCTGCAGTTTGAGCAAATGACATTAAAAGGGAGCTTGAAGAAACACTGTGACCATAATATAAGCCATTATAATTCTGTCACTATTTCTATTTGGTCTATTAATAAGTGAAGAAAAGAGAAATAAGTAAGGTGGCTTTTAAGCCCAGAAATGTAACTGTTTACAGGCCAAGGCTCTGGAGGACTCCCTCGTTAGAACAGAGACAAGCACTCACCCCACAGTGTTTCCTAAAAACGGGCACCCACTCATGGTGCTGAGGTGTCTCAGGAGCACTCAGGTTTGCCAGGCCAATGACAGCATCTACCTTCCCAGATACCTTAGCGCTGCCTTTTATGTATCCTAATCGCCAGTCCCAGCCAACCGGCACTCTTAGCCAGGCTCTCATTTGAACTGGTTCACAGCTGACCCTCTGTAACTGGAGGGTGGATTTGTGTTGGACACAGCTTGTTTGCTAGAAGAGTGAGCCAAATCGAATCCTCTGACTTGCCAAGTTGTGCTTTTATATCCAACGCAGAAGACGACAAATAAATCAATAGAGGCCAAGTCAATGGACATTTGTATTTAACTACCTAATTCCAATAAAGCTTTTCTAGTAGTGAAGTGACCCCTAAAGATAATGAGATTATAAACAAGTTTAATCTGTTCAAGTAGGATTGTCTTTAATTTTCTGAGGAACCAAGAACTGAATGTCCCTGGAGAAAGCAACAGAACAGGCCAGTGCTGCTAAGAGCCACAGCCAGTCCATGTTAGAGCTCATGTGGCTTCTCTCTTCTCTCATAATCAGCAGCAGGCACACTGTACTGAACTCAGCTGAGGTGTGCCAGTCACAGGGATTCACAGTTCACACTCAGCTGAGGTGTGCCAGCCATGGAAAGACAGACCCATCCACACTGGTGCAAAAAGAGCAATTACCACCTGCCCACAGTTCTGAAAGACATCATCAATATTCTTTCTATAAATACCACGTACTGGTCTCATAAATAATGGCTTTGAGTTCTGTTGAACCAAGACAGAAGCTCCATCACCCTGTCCCTAGTCAATCTGTGCTGCTATTAAGACCTTGACATGGACAGAATTGCCCACTTATCCCACTCAAAAAGAGATACATCATCATCAGGCTTCTCAGACTAATCAGAAGCCAGAACCAGTTTCTAGGCTAAGCTATGACCATAACTGGGTAATATGAAGAAACTGATTTAAATTTTATAGCAACTTCTTCTAGAAACAAAGCTTTTAAATTATAATTTGGAAGACTCTGAAGCATGTTTAATTCTTTATTTTGTTGCAGTTTAGAAATTTTAATATTTAATTGATAAGTATTATAGGATAACTAAATGCTATGATACTGAAGAATTAGAAATAATCAAACTCCTCTGCTGTGCCAGCCTAACAAGCCTTGTGTTCTGGCAATGGTTTGATCGTTGCTTATACATGAGATAGGGACCTTACTGAGTGAAGAGCTGACTGCTGCCTTCATGATGTCCTAGCCAAAAGGGTCTGAGTCAAAGAAATCTCAATTGATTCCATTTATAGACTTGCTCTTTCAGCTAGGTAGGTACTTACAAGGATGAAAGTTAAATGATTTATTTCACTCTCTTTAAGGCTTTGCATTGTAAAATACTGTTCACTTATGGGTCATCATGCTAGCACAAATGGTAAGAAAACTGATTCTAGTCTTTATAGAAAGTAGATTGCATAGGAATGAAATAGCTTTCCTTTTCTTAACTTTGCATTATGCATGGTTCTCCTAAGAAGTGTCAATTTAGTTTATTTTCCCAAGTCTAGAGGAATCATCCAATGACTTGGCTAAACGGATGAAAAGTAATTTGCTTCTTCCACAGAAAATGGGTAAAGAGATGGAGAGTAATTTGCTTCCTCCACTCAGAGTGGATAGCTATTGCTTCAACCCCTACATGCACTCATTCTTGATGTTTGCCATAGCAACCACATCAAATGTATGAGTGGTTATAGTCTGAACAATACTGAAGTGTTTTTCTACATGGATAAATTTGCTAGTTGATGTCTGCTTCAGACTAGGGATTTTTTTCTTCATTGTCCTTTTTTTCAATACGGGAAGAGGAATGTGGTGCCTTGTACATGCTAGGCAAACTCTTACTTTCTGAGCCACTTGGCTGGCCCTCGTCATTATTCTATTTTAAGCTTTTACAATTATCAATATGCATCATTCCAAATAAATTTTATAATATCTCTGTCTCCACTTGCTCTCCCCATCCCCCCTTCCCATCTCCTCCCATCATTTGCTTTTCAGTACTAGGGATGGAACCAAGTGCCAGGCAAGTTCTCTGTCCTGAGCTTTATCCCAGATCCTATAGTATAAATTTTCCACAGCTCTTGAGAAAATATACTCTAACTCAAAGCAGCAGATCTAGTGGTGAAATTTAGGCATTGTGACAGATTCAAGAAATATATGAGTAGAGGCAATGATTTCTGGGTAATCTTTGGAACTCATATTCCAATTAACTATAAATGCATGATGTACTGAGGAAATTTGCTAGAGGGAAAACTGAGGTGCATACTTTGAATATTCAAATTTTTACTAATTATCAATTTGAATGATTCCCCAAAACCATCTGCTGGAAATTTTGGAGACAAAACATTCTTCCATCATGGTATATACTAACAGAATATCAAGAATGTGAAACATGGAGAATTTTTTTCTTTTGTTGAAAATGGACTTTTTCCCTCACATGATGCACCCTGGTTATGGATTCCCCTCTCTTTACTCCTCCAGGTTATCTCACATCTCCCTTCCCATCTGGATTCACTCCCTTCTGTCACCCATTAGAAAACAGACAGGTTTCTAAGATAATATAAAAACTAACACTTTGGAATTGAACAAAAAACAAACAGAAGGAAAAAGAGACCAAGATAAGGCATGAAAAACAGAGACCCACTGTTCTCACACTCAGGAATCCCATAAAAACACTAAACTGGAGTCCATAATATATACAGAGAGGACCTGGTGCAGACCCATGCAGACCCTGTGAATGTTGCTTCAGTCTCTGAGTTCATATGAGATTTGATAAAAACAGAGAGAATCTTTAGAGCAAATCATTTATCTCTAGATCTTCTATTGAGATTTTAATAAAACAGACATGATCCTGTGAGAGCAGAACCAGGAAAAGTCTTACCAGGAAAATATGTTGGGCTAAATTTAGACATTAAATACAAATAACACAAACCACTCTTCCAATCACCGTGGTATTCCTTTAACAAGCACCATTTTACTCTGCTGTGTACTTCATTGTCTACATTTACTGCCTCAACCTCTCAAGACAATTGTCTACTTTAAAAAAATTAACAATTGCACATTGTAGCACACATGAAAGCACCAAGCTTTCAAATATTTCATAGGAACCCTTTGCTGGTCAGATACTTGATATGGTCTGATGATTGATTGATTGACTGATTGATTGGTTGGTTGATTAATTTGTTTTATTTATTGAATGTGGAAGTGCCTGACCATGTAACCCAAGATTTCTTAGATTGGAGAGACTACTGTTTCTGCCTCCAGAGCACTGGGATTACAGGGTTGTGGTCATCCATGTCTAAGTGCTTACTCCTTTTGTTATGTGTGTGTTTGCATGTATGTATGTATGTATGTATGTATGTGTGTGTGTATGTACATAACACACATGCCTAGTGCCCAGTAGGGTTAGAAAAGTGCATTAGATTCCCTGAAACAGACTCTTTTGAGCAGCCATGTTGGTTCTGGGAACCAAACGCAGATCATTTTGAAGAACACCAAGTACTCTTAACCATTGAGTCATCTCTCCAGACCTCCAAGTACTTATCCTTATTGACTCTCCCTTGTTTGCTTAGTGTCCCCACCTCTGTCCCCTTTCAGGATATCTACCTAGAAACACTAGCCAGATTACTCCCTAGGCCTACTGAGGCTATGCTTTGGAGGAGAGCAAACTCATGTCTACTTACATCACAAGGTATAATACATTTAGGAATCAAATAGCTGCTTTTTATTAAGCTTTAATCATTTCCAGACAAGGAAGAAACAGTTATTGAATACACTTGATGGATTAAATCACTACTTTGAAGTACTTTTCTCTTGGTGGTGGTTTCTTTTATTTCCATAGGTGGGACTCTAGAAAGAATAAGAATCCTTTAACTAGATTTAACTTAGTCAAACAAGATGGAGCTTACCAACATCTCAATTAAGCCCAAGGACGAACTTGCTTAGTGGTAACTGTGGTGAACTGGAGAAAAACAGGAAAGAAACTATTGCCTTCAATGGGAGGAAATTGTGTTGTTATTAAGAGCAATTGTAGGACTTTTTCTTCATTGCTCTCCAAAGGAAAGAGTGAGGAATGTTGGGAAGATGAGTGCTACTGTAGCTTATTTTAGCAATCCTGTAAATAAAGAAACAAAAGACCTAGGACAGCAAGGCAGCCACCAAGGAACCACATTCTTAAGAATGTGATTTTTCAAGTCTCTTGGAGAGTGATCTGGAGACTTCAGGTTTGCTGCCTCCATGCTAATGTGCCCCCTCCCCATCATCTGCACTCAAGGACTCAATCTTTATCATATGCTTCTGACCGTTTTCCAATAGGATGCTTTCTAAGATGCCTCCAAGAAGAAGTGATCTCTCATCTTCGGTGATTTCACCAACGTGCTTCCTATTCAAATACTTAGCACTTATCAAATGTGATTGTTATCATTGAATTCTGTGTCTGGCTTGTGTGTCACATCTCTTTATACCTTTTGAACTCAGTGTAGATCTGATATGTAAGGCTACATCTAACATTCCTCTTCCTTTTGCCCTTTGCTCATTAGAATCACAGATGTGTTCAGGTGTAGCAGAGAAAAAAAACATACCACTGTGTGGAGCCTGGAAGACAGGCATGGAAGCTAAGGAAGTCAGCAAATGAGAAAAAAAGCTATGAAACTTTGTTTACATCTGATCTTTGTCTACAGGGATGCCAGTAAGTCTACAACTTTTGATTTTCAATGAAAGCTGTGGCACAGTTATTTGGATTTGGTTGGTTGATACTGTTGTTTTCATTATTGTTTTATTTCTTGATTGTCACTTTGAGCAAAATACCCATGAAACCAATTTAGAAAGAGAAAGAGTTCATGTTAGCTCACATGTTAACAGTTTCCCTCCAGAATCCGTTGCTGCATTGGTTCCGGACCCAGGCAGAACACTGCAGTCACAGGAGTATTCATGCATGCCTGTGTGCATATGTGTGGTGGAGGATGCTGTTCGTGTCTTGGTACAGAAAAGCAGATCAAGGACAAAAATTAAAAACCAGAAAAAGGTAAAACTTCCAAAGTCCAGCCTTCAGTGACACCTTTGTTCCAGTGATCCTGTCACTCATAGTTTCCAACCCTTCCTAAAATAGTACCATGAGATGGATACTGATGGGTTAGCCCATCAACCAGTGGAAGATATTTCATAATCAAATCATAACTTTTTAAAATTCTCATGACTAATTTATCACCGCCTTATGTTTGCAAAGTTGCCTGTATAAATGATTACAGAACACTTATTATTAAAGTGTAAAAACAACATGACACTATATTTGAAATGCTTTTTCTATTCCAGGCACTCTGCTGAAGTTATTTTATTTCTCACTAAATTAATAAGTTTATTAATTTTCTGGCATCCAGGTTTTGTTCTTGATTTTAAGATGAGTTTTCTCTCCAGAAAGTCCTGAAAGTTCCAGAATCATCAACCCTCCCTGCTTCAGCTTCCTGAGTGTAGCAACAGGGTGTTATGTCTCCTCAACCAGTTTGTTCCTGTGATGAGTCCTCTGAGAAGTAACATTGCCTAGACTGCATTAGCTGTCCATTAACAGAGCAATACATAAATCAAGCATTTCATGTGACGTCAATGCTCCTTTTACACAGACTGCTACATAATTCACAATGATTAGATTATAACTTTACTAATTCTCCTCTTTGTAAAGCATAAATGTTTTACATTGTTGAACAACTAAAAAAGCCTTAAATTATCTTGTCCAATAAATAAACTCATTTTATGATTATTTGTTCATTTGACTTTGATTTTCAATTTTGTCTAATTGCATGGATATGAGTCTGACACAGATGGTGTTTTCACTAGTGTCTGCAGGAAGTAATACATTTATGCAAGCATAAGTCTCAATACTTCCATATTTTCTTCAACACCTGGTGCTGGGAACAGCCTAATGGGAAGAAATGTACCTAAGCTAATGTGATAAAAATATTATGAGGGCACTCAAAGATTCTATCCCTCATATTTTAATAAATTAAATGATTAGGATCATCTACATGTGTTGTCTATTTTATATGCTCTAGATATTTTAAATATAGACCATGTTTTAGAAAATTTCACCATTAAGCTAATTGATGGAATTTATTTAAAATAACATACTAGAACAATTCCTGGAGATACAGCACATTAGTAATATGCTTGCCTAGCATGTGTGAGGTTCAGTCCCAATGCCACAAATAAAATAATACAGGAAATACTGATGCTTGTAACCGCTGGGTACAAAGCTACATAGGTTTGTATTACAATATTTCCTTCACTCAGAGTATCAACCGTGATGACTGTATTGCCTGCAGAGTTGGAAAAATGCAGGATTAAAGTGATGAGCAGACAGATTCTTCCATGAAGCTAGGACCAGCAGAGAGAAAATAAGAAAATTTGGTATATTTACACAATAGAGTATTACTCAGTTGTTAAAAATAAGGACTCCAGGAAATTTGAAGGGAAATGGATGGAACTAGAAAAAAATCATACTAAGTGATGTTATCCAGACCAAGAAAGACAAACTCACTCATAAGTGAATGTGAGTTGCAAAAATAAAGGATAGCTATGCTACAATCCACAGACTCAGAGAAACTAGGTAACAAGGAGGGTTCATGAGGGGATGTCGGATATTTTTGGGAAGGGGAAATGGGCAAGATTTCGGTGAGTGAACTGAAGACAGGTGGGGATAGGAACATGAGCAATCAGGTCAGGGTGGCAATGTGGGGACAGTACTCAAAAAGACTACTGGAAAGGGAGTAGTTGCATTTCGGAGACAAGTAAAAATCTGGAGCGAGGGAATCCCCTAGGAATCTATAAGGATGACCACAGCTAAGACTCCTAGCAATAGCAGACATGATACCTGAACTGGCTATATCTCCTGTGACCAGATTGGTGCCTATCCCAACTGTCATCAGAGAGGCTTCATACAGCAACTGACAGAAACATATGCAGACCCACAGCCAAACATTAGAGCTTGGTGAATCCTGCAGAAGAAGAGGAGAAAGGATTATGAGACCCAGAGGGGTCAAGGACACAGCACAAAAACTCATAGAATCAACTAATCTGGTCTCATAAGGGCTCTCAGAGACTGAACAGACAGTCAGAAAGCTTGCGTGGGACTTACCTAGGCACTTAGTATATATGTTACAGTTGTGTTGTCTGACTCTTTTAATGGCTCTTGGGACTCTATTTCTCATACTTGGTCACCTTGTCCAGCCTCAATATATGTGGAGGTACATAGTCTTATGGCTATTTGATATGCCATGTTTTATTGATACTTGTGGGAGACCTGCCGTTTTCTAAACAGAAATAGAGGAAGAGCGAATTGAAGGGTAGAAACAGAGGGGGTGGGGGTAGAGAGGCTGGGAGAAGATGAGAAAGGCGAAACTGTGGCTTTGATGTAAATTAAGTAAATAAAAAGATGCAGTGTATAAATATTTTCAAAGTAATAATTTTAATCCAGGCATTGAAGTGCATTATAGTATGAATCTGTTTTTAAAGTAATTCTGATGAAACAAAATTTTCTTTCCTCCTACCCCAAACAATAAAATTTAAAAAGCACCATCTCTGAGATACTAAATAAGATAAAATCATGGTTAACGCTAGCTGTCCAGTTGGCAAATGTTACCATCACTTAGGAGGCTAGTCCCTGGGCATCTCCACGGGGCATTATCTTGATGGTATTAAATGAGGTGAAAAGACTTTCCCAGTGTGAGTGGCACCTTTTCCCTAGGCAGAGGATCCTGGACAGAATGAAGTGAATAGAACAAGCAGAGCAGCAGCATGCAGGTAGTCATGGCTCTCTTATAACTGACGGCACAGTGTGACCAGCTCCTTCAAGCCAACTCCTGGTGCCTCGTTTTTTTGCACCATCATGGACAAAAATGAACCCATTCCCCCTTAAATTGTTTTGTCAATGTGTTTTAATTTAGCAACAGTAAAAAAACAAAGCAAAAATACTGAAAAAGTTTAACTCCATTTGCCAAATGCCTTCATCCAACCGTGGCTTTATCCCCCACCTCTGACAGAAGTGACAACCATCCCAGTACTTCCTTCCCCAGTCACCACGTGAGTGGTGGCTCTTGAAACTCTGAGGATGTTGATTTGCAGATATTGAGCTGCACAAGAGTTGTCAAATCAATTATTCAAAACTTCCAATGAAAGTTTATCTAAAATTATTTTTAAGACACTTGTTTCACTAAATTTGGCAAAGGTATTAATTAATTTCATGGTTTGTTAATTCTGGGAGCCAGTGCTCTGGGACCTACCATTTCTACAGTGGTTTATTTTTTATAGATATTTTGTTATCTTGTGCAAGAGAAATTCAAAGAGCTATTTGTTTTCCTAAAGTCTTTCAACTTACTGTGACCTCTCTTCTCAAAGTCAAACCACACGGTTTTCAGAAGTAGTTTTCCTTCTTTAAAAAAAAAATTTTAAGTGCGTGGTATTTTTCTCTTTCTCTGTGTTTCTTAAAATATTCTTCATTTGCTTATGTATGCATGCATATGCAGGTCAAAGGATATTTTACAGAAGTTAGTTCCTTCCATCTACCATGTGGGTCCCAGGGAGAGAATCCAGATGGCTATCCTTGATAACATGTGTATTTACCCACTGAGCCAATCATGGCCGTCTGTGTGGACTTTTAGCAAGTAGTCAGATAATTAATACAAAGAACAACCAAGCAGGGTAAATAGTGAGTACCAATTCTGAGTGTTCATTGAATACAATGCAAACACCAGATTTCACTCTGAGATAGGAAAACCCTGTGGATGCAGTAACAAAGCAAACATCTGTAGAGACCCACTGAGGTGACAGGAGGTCCACTCCACTGTGGACAGACAACACTGAAAAAAATACATCCCAGTAGAAGACATATTTTAATCAAGGCTTAAAATTTCAGGAAACTTTTAAGATGCTCTTCTCATTTAGAACCACACCATAGCATCTTAAGAAACCGCTTGTTCCTCAAGGCAGTGAAGGAGACTACACCCAACACATCCATGTGCCTTCTTCCTCTAACACCAGAGACTCCAGTGAAACTTCTTAACCTACTTTCAAAAACCTTGCCTCTTGGGAAAAAATTACAACACTCTGTCAGTTGTTATTGTATAGTTGTGTTTATTATTTTGTTGTTGCTGATGTAATAAAGTACTTTTATGGGGTACTTGAAGGGAAAAACTCCCAAGTGGCCTGATTAAGTCTAATGGAGTCTCTATTAACTGCTGGCAGGACTGCCCCAAGCAGATAAAAGGGAAACATCCTAGACCTCCAGTTGATTTGAGTTTCTAACGGCCAAAAAATGCAATTGTGACATATAGAGAAAGCTCTGGACATCTGCAACAAGCAAACATTGACTAAAGTAGTGAAGGGATAGCAGTTAAATCGTCAGGCAGTTACCTTTTAGCTCACAGTCATGTGGTATAAGAATTTAGGGCTGGTCCACAGACCAGCTTTACCCAAGATAGTTTATCACTTAAAATAGTCTTAGGAATACTTTCATGAGCAAGCATAACTATAGTTCAATAGCCCACTATCAGAAAAGGCAACTTAAGGAAGAAAGTTTAATTTGGTTTACAGTTCTAGAGAGATAGACATCCCTGTGTTGGGGAAGACATTGAAGAATGACGGTAAGCTGAGCAATGGCATCTCAACCACACATGCAGGCAGTGAGTGGTGATGATGTGGCGTGGGTATACACATTGGAAGTGGAAGAAGCTGCTATCATTTAAAACCTCCAACAAAGCTCCACATCCAAAAATTCTGTGACCTCTCCAAACTGTGCTACGAACTGGGACCAAGGATTCTAATATATGAGCCTCTGAGAGGTAGTTCTCACTCAAACCACCATGGCAGCCATGATGTTTCTTTACATTGCCCATTTATTTTACCATGTCAGTTCCAGAAAACATAAGTCTACAAGTGAGTACAAGTGAGATGTTAAGGTCTTATGAGAACAGGTGGTGTTCAGTGTTTCCAGTTCAGGACTTCCCAAATTGTATTCTATGTAGTAGTTACTTGACAGATTTTTTTTGGACATTTTCATCTTGTAGTCAATCTAATGTACATATACGTGTTTGTGTGTGTGTGTGTGTGTGTGTTTATTTTCCTAAACCCTGTGGGTCACAGAACTTACAGGTACCATTTCCTTTTAGAACAGAAAATGTGTAGGCAAAGAAAGAATAACTGTATTTTTTTTGTTTTATGAGACAGGGTTTCTCTGTATTATTTTGGAGGCTGTTGGTCCAACCCGGCCTCCAACTCACAGAGATCTGCCTGTCTCTGCCTCCCGAGTGCTGGGGTTAAAGTTGTGCACCACCACTGCCCGAATAACTGTATTTTTAATGAGTTACCTGCATTCGTTAATTTTCTTTAATGAGCCCACTGTACTCCAAGCACCAATGCAAAATACAGGAGAATGATTATTGAAGAGACCTTCAAATATTAGATAAATGCATTCATATAGTATTCTAAAATAATTTTGACACTCTCTTCTCTGTGAGTAAACAAACCAGTTTCATTAAAGATGAAATCTAAGGAGTTTAGATTGGGAAGTACAAGCAACTGTTGCCTGCTGGAGAAAAGAAACCCTTTCCTTCCCTTGTATTTCCTTGATCAAATAAGTTCTGAACATGTGGATAAATCATAAATAAGTATGCTATTATCTCTCTAGCATGAAAAAACTTGTACTGATCACATTTTCAATACCAGGGCCATCTTACTACTTCTTTTAGAAGCAACATTCCTCCAGAGAGCAGTTCACATATACTATATCAAGCTTCTTGAAATTTGAATGAGAAGGGCCTCCATAGACTCATGTATTTGAATTCTTGGTCTCCAGTGGTGGAAAATTTGGGGAAGGATTCAGAAGTGTGGCCTTGTTGGAAGGGATGGGGCTTTGAGATTTTAAAGTCCATGCAATTTCCTCTTACTGTTCTCTGCCTTCTACTTATGGATAAGGACATAAAATCTCAGGTACTGCCCCAGCACCATCCCTGCCTGCCTGCTGCCATGCTCTACCATGATAGTTATGTACTCTGGTCCTCTGCAACGGTGAGTCCCCAAGTAAAAGTTATGGTGCTTTGTCACAGTCATTGAAAAGTATCCAAGATAAAGTTGGGCTATTAGTGTGATAAACTTTACCAGGCTGGTTTTTTTGGGGGGAATGTGAAAAACTTTGGGACTTCAGACTAGGAAAACAGTTGAATATTTTAAGAGGGATTAGTGAACCACCCTAGTAAGAGGTTGGAAGACAGTGGTGCTGAGAATAATGTGTTCTACAGAAGCCCAGCTCAAAGGGTTTGGAAGGGGAACAATATTAGCAGCTGAGCTAAATTCTATTTTTGTGCTACTTTGTCAAAGAATGTAACTACTTTCTGACGTTGTTCTAAGAATCTGTCTGAGGCCAAATTAAAAGGTTTTAAACTAATTTCATTGGGAAAGGATATTTTTAAAGATAGCCTAATATTGACTCTGTCTCATGATTATTAGAAATTACTCTTATGTAAATCTACAGTGAAAAGGAGAAAGCTTGGGATGGGGATGGGAGGCAGTATTCAGTTTGAGGAGAAAGACACCATAGACAAATTTAACTCTGGAGCCAAGACTTGTGCTGAACAAGGTAAGATGAAGCCTGATGCCCTCAGGGCAAGACTACACTCAGTCAAGCTTCTGACTTAAGAGAAGTAAAGGCCTGGGAAATTTTTATGCTCCTTAAAAAAAGCAACAACAAAGAAAATATTTTGCAAATATAATTCAAGGAAATGGTCAAATTTCATCCCAGAATAGACAGCTAAATATTGCAGTTGGATGCAACATTGGTCATGTGCTTCTGACTTTAAAATCATGAAGAATATACAAGTAAAGGGATTATGGAATCTTCCTCTGTGGTTAAAGAATCACTGAAGCCAGGCATTGACAAGTAGTGGTTGAGAGGGTGTTGCTCAATGCTGTGAAAATGAAGCCTGTGGGGGATTTTTTTTGTTTTTTGTTTGTTTATTTTTGTTTTGGAGACCCCGGGATGCTAGAGGTTGTAAGTCTGTATTGACTGTCTGGAAAAACTGCATACAGGGAGTAAAACTAGCCTTCGAGAAGTGGCTGGAAGGGCAGAGCCATTTAAGCCCTTTGATACCAGTCATGGAAATACAGTATTAGGAGTTTTATCCCCCTCTCTTGTGGTATTTCCTCACTATTCTCCATTCTTCTCTTTTGGAATGGGATGCATGTTTTATGTTGAAAATATGCAATCTGCTTTTTGATCATACAATTAAGAGACTGCCCTGAGTTTCAAAAGAGACTGAACTTTCAAAACTATGTTAAGACTGAAATATTATGGGGACTTTTGAAGTTGGAATAAATGCATTCTGTATTATGACATGGATAGGAACTGTGTGGGTCAAGGAGTAGTAGAATATGATACTGTTAATGAAAATGACCCCCATAGACTAAATATTTGGATGCCTGACTCCCAGTTACTGGCACTGTATGAGCAGGATTAGGAGGTGTGGCTGTGTTGACAAAAGTGTGGTACTGAGGATGGGCTTTGAGGTTTCAGTGTCTTTGTCTGTGTAGGCTACATGCACAGATTTCTGCATCAGACCCATGAAGCCGGAAATGCAGGCAGTGTAAACTGACTGGCATGGTTGGTGGAAACCTAACTCTGAACACCTGAACAAGTATGAAATATTCTTAACTACTGAGCCGTCTTTCTAGCTCCTGTATTTGGTTTTCTTACCTTAAGTGACCCTAAAGACATTTTCTAGTGTGCATCTACCAGCTTCAGACACCTCTGGTATTCATTAGCCAGACAGCTTTAATCTTTATGCCTGTTTCCGTCTCTATTGCCTTCTCTCCTCTTTGTCCTGGTGTTCACATTGACTCCTTTTCTTGCTCTCCATTGTTTGGATTGAGGACTGTCCTAAATCTGCAAGTATCTCGTTCAACACTCTTAAATAATTATCTGGCAAAAGTCCTACCCAAGTGGGGTTACATTCTGAGATTTTGAAGATATGTTGATTTTGCTTTGTTTTCTTTTCTTATTGGAGACACTATTTGTCCTTCAGTGGTGTGTAAAACCCACATGATAAAACTTCATCAACTGTAGTGTACAATCTTCCTTGGTTTGACCTTGTAATTTTCTAATTTTTATTTTGCCATCTTTAAGTTGTGTTAACTTTGTTTTGTTATCTTCAGTTTTGTGTTCCTAAAGAAACACTAAGCATACAATTTTAAATCTTCATTAGATTAATGTCAAAATGTACTTTAATAATGTCAATTTTTTCCCTAGGGTATCAGAGTGCAGGCAGCTCTTACCCAGATGTTCTATTGCACAGAACTAAAAGTTCAGAATTGAGAAAACAGAAAAGAACATAAAATTTCAGGGTGAATATTTGAGGTAACCTTTTTCCTGTAACCTTGACCCACAGTGTCATTTACCGTATGGACACATCGTTTGGCAATCTCATGGGCCTGCAAGTTAAGCATTAGTGGAATCCTGCCCCCTCTGTTGACCAATGACAGGGAGATTTTTGATAACTGTGTGTGAAATATCTCTTAGTTTTTAAGGACAGCGGTGTCCTTCTTGACTAGGATGTAGTTGTGTGACAAACAGAGCCCTCCTGCAGGCTGAGCCAATAGCAGGCCACTGTGGGCTAATTAATGAAGAGTCCAAAAGCATTCTCCCAAACGCCTTTTGCTTTCAGAAGACTGAGCACATTGGTGAAGTGTGTGCTTTACAAATGCACAAATAGTTAGGATATGCCCAAAGCACAGTAAACTAATGTTTGTTAATGATGATGTCACAGACACACAATATTTTTCTGTCTGCATTACTTCTTGTATAGCACAAAGGATAGCTGCTTTTCACATCTGAGATCTAAGTATGGGAATTTTCTTCAATCCGTGTATGTAAATAAAAATCAGAATTCTGTTTGTAAACAATATCCCGTTAGCTACAGTCATAGAGCAGACACATAATAAAGTAATAGAAATTATGACATTCACTTTTTCTTATGACTCAAGAAGTATAGAAGTTTTGTCTTTAATATGTCTGATAGAAAACTACAGAATGTATAAATACAACAAGAGCAAAATTATTGAGTTATATAAAAGGAACATCATGAAATTAGAGGTATATTCACTGCCTCACTCATCTCTTCATAAACACTCAAATAAATGAAAGCTGAAATGGATATGAGCTAATGCTTTCCTGCCCTTAACGGTCAGTATCTCAAGAATTACAGATCTGAATTCTCAAAAGATCGGAATTGTTTTCCCACAGCCACAGTGTGCTTTGGATTACATTTAACGGAAAAATGCACAGCAAACTTATTTTCATTAGTTTTCCCAGGAAAATTCAAATGTAAATAACCTTTTATCTAACCATTGTCAAAGTATTGTATAAGGTATAAAATTATTAAGCTACCCATAGATTTACAAATACAATCATTTTTTAATCAGGAAGGACAAAAATTAATTTCTTCATTACAAAAGGATTCCAATCAACAAACCCAGAACGAGCAATAGGAATTAAATACTGTCATTCCATAAACATCATAGGAATGATTCTTTCAAACAAGGTTTGTTGACTTTTATTAAAGCCATGGCATCAAAAAGATTTGAAGGGAGATATTCTTTTTCTTAAATAGCCGCCTCTGCAGCTTGCTTGATAATTTTGGAAGGGAAAAGATAGAGAGTCACAAAGGAAAACCGGGGAGATTCTACTCAATGGAAGAATGTACAGTCACTAAATACAGAAGAAACTGGGAACTTGGGGCCTCTCTGTGTGATGCCTTGTGAAGCATCACCTGTGAGACTCCAACTACTTGACCTGAAACTATAGTTAAGAAGGAGACTGGAAATCCTGTGCGAAGAGGTGCTGAGCAAAGCATCTAACAGGAGTTTTTGAAAATTAATAGCAATGAAACCAAAAGTAAATGAATGACTTGAGATCTCTTTTGGACTAGAGATTACTGAATACACATGAAAGTTTCAGTCTATGATTGGATCCTGGATTAGATAAATTACATATTACAAAGTTATATTTGAAGAGACTATATAATATTTCAACATGGGCTGCTAAATAATTGTACTACACTAAGGCTGTGAATACTGAAGGAGCTCCATATTCCTCTTGGAGGGTGTTTTGGTTCTTAAGAAATAAAATGCTTACATCTTTAAGAGTGGAGACAAAACTAATGCGGAAGGTGATGGATGAGGTAAAAAGCGGATCTGTATACTCATTATATAATTTCCAATATCAAAGGCATGCAAGTTCATTAACATGCCAAAACAATCACAGGCCAGTGGCCCCATCTCCAAACAGTGTTATCCATTGGTTAAATATAACTAAACACATTGTAACCCCTTTTCTCTAGAGGTGTGGCAAGAAGGGGTATCTCAAGGGTCTGGTAGTGATATTTAGAGAAACTCAAAGGATTTAAAGAGCAGACAATGGCATTGGCTGACATTGGCCAAATTCCTTTGACATGCAGAGAGATAGTAGCTAAAATACAGTGTCCAACAATGGTCTCTTTTTTACTGTGCTGTATAGACCAAGGTACATGAAAAAAATCTTTGCAATGAGCTTGACAATATGATATCAGCTATATTCATGAAAGCTCATAGAAGTTATTGCAAGTAAGTCTTCCTTTGCTAGGTCTAGATTTTTACCTGATGAGAGGAATTTGCAGCAAGCTGAGAAGATGGAGGGACCAAGTATGGGTTAGAAGGATAGGGAGTAGGGCAGGCTCTAAGACGTTAAACTCCTTCATAACAAATTCCTCAGTGGGCTGCACTTTTGTAGCTGCGTGTTCTTAGTTTTATTTCATTTGAGTTCTGAAGCTGACCTACATCTGTGCCTATATGGATTTGTACCTTGTTCCTGGGAGACATCGGTATGAAATTCATCACAAATCATCATAAAATAGTTGATGTTTGGTTCCCATTTCTCTTTCATCTTTATAATGAAGTCAAAAAAGAAAATAACTGAAGATTAGAGATCTCAAACTATAGAAGGCAATATATGGGAGAGACTTCTAGTAGCTAGTGGTCCAGATGGTTTAGATGAAATGAGAGCAGCACACGGGTGGTCTTGAGAGCTAGAGTGTGTGCACAATTTTTCTGAGCCTTAACTCTACCCTCAGGCAAGTGATGGCATTGAGCTTGTTCTTGCTGACATCGGCGGCTTACTTTTTTGATTTTTGCTCATTCTGGCCTCTTGAGTGAAGCCTGCAACACAGCTGCTGTTAATTTTTTTGACCATTACTTTGCAAGGATGGAGTCTGGCTAAGAGTGTTTACGGGAAATGTGTTGGATTCTTCCACCTTCTTATTACCTGGGTGACTTTTCTTTGTGGAGGTTTCCAGGTCTTTCTCCACAGGAAGAGCCTCTGAACCTGGCATGTTCTAACTCATGTGTTCCTGTAGTTCATTCCTATAGTAAGCCAGCTTTAAATCACTTTTCAAAATAAAATGTTGGAAATCTTACAGGAACTTTCTTCTAACATAAAAATGAAACTAGTACAAACCTGTGGCAAGTCACTTAGTCATCCATCTAGTATTTGCAGATTGCTGCCTGCCTATTTTTCCAGTAAGCACATTAGACAGCAAACTAAACAGGCTAAATGTCCACCTTCATAGGCCTTCCATTCTCTCCACCTGTTTCTGAGTTGCCTCCTCTGTTAAATGACAGAAGCTGTGCTGGTCACTTGGGCTACTTTTGAATCCTGATGTTTTCACTTCAGATATGAAGACTTGTTTAAGTAGATATGACATACTGACTAATTGCTTCTATCTTGTGTCTTATAAAAATAAAGCTGAATGCACACATGAGCTTCCAGGCAGTAATGAGGGAATGCACAAGTCCTGCCAAAGATCAAGCCAGCCCAAGTCCCAGCACAGATGAGGGAGGGGCTCATGAAGTCCCACCCCTAGCTGAGCAATATTGGCAACTAATGGCTTCTGGATGAAGACAGTCAGTTCTCTTCAGGATGCAGTCCCTGATATGCTATCCATGCTGTGATAGAGAGTCCTATACTCCTGTGCATACTGGCAGTGAGAAGTGGGCTTGGGGGGTCTACAAGGAATACACCAAGTTAGGAGAAAAAATGGTGAGAACTGCATTTACTCTGGCCTAGTCCCAGTTACAGAGATAATATGCATGTTCTTAAAATTTTGGACTTGAGCAAGTGGGGAATGGATCTAACAAAATATATGACATGCATTTATGAAATTCTGAAAAAATAAAAAAATATCAGTCACTTGAAGAATAGCAACCAGCATCAATATTAAACATGCCACTGAAAGAACATTTGCTAACAACATGAAATGCAAGCTTTTAAAAGAAATAGTCGCCTTAATTAAAAGTGACCTGAAACAAAACAAAGCCAAAACGCATCACCTGTACTTGAAACCTATAGTAGAACTTGGTTCTGTCTATTTCAATTTTATCTTATTTCAGACCCAAATCAACAAGCTATTAAATTACTTATTCTCTTAAACACATGGTAAATTGGGGGATTATTTTACAGAATTATTGAGAAGAAACAAACGTCTGTTTTTGGTAAAATTAAAAAAAATACACCTAGTCTGAATATAAGAAAGGAAGAAGGTGGAGGAGGACAAAGAGGAGGGGGAGGAGGAGGAGGAAAAGTCATCTCGTTTTATGGGCATTTTCTCCCAAGAGAAAATCAAACATAATATTTTACTTCATAACAAAATGCAAAGTTGGAACCCAATGGCAGAGTGTCAGTAGTCAGTCAATTCACGTGAGCAGGGTTGTGGGTCCCATCACCACATCCACACTCACAGAAGAGAGTAGTGACCAAAGACCTTTAATACTGTGCTGTACGTGCCAACGCCAGAATTAATGAAATTATTCTTCCATAACTACCTAAGTAACACCAACTGGATCTTTGTAGGTGGGCCAGGGCCAGAGTAAACCCCGTCCTCTAGACGGTGCTTATTGATCTCGTTATCACTCATGCCCAGAATCTCAGTGAAAGGTCAGCTAGGTTTGCTGTTTACTCTTCTGTCCAGCATGGTTTCTTCAGATTTTTTCATTCGTCAGTATTAATAAGTCATCGTTTGCTGATGGTGCCGCCAGTGTGGGGGTAGGGGGTGACAACTTCAGCTTCTCTTGGTTCTTATTGGATGCGTTTTATCAGCTGATTCTCTAGCTTTACGTTTGCATTGAGGAGTGGGGAGGGGTAGGGGAGGGAGGGCTTGCAAATCTATCTTCTGTCATATACCCTTATTCCAAGTGCTGTCACAGTCAGAGGAAAGAAGTGTGAGCATCTATGTTTATCTTTAATTAGATATCGTAGAAAGCGTGCAGAGCCAGTTAAATAACAAGGTTTATCTGAGAGGAGGATCCTGGACTTTGAGTTCAAAAAAGAAGGTGAGGGGAAATGGAGAGGGGATCATAACTGGACAGAGAAGTTGAAATTCAAATTGAATTCAGTCACTAATGAAAAGGGGGAGAGAGCGGCTTCTCAACTAAAAAGCTGCAAAGGAAATTGATGCTGGGAAGCCCGTTTTAATGTTCAAGAGAGGTGAGGAATTCCCTTCTCAGTACATGTTGATAGTATAGGAAGGAGGAACCCATGTTCAAATGCATTTGTGTCGTACAGCTCAGTTTTCTTTTCTTTGTTGTCAAATAAAAAATCAACAGAACATGGGGACTCGCATTTCCCTTTCCTGTCTTTATGCAAAGACACTCGAGGAAATACCAATACGTTTTGGCTTGGAAAAGAGGCCATGAATGGAAACGTGAAAACTAGAAAGTGGAGTTTAAGCAAATTTGCGTTCATGCCTGAGCCTTGGTCAGTGTGTGAAGCAAATGGAGTGTAACTTGGTGACTCCTCCTTCCTCTTGCTTTTTTGTTCCAAGTGTTTCCTTTCCAGGAAGGCCCATCATTTTGCTGTCCTTTCTCCCAGCCAGTGAGAAGCAGCCTTTTAGCCAGCCTAGCGACAGAACGCACCTCCTTAGCAGCTCCAGCAGTGCACATTTGGAAAGTAGGCCTCCTTGGTTCTCTGATAAGTACTTATCCAAAAGGCTGCTCTACAAATCTTGCAGACAGATAGTAGGACTAATTGTGTCTGCAGACAAGGTAAGAGTGAATACATTCCTACTGTAAGAAGGACCTGAAATCTGCGACTGTGTCCCTGTCTGTAGTTTAACGGGAAAGAAGAGATACTCATCTCACTGAGAAATTCATCTCACAAGATTCACTCCGTTCTTCAAGATAGTGAATGGAGAAGGGCACCCAAATCCCTGCCCTTTCATCACCGTAGGACTCTTATCTTGCCATACAAGCACATTTCAACTTATGCTACTGGAGTGTCCAAATAGATGTCAAATGTAATTATGTTGAAATGAATAGGTGCTTGTGAAATACTACCATGGCGATGCCAACAGGCTCTAGCAGAGATGCATGTAGTTACTGGACTTGGACAGCAGATGGCAGCATTTATACATGTGAATACATATTGACCTTTATTAATAAAAAGTAAACGGTAAGTTCTCAAACTGTTAACATGAAAAGGCTGGACTTTGTGATTTGACAAATCTATACTATTTCAGTTAGCATTTGATCATCTTTAGTTATCCACTGGTCATTCTTTCTATTACAAACAGCTTTCTCTCTTACAAAAGAAACTTCAGCACAGACACACACACACACACACACACACGTCTCAACTTGATTTGTATGGAGCTGAAATTGGAAGTAAAATGTGAGGAGATTGCCCACTGAGTACTCACCAATGTGTGAGCAGAGGTCACAGTTTTTCTTCTTCAGAAAAAGGGTTCCCAAGAATCCTTTCTCTTTTTCAACCTACAATGGCCTCTTGCCTGCCAATAAATGCCCATAGCTGCTTCTGTCAATGGTTTTTGATTTACAGACTAAGTGCTTTATGAGGCTTAACATAGCAACACAAATATTTAAATTGCACCTATGTTTTACAACCTTAACTGCTGTATTTTATATAAAGGGCCCAAAATGAATGTTGGTATTGATAAAAATTGGATGCACCAAGAGGACTTGGAATCACTGAGAGAAAAAAAATGGAACATACTGAGAAATTCAAGCTTCATGATGAGAAAGGTAGGAAATCTCCAACAAGTGTATCTGCCATCCCTGAATACCAGCAATGGGTAGAGATGGGTTTATGTTTGATCCCTCAGAAAACTGAACTCCCATTATTATTTCATAGTAACAAATGTGAGTTTTAAAATGAATAATACAGTTTAGGAAGCAAAAGAGTAATTTATGAGAATTCAAAAGTAGTGTGGAAGTGTTGCCATCTGTTAGAACCAACTTTTGTCATTTGTTTGCTTCTAGTTAGCATGAGCCGGTGTGCCTACACTGCTTCTGTGATGGCTGACCTTCACGGCCAGGTCCCTAAACTCTGCACAGATGCACTGGCTGGAACAGAGCTCTGTGAGGAAAGCCCAAAGCCTCAGCAATGTGGACTGGTGGAGCTGCACTGCAGGCTCCCGGCGTCTCGCCCTGCAGCAGTGACTTCTAGAACACTAATTTAGAAATGACCACATTTGTAACAAATAGCAGAAAACGCCTCAGTAAGGCTAACACAAGCATCAGTGAGTTTGTCTTTATGAAAGGATCTGGTGTCTGAAGGAAGCTTGAACTCTCTTATTTGGGGTAGTGTTTGCAGCCAGCTGCAATTTGCCTGGCCAGGTGCTTCCTGCTAGAGTACTCTTCTCACTAGCAGCCAGATCTCTTCCGTAGGATAGGAAGCTGCCCAGCGCCTGAGTTGGTATTTCAGTTCTGGTAAAGACTTCATAAATACCTCCAAGCAACGATTAAGTAATAAAAATTGATCACAACTAAAATTATTTTGATAACTGATAATAACAAGTTCTTTTTCAGCCTTCTGCTTTTACGTGAAACTTTGCCAGATGTTTTTATATGTGCTGGTTAACCTGATACTAAAACATCATGTGATGCTGGTATAGATTATGGTGCAATTCCAGCAAATGGTATTGATACAAACATGACTACAAACTTTGTAATAGCTTTAATATTGTAACAGTGGTTCTAAATATCCATATAGTGTGCATGAAGTAGGAAACAGTAGAAAATGTAGATAAATACCATTTATATCGTTAGTTATTCCAAACTGAAAACAAGCTTAACTTGCTGATTAGAGACCTACATGGTGTTAAAAACTAGCTGAATGATAAATAAATGTTGTAGCCTTTTGGAGGAAAGTTAATACTTTGTAGTTGAAAAAATGATATATACTGAATTGGAGAAAAGATTTAAAATTTTAGCTAACTTTATTTTGAAAATTTAGTAGAATTTCAAGATCTCATTTTTTCTTTTTTGAGATTTGTGTTGTTATTTTTAGTGTGTGTGTGTGTGTGTGAGCTATGGGATGCATGTCTGGGTGCCATTGCACATGCATGGAGATCAGAGGACAAACCTGAGCAGTTAGTTCTCTCCCTCCACCTTTCTGTGGTTTCCAAAGACAGGACTTAGGCTTACCTAGCACTCTTACCCACTGAGAGCCAGCCAGATAGGACTCATTTCTTAAGTGAGAACTGGAAATCTTTTTCTTAGAACTCTGAATATTTAACCATTTGCTGCATCACTACTAGAAAAATAAAACTAAAAATATTTAAAAATGTGGAGTACCTCTCAGGGTCTGTGTAATACGCTGTGAGAAGCATTATGCTATCTAACATGGAAAGTCATAAGGAAGATGTTGTTGCTGTCAGATAGTAGAAGAAGCAGTAGGAGAATGAGAAACTTAACTGAAGTTGCTGAGGTTGTAAGGGCAGAGACCTAGACCAGAAGTTGACTCCTTCAATTGCAAATGGACCTCATCCTCTTAACTATCATAGAGGCTTTGCAGGTCAAAACGATATTAACCCAAGGGAAATTCTGGGTTGCTATTTTATATATTAGCAAATATATTTTCACAAAAGTCTTACTGCTCTCTACTAACCAATATAACTAGTCACTGTTCAACTGATTGCTGGGACTCTCAAAAGCATAAGTTCACTTTCTAAACAGGTAGGAAGCTGATCATATCACTGAACTGTAAACATCAATCAAGGGATAAATCCTCTGTGTGCAAAGCATACAATGCATGGAAGTCACAACACTGAAAGCCACACAACTGTGACCAAGATTAGCTGAGGAGCTGACTGCTTGAGACTGCACCTGGGATTCTCCAGAGAATAAGCCTAACACAGCCCAAAGAACTTTGTGGTTCTTCAGGGAGAAAGAGTAAATAAAAACTAGAAGTATTTTTAAAAGTTATGAGCTGTCACAAACAGCTCATTCAAAGTTGGCCTTACCAACACACCAATATACTCCTGCCTTTACCCTAAGCAGAGATGTTTCCAGATGGTATTAGCAGATTATCTGCAGGTTCACCTAGTCAGAACTTTTACTGATCCCTAGGTAAATCATCCAATGCAAATGATTTGGGGACCTTTATGAACTGCATGTAATGAAGATAACCTGTTTAGTCATTTGTGAATTGTAGCTTTTTATGAACAGATTGAAGTTTTTCTAACTCATTGACTTGTTTTTGTCTAATGTTTTGTGGGCGCTAGGACTCTTAGGAAAGATAAAGTGTTACCTCTCAAAGAGACCACTGCCATCTCCAACTGACCGAAAGAAATTTGATGATGAGTTTGCCGTCTCCACTTCCTTTCATGGGATACATAACATTGCCCAGAACAAGAGCAAGGTTCGAAAGATGATCTGGCTGTCTGTGGTGCTGGGTTCTGTCTCACTATTGGTGTGGCAAATCTACAGTCGCTTGGTCAATTATTTTGCATGGCCAACTACAACATCTATAGAGGTTCAGTATGTGGAAAAAATCGAGTTCCCAGCTGTGACATTCTGTAACTTGAACAGGTAAGAATCATTCCTTTAATCATGATTTTTAATTAATTTTAGTATAAATTTATTTGGATAATTAAAGTAAGGTGCTCTGCTGCATAGTTTAAAAAATTGGAATTTTTAAATTGAACAAGCACAAAGATAAGGAGAGAAACCTGCTAATTTCTTCATCCATTCATGTTTTTCTTTTTTCCCTTTTACAGTAACATGCTGGGTAAGTACCAAACTCTATGGTTAAGTAGAAGTAAAATGGTGTGATATCCTGAACTTAAGTATGCTAGTGAGAGAGAGGAATCCTTATGCAATTGAGTAATTATTAAATACAACATAGATGTATACCCAGGCATTCTACGTGGACTGTTTTGGAGATAACTGGAGGCTCCATGGAATAGATGAGGAAGACCTAAAAAGGGACTAATGCACAACACATGGAGATCCTGGGTTTGGTTGATAATATGATGAAAAAAATCTGTCTTAGTAGAGGCAGAGCTAGCTAAAGACCCAAAGGTATGTATCTTAATCTATTGCTTAGAGCCCTGAGCTCTGAAGACCATTACATTCTGCTGAGTTCTCTGAGGACAATCTCAAACTCCAGACTACAGAAAGTTGCAGTCACTGTACCATACCAGCAGCTAGAAGGACTGCTTTGTCCTGTGAGGCCTTCTCAGACAAAACCTTGAAACTGTCCAGGGTGAGGCTTGAAAAATCAGATACAAGAATTTTGCTGGAGTCTTAGGGTACCATTTTAAGACTTGCAGACTTGCAGGTTATTAATAAATCGACCAGGGACATATCCCCTCCTCTCTCTCTCTCTCTCTCTCTCTCTCTCTCTCTCTCTCTCTCTCTCTCTCTCTCTCTCTCTCTCTGTGTGTGTGGGAGAGAGAGAGACTGAGACTAGATAGATACAGAGAGATATGTAACATACCCATTTTATATATTTTCTGTGACATAAAGTCAAATAATGAAGTCTGTTTTGTTGTTTTGTTTCTGATACATTTCTAGAACAAGTATTGGATACATTGTACATGTCATAAGTGGTTTGTGTGACTGGTAAAACTTCAAAGCTTCAGTTTACACATTTGAATGTCAGAAGGCAAAAAATAAGTCAACTCACAAAAGAAAATCTTCTCAGTGTCCATTACCTCACATTATTTATTTTATTTTATTTGTTTTCATTTACATCTCGACCCCAGTTTCCCCTCCCTTTACTTTTCCTGTCCCCTCATAAACCCCCATCCTGCCACCCATCCACTCCTGGGGGGGTAGGGGCTCCCTTTGGAGTCAATAAAATCTATCATACTAAGTTGAGGCAGGATCAAGTTGCCTGTATCAAGCCTGAGCAACTTATACCAACATAGGGAATGAGCTCCAAAAAGTCAGTTCATGCATCTGGGATAAGTCCTGGTCCCACTGCCAGGGACCCCACAAACATATTAAGCCACACAACTGTCACCGACATTCATAGGGCCTAGTTAGGTCTCATGCAGATTCTCCAGAGTCCTTGAGCTCCCATTAACTAGCTCAGCTCAGCTGTCTCTGTGGTTTTTCTCAATCATGATCTTGGCCCTCCTTGCTCATAAGATCCCCCTCCCTCTCTTCAACTGCACTCCACGAACTTAGTCCAGTGCTTGGCTGGGGGTCACCACATGATCCTCCACCAGTTACTGGTGAAGATTCTATAATGACAATTAAGATAGTCAATAATCTGATTGTGGCCAAAGGCCAGTTCAGGCACCCTCTCCACTATTTCTAGGGGTTTTAGCTGGGGTCATTCTTTTGGATTCCTGGGAACATCTCTAGCACCCACAAGCCCAGAGAAGCTAGGTTAAAAAGGGGAATCCTAAAAGGGATACATGGAGGGCCCTGTGAAGGGGAATAGTTAAGATCTCCCGGGTAAACTGGGAGAAGAGGAGAAAGGAGGGGATGGGGCATGGGGACATGCAGGATCAAGATGACTGAGTTGGAGTAGGGATGTAGAGGGAAACAATGAAAGAGATATCTTGATAGAGGGAGCTATTATGGGGTTAGGGAGAAGCCTCACACTATTAAAACAGAATGCATTCTGACAAAGGCAAGCCTGGTTTGTGGGTACACTTGATAGAAAGAAGGTGATAACACTGAAGGACCATGTTGGGAGATCTACATCACTGTCCCCAGAGAATCAACCGTAACTAGTGGGCAGACACATTTGCAGAAACTGAACTGTTAAAGTGTTTAGTCTGAAGGACTACATGGACATGATTCACCAGGTGTATTTACTTACTGAATGTCAGCACCAATGGTGAAGCTCTGTACAGTTCAGACAGGTCTCTTCACTACTTTCAAAAGTTGTCCTCCTGGTGTACCAGGGAAAGAAGCCCAAAGCTACCCATGCCTCATGCCCCAGCCAGAGCTTCCAATGTGTTCTGGGAGATTCGGGTTTACATATTAGCTCCACCCAGGTCCATGCGGCAGAGGCTACATTTTTGACGAGTGTCACATGGGAGCTGGGTATAGCCTGCATCCCTTTGATCCTCATGTGTCCGGTGGAAGATGTCAGAGGTCATGCTTTAATCCTCTTTTGTGTTAAATTACCTTATCGGTAGAGACTGATAGTTGACAATGTTGCTAAGGGATTCATGATATCTAAGAAGGGATCAAAAATTATTAATAATTCCCCAGGAAGCTTGTGTGTGTGTATGTAGGTTAGAGCTCAAATTACAAGCTTACCCTATCCTGACCTTACTGACACAGTTCTTCCCAATAATAGCCATGTTTTGAAGCAGAAAATAATGTATTTTAAAATGCTGAAGGTGAAAAGAAAGAATAAAAATTAAGAAAAATCATATAATAATATGTATATTATTGTTATATTTTTGGAAAAGGACATACATTCTTTTTTACTTTTTTATTTAAATTACAAACAAGGTTGGGCTTTTTTTTTCTTTTTTAATTTAAATTAGAAACAAGCGTATCAGTCCCAGGTCCCTCTCCGTCCCCTCCTCCCTGTCTCCCACAAGGCCTTCCAGTCCCCCACCCAACACCCACTCTGATCCCCAGAGAGGGTGAGGCCCTCCATGGAGGATCTCCAGAGTCTATCTTTTCATTCAGGGCAGGGCCTAGGCCCTCCCACAAGAGCACATGCCAATCCCAGTTTCCTCTCCTTCCCCTCCTCCTCTGCCTCACACCAACCTCCTAAACCTTCCCCTTTCTGCTCCCCAGGGAAGGTAAGGCCTTCCATGGAGGATCATCAAAGTCAGTCACATCATTTGGAACAGGGCTTAGGCCCTCCCCTGTGTGTCTAGGCTGCGAGAGTATCCCTGTATGTGGAATGGGCTGCCAAAGTCCATTCATACACTAGGGATAAATATTGATACACTGTCAGAAGTCCCATGGATTGCCCAGGCCTCCTAACTGAAACCCACGTTCAGGGGCTCTGGGTCAGTCCTATGCTGGCTTCCCAGCTATCAGTCTGGGGTCCATGTGGGTTTCTCCAACCTGGTCTTGACTCCTTTGCTCATCACTCCTCCCTCTGTGCAACTGAATTCCAGGAGTTCAGCTCAGTGTTTAGCTGTGGGTGTCTGCTTCTGCTTCCATCATCTACTGGATGAAGGCTCTAGGATGGGATATATGGTGGTCATCAATCTCATTATCAGGGAAGAGTGTTTAAGGTAGCCTCTCCACTATTGCTTAGATCGTTAGTTGGGGTCATCCTTGCAGATCTCTGTACATTTCCCTAGTACCAGATTTCTCTTTAAACCTACAATGGCTCCCTCTATTAAGGTATCTCTTTTCTTGCTCTCCTCTCTTCTTCCCCTGACTCAATCTTCTTGCTCCCTCTCCCTTCCTCTTTTCCTCTTCTCTTTCTCCTAACTCCCTCTACCCATCCCCATGCTCCCAATTCGCTCAGGAGATCTTGTCCCTCTCCCTTTCTCAGGGGGATCATGTATATCTCTCTAAGGGTCCTCCTTGTTTCCTAGCTTCTCTAGCAGTGTGAATTGTAGGCTGGTAATCCTTTACTCTATATCTAAAATTCATATATGAATGAGTACATACCATGTTTGCCTTTTTGTGACTGGGTTACTTCACTCAGGATGGTTTCTTCTAGTTCCATCCATTTGTCTGTGAATTTCAAGATTCCAGTGTTTTTTTTTTATGCTGAGTAGTATTCCACTGTGTAAATGTACCATATTTTCTTTATCCATTCTTCAGCTGAGGGGCATCTAGGTTGCTTCTAGGTTCTGGCTATTACAAATAATGCTGCTATGAATATAGTTGAATAGATGTTCTTGTTGTGCATATTTTGGGTATATGCCTAAGAGTGGAATTGCTGGATCTTGTGGTAGACTAATTCCTGTTTTCCTGAGGAAGCACCACACTGATTAACAGCAGTGGAGGAGTATTCCCATTTCTCCACATCCTCTCCAATGTAAACTGTCACTTATGTGTTTTTTTTTTTTATTTTAGCCATTCTGACAGGAGTAAGATGTTATCTCAGAATTGTTTTGATTTGCATTTCCCTGAGGGCTCAGGATGTTGAGCACTTTCTTAAGTGTCTTTTATCCATTTTAGATTCCTCTATTGAGAATTCTCTATTTATTTCTGTACCACACTTTTTAAGTGGATTATTTGGTGTTTTGGTGAGTTGCTTCTTGAGTTCTTTGTATATTTTAGAAATCAGCCCTCTGTCAGATGTGGGGTTGGTGAATATCTTTTCTTATTCTGTGGGCTGCCATTTTGTCTTGTTAACTGTGAAGGACATACATTCTTTTTTTTTTTTTTTTTGGTTTTACAAGACAGGGTTTCTCTGTTTTTGGAGGCTGTCGGTCCAGCCTGGCCTCGAACTCACAGAGATCCGCCTGTCTCTGCCTCCCAAGTGCTGGGATTAAAGGCGTGCGCCACCAACGCCTGGTGAAGGACATACATTCTTATCAGCTGCAGAATTTAATAGTAGCACTGCGTTTCCATTTAAACAGTAATGCAAAGTTGTCAATGACTTCATAAACACCAGCCTCTTAGCACACCATTGCTCAATATACTCAATGTCACACTCAATAGAATTTTCAAATATTAAGCTTAATAGATGCATGTTGGAGTTGCAAATCTGCTTCACTAGCAGCTTATAATATAGCCATTAATTTCAATTACAAAAAGTTTCTTTACAGAAGCAATACACAGACAATAAGAACTGACCTCATAATGGTACGTTTGGCACAGAGACATATAAATTAAGTTGTCCAACAGATTCTGGAAAATGAGCTATTATTTGTGGCCTTTTTATTTGGACCAAATCTAGCAAATTATAAAAAGCACTGTATCAGATTCCTGCTAAATATCACCATTTTAGGATTCACCACAGATTTCCATTACATTTTGCCAAAACTCTCCATATCTTTTCCTTCTACTAAAACTACAGATCATGTTATGGATAAAAGCTCATATACCTAATTCACTTTGTATTCTAACATGCATTGCCAAAATTATCTTTTAACATCTCTCAACCTTATACACTTTACACCTCTTTAGTGCATTTCTTTTCTGAATCAGGTAACAAAGAATATTACAACTATAACTATAAAGTCTTCAACTCAATCAGAGACACAAGAAGGAAATAATAATACCTGAGTGGAAGCAAGCGACTTCCAAAAAATGTAAGAAATGTCAGAAACAGATGACTGCCTGGACAGTCACTCAGTGTTCCTCTGCAATGTCGGGGCATCCATCTTCAGCTTTCAGGCCTAGTATATCTGACAGACTTTTCTGTGAGGCAGGATATTCTGAAGGACTGTCCTACCTGTCCTGGCAAATTTGGCACTCACATTCTTTTATGTTCTGCTTCTCCAACTTGGACAGCATACTGTCAGCAGTCAAGGTAAAAGCATTTTCTTGCCCAGTGGCTAACTTTTGCCACAAAGAAAATAAACTCCATCTTCAATGCCCATCATTTTCTCTGAAGTAGATTGATGTTGCCAGGAGCAGGCATGACTCATAGTCATAAAAAATCTATGTTATGAAAATGTCTTGAATGCCATATTCTGCAGATCTCTGAAGTGTTTGAAGACAACCTGTCTTTCTGAAATATATCTCTGGTTGACTTTGAAAGCATACCTAATATGACCACAACTTTGAAGTAATGACTAACTACTAACTTTCATTTCCTTATATTCTAATGATAACTTTCAAGGACTACAAATTTGCATTACATCGTTAAATGAGTTCTATAGGTGCAATTCCTTGAACAAGAGTAGAAATAGGTGTACAGTGTAGTCTAACAAAAATAAAGTCAGCTTTGTATCAATATACAAAGATACATATCGATGTAAAATATTTTAAACAAATAGTAGCTTTTGGAAAGTAGATTCAATAATCTACCCTTGTAGCCTGTCATGTCTATATCCCTCTTTTTCTTTTTTTCAGTATAAGAATCCTGAATTTAATCTCATTTTTTCAACTTTTTTAACCATTACCAATAGCAATTTGCAAGCAACTACTCTAAATAATGACAAATATCCATAACCCACTGAAGGACCAAAAACCACATATCCCACATCTTGGGAATGTGGGTGTCCTGTTCCTAAAATTACTCAATGCTGTCTGGGTGTGATGTCATCTTTAGGGATTCCTGAAAAGAAAAATTGGGGTTAATTGTCAAGTCCTGGGGGAGGCTGCTGTATTATTTGTTGTCCAGTCTCTGCATAATGGAAAGTGCTGGGCTTTTCTCAAGTATTGTTCAGGGTAGTCTGCGAAGCTGCATCATCTCATCTAGCCACCTCAAAATGGTCTTGAGCAGTTTTTAGTCCAAAGCTAATCTTTAGGTGATGTTTTCAATCTTAGTAGTGTTATCATAGTCCTAGTAAGATCATCATTGTGATGCCAGATCATCCTCTTGGAAACTGCAAAGCTCACTCTGTTTGGTGCAGTCATAATTCACTGCTGAAAACTGAAACATTTAAAACATTATATATATAGTAGATATCCAAGAGGTTGAAGGATCAATATTTGTTATGCACATCCAGAGTACAAAACTTAGTTCCTAGTTACCTGATGGAGACTCAAACCTGAAATCATGTACAGGAAGCTAGATGAAGCCTTTTTCTGGAATTAGTATTCTATATGACCATTAACATAACAAAATGTTTAATATATATGTATATATTAATCTCACAAATTTTAAGATATTTATACCTTAAGAAAAACTTTTAAGATTCAAAATAAAACCAAAAGATTATGAGATTAGTGGCAATACAATAGTCCCTTAATTTTTGTTTTTCTTCTGTCCCCTATCAGGTGGCTTTTCTGACCTGAAACAGAGTTTTGACTTTTACTTTAACAAGCATGCCTGGGTTTAGAGAAGGAGCGAGACACACTCCAACTCCAAATCCAGCCTTAATTTTTAATTAGACTGGGACTACAAAAAGACCATTTGTATTATATGTCTATAGAGAATAGCAGAAACAAACATTTTGAAGATTCATGAAACTTTATCCTGTTGGAAATGTGATATGCTAGTAGACCAAATTACTTCTTGGGACATTTTTTTCTGGATGATTTTTTCTTTTTCTTCACATATCTTATTTGTCCAGTCATCTTCAGATTCGTTAATTGGATGCCTTCATTATCCTGAAAAGACAAAAACAAAACCCTTAATTTTGGGAAGGTTACATTATGCCAAGTTGTATCTGATCAAATGAAAAACATTTGTTAGTTTTAAAGTTAGTTTATATTGAATGGCCATGCTGTTTGATGAACTATCACCTCTTGTAATCAAGAGGTCCCTCTTGTTCAAATCTAATCTTTATCAATTTTGATTGTATTTATAATTTTTCTTCCCCATGGAAACAATGATGAACAGTGAAAATTACTTAACCAATACAACCCTTTACAAATGTAGTTTTGCCTTGTTTCTACCTTCTTGAAAATTAACTTTTTATCCTCCTAACCAATGCCTTCATTCCTACTAATAGATTCAAAACAGAGGCTGCATCGAAATTCAGCATCATTTTCTTCTTATGGGATGTAGTTTCCAAAGTACTTCACCTTCAGGAAATTGGTGCCAACAACACTGACTCTCTAGAGACCTTAGATTTTGTTACAAGTCACCAAAACTTCAGCATTACAGAATTTGTCAAGAAAAATGGATTTTATCTCAATCAGGACACTTTGGTGCACTGTAAATTTTTTGGAAAACCATGTGGTCCAAAGGTAATGGTTGAATTTTTCTCCAAATCTAATCATGATAATAAACTATGGTTTATTCTCAAATAAAATTTCCTTGAAAAAATCAACTTATTTATATAAGTACATTTCATTCACTTTGTGCACGCACGCACACACACACACACACACACACACACACACACGGGAGGGGGGGCGCTAAAAAATGATAGATGACAAAAGTTTTGAAGGCCTTTTTTGAAGCATAGTTTTCTTTTCAAAGTAAAAGAGCTTAACACAATAGGATAGTATAATTTTTCCTTGTCTTTCAACACCATATTTGAAGAAAGCATTTGTGTCCTCCTCAAGCAGCTATCACACTGTTTTTACGATAGTGGAATTTTATGAGAATACACAGAAACAAGTCTTCTAGGCTTAAACTAAGAATTAACATGTCACATGCACAACATGTGCAGTGAGCTTTATATTCACATGTATCGCATCTAAAATTCTGTTTCAATTACTTGTACAGCCAGTCTAAGACAAAGCACAGCATGCCTGGAATCTGATCTGTTACTTTTTACCCATCCAATCCCTATTCTATGAGAGAGATCCAAAATGAGCATCAAGTTCATAGTCCCAGGGGACAATTAGCCTTCTGAGAGGTTCATAACAGATATTCCTGAGAGTAGACAGGGATAATGACAAGCAGCTGGGTGGCTTGAACTCTATCCTAAAGGGGCTCATCTTCCTTGCTTTGCTTTTACTAATACATTTAAATTCACTACTGAGAAAACTTTCATGTGTGATGATATACATTACGACAACCCAGTTTTAGTAATCTATGAAGTCAATATGTGAATTGATTTAGTTACTTGAGTAATATAAAAGCAGAACTGGCTTTAGAAAAAGCTGTGCCAATGAGCCTCCTTACTGTGATTCTACCTCCTGGTCTCTTAACCTTTCCTGCCTGCTTTGGGATGCTATATCCCCACCGAGAGCCAAAACTTCAGCCATCAAAAATTTTCTCACAGTGACATATTAGCACTCAAGAATCCAGGTAAGAATCCAAGGGAAAGCTCATCATCTGTTCTTAAACCAGTTGCTGAGGCAAGAAGTTGGGGTACACAGATCACCCCAGCTTATATAACACACACACACACACACACACACACATCTCTGTGGAGGATGGGACAGTTCTCGTTAGGGGGTCAATGGGAAGCAGAATGTGACTGCTCCACAGAGAACATAAGGATGGAGCAGTGATGTGTCATAGGAGGGGTGTGGAAGCCATTCTTCAAAGTCTGGAGACAAGTTTCTGTGAATCATTATTTAAGCAGTAAAACACATTACATTTAATTGTTGTTTAAAAAAAGCATTCTTAATTATACGTGAAAAAGTCTCATTTAAAAATAACATGCAAATTGACCTACATGTCCATTACAAAAGTGAAAACTAGTTGATCAAATACATGCATAAATTACCAGACTATCAAATCTTTCTGAAAGAAGCATTCACGTATAAATATTTGCAAGTATAGAAAATGATAGAGTGATTGGATCTTTGGGACACTGAAAAGCTCTCCACTGATTGTATTCTATTTGGTTCATTTTCATGCTGGAGGATTTCAGACACGTTTTCACTGAATATGGAAATTGCTTTACTTTTAACCATGGTGAGAATATCCAAAGCAAGAATAAAGTGAGTTTGTCTGGAAGAGGCTTAAAGCTGCTCTTCAATGTCCATCAGGTACCCACTTTCCTTCATTTGGACATGGGACTCAGGTTTCAGTAAAAGTATTGTCTCTGTCAAGTAAGTTCCACCAGTTGAGTTTATTTCGCCCTTTGCCTGTTTGCTCTAATGCCCTATGAACTGTGGATTACTGTTGTCTTAGAGATTCAGAATGCAGATGCTCAAGCATAAGCAAGACCATGTTAGCTGTTCTACTACCTTCTATTATCATGATTCCAGGGATCATGTGTTCAATAGAGTAAAGAAATCTTAAGTTCTGTCATACCACGTAAACAGCTGATGACACCATTCACTAAAAACACAAGTGTAGTAGGATTTCCATCTGAACATGGAAATGGGTTTTGAGAAGAACTCCATGTACATGTTGACTCATCACAGAATTCTTCTCTAAAAAGAAGAAATGACCCGACTATGTAAGAACAATACATACATATGCTGTACACAAACCTCATTGTTCATTGGTTTGCTTTTGTTTGTGGTTGCTGTTTGTAACTGGCCTAAGACAGTGTATTTTAACCTAGGACACAGGTGTCCCAACATCTAAGAATTACATTGTTGCTACTTCAAAGGTGCTGGATGAATAACTTTCACACCTACCCTCTGCTACCAAGGGTTTGTAGATCAGTATTCTGCCATGTTGGTAGAGTACATATTGAAAGACAAACAATTAACGAACAGCACAGAAAGATTGTCACCTTATCTTTAATCACAGCAAATTACTATAGCCTCCATAAAAATGAATGAAGCCATGACTCCTTTTAGAGAACTTCTGTTAATATCATCTTCATAACTTCCTCCTGTATCTCACTCAAAGTAATTGTATTTATGCCAGAATATAACCCTGCACTCAGAAAGTATTTGACCAATATTTATACTATTTAGATAATAGACCTTGGGTTATTTTAAACATTAATTATGAATTTTTATTAGTGAAAAATCCAAAATATTTGTATAATATAATTAAAACCTACAAATATGATGTTCCACAAGCAGATGGCACCTAGAGACTTCTGTAAAGCAACCTAGTCAATATTTCTCAGAAGATTTTAACAAGTCCAGAACAAATGGGCTCCTGAGTTCCAGAAGTTTAATCTTGCTCTTCAAGGATAATTACATAATAGTGGACTGATTCATCATCACACAATCTCTATATGTGCACATTCAACTTTCTCCTTATAGCCTAAAACTACAATATCACTAACAATTTACATGTTTGTGTCTTTACCTGATATAGATGTACATATTTTTAAGTTGTTAGAGAAACTGTGAATTTTCACAATTATTGAAGAAGACATTTGAATTTTAAACAAGGGTTAATTGCAAAGACACATGCAGTGGGAAAAGAAGAGCCAAGTAGGAACTTCTGAAAGTCACCTAGAAGATGAGATGGTCAGAGGAAATAAGATCCTTCCTTACTTGTGGATTTACTCAGGAGCAACTGACATCAGTATACTTGTAAACTCAGGAGCTGCCACCTGTGATACAGTCTGGACAAAGGGTGTTTTAGATACCAAATTTCAACATCTCTCACACACAATATGATATAACTGATTTTAGGAAGTTAACCATGAATTGCTAAAACCAAACCTTGAACTTCATGTGTGTGTGTGTGTGTGTGTGTTCCCTTCAGGAGGAATTTACTGATAATCCCATACCTGGTTATGCCGATGCTGGGATCATCTTTGTTATTCACTCACCAAAGAAGGAGCCACAGTTTGATGGCTTAGGTTTGTCTTCTCCTGTGGGGATGCATGCACGGGTGACCATCCGCCAACTGAAGGTAAGAACTGGGGCGATGTGGAACGGGAGGAAATTAGCTGGTAATGAAGGCATTAAGCATACAAATAACCTTTTCCATAACAGACAATTTTCTTGTATGCATTTAAACTATGTCTGGAAAGGCCAACACTTCATTTCATATTCTTTTCCTTTATCTTGAGGCTCCTCTGTACTAAAAGGCAGTAGATTCCTATGTACAACCTAAGTGAGCGTGGGGAAGCCTATTAAATTGAAGGTTAGTTCACAGGGCATTAAGAACAGGATCATAAAGTAAGCTTCAGAATTGAGTGTTTCCTCTGTGAAGCCATCTGCAAAGCATTAAAAAAAAAAAGGGTGCAAGATCAGCATCATGGAGACAAGCCAGGGTGGCAGGCTTCCATGTGACAGACTTAACTCAGGAACTTCCTTGATCAGCCTCCTGAATTTGCATCCATTCCTTGTACTCTTGGTGAGTGGACAGGGTTCCTTTCCAGAGACAGGATGTTTGAGTGAAGTAACACAAAGAAAGCAAAGTACTTGTTGCATGTTAAATAACGGTTGCTCAACAAAGGATTAGTTTTTGTCATACTGGCTGGTATTTGTGAGTCACCAAGTAATATGATGACATAACATTTGAATAAATGTTTTTTTCCTTCTGTGAATTGATTTTAGAATGGTTGACCTAGCTGATGTTTTCATTTAACAATTAGGTTAAAGACATAAAGGTTGTTATCATAGTGGCCTTCAGGGACTTTCAAGATGGTAGTGTGGACAAATGGGTAAATTTAGTGTATTGAAAAATATTTTTTAAAAACTCTGAGGTAAGTAAAAGTGTACATCATCCTTTAATGGAAAAGGAGAATTGGAAGAAGTCTGCCTCCTAACCTTGGCACCTGTTGTCTTCAGACGGTCCACCAGGAATACCCATGGGGAGAGTGCAATCCTGACATCAAGTTGAGGAGCTTTACCACCTATAACACTTACAGTTGCTTGAAGGAGTGCAAAGCCCAGCACATACAGAGGCTGTGTGGGTGCTTGCCCTTTCTGCTTCCAGGTAAATAGAGAGGCCACAGTTTTACTCTCTACTTCTCTAATATCCCATATCTCTTTATGGACCTGCTAACGAAAGGCAACAGAATAAATATAAATGGCCCATCATTTCTATAGATTTTTTCTATATTTTATGTCACTTTTTTCATCCTCATAAGGACCCTGCTCTGGAGGACACAATTTTCCCCATTTTTTAGGAAGTAGAGAGGTGTGGCAACAGC
Source organism: Mesocricetus auratus (assembly GCF_017639785.1). Taxonomy (NCBI): domain Eukaryota; kingdom Metazoa; phylum Chordata; class Mammalia; order Rodentia; family Cricetidae; genus Mesocricetus; species Mesocricetus auratus. Next base: position 73,214,466 of record NW_024429193.1, on the reverse strand, counting down.
TAGATGAGAAAGTGTGAAATCAGAACCAAATTTTATCCTCTGCTCATTAATTGCTTGAGGGATCCCTGGTCCTGGAAATACATGAGACTGTGTGCAAAGAAGTCTTGAAGATGATGTCTCTCCTCCTCCTCCTCCTCCTCCTCTCTCTCTCTCTCTCTCTCTCTCTCTCTCTCTCTGTGGGTGTGTGTATTTGTGTCGATTTACCCTCTATCGTTCTACCTACTTCTATCTCTTTCATCTCTTTCTAACTCAATAAAGGTTCACAGAAATGTTATTATTTCAACAAACAGTAAGGAGAAATAAAAATGTGCACTAACTTCTTCTTTTTCTCTCTTTATGTTTCCATCCCTCCCTGCATCCCTCTTTCCCTCCCTCCCTCTCTCAATCTTCCAGGCACCCTCTCTCTCCCTCTCTCTTTCTTTTCATCCTCATCCCTCTCCTCTTCCTCTTCTTTGAAATTTCTTGAATTTGGGACACAGTCCTCCCCTATAGCCTCACAAGCATTCTGAAAACAGTCCACAGTTCTCAGAGCACAGTTTCCTTTAGATTTTGAAGATTATTGCATAAATATTGTGTTTAACATCAGAGACCACTTGCATTATACCAATAAACAAATACCTGGTTACAGTCAAACAATTTTTAAAATCAGTTCAGGGAATAAACGTAAGTCAAATGTAAATTGATTTTTTTCTTTGTCTCAAGATCTACAGCAGATTCATAACAAATGGTGGCACTTACATGGCCTCATACAATCCCTAAAGCAGTTCCCAACCTTCCTAATGCTGTGATCCTTAAATGTGGTTTCTCGTGTTGTGGTGACCTCCAACCATAAGAATATTTTCATAAACTGTAATTTTACAACTGTTATGAATTGTAATATTTTTAGAGATAGAGATTTGCCAATGGAGTTGCAACCCATAGGTTGAGAACTTAAGGCAGTTCACTAATGTGTATATATATATATATATATGTCAAAAAATAATATGTTAATATTCAGAGAGAGCAGGATACAAGGTAGAGTACTCCAAGGCCTATCTAACTGTATGGTCTACTACTTTTTGAGACTTAGTTCTTCATCTGGAAAATGGTAATTCCTACATCATAAAATTATGAACATGATTGAATGAGATAAAAATTTGGAAGCAATTGTAAAACTGAAATTTACAAACACTTAAAAACAAAGGTTTGACTTGAGGAGATAAGTGAAAAGCATAAAAAAATACTATTCATTTCAATAGTTCCTGTTTCTAGAATCTGACTTGTTTGCATGTTTACATGCCAAAGAATAAGTGTCCATATGAAGGATGTATGGAGAAGAAGATATAGAAAAGAAATGTTCTTTTTAATTGGATTGCTAATTTTATCGAGAATCTGGGGTCCATATGTAGCTCAGTGCTGGAGGTGACTGTCTCAGTGTTGGAGGTGTGCTTAGAATATTTGAAGTCCTGAATTCAATCAACTGCATCCGCAAAAATAAAGACTCCAATAAACTGAAATTACATTCTCCAGAATCAGTTCCCCAAATCGTCTCTCCAGATAGGTGCACACTCCAGATCTTCACTGTCTTTTCAGTGGAAGATTTTTTTTCTCAAGAAAACCCTTCATATGTTACATTTACTGTTTTTAAGGAAACGGTGTCGAGTGTGATCTACTAAAACACTACAACTGTGTGTCTCCTATCCTTGGTAAGTGGCATGATTTTTTTCTTTCACTTTTGAGGCTTATTTTAAAATTATTTGGTTACAAGAGAAGAAGTAACACTTTGGATATATCAGAGATGTAAAAGATAATAAGATATATAAAGAATCTTTAAAAATTCTTTAATACTCACTACATGAACACAGTAAAAGAAAATTTCCTCTAACTATAGGATATCTTTAAGTTAAAGGCACAAAAGAGCAGAGTAACAGCAAGACATCAGGTTTATTTCCAAATCTTTATGTTGTTTATTTTATCTGTTCTCTATATTATGTCCCTGTTCTCTATTTTACCAAAGTAACCTTGATTTTTTTATTTCATTACTGAAACGTTTTTAACGCTAGATCAAATATTCCAAATTAGAAAAAGACTCATGCAAAACTTAGTAGAATCTTGTTTAGTTTGAAAATTATTAATATTTTATGAACCATCCTTTCATTTAATTAAGCATGTGTCACAAGTAACATTTTTGTTTAAATTGAATTATAACCACACATGTCTTATGTATTTACAACCTAAACAGATTTATTTTACCTAAATTTTGCATAGATTCCAACTATTAATATTATTTTATATTCTGCTATAATTTGATCCATACACATACTTTCATATTTACATTTTTAAATCATTGGTTGCCCTCTTAAAATGCAGTATATTATATACCCTTTGTTTTGTTTTTGTGGGATACAGCAACCTATCAAAACAACCCAGGGGACAAAGGATTTATTTTAACTCACAGTTCTAGGTTACATAGAGCCCATGACTGTAAGGAGATCAAGGCAGTTGGAACTAGGAACTGCTGGTCATATTACTGCCATAGCTAAGAGCAGAGAAGAGTGGATTGAGAAATGCACACTTGTTCTTACTTTACTTTCTCCTGCAGTTCAAGATCCCTTGAATGGTTCCACCCGCAGTGGGTGAGTGTTCCCACCTCAGTTAAGGAAAACGATGAATAAAGTATCACAGGCATGCCCACAAGCCAACTTAATCTATAGAACCCGTAATTGGAATTCCCTTCCCAGATATTTCTAGATTTTGTCAAATTGACAAAACTCACCATGGTACACTTCTAAGAAGGTCTTTTTTTCTAACGCTCTGTATAAATACCTTTAAGATGGCAACAGTAGAATAAACATTTTCTTTAAATAGTTATAAAATATTTCAAGGTCTGAGTACGAAGTAGATTTATATTTCTCCTTAGTTTATGAATCAACTATGCAAATGCCGTAACGCCATATTGCAATCAAAAAGAGCAAGAGCCATACTGTCAAGCTTGTGTTTTCCTATCACTGATGAAAGCTAGAGGAAGAGCCTGGGAAAACCATGCACACGGTAGTTGGGATACAACCATGTGAGCGGTAGTTGGGATACTGCTGTGGGATAACAGGATCACAAAGCTGTACATGCACATGTGTGAGTCCAGTGTGTATGTGCGTGTGAGTGTGTCAGAGTATGTGAGTGTGAGCATGAGTGTGTCAGAGCACATGAATGCAAGTGTCTGTATGAGAATAGCATATGTGAACATATGAGGGTGTTGGGTTGTGTTATGTGAGTGTAGGAATGCATAGTAGAGTGTACATGAAGGTGAAATGGTGAGAGAGAGAACATGGTAAACAGAGAACCTTACTGGCTGTCTGAGAAGTTAAGGGGAGGAAGGAAACAAGGAAATTACGCCAACAGTATTTCATACCAGTTTAGGGCAAGTCTCAAGATCAGTGTAGTTTAAGTCCCTGACCTTCAGAAGCATACCTGCCGGTTCCTCTTAAAGTGGCATGCTATACACCACTCTCGATCCTGTTCTGTCCAAACAGTTGATCTTGTATGGAAATAGTCCAGGAATGGCCTGGAATTTCTCATCCATAATGAAGATCTGACTCCAGTGACTCAGTGGATCAAGGATTTTGTCTTGCTGGTGTATTAACAGTAAATTCATATGATTTATTAAGGTGATAGGCATATTAAACTACCTTTTAAATGCAGAAAGGATGAATTTTAAAATGTCCTGTTTCTCTGTTGCGAAATCTCGTGTGAGTGCACTTTTCTGGTTTCCATTTCAGACCACATTGAGATTAAGGGACTGTGCACCATGGGAACACACAACTCCAGCTGCCCTGTGTCATGTGAGGAAACAGAATACCCAGCTACTGTTTCTTATTCTACATTCCCAAGTCAAAAAGCATTAAAATTTCTTGCTAAAAAATTGAATCAAAGCCAAGACTATCTCAGGTAATCTGGTTAGTCTTATAAATTGTTCATGATTAACTTTAAATTTTCTTTACTGAACATTTAAAGTTTCAGGAAATGATATGGTGGTCAGTTGAGGGAGGCAGTTTGGATGTCATTGAGCTAATAGTGGCAATGATGGGAATTTAGAGTGACATATAGTCACTTCTGTTAGTCTTTCATTTTAGCTTACAAACTTGAACCATATTATCAGTGTGTATGCAAACTAAAAGCGCAATGGAGAACATGAAATTTCTGAATTCCCAAGACATTATAATTTCTTTCATTTTGATAACTATTTTATCACTTGTAAATATTTCAACTTCCACTGATGATCTGTTTAAATATTGTACATTTTCATGTTACCTAGCATTAGACTAATGGAAACTAACTAAACATACTAATGGTGTATTTTGAATTAAGTTTATTAGAGAGTATTGATTTCTTTCTAAACGGTAAGCAATAAAGAAAGTGGTTTATAGCTGTGCTCCTGAGATATGTTAGAGAATGCCTTGTTGTTTCAGGAAACATTGTCAATAGGGTCCATTCTTCATTAAAATCATTACTGCCATCTGAAAATCATGTATTAATTGATTTCAGTTTCAGTTTCCAGCCCAGACTGGTTAATATTTAGCCACTTGTTTGTTGGCTTCATCTTTATGTTGTTGCGATTTTAACAAATGTGTAAAAAGTATGTGTTGGCTGTTGGGGCTCAAAGGCTAAGATAGGCAAGAGAATTCCTCGATGGACAAAAATTATAAGCCATGCCTTATTGAACGTTTCCATTGTGGTGGAAATGGACGATAAATTCATGAGTGAAATAAAAGGGTGCATGATGCTGTAAAAGAAAAGATAGAGGGAAGTCATCCAGAGAAGCCAGAGTGAAAAGACTTGTCTTCAGACTTCTGGGATGTTGGTGAAAGACCTTGAGCAGAAGTGAACAAAACTACAGCCATGGATCTCAAAAGTCCATGCTGATGTTTCATCATGAGTGCCCTGTGAGTGTCAGGGGGGGTGCAGACAGAGCATCCTGATTCAGCAGGTTGAAGAATTATTTTTTATTGTATGAAGAACAGAGGATATTTGCTGAGGTGTGGTAACTTAAGTTGGAAGCATAATCCCCAGCCGGATATATATAACAAAACTCCTAGGGAGATTATGATGGCTTGGGTGACAGTGGGAAGAGTAGTGTCTGAAGCAATGGGACTCTGTATAGATGCTAGTGATTCCACAAACAGGATTTCCTACTAGACCACTTAGGGGTGCCAAACGGAAAATATCAAGAGCTTGACTTGGAATGTGTTATTAGACAAGCAAGTGGAATTATCAAAACTCAGCCAACTACATGATTGGAATTCAAATGAGAGGTCTTGGTAAAGAAAAGAGAGAGTCGGGGCCCTCGTCTGTTTCAAGAGTATAGGTTTAAGGTGATATTGACCACTCTGAACATGTGTGAAGGTTTAAATACTTTAAAAAAGTATTTGCCCAAGTATGTCAACAATAAATGGGAAATTTCATTTAGCAGCAGGGAAGCTTCTACTCTGGTTCGTGCTTAATTTCTCACTAAAACCTGTGAGCTCAGCTATTCTTATTTGTATAAGGTAACAACATACTTCTACAGGATCATCTAGACAACTTGGAAAAGTCATGAATTGATTTAAGATTATAATCCAAAGGTTTGTAAATATAATGGGCTACAATTAGATGATTCCATGTCTTTCTTCTGTTTCTTAATAATGAAACATATAAAAGTTACGGGGACTGTTTTCTCCCCCTCCCTCCCCCCACTCTTCCCTAAATATTACCTTCCGGATATGCTAAGGGGATTAATAAATAACACCTGCTAGATCTAATGCAATGTTAAATAGTTTTTTCATCTAAGACAGGGATTAAAAGTAGTAGTGACAACTAGAAACTATGTTCATTCTGTTTCATATCCAGGGAGAATCTTGTGAACATCGAAATAAACTATAGTGACTTAAACTATAAGATAACACAGCAGCAAAAGGCAGTGAGTGTACCTGAGTTACTCGGTAAGTGTATTGACTTCTTCCTCAGCTCTCATTTCCTGTCAGACTAATTTCCTACTCAGGGTTAGGGGTATCAGTGGAGGAACAAGAATTGATTGTCCTTGTCCCTCACAAGTGACTAAATGTTTGTAGTCGCTGAGAAACACCAGTGACTCCACCACACAGGATTTTGCCAAAACAGTCACTGATGCTTACCTCAGAATTTCACTCACAGTTAAGTTCCCTTCAGGCTGCCCCCTCTCCATGTGACTACTGTACAGTGTGTTAGGAGGTTCAAATCTTTGGTCTTCTACAAAGGGCTTCATGGCATCAAGCAGTCTTATTCATTTCCTATACAGCCACTGTCTGCTTCTGCTATTATAACATAGAGTCTTTAACAAACTACTGGTTTCCTAGATTCAGATCCACAATAGAGGAACCCACACAGGAGTCAGAGGAGATCATTAGATTCAGACACAAGTGTTATCAGATCAAACAGCTGAGAGTGAGATTGTGAGGAAGTACCCAAATTCTTTAAACATCCTACAAAAATAAAACCCACTTCCACAGAACATTTGACAGACATCAGTTTCCTAAAGATGAGTAGACTATTAATAAAATGTACTTTAGAAGGCAGTACTAAAGCAGCAATGTTCACAGGGGCTAAAACAAAGAGTGATTGCTAGGGTCTTGTAGTGGAGGGAATTAATTTTCTAAGGAGTTCTTCTGGGGAATGTAGAAAGGTTTTAGACATGATAATGACGAAGGCAAAAAAGATAAGAGTGCACATTGTGCCTTAGAACTGCACACTTTTATACTGTTCAAACATCAATGTTGTATATATCAATGCACATTAAAAGCATTTTTAAAATGCATTGTTTTAAATATATTTTTTGCTAAAAGGGTAATGATAAATGTTTAATACAAAATATAATTAGGACACTAGCAGTGCAATTTGCATGGAAATTGTCTTCTTGAAAAACAGCACAATCCTGCAAGGCCATATGGTACCAAGTTACAGTTCTGCTTTGCATTTCATTAGTACATAGTACACTGTAGTTAAAATTTTACCTATCTTTCAAATTTTCCTAAGTCTATTTTAAATTTTTGGGAGCATAATTTCATACTGTTTCCTTTTGGAGATGATTTGTCTGATTATTGTCAGGTATTACTAGTTTGTATTGATTTATACTGAATTTCAAAATGATATGATTAATGTCTATTCATATATCAGTCGTGATCAACTTATTGATTCAAATAATATATACTATAATAATGTTTATTTTATCTTGTGAAAAATGTAATTTTAATGGATTTTTATTACAGCAGATGTTGGCGGTCAGCTGGGCCTATTTTGTGGAGCAAGTCTGATTACAATTATAGAAATTATTGAATATGTCTTGACAAATTTCTACTGGATATTCATTTTCTTTTTGCTGAAAATACTTGAAATGGTTCAAAGGACTCCTCTACCTCAGGCAGTATAGAAGAATGCTAATATTCTGTTAGATGAAAAGTACTGTTTTTTTCTTTTCATAATATAATGGCTCTTTCCTTGTTATGAAGCTATATGTCACAGTTTGGAAAGTCTAATAAAAATCATTGAAGATTCCTACTTATTTATACACCCCTCTCTGGCTATATTGTTTAATATCTTCTATGTTGTCTAATTATTTCTCTCCTGTAGCCTGAGCACTTAAAATATTAATAATTACATGGTAGGTATCTTTTAACTTTTTATAATAATGAATGGAAAATAGGTGCACTTTTTTGGTAAATATGGTAACCACACCTATTGAACTGCACAAGATTGGCTATTTTAAATGTCAACCTGCCACCATCAAGCCTCACCTGGGAATATATAGTTTGTGTTGGCCCACGAGCATATCTATTGGGAATTGACTTGTTTGTTAATTGACTCAACTCAGTATAGACAATATCATTCCCTAGGCTGGCCCTGAACTGTTAAAAAGTGAAAGAAGCTACTGAAGGTAGCAAACAGGCAAGCAAGAAATCATGCATTTCTCCCCTCTCTGCTTTGGCTGTGGATGCAATATTTTTAAGTTCCTGCCTTAATTTCCACTCAGGAGTGGACTGTCATCTGGAATTGTAAGTCAAATAAACCCTTTCTTCATTAGCTGCTTGCTTTTTGAGAGGGTATTTTTATCATAGCATCAAAAACAAAGTTTGAACAATGGATAATCAAGACAATTGTTCATTTTGGAAATGATGTGCATAATTTCTGCTTTATAAACTTTCTCAGAATTTTTGTTTTTCATAAACCACAGCATTTTTGTTCATTCTTCTGCATAGTTTTGTTATAACTGACTTGGGGGAGGCAGAAATCTGTACCTTCTTGTACATATAGATTCATAAAATAAATGTAGCCAAAAAATGGAGCTGAGCCTGTGGTATTGAGAGACTACACAGCATTTCCTCATTTTCTTTCTAATAATGTCTATGTACTCACTTAATCTAGACAAAAATTCAACAGTTACACTGGTTATGCTTTAAGCAATCAACTACCTATAGGCTCTCGGATTGTTCATTCGATGGTGAATTCCTTAAAAGGCTTCTTTTACACATTGAGCAATAATCAAGGCAAAGAACTCTAACTCCAAGGCTGAGGGTGCAGTTACTTTGAGATTAGCATTAATGAGGACCTGATTTCAGTCTGCAGCATTAACCATATCAATCTAATTCCTAATTTTTTCTGAATCATATAGTTTGGTTACATCTTCTTCCCAACCACATGGCATTCCAACTCTTTTTTGCTCAGTTTATTAAGAGAGAAATAGACTAATAACTAACACATACTGACATGAAAGACACTGTTCAGAATGAACATTGATCAGCAACTGTGTACCCTGGGACCCAGCCTCCAGGCAGCTCCCGGAATTTAAATGTCTGAGTGCTATCTGTTTGGGAATTGGTGGTGAGAAAACAAAATATTTGTACTTTGAAAATAAAATTTCTAAGTGTTGTCTTGAGAAAAGTGGAATAATCTCTCAGAGCATTGTGAAATCTGCGGTAGGAACAACCCTAGTGAATGATTACAGCAACGAGCCACCCCCACATGACACAGGCTTGACAGAAACAGAAGGGGATGCTATAACAAAATCAAGCACCTTGTGTAATCTCTTAACAAGAAGGGATGGGTCATATGACCTCCTCAATCTGTGGATGTCCTGCTTAGCAGAAGTCATATGTACATATAAATAGTGGGCAAAATAACTGATTTGACACATGGAAGAACCTGTATTACAGCAAAATGTGATGAGTAATAAAGAACACAGTGGGGGATGCTAAAAGATGAAACACTGGAAATGTTTGAAAAGGAACAAGAGAGAGAAGAGAGTAATGTGATAAGGTCACTATGGCAGAGACAGTGATTTTTTCTTTTTTCAGGATGCAAAGAGACTCCTTCCTTAGATCCAGCACAGTTACAGTGCAGAGCATTTCTTGCCTTTCCCCATGGGATGAGTTTTGTAACAACACAAAAGTGAAGTGGGGAGGAAGGAGTTAAAAACAAAAGCAGAATATGCTCTTCTCACAAGTTGCCAAGAAAAAGATGATTGACTTGATGATCAAAATCTCTGTTCTAAAATGTGTAATAGTTATTGTTAAAATCCACAAATCAATTCACTTAGACTTAGAGAGAAGCAAAGTTAATTTCTGAAAATCAAGAGCAGCAGTTGGAAGATGCAGAGTTGGTATAGCTGGATATCGGAATTAATATCAAAGTGAAGTCTGCAGATCACAAAGCAAGAGATGACCGTGAGAGCAGCAGTTACACCCAAGCCTGTTGGGATACACAAGCTGTGTGGACCCAGGATTTTAATGCCTCAGTTTTAAAGTCCCCATCATTTCTCATTTCTTTTCATACTCCACCATCATCTTCCTAACCTGTGACTTCATCCCTAGAAGGACAACCATCTCTTAGGACTCTACTCAACAAATGGTATTATGGGGTACAGTGCTAGAATGCAATTTTTAATAGTTCTACTATCATGCAATTTCTCTACTTTTACATAATTCATTATATCTCATTGTCTTATGAGCTAGCATTGTATATTAAGTACCACTTTTGAACCGGGTGGTGGTGGCCCACACCTTTAATACTAGCAGGCAGATCTCTGTGAGTTCGAGACCAGCGTGATCTACAAGAGCTGGTTCCAGGACAGTCTCCAAAGCCACAGAGAAACCCTGTCTTGAAAAAAAAACAAAACAATAAGTACCACATTCAGCTACTTCTTAAACATATTTATGCAGACTAGTTTGTCAAGGCAGAATACACTCCAATATCTCACCAATTTCTTTGCTTTTCAAAATAATTTTCTTTTCATAAAAATGCTTAAGGTATGTGTTCTCTGAAAAATTCTCCCTACTTTCTTTAATCACAATTTAAATATTTCCCATTTAAATGTAAGACATTTGAGCAATAGTAAGTATTTACTTACAACATTACAATGATCAGTAAATTCACCTAGACAGTTAAATACATTTCTTGCAAAAATTAGCAATTAACATAGAAAAGTATTTGCATACAGTTCCCAATTTACCTTTTGAGTACTTAATGTTTCAAAAACTAGAAACTTCAAGTAAAATTGAAATGAAATGAATACCCATATATTCATCACTCCTTCCATGAAATGCTAACTTCTGCACATGGCATGGCCATTGCACTTATGAACTCACTGAAACTATGATTACTTACACAAAATCTATACAAGGTCATGTCAACAAGATCAGTCAACATCCCAGCAGAAAGCACTAACGGGACTCAGTGAGTACAACAAAATAAATATGAAGAAGTTCATGAAAGCTGGAGGGTACATGTTTGGGGTAATATGGAAGAGAGAAGGGGAAATAAGTAGTCATAGATATGATTATGATACACTGTGCACACATAAAATTGTCATTAGATAAATGAAACATACTTTAAAAACATTAAAACTAAACCAGAAAAATGAATTGCAGCATTCACATCTCTCTGATTCCTGACTCAGGTGCAACTAGCCCCTGTTTTAAATTCCCGCTGCCATAATTTCACAATACAATGGTGGACTGTACTTTGAAATGTGAGCTAAAATGAAAATCTTAGCCAAAAAAGGTAGAAAAGATAAGAGAAGGAGGAAACAGGAGAGGAAAGGATAGGAGGAAGGAGGAAGAAGAGAAAGAGCAGGAGAAGGTGGGGACTGAGCCACAATTCTCAAGATATATCAGGATGGCAGGGGGATTATGAGATAAAAAAGCATAATAGTTTGGGGGATTCTGATGAAGACTGGCCCTACAGATAGCAAAAGATCACCAGATTATAAACTGCAACCTTTCCCAGCATTCAGAGTGGAAGAGAGTCAAACATCTTCTTCCTATGAAGAGATAAACCTGTGTATTTAACTTTCCTGGTTTCATAGTACATATCTGTGTACATGAGGACATCACAACCTCTCCATTCATGCCCAATAAGTTGAATTATTGATTACAATGCTGAACAATGTATAGAGAAACACAAGTTTCAAAAAGGAGTGGTCTAACTTAAAATGTTGATACTGTTTTTTGAACAAAAACACTAAAAGGGCAATAAATGTCAAGATATGCAATGATCTGAAACTAAGGAGTTTTTAATTTCAAATACTGATGAATCAGAGAAGAAATATTAGTAAGTTCACAAAGAAGGGTGATGGGGGAAGTTCTTCTGTATATATGTGTGAGAACAAGATACCTTGGCCAGAGGCCTACTTCCCCATCAGCCTGGGAGCAGGCAACTGTAACCGGTAGAAAACATGTTTACCAAAAAACAATCCAGTGTCCCTAAAAACATGTTTACTGGAACAATAAGTTCCTGATGTTTTCAGAAGGGCTCACCCATAGGAATACCCTGACCTTGACCTTTTCAATGACTAACCACCTCTTCCTGATGCCCCCATTGCTGCCTCTGGTGTCGGGGAATATAACCAGCCAGGGTAAGAATAAAGAGGGGGCCTTTTGGGTTGGGGGGAGGGCACAGGAGGAGGGGAGGGAAAGGGAGAGGAACCTGGAACTGACTTGTGAAGCAACCTTGTTTCTTATCTAAATTTAAACTGAAAAATAAATTTAAAAAAATTTTGAATTAAAAAAAAAAGAATAAAGCTCGGTGGCTGTCAGAACATTTGGTGAGCTGCATGGAGTAGAGAAAAACTGGACCTGAGACCGTGGGAGCCTGCCCAAGCCAGTTTGAGTGAGATCTCCTAAATCAGTGATCCTGTATGATCAGTGATGTCATCAAATCTACAGCCGGAGAAAGAAAGGAAACAGTCGGTTCGAGATTTCCAGTTTCTGAACAGGCCTGCTGCATCAACCTCCCAGACCTGTGAGTTTTCATCCCAAAGCCAACAGAGAACTGGAAGATTAGCAGTTTGCCCTTGACACACCTTGAAACAACAGAATTCATTTTGCCAGTTTTTCCCTTTGGGGAAAAAAGGACCCATTTAAAACAATTGGACACTGGTATGGACCGTGATGAGTGGCAAATACCTTTTCAGTATTTGAACAGGACCAGCCACTTGAAATATCAGCCTTGGTGGTTCCTGTTTCTGGAATCAAGCCTATGCCAGTGTATTTTTCTAGAGAAATGCAACTTGTCCTAATGTGGCAAAAAAGAGACTTTGACATCACAGCCGCTGTTGTCGCAGCCATCGCCATATCAACCACTGTGGCTGCCGTGGCCAGAATTGCCATTGCCCAATCTTCCGCCAAAGCAGAGTCTGTTCAGCCTTGCTGGTAGAGTTAGTGAAGTGCTGTCCGCCCAGAATGTGCTAAATTCACATATTCAGCTGGGGCTGCTGACGTAAAATCAACAAACTGCATCACTACATGAACAAATTGGTGCTCTGTGGATAGTGCAACAAGCCTCTTGTTCATATTTTTATCATGCTACATGTGTAACATCAATGAGTGTACCTAATGTATCTGTGCAAGTGCACTTTCTAAATGCTTTCCTGAGTGGATCTTGGAATGATATCTTTGTAAACTTTATCACTGTTTTGGCTATCAAATTGTAACTGTAAATCATATGTGAATTACCCTTGTAATAGAGGAAGGCTGGTAAAGTGCTATGTGCTATGGCCCAGATCAGGGGATGGGTATGGCGATGGGGAGGTGTTATGCCATTGGTGGTCCTGGGAGTGGTGGCAGTGGCAGTAAGTATTTTAGCTTCATGCCGAGTTCAAACATGCCTTGTTCCATAGGCAACAGATCCATAACCAAGGCTCAGCTTAGCCCAGGCAATCCTAGTAGCCATGAAGTCTGATTACAGATGATTCAAGGATGAGGTTCTCTGATGACGGACAACCTGTGGAGAAGAGACCTTCCATCTAAGACAGGGGTAGCAGGGGTAGCCAGGTCCCCCAAAGAAGGGTAAGGGAGGGTGACCCTATTTGACCTAAGACAGAAGTGCCTCATTAGAAAATAAAAAGGGGAATTGTGGGAACAAGAGACCTTGGCCAGAGGCCTAATTCCCGTCAGCTGGGGAGCAGGCAGCTGTAACTGGTAGAAAGCATGTTTACAAAAAAAAAAAAATCCAGTGTCCCTAAAAACATGTTTACTGGAACAATAAGTTCCTGATGTTTTCAGAAGGGCTCACCCATGGGAACACTCTGACCTTGACCTTTCCAATGACTAACTGCCTCTTCCTGATCCCCCACTGATGCCTCTGGTGTTGGGGCATATAACCAGCCGGGGTAAGAATTAAGAGGGTGCCTTCTGGATGCCTTCTTGAAGCCTTCTTTCACCACTGACTGGTCTCTGTGTCATCAATCCCGACACCCTCTGCACATTCTAGGTCTCAGGCTGTCTGATTGGTTGATAAATAAACCACCATTGGCCAATAGAGAAGCAAGATAGGTGGGACTAGGAGTCAAGGAGGATTCTGGGAAATGTAGTCAAGAGTGGAGAGTCGCCCTGTGATCTATCCTGGGAGGACAGGACACAAGTCTGGTGTTCTTGGTAAGATAAGACCTTATAAAAATATAAATTACTAATTATGAGTTAATAATTAAGTCAGAGATAGCCATTAAGGAACCATAGCATATGGTCAACACATTCATAATTAATATAGTGTCTTGTGTGTTATTTGGGGGCAGAGACAGTGGCGGGACCCAGGCAGCTGGCGGGAAAGAATACACATTACATATGGTTCTGGGAAAGTGAGTACTAAGAACTTACACTTACAACTTAACAAAACTTAAAAGGGATTTTAGAAACAAAAGAAGAGAGACAAGCACAGCTTCTTGGTAGCAGCATTTTCTCATGTGGGCTCTGTTTTGCTAGAGACAAGCAGAGACTTACATGGCCAGTGCTGGTGGTAAACTTATGCTATCCATCTTGGAAAGACAGCAGTTAAGCGGCTTTGATTTTAGCAATGTTGTTTAGCGGATAACAGACACATGGCCAGAAAAAGATAAAGATTTACAGTTAAGTGAGATTCAGATAAAGTAAACCCTCTTTTAGTTTATAGTGTGTTAAAAATATACATAGGCTTGGGAGAGAAAAAGAAACAGGATAATGGTTGGGTATGGTGGCATAAGCCTTTAATCCCACCACTCCAGAAGCAGAGGAAGGAGAATTTCCACAGAGAAACCCTGCCTCGGAGCAAAAAGTTAAAGTAAAAAAAAAATAGACTAATAATAATGAATAGAGTAATAAAAATCCATGTAAAGATGGAAATTATACAGAAAGTCTGGATACTGTAGGCTATTGTGGTGACTTTCAGTTGTTCAACGGCTAAAGAAGTAGCAACAACTGCTAAAGTACACTTGGTTATAAATGCTGCTGAATTAATCTAACTTATATATGTTGGAAATGCTTTGGCTTCTAAATTTACTTGGGAAAAGAGTTTTCACTCGTGTTTCCAAAGAAAATGAAAGGCTGTCGATTCCTTCCAGACTTCTGTGGTTTGATGAAGCAAGACCCCCTGAAACGGTATCCCAGATGATCCAACATGTAAAAACAGTTGAGATGATGCAGCCTTACAGACTACAAAAAACAAGGACTTAGCCAGGTTTCTGTGTTTTTCCATGATATGGATAGCACCCTCAACCAGCAGGAAGCAGTTTGTAATGAACAACGCCTAAATTCCCAAATATTGTTTATAAATGTTTGTTTTCATTTATACAATGTTGGTTATAAACAGTTAATGATCACAACCAACTTCTTTTTAAAGGTAAAAGGGAGATTATGCTATAGAAATGAATGCTTTGTATTGGAATGGATTTTCATTTATTAATTAATTTTGTGATGTATTTATTTCTCCTCTTGTTTAGATATTGTGTTTACACAGCTTTTTAAAAATGTAATATATAATAAAGTACAGATTATAGATAGTTACCCTATAATAGTCGAAACTTACAGTTAGGTTAGTTGGGTTTTCTAAATATACAGAGATATATGTGACATGGATAAACAATCTTCAAACCTGTCAAAGACTACAGAATATATGGCATTTAAATGGTTTAGGGTTTTTCATTATAGTGAGACACTACTGCTCCTGGCACACCAATTATGTCTGAGAGGAAGATGGCATCAAAGAAACTCATTATGGAGTTTGCTTTCAACATAACAAGATTAGCCATTTAGGCAAGAAACTGCTCTTGCCTGGACTGTTTGACTGTTGCTGTATAAACTGATAAACTGGACATAAACAGGAAAGTGACTGCTAAACGTACAAAACAAGACAGACAGTCCTGAAGGGTTCGTAAGTCAGGGAAGAGTCTGCTAGACATTCTGCAGGACACAAAAAAAATGACTGACAAACTACCAATGCAGAGGGACAGTTTAAAATTTCCTGCTTTGCTGAGAAGTCTGTCAGACACACGGTGGTTTATGGGCTGAAGATGGATGCCCCAATGTCACAGAGGAACTTTGGGTGACTATCCGGGTAGTGAGATGGCTCAGTCGGTTTTAGTGATTATATATTATCCTTCTGTGGTCTTTGATGGAGTTGAAGACAGATAGTTATAATTATAGTTTTCCTTAGTTATGATAAAAGATAAGTTACATATTAGATTTTAGACTCACAAAGACAGGATAGATGATATTTTCTTTAAATCTTGCAAAATGTTAATGGACTAAATAGTGTATTTATAGTTCTTGCTTAATAACTGCCTTGTTATATATTTTACTATGTTAAAGTTAAAACCTTTCTTTTATTTAGACAGAAAAGAGGAGATAATGGGGGAAGTCCATCTGTGTATATGTTGTCCTATTGGTTGATAAATAAAGCACTGTTGGCCCATAGGGAAACAAGATAGGTGGGACTAGGAGTGGGGAGGATTTTGGGAAATGTAGTCAAATGAGTCGCCATGTGGTCACCAGAGAAGAGGACACGTTAGGATGGCGTCCTCAGAAAGATAAGTCCTTATAAAAATATATATTAGTAATTATGGGTTAATAATTAAGTCAGAACTAGCCAATGAGAAGCCCTGGACAGCATTGTAACTAATAGAGTCTCTGATTATTATTTGGGGTTGACAAAGTTCTGGGACCAGGCTGGCTGTAAGAAGCATGTTACACTCCTCTGTTCACACTTTGGGAATATTCCTGTTAAGTACATAACCTTCAGTTGACAGTAGGACCATCCTTAACAAGAATAATAATAAAAAGACAATATATCATGGAGGTATGGACTTACTGATGATCTAGACCTTTACAAAAAGCCTTGACTTTGTCATTCTATAATTGATGCCACTTAGTGTCTCATAACTACAGTTCATTAAAAATTGCAAAAGAATTGTCAATGAGGAAGGTAAGATCTCCTTTGACATATCAAAACATTAAGTTTCTAGTGTTAGCAACTTATAAAATGGACCAGTTTATTTTTTTGTATTTTTTAAAAATCCCTTCTCTAGAATGCTTTATTTTCTCTTCCTATTCTTGCTACTATATATTATGTTATAGAATATAGAATGTTAAAATGCAAAAAAAATTCAGTTCAGAGCTATGGACACATCTGTGACAGATTGTCTTGATTGATGATTGATGTGCAAGTACACAGCCCACAATGGGCAGCACCATCCCTAGACAGGTAGGCCTAAGAAAGCTTGTTTTCTAGACACAGCAAGATATAGTTGATTTCTGGGGAAGTTCTGGGGGTTGAATATGGTCAACATATATCATATGGCATTTTCGACAATCTAATAAAAATATTTAAAAAGAAAAACAGGTTAAAGAAGCCAGAGGGAGTAAGGCAGCAGCCAGTATCCCTTTATGGTTTCTGCTATAGACTCTTGCTTTGAATTCCTGCCTTGATTTCCTTTAACGATAGATTGTTACCTGGAACTGCAAGCTAGTATAATCCCTACCTCCTCCCAATTGCTTTTTGTCATAGTGTTTATTGTAGCAACAGGAAAGCAAACTAGAATAGTTCACATGTCTTTGCCACAATGGACTGATATCAGAAGTGAGAAGTGATTGAGTCCAAAAAAGCTTTAACTTAATTAGTGGATTAATACATTGTCGTATCAGAATTTGGTGTCATTAGTGGTAGGTGATAGAAAATTCTAGAGATAGGGTCTAGTTGGAGTAAGAAGGTAATTAGACCATGTTTTAGCTCTATGTCTTATCTCAAGCTCCTTTGTTTCCTCTATTCTTCTCGGTCACCACAAGATGAGCAATTGTCCTTCATGATGTCTTTCTTGCTGATAGTTGCTTCTGATGAAATCTTTGTGAGCATCTGTTGTTTTATAAGTGACACAGTGGACACACTGATAGCAAAAAGAAAATAAAGACAATCAAATATTTCGTTTCAGGTTTTGTAGAAGAGTTGGGCAACAGCCCATGTGTATTCTTACCTCATACAGAGTGATAATTTTATGTGACTTTTGAGCCCTGGAATGTGACTGACTTTAGATGTGTTAGGGTTATGAGATCTATGATTTCAAACTTAGAAAGAAACCAAGCGACTAAAAGTGTTAAAAAATTTTTCCAGTGGGAATTTATAGAAGCAGTCCTATTATTTATGTGAACTTCCTCCTGCCTTGTTCCCAATTTTATTTAATGAAATATGTTTAAAGAACTGTAAATATTTTACTATTGTATAAGCAGGGTTCTCATTTAATCATGGATGGTTTTCTTTTCCTTACCATGGTTAAAAAACAATGCAGAAAACAAAACAGTATCTCACTATTTTCTCTAGAATTTCAAAATCATTTCTAGATTCAAAATTAATGTTGAGATCATGAGACTAGACAGAAGTTTCTTTATGATATGAATTACTATGAATAATACTTTAGGTAAATAAATACTAATGTCATGCTATAAGAACATATTTTCAGTACCTGTTGGTTATTTACACAGGCCATTGTTGTCTCAGTTAGGGTTACTACTGCTGTGATGAAACATCATGACCACAGAAACTTGGGGAGGAGAGGGTTTATTTAGCTTACGTTTCCACATCACAGTCCATCATCCAAAGAAGTCAGGACAAGAACCTGGAGGCCGGAGCAGATGTAGAGGCCATGGAGGGGTGGTACTTACTGACTTGTTCCTTGTGGCATGCTCCACCTGCTTTCATATGGAACCCAGGATCACCCGTCCAAGGGTGGCACCACCCACAATAGGCTCCGCATCCCCTATCAATCACTAATTAAGAAAACACCCCACAGGCTTGCAACAGCCAGATATTATGGGGACATATTCTCAACTGAGGCTATGTCCTCTCTTATGACTCTAATTTGGGTCAAGTTGACATAAAAGTAGTCAGTACAACTAACCCCTTGTCAGCTTGACACACAAACACAAATACTTTCCAATTAGAAAGTTTCCTTTCTCATTTACCCCCAAAATCACATGTTACTATTGATATAATAATGCAAAAACATAAATGGATTTAAAAATCCTACAGTCATAGCAGCATTATTTGTAATAGCCAGAACCTGGAAACCACCTAGATGCCCCTCAAAGGAAGAGTGGATAGAGAAAATGTGATACATTTACACAATGGAGTACAACTCAGCGGGAAAAACAATGGAATCTTGAAATTTGCAGGCAAATGGACAACACTAAAAGAAATCATCCTGAGAGAGGTAACCCAGTCACAAAAAGACAAGCATGGTATGTACTCACTCATATATAAATTTTAGACATGGATCATGGAAGTGACAGCCTATAATCCCACTGCCAGAGAGTGGAAAACAGAACCTTCAACCAATGACTGATGGGAGCAGAGGTAAACACACATAGCTAACACTGAGCTGAACTCCTGGAACCCAGTGACAGAGAAGGAGGATTGATGAGCATAGGGGTCAAGACTGGGCTTGTTTAACCCACAGAAACAGCTGACCTGAACAAGGGGGATCTCTTGAACCTCAGACTGATTGATGGCTGGGAATTCAGTATGGGACTGATCCAGACCCCCTGAATGTGGGTGTCAGTGAGGAGGCCTAGGCAATCTATGGGACCTTGGGTAGTAGATCAGTATTTATCCATGGCATACAAATGAACTTTGGGTGCCCATCCCACAATGAGAGATGCTCTCTCAGCCTGGACTCTTGGGGGAGGGCTTAGGCCCTGCCCTGGATGAAACAACAGACTATTGACACCCCCCCCATGGAGGGCCTCACCCTCCCTGAGGAAAAGAGTGGGGGTTGGGGGAGAGGGAGAGGGAGCTGGGATTGACATGTGAAGCAACCTTGTTTCTAATTTAAATTTAAAAATTAAAAAAAGACTTTAAAAAATCCTACAGTCCTTACAAATTCAAATACATTAAAACCTCATTCTCTTTAAAATATCCAATCTCTTTAAAAAATCCAAAATATCTTTTAAAAATTCAAAGTACTTTCAGTAGTGGCCTCCCATAAAAATTAAAATTAAATTAAATACCTCATCATTTCAAAAGGAAAGACACAGTAACAATCTGAGAAAAAAAGCAGACTCCAGATTCTCTGAGATCCACACAAGATTTCTGGGATCCTCCAGTAGGGCCTAGGTCACTTCTCCGGCTCCGCTCTCTGCAGCACACACATCTTGTAAGCTAAGGCAGGTTCCACCCCAAGGCTGCTGCTGTTCTGGGTAGTCATCTCATGGTACTGGAATCTCCATAATGCTTGGGTCTTCTGCTGCAACTGGGCTACACCTTCACCAACAGCTGTCCATAGCTTTTCTTCATGGTGCCAAGCCTCAAGTTCTCCATATGACCTCTGTAGTACTGGGCATTCAACTGCTATCTGGGGGCACCTTCAACATTGACCTCTCCTGGCCTCTCACAGTGCCAAGCTTCTGCTGCTCTCCATGACCCCTTCACCAGTACCATCTGGGTGACTCTTACATTACCAAATTTATCTGTCAATACAAGGTACAACCTGGAGTGCCTCTGGAACACAGCTTCTGGAGCTAACAATTTCAAAGGTGTTATATGTTGGAATGATAATGTTTTGATTGTGCTGGGTTTAATAAAACTTATATTATTCAACTGTTTATCCTGTTTTAGTTTTGTGAATAACTACCAGCAACTTTTGCATTTTAAATTTACATGCCCTAGGCAACTGGCTTTGTGTCACACATTCTGTTTCCAGTATACATTATTTGTAAGGAATATACTTGAAGTTTTCTGACTAAACAGAAATATTGTTATTTGGATAAGAAGTTGTTATAGAATATATCAAGACATATGCCAATTTGTTATTTAAATTTTGTTCTATACTTAATCTAATAAGACAAATGAATATATTATTTCTTAAAATATTATTGTATAATCAAACTCTGCAAAAGGTTTTACAGCTCTCAAGGCTACTACCTCTTTAGTAGATTGTAAACTGATAATAGTGATGATGATGGTTATGATGCTGCTGCTGCTGCTGCTGCTGCTGCTGAACTGGAGAGACGGCTACATGGTTATGAACAAACATTTCTCTTGCAGATGACCTAGGTTTGCTCTGTCTGTCTGTCTGTCTGTCTGTCTGTAACTCTAGGTCCAGGAAATCAGACAACCTTTACTGACCTCCACGGGCTCCCGCAAGCATTTGGTGCACATGCATCCATCTAGACACACACTCAGAACACATATAAAATGAAATAAAAAAGACATGAAATTTTGAAGGAAACGGTAAACATGTTGAGGTGATGTAGGAGCGAGAGGGAGAAAATGGTGGCAATCTGACCAAGACGCATTGTACACATGTATGAAAATGTGAAATCAAAAAGAGGCCAGCTAAGAAGCATCTTGTCAGGTTCTAGACTCAAATTTTATAAATTTGCTCGATTCACATTTTCTTCTGATCTTGTGTCAGAATTTAGGACACAGACTCATCATAGCCACCTGTGTATGCCCCGGCATTGGTCAGGGAACAGAGGACTCAGTAGCAGACTTGGCACATGCTGAAGGGAAAATGAAAGAACTCTCAATTCTGTGATTTGTAATCACACACGGCATGTTACATCATCACGAAGCGCCAGCTCAAGTACTGAGGTCATGCGGTTTAGGAGCTGTGTTAACTTTATGGAGATGGGTGATTCCAATGAAATGTGTTTATGTGGGGTAGAAAGCTACAGAGGGGAACTAATGAGTTTTGAGGGATAAGTTTTTATAAATTAACATTTTACTTTCATAAGACTTTTCCCTTCAATGATCTGAAACTACCAGGTGGACAATTGTGATCCTTCCTGCCTGAATGGGTAAGGAGGGCCTGAAAGATGGTTCAGTGGGTAATTGCTTACGTTACAAGAGACCCAACAGACGTTTAAATCCTCAGAACCCACACAGAAGTCAGATGTGGTAGTGAACAGCTGTAATCTCAGTGTTTCCAAAGAGAGGTGGAAGGAAGAATCCCAGTATTTGCAAGCTCACCAAGGAGACACAAAGTTTGCCTTGCATTTCTTTATTCTTTATTAAAGTTAAATTTCATATCTCTCCGGTAGACGAAGTTACTGTAGTCAGATTTTTAGGTCTTATTCCTACAACGTCCAGAACAAGTTTACAGCCTGAGTCTACAAGCCTTTTACCAAACAACTGTGGTAGTTGTTAAATATGACTTAACTGTTGATTGGCTCATTTTTACATACTAGAAACCTGGGTCCAAATAAACTGAGCTGTGAAAGACATGGGGAGAGGGTCTTGCTATAACTGGGTTCGGGATCTTTCTTCTCTATATAGGTTTTGTTCTATTTTGGTCACATTTGCTGTATTTCTTCTGTTTAATAGGACATAAATTCAAATTCAATGTAAATTAAGGCTTTAAAAATTACTCTTTAAGGTCTCACCCTCCCCGGGAAGCAGAAAGGGGATGGAGTAGGGGGTTGGTGGAGGGTAAGGGAGGAGGGGAGGGATAGAGAACTAGGATTGACATTTAAAACAAGTTTGTTTCTAATTTAAATTTAAAAAATGAAAAAAGTGCTCTTTAAATAAGGAGAATTTCTCGTTTCTATGTGACAGCTTTCGGTAGGAGGTAAATGAAGTCTGCTTATAACAGCATTGTGTTACAGTTTTCATCACAGATTGCTTGTTCCAAAACAGTTATTTAACTCCCTACAAAATAAGCAGGGAATACTTGCTCAGCATTTCTGGAAAAGATATCTAAAAAGAGATTTGACATCTCATGATGAGTAAAAGTGACTGTTTTGTGGTAATTCCTTCGAATTTGTGGGAGAATAGGAAAGAATTCAAGGTTACACAAAGGAAGTGTTCGTTAGTTCCTAGCCACCAAGGGTGCACTGTCCTTTGAGAGCAGTTGTGTCCTTCCCTTGCTCTCCATGGTCTTGGTACGCAATAGCATTCTTCGCTGCCCTCTAGAGGTTCATCAGCCATTATTGCAGACATCATACAAAGAAATCCACTTGGGTAAGTAAAGCTGGTCAAAAACTCTTCTCCCCTTTCAAGGACAAAGAAAACTGCACATCATTTGTTGAGTCAATTGCATAATCAAATAAAATGAAATGTTAGGAGATATGATACACATGTATAGTTTTATGTATTCATGAACGTATCTTTTAGATCCAAACTGGCAAACTGTTATCTTTTATATTTGAGTTTAACTTGTAGAGAATTTTCATTGTGTGTTTGGGTATTCAAGCACATTCCAGGTTTTGCTTGTTGACATTATTGTTTTCTCCTGACAAGTGCTGTCTGTGATTTCGCATTCACAGTGTACTGCCAATGATTTGTGAATTTGCATGCCTTTGGTAATGTTTCTACTCTCATCAAAATGTTGAGCTCACGTTCTAGCTCTATGATTTCTTCATGTCTTAATATAGCAACAAAAAATTTCGGTAATGATTATTATTGTCTCACTTTTAACAGTGGGAGAACCAGGAGACACATTAGGTGAAAGTATTGTGGTCACAGGCTGCTGCAGATGGTGTGAAACTGAAGCTGCATAGACCCAATGTTATTTTTACACTTACTCATCATGGCACCTTGAGAGAATAGTCATCACTCTCTTAAACGCAACCACAGGCACT
The DNA here is from genome assembly GCF_017639785.1 of Mesocricetus auratus. Classification (NCBI taxonomy): domain Eukaryota; kingdom Metazoa; phylum Chordata; class Mammalia; order Rodentia; family Cricetidae; genus Mesocricetus; species Mesocricetus auratus. The sequence goes on along the minus strand of NW_024429193.1, from coordinate 73,191,106 downwards.
CTACAACCGTGTCTAATATTCTCATCATCTCTCCCAGAAAATCATTCTCCCGTATGCATCCTCTGCCCTATTTAGTGGTTTTGTCATATGTCAACTAACTGGTCAGGTAGCTCTTGCTTACCTTTCTCCTCTTCCCCTTTAGCCCATATCTTACTACAATCTTTGAGTTATGAAACTTGAGTTCTTTATTTGCCTTCTGCCCTTCCATCATTTTAGTGCAGGCTCATGCCAAGGGATAACCACTCCCTAAAACCACACATTCCAGTTCTCTGATGTTAGCTCAGCTCACACCAATGACAGCAGGACTTCCTTCAAGGACCGGTTTAATAATAGCTTAAAACAGCTTTTCTGTATGGCTTTCTTTTTCCTACTCTTCCTAAAAAAAATCTAGCTTCTACCTCTTCCACAGAGTGCTCCTTCTCTCTGTTCCTTCATTCAACAAATGTATATCAACTGCATGTATGTGGTGGATTCGGGGGACATGTAGGAAAAGAGGAAGCACATTGACTGTAAGATTTACAGAGAGAGATAACACAAACAGAAAACGTGCTGTGTTAAGTACTGTGGGACCATGGAGCAGACGAGTCCTCTTCTGCAAGGAAAGCCTCTTGAGTTGGTGACAGGAGGAAAATGTGCTGTGTTAAGTACTGTGGGACCATGGAGCAGACCAGTCCTCTTCTGCAAGGAAAGCCTCTTGAGTCAGTGATAGGAGGAGTCTGACATCAGGGTACAGAAAAAAGACCTTCCTGACAGAGCAGGTAACCCTTGCATCCACCTTGTGGATGACACTGGCTAAAGAGACACTCAGTTCTTTACTAAAGGATAAACACAAAGACTAAAAATAAAGTTTAAATAGGATAGAAATTTGAGAGAGTGGAATGGAGAGGGAAAAGTGAGAACCGGGTCATTTAAAGGAAGATCTAGTCACTCTTCAGGTTGGGTCATTTCAGAACATTCAAGATGTAAAGTTTTGTGTGTAAAAATTTTAAAAGCAGAGCTGTTTTGCTTGTAGCACACCTTGTGCCAGAGTGCTATTAATATAACAGACTGCCTAGGACACCAAGGGGGAACTTTTGTTGTGGTTATGATTATAATCATGGGTGTCTCAATCCGTGATCCTTACTGTTTTTGCACCTGTTATGAGGGATGTCACTCACCTTGTGGCAAAAAAGAAGCTGACGGGAATGAACTTAGGTGCTGAATCTCTTAATCTTTTTCAAGGGTGCTACCTCCACAGCTAACTTCCTTCTATTGGAGCTTTTTTCTTCAGCATCACCAAGATGAAGACTGAGTCATCAGCATTGGAGTCAGATCCAAATTATAGCATGCCCCTAGCACCTAAGCCAGTGTAAACCAAAGGGAACCCTTAATAAATGGTTGTGCATTAGGAAGATTTAATGTAATTGTCATTTTCTCCAACCTTCTTCTCTCAAGTTACTCATTTAGTATCATTTCTTTATATTAAGCACCTTTCACAGTTATGAATATTAAATCTGTTGATTATCTATGTATACCTCTCCCACCTTAAGAAGAATGTGAGATATTTCAATGGAGGCAATTTCATGCTTGTCTATTTCTCTTGTTTCGTCTTTCTTTCTGTTTCTTTGTTGGTACTGAAGAATATTCTTTAGTGTTACATGTCTGTCATCCAAACAATGACTTAGGAAGACTGCCTAAGTTCAAGGACAGCCTGACTAAAAAGTGAGACTCTGTCTCAAGCCAACAGAGTATTAATAAAAGTAACTATTAAAATTTATATCAAGATGGGTGGTGGATACAGTTCCTTGTTCCCATTTGTCCAGCATATGTCATGCTCTGGGTTCAGAACCCAGCTCTGTAAACAATTTATAAAAGAAGAAAAATGAGAATTAACTGCTAACTAACAAAGTTATAAAAATGTCTTTAAATATGAAATTAAGAAAAATTGCAAATTGTGGCAATATCATTTTATTAAATTAAAACTCTCTGTAGACAAGTGAAAAAAATAATTTATTGTAGAGTTTTTTACACAACTAACATGTAACATTTATACATATATTGATGTGCTGATATGAAATACTAAGTTTAAAGACAAACATTTTTACACAAAAGTAGTTGCACTATATTTTATAAAGATAGATATCAATAAATTATCAGAGACATTTAAAGAATGATGGGCCAAATATTCCATCAGAAATGAAGTGCATTCTATGTTGAAATTAAAATGATTTTCTAAATATTCTGAATGTGATGCCCTGGATGAGCTGACATTCTCTTAAGCTAATATAGGAATCTCAGGTCTGGAGACAGTCCAAGGCTGGCTCTAACAGCAGTGTCCTAGCTGTGTATTCCCCGCTTTTTTCTTTGATATAGTTTGACCCCCAACACTTGCTCAAGCAAATGTAACCTTTCAGTGTGAAACAATGCAGCCCCATCACAGTCACCAGTGGTTTTTGAACTCAATACAAGGACTGCAATACAAATTAGGACATGTCAGATGTTAGATAAACTGTAATTGACATGAGGTTTGAATGAGCAGCCAAATTTTACAATAATAGAAATGTATAGCCTATATTCCCAAAAGGGAATTAACATACTTCAAAATAGTCACTCTTTTCTTAGTATAACATATTAATTCCTGCCTCAGAAGTCTAGAAATAAATTTCAATTTTCCTAAAACTTAGATTCACTCCTTTAGAAAATGGTTTCTAGAATGACATGCGCCAACATGATATAAACTTTGTTTTATGTCATAGACATTAAAATATACATGTACCTATATGTGGAGCATAAAACAAACTTGCTGAGCCATGATACATACATACATGGCCAGAGACTCGTGTTAAGTCTTGTTTTATCTAGTTCACCAAATACACACTGGGTGTCTACCACTTCTAGATCACCAGTTTACGTTAATGCTTGCAGCAGAATTTATGAAACACGAATCATCTGCGTCAAAAGTCAAACTTTAGAAAATATATCAAGATGTTAAAAGTAGTCAAAAGCAAAGCTACCATCAGACAATGGAGAATGTCAGATATGTGTAAGTAGGAGAAAGTCTTGGGTCACTGAAAAGGACAGCAGAAATTGGTATCCCCAGGGAAGAAATGCTCCTGAACTTGACACGTAGTACGCTGTCACCAGAAGCCATCTGACAGTTTTCTTTGTCCCACAATCTGAGATTCAGCTTTCATCCTGGCTTGTTTCCTTAAACGGATAGAAGAAATATATTATTGACCTTTCACCTTTACGTAGCTTACAGTGTCCCGAAAACACATTCTCCTGCCTTTGACAGTGGGATATGCATTGATATTTATAGTTTCTATAAACCATCTCCACTCCATTTCTGCTTCCCGGCTTGAGCAGAAATTATTCTTAGAGTCTTCTGACACCCCAGAGTTTGCTTCTTCAGACGGGTACCCATGAGCGTGCCACCCTCGCCAGACAATTATTTAGAAATTGAAAGGGTTTAAAAGCTGGCATTCTGTTCCCTTTAGTGTTTGTTATACTCTATGAAAATATTTTTAGGGAATGTATACACAGAGGGAAAGATATGTGTTTGAGTAACCTCACACCCTATGAAGAGTTAATGCACCAAGAAGGAACAAACTGTACTTGTGCTTATGATTTGGCCTCTTGAGGAGAAGAGATCAGGCGTGGCTAGGACATGGCAGTCCTGCCTTGGGTGGTGGCTGGAGTAGAATCTCTCAGCACTTGGGAACCTAACTCTCTTGTAAAGAATTGTTTGGGTTCTAAAACATCAGAAACAAGGCCTCTCTGAAGGAGAAACTCAAGAAGACCAGATCATCAAGGGTCCTTCAAACACTGCACAGGAGTGGCCTTGGGAGAATCCTAAGCTTCCTGATTGATATAACTGCTAGGAAATATGGCCATTGGGCAGACTTGCTGAAATCTCAGATGGAGTAGCAGGGGCTGAGAAGGCCTCATGTGTCCCTGGGTACCCAGTACTTGGTGTTTGAACTGGTCCACAGAGGAAGAAGTACACCTCAGCTCTGCCCAGCCTGGGTTAGTTCCTACTTCATCACCAGACCTAAACCATACAGCACCTTTTAAGGCAGATCTGGTTTTATCTGGTTCATCAGTACTACAGTGAAGCTGAATTTTACTGAAGTGTTCTTCTCTACAAGCAAGAATTCTTGCCATTCCAAGGTCATTTCTGTCATGTCTGCTTGAAATTTCCACTTTCTATTCCTTCTCAGAGACAAAAGCAATTCCCTGGTGAGCCATACCTCAATGCCTGTGTTTTTTCTGGAGAGGAACCAAACTTGCATTGGCTCTTTCTTGCCCTTCATAGACACTGGGCCTCTGTGCTCCAAATGGAACTGTGGATCTGAATTTTCTGGAGACATGAGACACCTGTGAGACAGGAGATGGATTAGAGAGGAATGTTGAGAAAGATTGTGTAGAGAATTAAAACAGCCAGACTCCACATTGCAGTTGTACTTAAAAAGATTTTAGTAAAGATGCTTATCAGAAACATCCACTGTGATGTGAGGTGGTTTACCTACCATGGAAACAGTGATACGTAATTCTCAAATAAAAAATAATTCCATAAGCAGAGGGGAGATATGGATGTAGTAACTATTTAAAGGTAGTGAAACCACACAGTTCGCCCACACACTACCCTTATAGAAAAGATGATCCCTTCCTCACCTGTAAGTATATTCAGAAACGTTGATCTTTCCCTTTTCTCCTGTGGTCTCTGTTCTGCTTGTGAGGTTGACAGTGTTTCCAAAAAGACAATACCGAGGCATCCGCTGTCCTATGACACCTGTCACCACCTCCCCAGTGTGGATCCCAATTGTTATCTGTAGAAAGCAAAGTTTTGCTTCAATAGCCTTGAATGCATATTTTACAGACTGTTTCAAATGCCTTCACACAATGTCCCTCTGGGAAGAGAAATATTCTGTTCAAAGAGAAAGACCTGAATATATGAAGTGGGCAACTTCCATCAATAAAACAGAAACAGTTGAAGTTTCCTTGTGCTCAGGACATTCTGTCCACAGAACAAATGAACTAATTTATTTCTCATATCTACGGAAGAGTGTAATACAACAAACACTTTTCTTTCGGGATGCCCCTGTTTGTACATTCCCAGAACAGGAATATGATTGCTTATCAACTGAGTTCTACTATTAGTATCCAAATGTTCAATTTCTTTACTCACCTGAACAGACTCACCATCTACTTGAACTTGGCCAGCAATTTCCATCATGTCCAAGGCCAGGTGGCATATGGACCGTGCATGGTGGATACAAGGTTCTGGTAAACCACTCACGGTCATATACTTGTCACCAACAGTCTCCACCTAAGGCAACACAAACATTCACATGATCAATGGTTGACATAAAGTGACTGGTGTTTTTTTTGTTTGTTTGTTTGTGTTTTGCTTGTTTTTTTAAATATTATTCTGATAAATAATATTCCCCTAGAATTCACAGTGACCTTCCTTTTAAATTCCGTAAAACCAGAGTGGTGAGCTCTAGCAGAATAGAACTCCTAACGATATGGAATTGACACAGTATGGGCCCTTGATCATTTCATCTGAGACCCCCCCCCCCGTCACTCAATAGAATGTGTACATGTGCATGCACATATATGTAAAAATGCCCTTACCCATGTCTGTGCAAGTGTGTGCAGGTGTGTGTGCAATGTTCTTGCCTGTGCAATACAGGTTATAGGTTGATGGAAGGTCTCTCTCTCTCTCTCTTTCTCTCTCTCTCTCTCTTTCTCTAACGTAATTTTTGCCATTTTCCCTTTTATTTCTGTGTGAGTATAATACTGCTGAGGATGGAATTTGAATCCAGGCATTCAAACAGGCTAGGCAAGCACTCTTCCACTGAGCCATATTCCCCAGCCTGCTACCTTATTTTTGAGACAGCCTTTCTTTTTTTTTTTTGTTTTTTTTTGTTTTTTGTTTTTCAAGACAGGGTTTCTCTGTATTGTTTTGGAGGCTGTTCTGGAACTTGTTCGGTAGACCAGGCTTGGTCTCGAACTCACAGAGATCCACCTGCCTCTGCCCAGTGCTGGGATTAAAGGCGTGCGCCACCACAGCTCGGCGAGACAGCGTTTCTTACAGAACCTGGAGCCTAGTGTTCAGCTCAACTGGCTGGCCATCAAGCCCCCAGGATCCGCCTGCCTCCACTTCCCCCAGCACTGTGGTTACAGATGTGAACGGGCACCCTGGCTTTTCCAAACGCAGACCCTCATGCTTGCACAGCCCTTTGTAGAATATTCTGTTACTTCACTGCTTCTTGGAGCAGCTGTTGGCTGAAGTTCAATGATTTAGCAAGGCCTCTAGCCCTATTTTAATTAATTTTTAAATGGAGCTGTTGCTTTGCTGCATAGGTGTTGTACAGGTACATGTCTCTGTGAACATGTGTATGGAGGCCAGGGATGGACCTTGGGTATCATTCTTCAGATTTCACCTACCTTCTTGTTTAATATGAGCAGAGTTGGCTGGGGTAAGCTATGTAGTATTGTGATGCTCTCACCAACTGAAGAACTGTGGCTCAGAAGGAACCACAAAATAAATAGTCTTCATGCAGTTATATTACCCCGGGAGCCTAGACACGGTGAGTAACATTCTTGCCTTTATAAAGCAATATTCCACTGACTTCGTTTTTCCAATATTATATTTGTTTCTACTTAAAACAAAGGGCAGAGATGTCTTGTAAATGTTTATCTTCAAGTTGATGGTATCTAAAAGTAAACCTGAGGTCCAGGACCCTTCTCAAGCTCCATGACTACTTCACAGTGCAAAGCATTTATGTATTTTAGGAAAAAATGTCTTTGGCTGAGCACAAAAATGAATGCTGTGTTTATACTCGATGTAATAAACAATCTGCACAGACTCGTTAACCTAAGTGCAAGAAACTGCCGGATCCTTCGTGTCAGCCAGGGATTGTCTGCTCCATGAAACATCATCGTAGTCGCAATGAAAAGAAAGATCCCTAAGTGGTAACTACTCAGCGTTGAAGTTTATACCATAGACTTAGTGCTGCCCTCAGCCTTGCTCATTTTACAGTGAGCAGTGGTTAATGTGGAGACTCGTGGTTGGTCAAGGGACTGAGAATGACTATTGAGTGCATAATGCTAAGTCTGTGTCATCTCCTCCAACGCTCGATGGACATCTGGGAAAGCTCATCAGGGACCAGAAAAAAGTGTAAAAGCCGATGAGGAGGAGGAAGGTGGTGAAATGACGTCTTCTGGAAATGACATGGCTGTTGTACTCAGGGTCATACAGCAGCTTCAGGTGCCTTCACAGAGTCTGCACAAAGCTTAGGCATGTCAACATTAGATCATAGATGAAGGATTGCTTCTGGGGAAGTGAGATATGCTGTCTTTAGTGCTGTAACTACTGGCAAGTTGTCCATACTCCTATGGATAGCTCCACATAAACTCAGTGGGTCAGAAGACACACAAACAAAAGCATGAAAGTGGAAGAGAGGCTACTTGTTGGGAAGAGTGAGATGGGAGGGAGGTAAGAGAAGGTGGGTGTGGATGTGATCAGAACGTGTCATTCACATGTATGAAATTGTCAAATAATACATTTCTTTACATGAGGAAAGTATTTAAGCTGTGGCCTGCAGTAACTCAATAGACGTCATAACACAGTAAAGCAGCTACAGTCCTGGTGCAGTGACCATGGGCTTCTGTGGGGCATCCCAGAAGACCAGACATGCATTGCACTAACACAGACTCCCGTGAGGACTTGCCTTATAAACAAATGGATTTTTCCGTGAATCAGTCAGTGTGTCAAATCTGGTGTAGAGGTCATTGAGTAGATTGACAATCTTCATGGCTCCTTCTCCAGATGCATGCTTGCTACAGAACGCATTGAAGCCCACAATGCCACTGAAGAGGATGGTCACATTGTCGTACCTTTTGGCAGGCACTGGGCGCTTATGTCTCAGCTCATTGGCAACAGATGGAGGGAGGACAGAATACAGCAATCTATGTGGGTTAGAAGAAAGCACTGTAAGACATGTTGGGGAACCTTTACCATTCTACCTTTGCCTTTGTATTGCATCAAGCCATTGTGCTGGATTCTGATAAGATATCCTTTAAAAACAAGAATCAAACATTAGCTATGTACAAAACAGAAACAGCAAATTTTTGTCTATTGTGATCACATATATCCCTAATCTTAAACCAGTTCAAACCAACTCAAAAAAAAAAACCAACCAAGTAAATAAATAGATAGGCAAAACAAAATATCATCAATAGGACCTCGCAGTTTTAATTTGTAGTCTTGGCGTCTTGCCCTGTTCTTATGACAGTGACAGGCTTGACATTATCAGTATGAGCATCTAAAATACTGCACAAATAGCCCAGTAACAGAAACATGTTCATTTTACAGGAATAAAATTTATCTCAAATTCTGCAAATTCACAGCAGATAAAGTAGAATTGCTTCCTAATCTTATTTATACTTCCCTCTTTCCTGGAAGAAACTGATAAAAGAAAGGATAAGTGGTCTAGATGGGCAGACATTTTATTTCTGTAGGCAATGATGAGACCTCTATCATGACATTGGGACTAAGCTAAGGAAAGAGCATGATCAACACTCAGCAGGAGGGGAGCTGAAAGATTAAAAGAACAGCAAAAACCCCTGGGTTCCCAGGCTGAAGAAACAAAAAGAAGCAAGGCTTCCTATCTTTTTCATCCTTTTAGCCATTGGGCAGAGTTCAAATATGAAACACAGACATGAGCCATATTTCTCTCTAGCCATAGCCGAATTTCTTCAGTGACTAATTTTAGCTTCTAAGCAGAAAGTATTTCATGCAAAATTGAAATTAGAACTTAATATTGAATGTGAGCAGTAGAAGAGCTTAGCTTTAAAGAAAACCAGATGGTTTATAATGAAATTGTCTTAAAAATAAAGTCTCTGTTATAAAATCAAATCCCAATCTATTAATCTGAAAACCAATCATGAAAATTAATGAAGCACACTATTCCTAAATAGGGCAAATGGTTTTTGAAAATCCACTCAAACTTGAACAAAAAAAAAGAAACAAAGAAAATTGTACGGATGGTTTTTGAAAATTCATTCAACCTTGGGCAAACCAAAACAAAGAAGGGGTCCTGTGATAAATCCTTTTGCTCTGGTTCAGAACTCAAACTCTAGAGACTATAGCATAAGTGCCAAAGGCTGTGCCATAGACCAGTGAGAGAAGAGAACACTCAAGCCAACAATTTACTGGCAATGTGAATCAACAGCATTTTTCATATGGAATGTAGAATATATGGACATTTCCATAATTTAAATGGTTGCATCTTTGTAGTACTAGGTGTCTGTTTACTACTGGTTCAGTTTGGACCTGAGACATTCCCCAAAGGCCCGTGTTTTGAAGTCCCTAGGCTGTGGCGCCATTGCAGACTGATGAAAGCTTTAAGAGGTAAGGCCCAGTGGGAGGATGTTGGGTCACTTGGGCACACCCTTGACTGACACACAGATTTCATCCTTCCCTTTAGCCTCCTAGCGAGCATGACATGAGCAGCCTCCTCTGTTGTGCTTCCCTGCTATGGTGTTTGGTCCCTTTGTGGCCTAAAGCAACAGGGCCAGCAACAGAGGCTGAGAGCTCTGAAGTCACAAACCCAAACTTTCCTCATTTCTTCATGAGTTTGTTACCTCAGTAGTTCTCATAGCAACAGAAACCTGAGTAACACAGCTCTAAGTGCGGATATCAACATACATGGAACCACAATATAAAGAAGTGAGATCTACATCATCTGCTGATATCACAGACAATGCAGAATATGGAGAAGCAGCAACCGACTGACCCATAGGACATTGGTGCATCATATAAGCATGTGATATTTTTCATGAATGAAGTTGTGTCATGTACCGATAACCAGTGGGAGACATTGAGCTGCCTACCCCCATGTGCTTGATGAAATTTACAGAACATGTACCAATTAAACTAGGTTGTAGGTTCCCTTACAACCTTGGGGGAAGTGAGGCAGTCTCAAAGCAAGTAGACTGAGCTTTCAGGTGACTAATGTAGAGGCAAAAGCATGTGACCCAATGAAGCCGTTGTGGATAGAGACTGGCATCTACAATGAAGTCTCTGTTCCATTCATGGTATTAATGATGCTAACTGTTGTGTTTTCTTGTGTGGTCAGCGTCTGCGGACAGGCATCTTGCACACACATCAATGCTAAGCAAGCAGAGGGTGTGGTGTAGTAGCTATCAATCTTCTGGTGCTGGAGTGGAGTAACATGGTTCTACTGGGAAACAAGTCAATTAGGTTCAATTCTCCAAAAACACAACATCTTAATTCACAAACAAAATTACAAAAAAAAAAAAGCATTCAAGAACCTGAGGAAAAGCATCCTGTGGGCATCAGGAAAGTACTGCTTTTAATTACTATGTGGAGACAGGGCCAAACAATGCTTGGGGACACAAGAGGTCCAAGGCGCTTCTAGTGAGAGGATGAACCCTAGCATTACACAAGTGGTGGCAAATTGTGACTAAAAGCCAGCCCTTTCTTCTCTCCGTGCTTACGTGTCTGTCTTTTTCTTCTCGTCCTCCAGGGCTCTCAGTGTGAGCTGCAGTCTATCCGTGAGGATTTCCAGCTCCTGCGTCAGTTTATACTCTTCCCGGAACTGTTCCCCCAGTAGAACTAGGTCTCGAGTGGCATCATGAAGAGGGATGTCACTCAGGTACAGGCCTCTTCTTGTCAGATCATCCAGGTTCATCACGCTGCCACACAGCAATGGAACAAAATCAGCATCACTGGTGCATGAGGTGGGATTAGCCCTCCCTACAGCAAGAGGCGTGGGGCAGCTTTCCCCTTCTCCACCTTCACTGTTCAAAAGATCAGGGGGAAGAAACAAGAGGAGGAGCCTACCCAAAGAAGGCTTTGCTTCCTGTGTATCTAAAACCCCACTAGCAAGCGGCAAACTTGAAGTAGGTGTTTGTCAAGTTGTACTTTTTGGAGGTATCTGCATCTGCATTCATGGAAAGATAATACAGAAAACTGCCCCGCCTAAATCTCTTCCCGTGTGGAATACAAGGCAAGTACATTTCACACAATCATCTTGTTTTTCCTTATCCCAGAACAATCTATCCTAGCGCATGAGTCAAGAATAATGGTATTTCTATTGAGAAACCTCCTCCTTATGATTCTAAGAATCTTATAACTAATTCTTTGCTATTAGAAACTGTGATGGAGTTTCTAAGCTTCAGTAGTCTTCCTCAGTGTGCAGTTGAAAGACTCCCTGCCTTGGGCTTTTATGCCCTTCTTTCTTCAGGCTTTCTTTTCTTCTTCTATTCTTATTTTTTGGTTAATTTTCTCATTTTTAAAATGTATTAGACCTTGCTGAAGTCTATGAATCTTTGTAACTTAAATGTTATCTTTTTATAGCACTATTACAATGATCATGATTGGTTCACTGAAATTCTGGTAAATAAAAGGTTTAGTTAAAAATTACTCATTACCTAAGTATCTAAATATACATTTTTGGCTTTAATTAATTCTTAAAGTATAAAGTTATTTTTTTCTGGATACTTGAAACAGCAGTGTCTCTAAAATAACAAATGTCAGTCATGACTTTACTAAGGAATTTTAGATTAAAAAGAGGTTCTCATGAAAGTGTTCTCAACAAAAATATCTATAAGTCAAAGCAAAGTAAGCATATCCCTATGCAAACACAGATTAACAAAGGATATTAATGACAAATTACACAATTGCTTTGTATATTTTAAAGCCTTCTTTCAAAAATAAACCCATCTAAAAAGATGAAAGATGACTTATCCAATTATCCAAATGTGTTCAAACAAGATATACTCGTGAGGAAAGACAAAATTAGATAATCTTAAAATTGAAATGGATAACCTAATGCCAAGTGTAATATGCACTCTTAGTCACAGAGGCCACAGAGCCTCTTTAGACAACACATACTCTTGTTACTCCTCTTAACTGCATACACCTAGCTGCTAAAGCCCTGTAACTGAAGATATCATACACCTTGGCTGCAAAGTATAGAGAAATCAAGCTGGAATGGAGCGGGAAGCTTCCTTCCTGCTGGGTAGATTTCATAGTTCCAGAAGGTGTGGCAATTCTGCTGGGGGAGAAAAGGCATCAATGGTCTTGTCTAGCTGAACTGTATGATCTACAGGACCAATCTGCATGACAAGATTTGCCCACTCATGAAATAGTTGCACAACTCTAATATGAAGAAACAACCGATCTCTGATTGGATTTGAAGCCCACTCTACAAAAGTAGCACTTTACACCTGCATAAGGCTGAGGAGGTCTTAAGCCATTGGGGAGAACATAATAATTATTTAACTAAATTGCCATGAAGTCAACATGATTTCTAAATAAAACAGGCATATCTGTATCTGTATATAGATGACACTCATGGCTTTAATCAGAGACTTTCACTATAATGGTGATGACTGCAGAGACACACAGCTGCTCTAAGTGCTAAGGAGAGGTAGTTGAATATTCAACCTTAATGACAATATTTATGCCATCCCTGTTAAGGCGAAGGCTCAGGAAGCATCCTGGATGAGGGCAGGCAGAATGTAAGATATAGAAGAATGTGGCAGCTGGAGAAGGGCGGAGACATGCCATTTTCTCGGCATAGCACAGCCCATGCAGCCATGACCAAACAGCAGCTGAGCCTCAACAGTCAGTCATGGCCTGGGGAGTGTAGGAACCTTACCTCGCCCTAATGAATGACCTCTGCTACATTTGGAGTCTGTGGGAGACACAGACATTGTCTTCACTGAGGAGCCCACCAGGCCCCAGTGAATAGTACCAATAGTGAATACTTCACAGTGGTCTTCATTGAACTCAATGAGTTTCAAAAGAACCCCAAACAAAACAAACAATAACAACAAAATTGTACATGTAGGAATAGAATCTGAAAGCTGGAGGGGGGAGGTTACAGAGGTGGAAGGGAGATTCAATGGAGGGTTATAATAATCAGAATAAAATGAATACTAGGTGAAAGATCATTCATACTTTTTTTGTTTTTTGTTTTTTTCAAGACAGGGTTTCTCTGTGGCTTTGGAGGCTGTCCTGGAACTCGCTCTTGTAGACCAGGCTGGTCTCCAACTCACAGAAATCTGCCTGCCTCCGCTTCCAGAGTGCTGTGATTACAGGTATGCACCACCAACGCCCAGCCAACATCATTCATAAAAATCTTCAGCCAAGATCGTTCAAGAAATCTTAATGAAATTATAAACAGCTTATTCTTCTGAAAGTTCCTCTTGTATTCAATCCTCTATAGACAGAAGTCTCTATCTGGCCTGATTCCCTCAGCCATTCAGTCCCAAATAAACACACAGAGGCTTACATTAATTATAAATGTTTGATCAATGACTCAGGATTCTTACTGCCTAACTCTCTCTTAATTACTAACCCGTTTCTATTAATCTGTGTATCATTTGGTCTTAGTTTATGGGAGAATGCCTGGGCATCCTACCCCTCTGGTGGTTACATGGTATCTCCCTTTACTCTGCCTACTACCTTTCTCTATCCCTATTTGGATTTCCAGCCTGGCTAAATACCGCCTGTCTATTGGCTGAGACAGCTTTATTCATCAGTCAATAAGAGAAACATGATGTATTCACAGCATACAGAAGGACATCCGCCATCACTCCTCAGCATCACACAAAGGGGTACTGTGGTGTTGCACACTTGTTCTTGTCAGTCTTCGGGAGGTGGGACAAGAAGATCTAATATTCACTAGTATGCAAGTCTATATACGTAGTTTGAGGCTAGCTGCCGCTTTGTGACATCCTGTCTCAAAATGAAATCCTTATTATTTTTTCTTCATTTAAATTAATCATCCTAGAATTATTTATAGGCAAAAAATTCTTCCATCTGAACAGATTGCATGGTAACTGGTAAATGTATGACTATAGGACTGATTGTATATGAAAATTAAAGTATACACTATGCAATTTGTGATCCTCCCTTCAAACAAACTTTTCTGCCCTTGAAGAGAAACACGCCCCTAAAGTAAATCTGTCATTCTACTGACACCCAATCAGGACAATGATGAACAAAGAGTACTGATGGAAGGTGAGATGTTACTTGGTCCCTGGATGGCACTGGCTTCAAAGATAATTTATATTGCACAGGTTGGTCTCTTTGGTCTGCATGATAAATAACTCTCAGATAATAAATCATAATTACTGCTAAATATTGTATGCAAAATAACATCGAATAATAAGCCCCACAATTATCTTTTTCTGTTGTTTTATCAATGTATATTCTGAATCTCATTGCATCTTTTAGTAAAATGCTAAAACTAGAAAAATGTCAACCATGCTTTGTCCCTTCTGATACTATGAATGACACACTTAGAATAAATTTTAGTTTAATAATCCACTTTGAACATTACAACACAATTAAAGTAGTTACATGTTTTTAATTAAAAGTGGCTCAGACCAAAAAAATAGTCTTTTTTATAATTGTTGCTAGCTATTCAATTTCTTTATTTATTTCACCATATCCTATTCTTTCCAGAACTGGTCCCTTACAGGATACTCTTTGAAATCACAAAAATATGGAATTAGCTAACAACAGATTGCTTATCCAACAATTTAACATCATAAGAATTTCACAGACAAATCATGTTACAATGTAAAGAAGGTGAGACTTCGAGTTTTCCGAAATGCCCAATGCAATCATCCGTATTATAAATTACATAATGAGAGTTTGAAAATCCATTTTATACTTCAGCTAAAATAAATATTGTGAACTAAAATGCTGTTGGATTAAGAGAGGACTGTATTTGATCCATAAAATGTACATGTGTGCACTGAAGTATCATGGCAAATTCTATTCATATGTGCAACTAATACATATTGATCAAAGATTTTTAATGAAGTTGCACTGAATTAGTTTTTTAACTTATCGCAATTTCAATTAAGCTAAAAGTTGTTACCTTGGTGAACAGAGAAATAGAATGCTATCTGCTTCCGGTAAGTAGATCATCTGACCCTTGAGACGCAAGCAGCTGATCTCCGTCCCAGTAAGTTCATCCTCACATTCAAGTTTCTCAACATCCAGCAATCCTTCCTTGAAAATGGAAGACAGCATTAGCTTCTGCCTCCCCCCAACTCCCACCCCGCCTGGTAAGGCATCAGGAAGGAGTGAAAACCTATCCTTCTCACCAACCCTAAGGGAGAGGAAGCTGGCCCATCAGAACTAGAGGGGTGCTGTCCTAGGTAAGATGGTCATCGGTCAATACTTGATGACCTTCTGTGCGTAAAGGATGGGAGCAGCTGAGCGGCAGCACTTGCATTCTTTGTAAGCTCCTGTGATTTTCCAGTATGGCCGCAACACACATTTGTGAATTGTTCTGAAGCTAAGTCAAGCTAACCCTGTATCCACAGAACAACTGCAAGTAGTCAGTTCTCAGCATACAAAAAAAACACATGTGGCCGTGTCTTCGGAAAGTCATGTGGAGAGTATGAAAAGTGTGGATGCTACAGAAATTGTGTTTGCTACAGTTACGCTAGGCACACAAATGAGGAGATCTGTAAACCATCCAAACTACCAACTATGTGAGTTTACAGATTTTTCTTAATCCTTTTATTTCCCTACAGAAAAAAAAAATGTTAGCAAGAATTATAAACAATTTACAGAAGAATAAATCACTGGCTTTGGTGACATTATCAAAGACTTGTTGTTAGGTCTTCTGATTTCTTTTTAAAAAGTGATTGTAAATTCAAGGAAGTAGATCAAGGAGACTTAGACATTCCCAGCAAGACGCTTTCTCAACCTTTTCCCCCCACTCATTCTGATCAGCTGACAGAGGTCCGTGCTCCTCAGCCAAGCATTGCTCCCTTGAGAGTGGTACTTTACTTTCTTGTATCTCTGTTGCATAGACTATGCTCATAGATGATTTCCCTTCTCTACTACTGCTGATGGATAACATGTATTGCTTACGTTCAGCTGAAAGGGTGTCTGATTACCTTGCTTCTCAGTACAAAGACTGTATTGATGTGCGAAAGAATCCCATGGAAACTGATGTCAATATGAGGGCGGACCAGAGAGAAGACAGACAGAAGGCTGCAGTTCCCAGGCTGGAGCTAAGAGGGGGAATAAAGAGCAACTTGAAACTGAATTTATGATTAGACATTAATCTTGAAATTAAGTCAGATTAATTGTATTTATAATTGAAAAAAATCTTAAGTGTTGAGTGGGAAATTTACCCTGTGTATGAAACTGAGTGGTTAAGCAAACATCATGTACTTGCAGAGACAGGAAACCTAATATGGATTTAGTTATCTAATACTCAAATATAAGCTGGTGCAAATGAAATAATCATCTCAGAAGGAAAAAAAGGAAAGTTATCTTCTAAACTGTAGCATCATATGTTAGATGCCTGTGACTGAAAATGAAGTTAAATATCAAAATACTAGTAAATACTTGCTTCAAAAGACAGATAATATTAATAGAAGTAATAACACAGCAGCTGCTTGAGACAGAGCAGATAACTGGGCTAAAGGGACCTCGTGTCATTTCAGAACAGAAGGAAACAGGCAGATTAGCACACCCCGAGGGAAAGCCCACACAAAACACTCTTCTGCTCCAAGACATACAGCTTTCCACAAGACCTCTGTATTCTAGTCCCACACGTGCTGTGGGCCAATCCTAACACGGAGTATGAGAGAACGAGGATGTACACTGCAAACCCTCTGTGGTCCTTCAATGATCTGCCACTCTACCCGTGGTAACCTCGATGCTTTTCACCCCGAGTGTTTTCAAATTCCCTTCTCCCCCTGGCCAACAGCTGATTCTGAAAACTATTTTTGGAAGGCAGATATAAACAAAGACATGAGTGAAATCTGACTGCTGTTACCAAGTCCCCTGTTTTCTCACAAAGCAAGCCTGCTATTCTCGTATAACTTCCTCCTCTCTCTGTAAGTGATTAAAAAAGAAACAAATAAGTGCTGTGGAAACACATTTAGGTTATAAGTGCATGGGATATTTCCTGAATCGTTGTCAAAGGTTAAAAAGCAATGAAGCTTGTAAGAGGGTCAGGACCCCAGGGTAGCGATGAACACTTTACCTGCGGGAGCACTCTGTAGATGGCATTGCCACACTGAGTGACCACCAGGTCCCGGTCAAATATTATGTGGAAAGGAAAGGCTTTGCAGAAGGTATATGGGCTGATGCGTGATTCCTGGGTACCATTTTCTTCAAACCTGTCCAGATCTTCATAGAAGTCCTCTTCTTTTGACTCTTTTTCTTCAATTAAAAATTGAGTATGATCACATTCCTCATTTCTTTGTTGAATAACCTGGATGCCAGTGGGGGAAGTTGTGGTTAATTGTTGTTATTTTAGCTTAGTTATAAGTGACTGTTTATGAACAACGCATTTAGAAGATTAGCAAAATCAAAATAGATGCAAATGCTGTACACATGTAAGGCTGAAAAGTCTGTCTAGAAATTTTCAGACTTGTGAGATGTGAAGGCACTATTATTTGGGGATAAGGTCTTCTGTATTTTAGACAAGCTTCCAGTAGGAAAGTTTCCAGTCAGCTAGGTAGCTGAGAATAACCCAACTTCCAATCCTCCTGCCTCCATCCCCTATGTTCTGAGGTCATGGGTTTGGTCCACTATGGTCGTTTATTCCAGACTAGGGAATTGAGTCCAGGACCTAGTGTGTGGATTGCAAGCATTCTGCCAGCTGAACTGTCTCCCATAATTATTAAGACAGAAGTTTTCATTATAATCTGGTATCGTTCCCTATTAGTACCCATAGCCTTTTGGGTGGCCTAGGAAGAGAGTAATCCCTTGGCCTGGTAGGCTGGGCCTCCCAAACAGGCACATGTGTACAGCAAATCTGTGGTTACACTGCACTTGAGGCCGACCATGAGAAGCACATGGAGAACCAATGAGTCAGAGAAGCCACACGGGTCAGAGACAGAGAAATGGCAATTGTCTTCATTGTGCATTTTCTCTATTGGTGCCTTGAAATGGCCACTCAAAAATAACAACAGCTGTCATCAACAGTCTCAGGAAAGGCCAGAGCCGGCTTGGTCGTGTTCACCAGCACAAGTTGATTTTACAAAAAGAAACAAAAAACACAAACTTTGATATGACAAAATAAAATGTTCTAGGTACATTTCAGGAAAGACGAAAGAATTCACATAGAACAAGGGGATCTGTAAAATCTGCTAATTTAATATGTTCTTTCCATTTCATCACCCACAATCTGATATGTTGCAGGCTGAGGCTCAGTTAGCCCCCTCCCCTTTCCCAGTTGGCATGTATTCACAGAAAGTAACTGAATTTCCTGTTGCCTTAAGCAATGTATAATTAGAAAGAAAATCTGTTGCAAGGGGAAAATTGCCTAGTATAATGCATTCCCAGGCCAAACGGAGAAGACTCCTGGGGTTCACACCATCTCAGCTTACGGATCCTGCTAGTGCAGCCCATGAACACACATTCATTGTAACATCATTTCAAATGTTCCAGTGCCCCTTGTATTCAGAGACCCCTTTGCTGGTGGACATTACCTTCATGTCTATCTCAGTGCCGTGAATCTGTTGAGCGACAGTCTTGATGATCCCGATAACAATGTCCTGAAGCCCTTCTCTTTCTGAGTAGTAGTGCAAAATGAGCCCTTTGCCCTTCTCTGCATCAGTGCACCTGAAGGAAGGGGCACGCATCCCCGGATAGATGGTAGCGAGGTGGTCATGCAGGGCATCGAGGTTCTGTGGTGAAAATGAAAGAATGGTGACTACAAACTGCTGTGAGGGATAATAATGATAGTCAATACTATAGGGAATACAATATATTTATTTATCAGAGAGAGAGAATCACACAAGCTGGGAATCAGAAGCGTGGCCGGCTTCCAAACGAGGAGGTCCTTTTTCTTTTCGCTTCCTTTTATCTCTACCTGTGCTAATTTACTTGTCCCCACCCTCATGGGCGGATAACTTTGTGAGGTTCACTCCTACAGAGGGAGGACTTAGCAAAGCAAAGAGCAGGAACAAGGTTCAAATCTGGCTTTACGGGGCGGGTCACTAGAGTAAGCCTTTACATAGGAGATGCTTCATGGTGTCCCTGAGACGGCTCCAAGGTAAGTACGACATAGACAGTGAAGAGAGCAGAACGATTGAGAAGAACTCATGTGATCATTAATGGTACATTTCAAGGAATGGTGAGTAAGTGCCATGCGCCAGAAAAGAGCTTACTTAGGGGCAAAAGCAGGTATCTAAGGTTGTTCATGAACATAGTAGTAAGCAGTGAAAAGTGTTTAGATCTCCCACATCCTTTCGCTGACTCTATAATCCCCAACTGAATTTAATTAAAAAGTATCAAAATGCCAAAGATAGAGAAATACAAGCCAGTTATTACCATGATTATTGATAGTTTTAATTAACGATGTGTTTTTTTTAATAGAGGTGTATAATTCCTTGTCCATCAATAGTTCCCAACCAAGATGAGAGGCCGCAGCAAAGCGGCAAACAAATGACCGTCTCAGACTAGAGTCTTGGAAAATTAAAGCTTTCTGTTTTATTGTAGCCTTGTCACTTAGAACATGCTAAATTTCCCTGCACTTTCTATTAGTCCCTGAAATTCAAAACTGACTTATTCACAGATTGACACAAGAACTGCGAAAGCTACACTCTTAAGACAGTCCAACCTGTTAGCATTTAGTTGACGAAAGGTCTCACACAGTCTTGTGAAGACAAGGGAAACTCACCAAGGCACAGACAGTCATGAAGGATAATAGTATTTCAGTCATCTGGATAAATCCATTGTCATTCTGTGTGCCTGTCTACAATGAATTCTGTTTTCTTCCCTCGATAACCCCTGTAAAAATCAAGTCAAGCTAGTGTTGAACAAAAACATGGCTTCTTCCTGGTTGCCTCTAGGGGCCGCTGTTGCAGTGTAAAAGTTACCAGATAGTGTCCTAGCCCGTACAGGCAGGTCCTCAAACCCACCTGTCCAGGAACTTTGCATTTCTTTCTATTGAGCTGAACAGCACAATGGGTTCTTCTGCAAGACTCTGAAGACCCCTGAAGATCTTTTGGTATGAAATCTTGGGAGAGAAAATCTACCAAGGAGAAAATGTACTGTCAAGACTTATACTTTTATCTACATTTACCAGAAAGTCTCAACTGAGTTCATGACTGCACTAAGGACATTTTTCTTACATATTGCAGTCCACAGTGCTGTGTTGTGCTGCTTAAAATGAAAGAAAACCACATTAAATATGCGACCTAATAATAATTCTTTTTTTTAAACCAAAATGTTAATATTTCCTAGTCAATATGCCCATGTCACTTGATACTGTCAAGATTCCATCTGGGTTCATGATGCCCTTTGTACCTTCCTACATGCAGTCAACCCAATCACTTGGCAGTGACAAAGGTACCATTTCTGCCAGTGGCTACCTTGATGTTAAGGTGGGTCTGACACTGAACTGATCACCCAGGATGGAGAGTTGCTAAAGACAGCACCCTTTCCGCATTTGGTGAAACCATTTGAATTTGTGCACAGATATGGGCAGTATTAAAGTTTGAATACTGGCAATACAGCATCGCTCAGATGTTTTCTTAAAGGCAAGGGGGTTACTACAAATACAGAGTGACAGTGTTCGTGAGCCAAGCCTTTTTTGTGGTAACCAACTCCCCAGTGATTTGTTGTTGTATTGAATTTGCTATTAATTAAATGGACAAGTAGAGTGTTTTGTTGGAGCATGAAAGATTCACCACTTAATGTAATATTGATTTTCTTTAGATAGTACCCAGCATAAAATACCCTCTTGGGATTTCTTCACTTACAGCCTTCCGTACTCAGTTTTACTCCATCAAAATTCAAGCGATTGCCGCAGACTGTCTCTTCTAAGAAACTGGATTATGATTAAATTTAAATTATTTTCACTATGCTTATGTTGCTAAGAAATGTGCAGTATTCATATTTGAACCACAATTGTTACAGTAACATCAGGAAACCACAAACGAAGACCGTTAGCATGGCCAAGAGAAAAGCTTAACCACATTTGATAGCACTATCTAAACAGACTTGACACTTCAGGAACACAGCTATTTTGATATATCTGGGCAATAAAACTTAAAAAAACTGGAATTGTTTTATTTCTAAGTATACCCATGGAGGTAAGTACAGGAAAAGAACAGCTGCATGGCTAGCTACAAGAAGTATGCACATTTGTGTAATAGCTAAGAAGTCATGGGAAAGTGTAAACACACATGCTTCCGGGTAAACAACCTCCAAGAAACCACGAAGCAAATTCAAGTATGCTTGAACTGCTCATTCTCCTTAGCCTCATTTAAAAAGATGCTGTTTTTGTTCTGATACCTAAAATTCAGTCTGAGGTTTTAACTCAACTTCTAATTGTGCTGATCTCATTTTGTGTCCCCTCCCCCCATACACACACAAAGAGAACGAATGTACTTTTTTCTGTGCAGGGTATCTGCAACCATCAGTCAAGTTACCCCACCTCCTGGTGTTTGTGCTTTACAGAGGACCAAAAAACAGTCCTGTTATCCTGGTGCAGCGCTACAGCTCCAGGTGGGGTGTGCCCAATAGTAGGAGGCAATTGTTTCTCTGAGAAATACTTTTAAGTTCCATATTTTTTAAGATTTTGGACTATTTCAAACTCATGTACATTTTCTTTTTGAAATACACCAGGCATGTCAAAAATATGCTCATACATAATGACAGCGACAAAGCTCATGCAGAAACCCATGACCTTTCTTTGCTCCTAGTGCAGCTAATCAAGAATTTGTAAATTGGCCACAGAAGTGTAGAGATAAAGACTCTGCCTGGAGCATTTTAAGGAAAATGTTTGTTTTTGTGTTTTCAGTCTTCATAATCCTTAAACCTAAAGTTGTGTTGATGATTCACCAAAGTTCAGTGCTGAAAAATAAAATCTTAAAGATGGTCTTACAAGGCTTCCTCACACACCGCCCAGCACTTTCTTCCTTTTCATACTGTGAAAGGCAGGATTATCCCCAGCCACGGTTAATATAAATTGCTGACCCTGAGAACCCTTCCTGGGGTTAATGAGAAACAAGCCATTTTGGAAGTTGGAGAGGAAAAATTTGAGCCAGCAACACTGAAAGAAATGGTGAGCCTACCCCTAAGCTAATGAGAAAAGTGGAAGTGATAGGAAACACAGAGCTTCCCCTTCCATTCAGGAATCTCTCAAAAAAAAAAAAAAAGGAAAAGATTTAGTGCTTTTAAAAAGACAGGCATGGAGTGGGCTGCAGAGAAGCCTCAGTTGGTAAGAGCACTTGCTTAATTTGAGCAGGACCCAGGTTCAGTTCCCAGCACCCACACAGCAGCTCATACCTGCCTATAAGTCCCCTTGAAAGGGAGCCAATGTCCTTTGGCCTTCCTGGACACTAGGTGTCAATACAGTGCACAGACATCCATGCAGAAACTCACCCTCACACATAAAGATTAGAAGAAATAAATCACAGAAAAGAAAAAAGAAAAGAAATGGAAAGTTCTATTTGAAAAGAAAATATTGCAGAGCCATTAAAATTATTTAAACAGAAATCACTGAAATTGTATTTACCACATCACCTTCTCAAAAGAAATATCTTAGCTAGAGATGAAAAAGAAATAAAATGCACTTATGTGAATTCACATATTCACATATTCCTGTGCTTTAAAACTTATGTTAAAAAACAGAATTCTTCTGAATAATACCAAATTTAACAACTGATCTATGTTTAGTAAAAATATGCAACCAGTTACTCAAAGAAGAATCTTCCAATTTTAACATTTTTATCTCCCTTCACTTTTGTTCTTTTTCTGTTTTAAATAAATGTAAGTCATGTTTTAATTGTAAGTTGTCGACTTTAGACATTAGATGTTTCTTTTGAAATTCAAAAGTTAAAATCAAGTGACTAGTGCATTTTTCTCCAAAATATAAATAATTTAGGGAAGTATTAGGGTTTTACAGCTGTTTAGGAAAATCCCAGTATTTCCCAAAATAGCCCCTTGCACAAACATTTGAGAACTTGAAATTGGATATGCTGTGAGAGCCAGGTTGCTGCTGGTGGGCTGTGTTTTTTATGAGCCCAAATCAGAGCCAAGCAGAGCTGAGGAGAGTGAGTGACTGTAAGTGCCACAAACCCAGCTGGGAAAGCCAAGTCTCCAGCCAAGAATGAAAGATAATTTAAATTTTTAAACGAGGTCCTTCTGGGATATTGAAATAAGCTCAGAAATACAAATCTTAATGGGTCTGTAAAACAGCATTTTTCCTGTGTGTTTTTCAAGTCAACCTGGCAGCTTTTAAAGCTGACTTTGTCAATAAAATTGTTAGGCCTGTAAAGAGCAGACAAGGTAATTATGCAGCATTATTAGAAATGAATGGATAGTCCCTCATTGGCCTCATTTGGGTCCCACTGCCAAAGGCCCCCCATTAGCTCCCCAAGGACTTACTCAAAGTTCTTGACTCACTGCCCAAGCACACACATGCACATACAAAAAAAAACTACAAAATAGAGAGCCCTGTTGCAATTTTCCTTGTGGTATAGCAAGCCACACCAACATCTATTTTTTAAATACTAATTTGTTGTTATCCTTGATGGTTTCCTGTGCTGTCTGGCTGAGTGTCTAAACTATTGGACTGGAGTCATCAGCACATTGATAAGATGATTTTCTGCACTAAACCCTAGAAATGGTAGTGGCAAGGGCAGGTCTCTGCAAGGGAATTCCCTGCAAGGTAATCAGGTAGGTTTTTGTTCTGACTGTTTCTACCCAGTCGGTGTGACTCTCAATCATCTCATGTTAGGTATCTGTACCCATAGAGGTAACATCTTATAGTGAATTTTTCCTGGGACACCTAAAAGACAACATAAAGATATCTTATGCTATGGCCTAGGACGTTTCAAATTGTCACCATTGCCATAAATCTGTTGGTCAAATGATTACAAAAGCCAACCCCTATTCAAAGGAAGAAGAATTGCATCTCCTGATGGAAGCCAGGCATAGGAGAGACAGGAGACACTGTTGCAGTGATCTCTGGAAAATGTGTTCTGTCATAATGCAGAGTGGCCTGCAGTGGAAACACCACTGGCTGGACATTCCTTACAAGCATGCATACGCAGCAATGCTCCCCTTGGTTCACAGGGGCTTCCCAGAGAGGTTTATTTATGCCTAGTGTAAGAATATAAAAGTAGAACAAAGCTAAAAGGGCTTGCTAAAATACAGCTTTGTCCTTCCAACAACATTTCCAGTTCAATGCATAGGAAATCTAACAATCACAATAAGAAATGGCTTTAATTCTTCACCTTATTGTTTATGTTTTTAATCACAAAATCAACTAAAGAATTAATTCCAAAAATGACTCTTAGCAACAGCTCCAAAGTCACTGTAATTTAAATTTTAAACACTGAACGTAGAAACACGAGGTCAGAAGTCTTGTGAAAGAAGCAAAAACTCTCTCATGAGAAGGCAAGTACCTTCAACCATTTAAACCAAATAATCAAAGGAAATGGCAAAATTTTCTAGAACTAAGTTACAGACACCATCTTAACTGTGTGACCTAGAACATACCAATTCTACAAAGGAACAAAGGTATTACCCCGATGAACAAGACAATTTTTAAAAAATTACTAATACTCCAGAATCAGGCTGATGAAACAGCTCAGTGTATAAAAACACTTAACCACCAAGGCTGATGACACAGGTTTGGTTCTCCTGAGCCCAGAAGGTAGAAGGTGAGAACCAACTCCTTAAACACAACTCATGACAGCTACACATGTGCCTTTGCATGTACCACATGTAGGTGAACTCACACACTAAATAAATGTGTGAAACTATTCAAAAAAGCTACTCTAGAATTAACTAATACCTACAGTACTGAAGATTACCTAATACATACAGTTTTTGATATTCAGAAATATTTAAAAACAATTTCAAGTTACAAATGTGTGTGCTCATGAGTCTGTGTGTTTGCATGAATGCACGTGTATGTGTATGTGTGTGTGTGTGTGTGTGTGTGTGTGTGTGTGTGTGTGTGTGACCTAGTAAGCCATTCTTGCTAATATGTCCAAAGAGAGTGAGGGAAAGAAGATTTCCAAGTTCTCTTTGGTGGGATGCAAGTGAAAGATGTGCCCAGTCAAAACCTGAGCTAATAGTTTCCTAAGCTATGACTTCAGTAGAATATTATTGTCCTCTGAAGTATTTAAGTGGCAATATCAAAGTTGATATTTAAAAACACAATTTAATGGGCAGACATAACAAATGTATCTAAATGTTCAGATACAGTATTGTGGTCTGAAAATTAAATAATATACATTAATTTACCTTGTCTACCTGAAATAAAATTTGCCCAATGTTTCTTCTTTGATGTATCAATTTAGGCTTATCTCTATCAACTGCAATTCAACAGAAAAAAAAAACACGGAAAAATGACAATTATGTAAGGCTGACTGACCAGTTAGAGCTTCTGTTGTTGTAGAATTGGGATGTGGCTGATCTGGGGCCAAATTACCTTGGGTTGCCATAGGTCTTTTAATAGCCTTTTTAAAAAAATTATGATCTACTATCTTTGTTTAAAACCTTCAGGTAAAACCTCTGAAAAGCATTCTTAGCCTACCACTGATCTCTGCCAGTTCAAGGGTTAAGCATGTCATCAGTATAGTTTCCCTCACTCTGCTCTAATCCATGTCTTAATGTATAATTTTCTTTTGGTCTGTGTTTATAAAAGTTCATATAGTCTGCACCATGGTGGAGCATGTAATCATATCTGGCAACCTGAATCTGTGTTCCTGGGTCATGGTCACCCACATTTGCCTCAGAATAATCTCTCCTAACTCCTTTAAGATGGGAGCTATATTTTTCTTGAAGATCTCTGGAGGTTGCACAGCCTCACCTCAAATGGGTGGTCCCTGATGGAATCATGACTGGCTGAGTCCCCACTGGATCTTATTCCATGTTTTTCTCCTTGCAGAGAATATTCTTTTGTCCTTAAACCATTGATTCATCCCTCCCAGATTTTGACTTCAGAAGGCATCCACTGAGCTACTCCGCAGGGTCTCTGGCCTCCTGTGGTTTACATTCCAGTGGGAGAAACAGGAAATGGCAGTGCAGTCAGTGCCAGGACTGAGGCTGGGGACAGTGTGCTTTGGAAGCGTGAGAAAAGCCAGCGACCCCATTGCAAGTAGGGCAGAGTTTGGAGAGGAGTGGAGTCTTCCTGGAAGCAGCAGTGTGACCTGGAGGATGGGTGGCTTTACTGTGTGAATAGGAGCCAAAGCCATGTTCTGGGCAGAGGGAAGAGCATACACATGACCTCAGAGGACGGAGCGAACATGGTCAATGAAAGAGTTTGCAGGGTTCAAGGCTGAATGTATGTACTAGGAGAGACAGACAGGAGATAAAGAGGACTGAGGGAGAAGTGATTTCCATTGTCTTAAACCTGATAGGCTCGACACTTCCAGGGAGCCATAGAGACTCACTCAAGGACTCAAAAGAACAAAAAGATGTGATGAGTGTGTTCGCATTTTAGAGAAATCTTCAGAGTTAAAGAGAAGACACTGGAGAAGTCAGCAAGACTATCCAGTCTCTAAATACAAGAAGACCCTTCCTGGAAAGTTTGAGAAAAATGTCAAAAAGACAGTTTATTATTGATTAAAATTGGGGAATGAAAAAAAAAGTCTTTGAACTGTCTTCATGATTAAGTCAAGTTCATCTCGTTTTTCTGAGTTGGGAAAGCATGTACAGAAAATTGTTTTATCAATATATGCTGTAAAAGAATTTTTACATGTAAGCTAGAATCTTAAAACAATGTGTGGAAAACAGCTGCTTTACTTTACAATGACAGATATAAGAAAAGATCTGCTGAGTACTATGGGTTAGCTTAAACCATAACAAAACCACCTACTCTCAAGTAAAAAGTATTGTCTTAGCATAGCAAATATGTCACGATAATAGACAATTTCAAAACTAGTAAGACAAAAAAAACATTTTTTCAAATGTAGGAAGTAAAGAAAATTTTACAGTATCCATAAATATGTAATTTCATTTTCCACAGTTTTACTTACTTGGAACGCAAAATAAATCCATATTTAATTTAAAGATGCCAATAAATTTTAATATTGAATTGCAAATGAGCCATTTTCTATTCTTTTGCATGATCTTTGAAACTGGGTGACTTACTTCTTAGCTCATTTCCAATGTGGAAGTCCATACTTGGTGCTATGGTAAAGGTCATAGCTGTGGAGCCCACAGGCTAACAAGTGAACCTAACACCTCTGTTTTCTAAATGAGGATACTGACAGCCTAAATCACTAGCTTGCTACTGATACACGAGCTCTGTCTTCAGCCTCAGTCGGAGAATCTTTTTGTCATGAATAGTAGTGAAACTTGTGGCTTTGAAAGTGTAATGTGTGAGTCATTTTGCTCAGTCCTTCTGTGACAACCATACGACTGCTTTCACAGCTCAAAGAGCATCACGGGAGAGGGACCATAAAGGCCACAGGATGGGGAGGATGGCCATGAAACATGCCTTCTAAGCATGTAACCTCCAATAAACTCACTAATTCAGAGAAGCTGTGGTTGCCTTTTCCAGACTGAACTTGTCAGAATGGATTCTAGAGGGAACCATGGGGCCATGGCTCTCACAGGAGAGTTATAGGCTACTTGTACTCGAGGCTGCTAAGAGAGAGGGCAAAACTGTCTTTAGCGATGTAAACACTAGCTCATATCCTACCCACAGGGGCAGTCCCGGTTAAACCCAGTGGGACATAAAACAAAACAGAAAGATATGGCAATGGGATGAAGACCTGTTACAAAGAGTGGAGCGCTGATGGAGACAGACGGAGTATGAAGGGAGGGGGTAGTGAGTGTGAACAGGGTGTACCACGTAATGCACAATAATTAATCTTTATCAGTGTTGCGGAATCATCCAGCTAGGGCGTGTACAGCTGGACGAGGCAGCTTGAGGGTACAGAGAAACACAGCCACAGTGAGGCATGACCCTTATTACTCTGCCATGACACATTTAGGAGATGATCAAGATGAGTACAGGTGGGATGAAGAAATTAGTAAGCCTACTTAAATATGCGGGCTGCTGAATGGATGTGGTCATTCAGAGTGTCGCTAAAGTGAATCATTCAGAAAGGTAAAACCTTACTGGGGGAGGGAAGTGTGAACAGATGGCTTAGTAGTTGTGTGCATCTACTGCTCTGTCATAAGACCAGAGTTCAGATCCCAGTATCCACACGTGCGCTTTACAAATTCCTGTAACTCCAGCTCCAAGGAATCATATGCCCTCTTCTGGCCTCCATGGGTGTCTGCTGGGTGTCTGCACGCGCATGCGCGCGCACACACACACACAGACACACACATACACACATACAGACAGCACATATTTTTAAGCTTCTCTGGTAAGGTGACAGTGAGCAACAAAAATAATTTTTTAAATAGACTTTTTATTCAAAAATGGAAAATCCCTCCAACACTTTGAAGTATCAAACTCCAATCCATTTGAAATAATCAATTTAAAAGCCATCAGGTTGCCTTTAATTTTAGCAGCTATTTCATTTGGAAGGGACAGCTTTCTTTGGACAGCAGGACTTTAGTAAGTCCGCAGCTGGAGGCTGTAAACCAGCGTTCATCTTGATTTAATGCTTCTTTAAGTTTATAAGAAAAATGTCCCTGTGTAAACAGCAGACATTTTGATTAAACACAAAAGTTCTTATTTTGGCTGTTAAATCAATAATGCAGCTGGCCTTGGAGTAGTTTACATTCTCTCAAAACTGGGCTTCAGTTCAGCTGGTACTGCGCTGACATCATTTTCCAGCAAGGTCTAGCCACTCTCAGCAGTCAGGTTAGAAACACTCTTTGCAAACAAGGTCCATGATGCAGAGCACTCACACATTCATCCAGAGGGTCTCACAAATGCTGGAGCTCAAAATAGCACAGGCGATCCAGAAATAGTGTCTCAGCAGATGGGGAATTTACTAGTACAGTAGTTGTTCAACGCTATAAGATAAAGGCCTTGGGTAGTGGTATTTGTTACCTGAAACAGGCTTTGGGTTTCTTTTTATCCGTGTGTATGTGTGTGTGTGTGTGTGTGTGTGTGTGTGTGAGAGAGAGAGAGAGAGAGAGAGAGAGAGAGACAGAGAGAGAGAGGGAGGGAGGGATGGTGGGAGGGAGGGAGAGAGAGAGAGAGAGAGAGAGAGAGAGAGAGAGAGAGAGAGAGAGAGAGAGAGAGAGATGGATCAACTAATATGTAACTCTAAGGCAAAGAATTAGTTTTCCTAAGTAGGATACCTAACACAACACTCTTCTAACACCCCATCACCCCTCCCCCTTTCTCCTAGTAAGGATGCCAGGCAGGACTTCCTGAATACTGTTGCACTGTTTAATGAGGCCTTATATTTAAGAGTATATTACAAAGAATAAAACTATGTTATATATAGAAAGCAGAAGACCACACCATCAATATCTGTAATTCTTACTTAAAGGCGATTGAACAGATAATAATGGACTTTAAGAGGATACTAATTGATGGCTTGCATATTTAGAGTTAACAAGTAGCAACTATGAAACTACACAATGGGAAATGCTGGAATACATGCAGGGTCATCAAATAATTAGATTTTATGTGAGAATGGTCACTTGCTCTTCAGGAGCAAGACAATCCTGTCCAGTTGGCTAAATAGAAGTATAGGAGGGCTCATATTTAAGAACTGACACTGAGAGTCTTCTCTCTCAGGATGCCAAACTTCTCACCTGCAAAAACTCCCTGACATTAGATCCCAGGACACGCAAGATGGTGTCATAGCCAGACTCTTGGCAAAAGACGAAAAACATCTTCCCAAACATCTGCAGGATTTCACCAGCATTGAGGTCTGTTTTGTAGGGTAAAGAGGAAAAGAACAGGCAGAAAAGTGTCAATGAGAAGAATAAACACAAGGCTATATGAAAAGGATTTAAAATACCCACAATTTTTGTACAGTATGAACATAGATACAATATGAACATAGGTACATTATGAACGTAGACTAAGAATCTCAGACCAGCATGCTACAATAAAACTGGAGAAGACTATGTGCTAACATGTTAATAGTATAATTCACACTATTACTAGCATGGCAACCATTTTCTCAATTTCCATAGCAACATGCTTAAGTTTAATAGTTTATAAGTATATATTTAATGTAATGTTCCTTTTGAAAAACAGTTTAATCAAGGCAAAGACACAGGGTCAGCAAAATGGCTCCATGGGTAAAGGTGCTTTCTACGAAGCTCAGTAACCAGAGTTTGATGGTCAAATCCTACATGGTAGAAGGAAAAGACTCCAGGAATTTCTCTGACCTCCACACATGTGCTGTGGAACATAAGCATTTGTATACCGCACACACACACACACATTTTATATAAATATGATACTTTGTTGCAAAATAACTTTTCTTTAGATAAACATAAGCATTTAACTAACTTTTGCCATAGTATATATTCTAATATCCTGCTTTTCTCTTGATAGGTTGACATTAATATTTCCTAAACTTTGTGTTTACTTTTTCTGTGTGGATTTTGGCTGACATCTTATTCGACATAGGCGTGTAATAATTTATTCAACAACTCTCCCCTTATTGAAAATACAGAGCTTTCGTGTTTGATTATATAAATAGGTCTAAGAAAACCACTTAGACGTAAATCTTAGTAAGAAGCAGATCTCATGTGTCTTCAGTGAAAATTCCCTAACAATGTGAGGAGGCTGGATGGATGGAGCCTTTGGCCAAGTGCCTATCTCACAAATATGATAACATGTGTTTGGACCCCAGCCCTCGTATAACAGCCAGGCACAGTGGTGCAAGTCTGTAACTCCGGTGCTGGTGGATTGGAGGCAGGGGGATCACTGGAGCTTGCTTGCCAATGAATCATCGAGGCAAATCATGTGCTTCAAGTTCAGTGAGAGACCCTATCTCAGAAAATAAGGTGACAAGACTGCCCAGCATGCAGAGTTGTGGAGCCTAATACAAACTAATGTGTCCACAACATGCCTACTCTAGCTAAGTCTCAGGGATCATTTCAGAAGAGGAACCAGAGAGACTGTCAGATCCAGAAGAATAGGGAGTTTGTTGTGAGATTCTGTCTCCTAAATTGGTCAGACATTATACACATGAAGTCTTACCATCATGGCTGCCAAAACAGGAGCTGAACAAGGATGACACTAACAGACATGTTAATGAGAATGGGCATAGGAAGCTCAGGCAGCTTCACCCACATAGGAAGAACTACAGGCAACTAAGGAATGCTGAGAGCAGAAGAGACAGTCTTTTCCAAGGAAAAGCACACAAATTGGTTATTTAATGGCAAATGGTAAGCCCTGAAAGCATATACATGAAAGAAGCAATATAAGGTCTGGGCAGGTGGTATTTAGGAGAGCACACAAGCATATGTGTTTTTGCATATATGTGTGTGACATAATAAACAAAAGAGGTCATTGATTTGAAAGAGTGGGAGGTATACATGGGAGGGTTTACAGGGAGGAGAGGAATAGGGAAATGATATAATTACATCATAATCTAAAAACTTTTAAAAATATATTTTTAAAAAAGTGAGAATGATTGACAAAAACACCTGACTGATTTCTGGCCTCAATGCACACATATGTACACATATGTGCATGCATACACACACACTCACATGTGATTCTGTACATGCACATACACACAAACGGATATACTTTACACACACAAAATTAATTTAAGAATATATTAACAGAGTTTGAACATATTTCAATTGACTTGGATTATATAAAATCAGTTCCTAAAGTTGTCTTAATTTATCATTAAATTGAAAATGTCTTGTTTCCTCTTTAGCTCTACTCTTGATCCGAACAGATATTTCAGTTTTACAAACTTAAAAATAAGTATTTTAGAAGTTTACCCCATATTTTCTTCTACAATGACTATTGTTTCTTTTTATTGACAACCTAGAAGTTTTGTTTCTAAGTCATAAATGCTGCCCAATAGAGCTGAGTTTAGTGGTTTCCTGTATAGATTACAGACCAGATGCACCTGAGGCCCCTGGAAGATTAATGTTCAGAATAACTTTGCTCCATGAAACCTGTTTGAATTACAGTTTTTTCAGCCATGGGTCTTATCCATGAATATTGTTTTCCAACGAATTTCCTCTCCCTTTTTTTCAGTGCTTCACCTAGCTTATTATTATAGCACACATTTGAGAATAATGTCTTCTACAGTCTACATTTGAATGCTCACTCTATGGTTGGCGCTGTAACCAAAGTTTTTACTGGTGAAATATTAGCAGTTGTATTTTCTTCATACAAGGCCTTGCATGGGAAGGAGAGATTTCCACTTTTCCCTTTCTACTCAATAAACAGCTTATACTGGAAAGACAGGCTCCTGCATAGCCCCAACCTAGCATCATACGATTGCCCCATCACCGTTGATCAGAGAACAACTTGTATAGTCCTACACTGTGGTCCTGAAGCACATACTCCTTTGTGAACTGTGTGTGGTTAATCCAGAGAAGGAAGAATTCGTTGAACCTACTGAGGACTTTGCTTGCCGCAGCCACCAGGTCATATGTTTTGGAATCATCATATATTATTCTGACAAGGAACTGGCCTTCTTCATCCAGCTGTGCCTCTTTTCTGAAAGAAAATGAAAGTGTGACAGAGAGCAAAGTTAAAATAAGAGATCTGTCAAATCATAATGAGTGTGTGAATAATGCATCTATTTCTGGAACATGACTTGAGGAGGCAAAATTACTTAAATTGACACTGTGTACCTAAAAACCTAGTGATTTAGGAGAAATTGCCACATGCTTCTATCCAAATCAAAAGGATACATTTGACTATATTTTAGTACTCTCATGCATAATGCAATGCCCAACACTAAATATAATCAAGAATTATGTCTGGATTGGGAGAAATTCAGTAAATATTTATTTATTCCTTACAGATGTGTGTACTGGGAACTTGGGATACAGACTGGAACTCAATTATTTTGGGACAAATACATTCTAGGAGGACAGACATGTTTCAGTGAAAAGTCAGTGAGTAGATCGGGAAGCAGCAGGGTGTGGGGGCAATGACTTCAATCTAGGTGACTGTTCGGGTAAAGAAATCACGGTCTGCTGAGACTGGACCAAGGAAGGACAAAGCCTCAGGGGTGACAAGGAGGATTCTGGCCTGAGAAACTGTCATCAGTAACTGGTTTTAAACACATTATGCCTGAGATGCTGAGTGAACTGGTCAAATATTCTAATATATCTTTCAAATATTATTAAACACAGTAGCTCAAATTATACACAGTTAGTACAAGGAAATCTAGGTTATCATTTTTTAACAGTCATCAGGATTCTATAAATACATTTATTTTGATAGGATTTGGATTGCGTCTCTCAAATAAGTGTCCAAGCAGAGGAGGAAGTCATCCTTCAAACAGTGCTGGGTGGACTAGTTCCCAGTCGACTGTCTCCATGTGAAATTCACACAGTGTGGAGAGCCATCTCTGACTTAATCCACCTCAGTTGAACCCCTCTACCCCGACAGCTGCAGTGACACCTTCAAGGCCACCCATGGGCACTCCTCACCCAGAAGCTTCCAGTCCCTACCGCTGCTCACTCTGTTTATTCAAGGGAAATCTCTACTTTTGTGCCATGTCTTCTGCATGACTTAGCATGGAAATAGTCCTAAAGACATCCTATGTTCATCAGAGCATATGACTTACTGTTTTGCCGCAATTGTGCGTAGCTGAGATGCTGTTTACCTAATATTCACAAGGCCCTCAATCCCATTTCCAGCACCAAGAAAAGCATGATTTCTGAGCTCAGAATTTGTTAGCCGAATGAAGTTAGGCAAATCACATATACAGCATGAACATTAAAACCTTGCTTTTCTAAAATGTGAAGAAGAATGTAGCTCGCCTCCCATAACTACACTGACACAAAGTCATGCAAGCTTGTGTTCTGAACTATTAAAGCTGTACATATTAAGATAGAGCTTCATATATTTGCATTCTCAATTATTGATGTATATGCCAAGTGTGGCCTTATAACAAGTGAAAGGAACATAGTCCTCCAGAGTGATTATGTCTTTCTTCTTAATAGCATGCATTGGGACAATAGGGAAAAGTTCTGAACATGTAATGTACAGATGTGTACCCTTTGATAATGCAGAGGTTTGGGTTAGCTGTTCTTGTTGCTGAGTGTAAGAAAAAAAAACTAAAAATGAGATAACGCAGGAAAGAAAAAAACCTAAAAATAAAATAACAAGCTCCCCTCAGTCTGAAATAACTGCTGTCAATACTATATCAAGTTTTTTTGCACTTGAATATATAATGCTTTTTACTGATCCAAATCTAAATGTCTTATTTGATGACTATGTTTTCATTTCAACAAATAATCTTGGATACCATGACTGCATAAATTTGCATTATTTAAATACACTGACATCTTGGAAGTGAGGTAGAGCGCTTTTATTTGCTTCCTCGAGTATAAATGATAATATTATGATGAATATTCTTGTAGCTAATTATATTTCTGTATAGAAACAGAATAGATTCCTAGGAATGGAGTTGCTAGCTTGAAGGGCATGACTCTGTTAATTTTGTTATTTTCCCATTAAATTTTTTTATTGTGAACCATCACTAATGTCCACATGGGAACTTAGAAACATCTGACTTAAAATATGCATAGATTTAAATCAAGTCTATAATGAGATGTATGCTAATTGACCACAGTCACCATGTTCTGTTCTTCCAAATTAATTAAATTGAGTCATGTATTTTTTTAAAATAAGCTAGTTTATAACACCCACCCAGCCATAGTAACCCTTAAATGAGTGAGAAGAGTACACACTCCCTATACATAACACTAACAAGCAGCTTTTCCCAAAGAAATCCATTAGCAAGGGCCAACCACCAACTATCCGTACACCCCCTCTATTTATTGAAATAAGTTCCTTTATCTTCTAAGCATTCCTTACTAAAATGATCCTAGATCAGGCTCCCTGGAGGGAACTAAAGTCAAAGTTAGCAGCAATACAGACCAGAAAGTGTCCTCTTGTGGAAATGTCATGCTGAATTCCACTGAATTATTCAGACACTTAGGCCTTTCTATTTGCACTATCTCAGAAGCCTTGGGGAATACCCGGTTGCTTGATTTCTTTTTTATTCACTGTCCCCAGAAATTGTTTTCCACACATATTCAATGCCTCTTATGTTCTAGGCTCTTTTTCAAAGAATTTTTTGGTGTGTCAACAAAGAAAACTACCAAAGATACCAACTGTCATTGACCCACATTGTAGCTGGAAAAAAGAGGTAATATATAAAAATATCAAATTCTATACTGTCATAGCATGACAAGTGTTTCAAGACAAAAAGACAAGGTAGACAGAATAAGAGTGGGGAAGAATCACTGGGTCTTGTGGTAGGCTTATTCCCGTTCTCCTGAGGAATCTCCATACTGATTTCCAAAGTGGCTGTACGAGTTGGCACCTCCACCAGCAGTGGAGGAGTGTTCCCCTTTCTCCACATTCTCTCCAACATAAACTGTCATTGGAGTTTTGGATTTTAGCCATTCTGACAGGAGTGAGATGGTATCTCAGAGTTGTTTTGATTTGCATTTCCCTAATGGCTAAGGTAGTTGAGCACTTTCTCAACTGTCTCTATTGAGAATTCTCTATTCAGTTCTGTACCCAACTTTTTAATTGGATCCTTTGGTGTTTTGGAGATTTCCTTCTTGATTTCTTTGTAAATTTGGAGATCAGCCCTCTTTCAGATATGGGGTTTGTGAATATCTTTTCCCATTCTGTGGGCTGCTTTTCTGTCTTGTTGACTGTGTCCTTTGCCTTACAGAAGCTTCTCATTTTCAGGAGGTCCCATTTGTTAAGTGTCGATCTCAGTGTCTGTGCTACTGGTGTTAACTTCAGTAAGTGGTCTCTTGTACCAAATCATTCAAGGGTACCTCCCACTTTCTCTTCTAAGAGATTAGGCATAACCCCAAAAGATGTACATTCATACAACAAGGATGTCTGTTTCACTATGTTCATAGCAGCATTATTTGTAATAGTCAGAATCTGGAAGCAACCTAGATGCCCCTCAACTGAAGAGTGGATAGAGAAAATGTGGTACATTTACACAATGGAGTACTGTTCAGCAGAAAAAAAAACAATGGAATCCTGAAATTTGCAGGCAAATGCAAATTGCACTAGAAGAAACCATCCTGAGTGAGGTAACCCAGTCACAAAAAGACAAACATGGTATGTACTTACACATATATGGGTTTTAGACATGGCTCAGGGGAGTCCAGCCTACAATCCCACCATCAGAGAGTCTTGGAATCAGGTAGGAACCTAAGAAAGATATGCATGGTGCCCCAGATAAAGGGAGTGAGGCAAGATCTCCTGAGCAGACTGGGAGCATGGGGGAAGAGGAGCGGGGTAGAGGAGGAGGAGAGAGGAGGACATGGGAGAGCAGGAAGATTAAGTCAGGGGAAGAATAGAGGAGAACAAGATGAGAGGTACCATAATGGAGTCATTATAGTTTTGGGAAGACACCTGACACTAATGAGATTCCCAGAGATCTACAAGGATGACACCAACTGGCAAACTAAGCAATAGTGGAGAGATCACCTTAAATGCCCATCCCTGATAATGAGTTTGATCACTTTCTTATATGCCATCCTAGAAATTTCATCCAGTGACTGATGGTAACAGAGGCAGACACCCACAGCTAAACATTGAACTGAACACCTGGAACCCAGGGACAGAGAGGGAGGAATGATGAGCAAAGGGGTCAAGACCAGGTTGGTGAAACCCACTGAAACAGCTGACCTGAACATGGGGGAGCTCTTATACCCCCGTCTGATGGCTGGGAGACCAGCATGGGACTGATTTAGACCCCCTGAATGTGGGTGTCAACCAGGAGGCCTGGACAAGCTGTGGGGCATTGGACAGTGGATTGGTGTTTGTCCCAGGCATACAGATGGACTTTGGGTGCCCCTCCCACAGTGAGAGATGCTCTCTCAGCCTGATCTCTTGGGAAAGGACCTGAGCCCTGCCCTGGACTAAATGGCAGACTCTGTGGATCCCCCACAGACTGCCTCACCCTCCCTGGGGAATGGAGGAAATCTGCAGGGGAGAAGCAAGTGGAGCAACAGCTCAGAAGTCCTAATCAGCATAAAGTAAAACAAGTGGACACTTGGCTGATTTGCTGGTAAGATGTATGAATTCTAACAGCCAAAAGCAAGCTCTGCTTCTTATGCCACTTAAAACAGTGGTTAAATTCTCTGATGGTGTTAATATTGTATAGAATCATATTCTGTGTTCACTAACTCAGTAACCAGTAATGCATTACAGATAGGTGACATTTTCCCTACAGCAATTCATTTCCTCATTTTCACTGCCTGATAGTATTTGGAATGTAAACCCATCTTCCTATCTATTAATTACTTGCAAAAAGTAGGGGGTGGGTAGTTATATCAGAGTAATGTTTTGTGGATTGACTGAAATAATACCCTTATAAAAGTGTGTACTCCCATTTTTAAACAGGGGAGTCAATTAATCGTATCTACTTCCTCATAAATTTCTATACTGTGTCATGAAAAAACATCAAGGTATTCGGTATAACTGCACAAGTCCACAGTTTGAGTTTAATGTTAAGGGTATTTTGTATGACTTAAAGAAAAAATAATCAAGTAAGCAATGTGTTTGAAATGACCATGTCATTTCTGACAACTCTGCTTGGGAGCTATCCCTTGATTTCACGTGTGAACATAGAAAGACTGACTTTGCTTGCTACCCTGATTTCCAGCTAATGTGCTGTGTACTCAGCCCCAGAAAGTATACTCCAGGGACAGTCTGTGCCAACCGATAAAGAAGCTTCCCATGGAGGTATGGAAAGGGTTGTTTTGAAATGGGACAGTCTGAGGTCTTGAGGAATCACACCACAAAACAAAGGTCAGCTCCCAACCAGCAGATTTCCACACTTATCAGACAGTCGTTTTCACCCAGCCTCCCCGGGAGCTACTGATCCTGAAGCATTACTGGTGCACACAGATTTGGTCTTGATAGTAAATCCCAGGAATGCCCAGGAGAGAGGGAGGGAAGCATATTAAAAACACTGAGCTGTAGCTAGTCATTATGAAAATTAAAATGTTCCATTAGAAGCCACAGATAATAACTGTAGGCAACATTGAAACCGCGTGTGGCTTTTTTTTTTTGTAAGTGCTTGGAAAAAATACTTGCTATATTTTCATTATCTAAGTGCAATGATTTTAATAAGTCTCTGAACCCCCAAAGTGAGAATCCAGTGTGAAGATTTTGCCCAAAGGCAAGACAGTCCCTTTAAATCTAGACTTGGCTTCCATTTTGGACCTGTCCTTGAAGGTTGGCTCCTGTACGTAAACATGTCATTCATCTATGATCTGATGAGTGACAACTGCTTTAAGGAAAACAATGCCTTCACTCTTGGGATATTTTTGTTGTCACCGTGCCCGTCCTGACACAGGAGACCTGTCACAGCAATGGCTGCAGCTCTGAAAGCCACTCACAAATGTCTTAAATGAGTGCTTGCCATGTCCTTATCAAATCAATGGATCCACTTGACCACCAACACTGCCTGGGGAGCACCCGATAGCCCAGCTCCCCTCAAATCAAGCAATCTGCTCAAAATTTAGGAGGATATGACTTTCCCCAACAAATGTGTTGGCTGCTGGTAAATAAAAATACCTTCAAAACATAATAATCAATGTAGCCTCTATATATCCCGAAACATTCCAGGAAAGCAGAAACAAATGAAGAAGACTCTAATACATATATGTAGATGGTTACAGTCTTTGTTAAATCAGTTCTTCCTGGAAATAAGAGTATAGGTTTTTACTGGGAGAAAGCCCATGATGGGATGACTAGCAATCTGTGCCCCAATCACTGCCTGTGAATAGCTATGCATTTGAAGAAGGTTCTTTCGTGTCTCTAACTTATAAAGTGACAGTAAAGACTGAATGGAGTGGATGTGACAATTTTAGTGCCACGTGGAGTGGAAAGCATTAGGATACAGTAGAACCATCAGGCAACTGTCCAATGTAAACGAGATATTGCATTCAAAATAGAATGGCATGCTGCAAATTTGCCTCTCAAACCTAAGTTCATCATGACATGCAGTTCTCTACAATTTATGACTTTGGTTTTGCTCAGCATCTCACAAATTAAGGACCTAGGTATTTCATATATACATATGGGAAATATATACACATATATATGTTCTATTTATATATATTTGATGAATATGTTATACAAATGCTCTTTATTTTCTGCAATTAAAAATGAAAAAAAACTATTCACATGCACATGTATGTATCATATTTATGGAGAAGGAGAGGGAATAGATACAAATGTAAGAATGGAAGGAATGGAGAGAGTGAGCATCCCTAGGTTTTTCCCTGAGAACAGTATGAAGGCTAGATTCTAGAGAGGCAGGTCAAATATTAGAATAATACAAAGCATACTTATCAACTCACCCGTGTACTAGGAAGAGAGCACAATGCTAAACATACAAAACAGTTCCTTCAATAGCATTTGCTGTGGTATAAGAAAGCTGAGGGGTAGACACCTATAGAACAAGGAGGGGGGGGGGATGAAAGGAGCCCTGACTCTAAACCTCAGCATGATTAAGTAACTGAGATCATCAATCCACAGTGTTGGATGCTGAGAGTAAACAGAGTGATGAACACTGACTACCTCCATGACTAGATAACCCATGCTTAGACCTGGCCATCTTGACATAGTTTATAAAGGTAAAAATGTCATGCATTTTTCTACATACAGATGATAATGGCACCATTTCCCTACTACTTATTCTTTAATGCACAAAGAGGCAAAGCAGTGAATGTAAAAGCTGTGAAGCTTCAAGTCTGCACTGTCGCCCAGGGACTGGCCTGGAGAGATTCCTCTTTATAGTGCTCATTTCCTTAAGTGTGCTTTCCTGGGGACATCTGCACAGCATCAACCCTTAACTATCACCTCCCAACATGTTGCAAGGAAACATTTGCCAGGTCCCTGATTCTGAAGGAAAAAAAAAAAAGAGAGAGAGAGCGAATACAAAGGACATCACTCTTGGAAACAGCAGCCATGTTTAGTTAATGTTTGCCATCATCCAGTCTTGACCCAGTGAGAATGAAAGTGTGGGGCTTCTGGTTTCTCCTATAGTCCTCACTGTAATCCGCAAAAACTGTACACCAAGCTAATATGATGCTAGTATATATCTAATGCACAAAGAAAAGGAAGATTGTAAGGAAATTAAGACTCCCCAAGACCAGCTTTGGGGTTTCTGCAGATCATAGAAACTAAACAACCAAAAATCTATGGCATCCCTTATCATACAAGTGCCATGTTATTCCCAAAATGGTCTAGAGTCTAGATGACCCCATTCAGACAGCTCGCCAGCAGCTGTGGAAGGGGCTTCTTCACAGTTAGGCATTTAGTTTCCTAGCATAAAGCAAGCATACACAGTGTGTCTTCCTCTGGCTCTCAGGCTACCTGGAAGAATTTCCTACAGAAAAAGTCTTATTCATAATGTGGAACTAATTTACTTATTTTTTTAGTTTTTAAAGGAATTTGTTGAATTTTTTTCAGCGGTTGCTTTTGAGTAAGAAAATGTGTTGTGTTTGTATTAGGTAACTCCTCTCGGGTAAATACATCTAGAAGCATGAAGCCTGGTATCAGAGGAATGACTCTGAAGTAACTTGTGACTTTTCAGCTTCCTACACGTAATGCCCGACAGTCATTTAATTTCTTCAAACTGCAACTTCATAGTGAAAAAAAAAGATAACAATGACAAACACATTAAGTCATTTTCTATTTCAAATAGATGCTGTAGCACTAGGCTGAAAATATATAGAGGAAACAGCTCTGGAAGGTTTAAGTACCTTTTGAATATAAAGTGCCATTCATATTTAAAAACACTTCGACTGCTTCCTACTTGAACTCAAGTGTAGAAAAGTGTAGAAATTTAACTCATTCCATCATGAATGTGAAAATCCCATAAAGCATGCAAATTTTGATGATGCCCCAGTTTGCTTGCTTTAATTTGTTTTGATAAGATCAGTATTAAGAGCATATGTAAACTTTTGATACAGCAAAATGTATTTGGGGTGTGGGAGTGGCTTGAAGAATTGCATTGTAGATGGAATAGTGAAATAATCATCTTCCTACAGTCTGCAGAGTGCAGAGGACGAGCACAAGCCAGACACAGAACCTGGCAAGAGGGTTGTTTGAGTGGCAGGCAAGGGAAGCTGATAAGGACCAAGAGGAAAGAAAAAAGGCCAAGAGATAATCCAAAACACATTAGAGCAGCCAGTGTATGAATAGGATAAAGGAGAAAGAAAATGAGAAATGAGTTAAGGACTTAAACCAAAGTGAGAGGAAGCGTTGGAATAGCATGCAGACACAATGGGCAATTGTTCCTGGTATTTTGTTTTGGTATAAAGTGCTAGGCAAGCTCCTCACAATTCAGCCACACCCTTAGACCCACCCTACTGTTATTCAAAAGGAGATTCACATCTTTCAGGTGTACTGCCCAAGAAAGAATCTGAAAACCCCACTCTACAGAGTGAAATGGAAAACAATACATACCATTACTTCAGCAGCTATTTTAAGAACCACATTAAGCATGTCTTCAGACAATATTAAATGTACTGCAACAACCAAACAGCTATTAATTTTCCCCTATGTAACTAAGACTTGGAAAGTTCAAGCAGGTTAAGAATCCATGTAACTATTTTATTTTTAATTGCTTGTTTGCGCTCTAATATTTATTCATAATTAGCAAATTCAACTACTACATGAGTTTCAAACTAGAAGCCCAGTGCAAGCTATCCAATAGTCAAGCCATTTCCTTATTTGAGTGACAGACAGGAAAGTTTTTTTTTTTTATGATTAAGACTAAAAATATCCTGTTATCTCTAGACTTTTTCAAGGGAAGAATGACATCATTTGCTTTTCTATCCTCAAGGCCCGA
The DNA here is from genome assembly GCF_017639785.1 of Mesocricetus auratus. Lineage (NCBI taxonomy): Eukaryota > Metazoa > Chordata > Mammalia > Rodentia > Cricetidae > Mesocricetus > Mesocricetus auratus. The sequence continues at coordinate 73,149,139 of NW_024429193.1, read as the reverse complement.
AATGTTAGACTATGTTCATCAATGATAAGCTTAACCTTAAGCAAACGAGAAGAACCAGTGCGTGAAGAAGCATGCAGCAACTTGAGCAAAGCACATGGGAGGTGACTGATAGCACGCTGACGACAGTACCTGTTAGCTAAAACATATTACATAATTATAGAACTTATAACTCTCATACCATCATTTGGATGGAACTGTTTATCTCTAATTTCTCTCAAAATCTGATAATCAATACTCTAGCCTGTTCACCTGTGGGCAAATAAGTACAGTTTTTCTAAAAGGTGTTTTGTGGAGGGGGGTTGTGTTTTGTATCATGTTGGATCCTACCCCTGAGCTACATGCTCACCTCCATCTGTCACTTTTTTTCAGTATATTTTTAATCATCTTAGAATTTCCAGTCTTTTGAAGCAATCTTTAGAATTCATATAATTTCCAGGGTAGGCAGAAACTCTCAGAGCTCACTGATGCGATGCAATTGTCAGGTTAACCAGGACTGATGCCGGTATATTAGAGGCAGATCTATCACACATTTAGAAGATATTTTAATATGCATAAATTCTGACTACATTTTCTAAATGAATGGTGCCTATTTTTTATCATCACTTAGGAACCATGGCGTCTTTAATAGTATCATCTGAAAATTCAAAATAAATTTACAAAGCAAGATCTGAAGCAGACTTGGGAACAGGGCATGTCTCTTACTCTTTTAAGTTACTATGCAGACCAAAAGTGGGTGAGGATATTGGATCCAAAACAGTGAATGTTTCCTGGTTCACAAAGTAACAATGAAGTTTACATGGCTACATTTGGGCAGTTTTTGAGTAGTTAAAAAAGTATATCCACAAGGACCTGTAGCCGTCCTTGGGCATGAACACTAAACTTTTTCTGTTGTCTCTCTAAGAGAAATTTCCTGGGCTTTGGTCTGGGGCAATTTTGTTTTCCTGAAGAGAGAAGGCAAAGTGCTTGTGAAATGGTGATGCTGTTGATAAGATGTGGACACCGAGTTTCCAAGGAGGTATTTTTCTGCTCATAGCCATCTAGAATTTTCTGTCTGGAATCTGTTACTTGGAGTTTTATTTGTCATTAAGTTTTTGGCTTCCTCTCTCATAAAGGATGGATGTCCACTTTCTCCTAAACTAAACAAAATATTACAAAACGCATTATGAATATTCATTTAGACAGATTTTCACAGATCGAAGTAGGTAGAAAATTTTGATTCCTATAGGAGCAAAAGTATAAAAAGTTCTCACATGCATTCAGTTTTCCATACAATTAAAACTGAAAGCATCTTGGAACATGACTTCAGTGAGAGCTCAGGAGTGGAAGGGGATGGAAGAAGGCACCTTCATGGCCACAGCCTTTAGCAGTTACATTTCTCTCACCCTCAGTAAACATGTGCTGATTAGGCAAATGCTCTTCCAGGAAGCATTCAGCAACATCTGGGGAAACCAAGCAGGGTAGCAAGGAACAGCTTTTGTTCCTTAGGTGCAGAGAGCCAAGTCAGACACCCCAGCACATGCACAAAGCTGCTCCCATGACACTACTGAGTGGTGCCTTCCTAAAAAGAGAAAACAAGCAACTGTGTGGCCAACACTGGTTCTATTCCTCTATTACAAGGGCACCATCCTTGGAGTGATTTCAGAGGAAAACCATCCATATGATCTGGTTCATATGTACTTGTAGTGTTTATGTATGAGTGAAATTATTGTTACTTGACCAATTTAAGAATGTTGTTCAAGCATACTTCAAGGGGAGTACACATGTCTGTAGTCCAGGCATGTGAGAGGCAGAGTTGGGAAGACTGTTGCTACAATAAGGTCAGCCTCAACTACTTAGCAATTTGCACTCATTCAAAGCTACATAGCAAGAGCCAGTCGTGTATGTGTGTGTGTGTGTGTGTGTGTGTGTGTGTGTGTGTGTGTACACATTACTTAAAGAAACATGTAACTATTTACAGCCACTTGGAAGTGATGTTCTCCTCAATAGAATTTATGTGTGTTTAGATCATAATCACCATACACAAATATCTTGATAATTACATTTAAAAATAAATGTATTGTTAAATTTTGCTATGCAGTATGAAGTATAAATTTTTGGTCTCTACATTTACTGGTTACCCACATTGATAATTGTCAGATGTGTATTCTAAGTTTTATTAAATTTTCATAGTGATTATTAAATTTGCATAGTGATTATTATTGTACTCCTGGAATCATAAACATAACCATTGTTAAAGTTTATCTGCCATGAACTTTGGGAACTTCACTTATAAGAATGATAGACTAACAATATATGGGGGTATGCATGTTGCCTTCATTCATTCACAAAGAAAGTGGTTTGTATGCATCCTTGTGATTGGCTACACTGTAAGGGCTTGTTCTTGGTGTATGCCCTGGTGTCTGTCTCCACAGAAAATCAAAACGATGAAAGAATGAATAAAGTCGAAAATTACAGTCCCAAATTGACCTTACTTCTTAGAGCTTTATTTGATAGAGTCATAACTGCCCCATCTAGACCTCTTTTTTTTATAGGATGCAAATGTGCCTTTCGAATAACATAAACGTGGACAACGTGAAAGGCTTCTGGACCATCAGTTAAAGTTCATATACAAGAGAGCTAGAGGAAATTGTTGTGTTCTAGGGCTTAAATTATAGACCTGGTCATTTCTATGGAAACAGATAAATATAGTAAAATCACAATCCTATTACTGAATAATAATGCCTGTTGAAATTGGTTGCTAATAAAATTGTGCTGAGAAAAATAGCAAGGACTCATGTGCCATCAGTGAGCACATGAACTTAAATAATAGAGACGGGTTCCGCTCTGCCCTTCTTAGCCCTCGCCACTATTCCTACCCTGTTAGAATGTGGTAATGCCTACCTGTGATTTTTGTGTTGCTAGTTGGTAGCCATGTTCAGCTATACAAGAGTTAAACGCGAGTTTCAACAAGGAAGAGAGGGAAAGATAATTCCGTTAGATTGTAATGCTCCTCTGGGCATGGTGACGCATTCCTCTAATGCCAATACTCGGAGAGGCCTGGAAGATTGGCAGTTCCAGGCCAGCCCACGCTCTACATAGGGAAATCCTGTCTCAAAACTCTAAAGGTCAGTCAGGCAGCTCAGTGGCATCGTGTTAGCCTGTCACACACAAGTCTCTGACTTCAGTCCCCAGTTAAGGCCCCCGCAAGAACCACAAAAGCTTAAGAAGGACGAGGGTCTTAAAATCTCAGATAAGTGTATTTTCTGGTTCCATATTTGAGTACCGGGCTAAAAGCTCTACAGAAACTGGGGTGCCCTGCTAGGGCTCCTAGAAGAACACACAGCAAAACAGGGGTGATTTGGGGGAAGTTACAGGGGAGAGATCCCTTTATTAAATACGTGTTTCACATGAGTTACTGTAGAAATAATTTCTGACTGTACTGTAGCAACCCAAATAATTTAACTATATTATGTGTACCAGGTGTGTAACTCTCAGAGGAGCTCAATTCTTCTGGTCATTTCCTGCCTCTGGCCCCAAGACCTTGCTAAGGCCTCTGCATGGTAGCTGACCAACCCTCAGAACCTGGCCTGGGAGCCACAGGGCTCTGGCAGGGTGTTCCCACGCTCAGGCCGGGTGAGGAGGCCACAGTGACCCCAAGGGGCCACGCCCCGGCCTACCCTCCTCTCCTGGTCCCAGCTCCAGAGCGTGGGAGCGGAGACCGGAGGATGCGCACCACGACCCTGCCGGAGCAGCTAGGGAAGCAGGCGCGGGCGCGGTGCCAACGCGCGGCCCTGGGAGCAGGGCTGTTCACTTACTTGATGTCTTCCCACACCTCGGGACCGTAATTGCGGATCACCAGCAGCTCCAGAGCATGGTTCACGAATCCGTACTATAGGGCAGGAGAGACTGCGCTCAGGGACCCGCGCCTTTCCACCGTGTCGCCCACCCCTCTCCGCTGGTCTGTCCATCGCCCTCTGGCTGCGCTTTCGGGGTACCCTACCCTAAAAGGGGGATGATCCGCCGGATCATCGGATTCTCGGCTCCACCGCTCCCCTCCCCCATCTTCTTACCCTTGCTCACCTGTCACCATGGTACAACAGGGACAGCGAAAGGACTTGAGCCCGGAGCCTCCCACCTGACCCTCCCGCAGAACCGAGAATCGCCCAAAGTCGGAGACTATGGTTGGGCGGTGGGGACTCATTCGGGACCCAAAGACTAGCGCTCCAGCAGGTCATTTGTCCCCACCTCCCACCGCAGGCGCTGTTCCCTGCACTCTTCCGCTCCATGCCCCCTGGGCTTGCTCCTGCAGAGCAGTCCTCTCTCTCTCGAGTCAGTTAAAGTCCACCCAGCGTAGGTGACCGTCTTGACAGCACTCACCATGGTGTCTGCGCCTACAGCCCGGGAAGCAGCCTCGGTGCAAGGGTATCGCGGAAGAGACCCAGACAGCGACTACAGCGGCGACAGTGCACCCAGACCAGCAGAGAGCTGTAGCTAGAGCATCAGCCTGGGCCAGCCCTGATTGCCACCTCTTCACAGCCAATGACGAGTAGAACCACAGGAGGCCGGTCACTGCTTCTTCCCATATCTTAACCAATCAGAGACAGCGGAGGGAATTCAGATGGGCTCAGAGCTACTGGGCTCCAGCCTTTTCCCGCCCTCGTCTGGTGACAAGTCCTTCATTTGAGACCTTAAGGAAGGTGGAGCAGAGACAGCTGCCCTCCTCCCAGGAGTGGATGGGGGCCTCGTGATCCAAGTACACGTGTTCTAATCCAGAAGTCTGCTCTCTAGCTTGTGTGTGTGTGTGTGTGTGTGTGTGTGTGTGTGTGTGTGTGTGTGTGTGTGTCCGGTGGTGATCGATTGTAGTTAAGCAGATAAACGTTTCCTCTGTGGCTTTCCCTCGCAGCAGCTGTCAAGCATATAGCTTATCCTATGGAACCTAACGCACTTTACTTTTAGCCAATAAATTAAGTGTACAACCCAAGATGTTCTGTAATACATAGGAGTTTAACAAGTGAATTCTACTTTTTGTGATTGAGACAAAATACCTGACATTAACCAGTGGAATTCATTTTGTCCCGAGGTTTCAGGGCTTAATGGTCCTTGCCGTCCATTGCTTTAGGGCTTGTGGGGAGGCACAGCACCATGATGACTAAGCAGGCAGCAGAGGCTACTCAGTTCATGACTGAGACACACAGTTAGTAAGCCTGGGAGAAACTATAGCTCCTGAAGACACTCACAGTGGTTTACTTCCTCACTAGACTCAAATTCCTACAACCCCGACAAGTTTTCAAAATGATGCTAACAGTCCAGGACTAAGCTTTCAGTATCTGAGTATCTTGGGGGATACTTCATGTGGAAACATAATTGCCAGCAGAATGCTAAACCTTCTCTGTCCTTTGGTGAAGTTCATAAGGACACATTGTATTCCAACCCAGAAGTTAGGAGTCCAGACATTTTAACTCTCTAGAATTGTCCTATGCTCCTGTTCTCAAAAATAATATGAATGGACATGTGGCTGTACAAGATATGTGAACATTTAACTAATCTCCCTCCAGTCTGCCTTCTAATATGCAGATGAGTCACTTAGGTGGAAACCCCATTAGGCACAAGAATAGAGCTATTGTGGATTGCTGGTGGCTGTTCTAGGTGCGTTGTTTTCAGTCAGCATCGGGAAAGGTCAAAGTGGAGGCCTCAGTTTCACGTAGACCCAAGAGTCTTTGTTGGCAATTAATTCTGTCTGAATCATCTTAATGTGGAGATGGGGATATCAAAGCAAGGACATTACACTACCACCAGCACTTATCATAGGCTGAAGAATGGGTGATAAGTAAATAAGACAACAAAAAAAGACATCTGACAACCAAAAAACTTCCATCAAGGGTGCTATGATTAAATAAATGAGTCTTTCAAACAGTGTGGCATCCAACTTTATACAACTATTTTAATATGAAACCATTTTTAAAGACTTTTAAAATGGATTGTGTACAACTAACTATGAAAAGGCATGAGGACAACTAACTACTCAATGATAAAGACATTGAGAACAAAAGCCAGGAATAGAATCGTCCTCAATTAGTACCAATTAAATAGGATGGGGAGCAGCATGGGTCAGATGAGTGTGCCTGCCACACACAGCGTACAAGCATAATCTTCTGGGGTGAGCTTTAGAAACCACGGATAGAATTATGTTCCAATGACTGGAGGGCACAAGCACTCACCTATTCTGTTGTAATCTTCTGTTGCTTGGCAGGTTCCTCCAGATCAAAACACTCTTCCCAGGAGGGTAGGGGAGACTCATGAGACTCTGAAGGCAAATAAAACTTGACTGAGAAATTAGGGAAGATTGAAGAAGGGCCCACCATAGCTTTACTGAAACAGTTAATAACGGCAAGAGGAGGCCAATCTGACCAGATCAACTGTCTATCTAAAATATCCCTTAGATTTGTTTTAACTCTTCAAAACTTTCCTTAATGTATAAATGATTTATCTCAAAATTTAAACTTTCTGTTTTGATACTAATAGTCATATACAGTACTAACTAATTCTAACTTTAGGCTTCATGTAGCTTTCTGTTCATGATTTCATGTTTTTAGTATATCACTACCTGAATTCTTCAGATATTAAACATTCTCCATGTGAGAAAAACTTATGAAGGAGTTAGGAGAACGATATATTCATAGGATTCCTGTTCTTTGGCCCAACTATGAACTTCTCTGAACCCCAGCGTCCTCTTCTAATCATATGACAATCCAGGCTATTTAATGTAACAATATTTTAAAGCACTAGATATGTGGTAAACTCTCATCAAATATGAGCTTTATAATCCATTTAGGCAATGTGATTCTTTAAAATACAAACACTTATTGTTCACATATGTTGCATTTGAGTTAAAACAACTTGCTTCAAGCTCATACCAGCATTATAGAGAGTGCGTATAAGCCAGATTCCTAGTCCCTTCCTGTATTCTCATGTGAGCTCAACAGATAGTAAACAATGTCAATAGAGTAGAATGGTTCCAGGCATGTGTTATTCCATGAAGAAAGATAGTTCATTCTGGGTTCTATATTAATTCATTATCTTCCAAATTGAATGTATTCAGTTCATGGAAGTGCTCTTATTTCTTTTTCCTTTGGAATTGGTTACACTTGGTTTCTATTCTTGCCAAGAGATTATATTAAATGTCCATAAATAATTGATCTTCAAGAGCAGTCTTACCGTTTAGGCATATTGTGATAATCAGTGGTTTCTTCCATCTCAGTCAAGGTAGAGCTAACTTCAGGAAAGCAAGGAGTTTCTCATGTAGGAAAATGACATAGTTGACAGAAATGAATTAGGCAATACTGAGCCAGCACATAGTATGGGGAACAGAAAAAGACCCCCCTATCCTGACAAAATGTTCACATCCTCACCTGCACAGTCTAAGAATTTATCAAAAGACATAGCAAAAGGGAAATTAAAACTGTGACTGTGCCAAGAACACTGATTTTATTTATTGTAGCAGCAATAGGACAGTAAAACAGTTTGCCAACTATTTGTTTCTGAAACAAATTCTGAAGTATTTCCGACAGCGTATATTAACTGAATGCATGCAATCCTCTAAAATTCACATACTAAAATTAAAAGCTGCAATATGATGGTATTTGGGGCCTTTCATGGGTAATGTGACTGGAAGAAAGGCATTAAAGTAGGGCTTACAAGACATGGCAATAGTGTGCATAAGACAAGAGTAGCTAAGGTCGCTCTTTCCTGTGTGAGAGAGATGAACACACAGATGTATCAGTTACCTTTCCGCTACTGTGTTGTGATCAAGACAATTGATAGAAGTATGAATTTATACCGGCTTATGGTGGCAGACTGAGAGTCCATAATGGCAACGGAGGCATGGCAGGAGGCAGCTGGACCAAGAAGCTGACAGATTGCACCTGCGGTCATAAACCTGAAGCAAAAAAGGGTGACCTGAAAGTGGGGCAAGGCTGTAAACTCTCAAACCCCGCCCACAGTGACGTATTTCCTCCAGCAAGAATGCACTACCATGTAACATCCTCAGACAGTGTCACCACTCAGGGAATCAAGCCTTCAAAAGTGTGCGTCTCTGGTGGATATTTCTTAAATCGGGAGCACCTCGGATCTGTAAGAAAGTCCTCACCACGAACTGAATTTGCCAGCCTTAATAAGAGTGAGAAATAAAGTGTCTACAGATTGTAGCAGTATTCTAAACTGGCTAAGACCAGTCCTCAGACTATATTCAAACTATATCCTTCAGAAACAACAATAACAACAGAAATTCTTCATATATAACTCTTATGAATATATTACATTCTTGGTCTTAGTTGTGTTTTGTTGAGCAAATGCCCACACCAATAGAAGCTTGTGTCTACCACAGGCTACTCCTGTCATAAAGAAACAAAGGTTTATTTTTCTTTTAAAGTTTATGTGTCTGCCTAGGATAATCAGAACATTTTTTAGTTTTTCCATCATAGTTCTACATGGCAATAGACAGAAACCAACTATGGATAACTTAAAAGACATCAAAATAAAATAAAACAAGTAGAAATTATTAAAATTGTTAGATAGCTTACAAAAAGCATATGGTAGACAGAAAAGATAGTGAGAGAAACAAGTGCTTATAAATTCTACTTACCTCAAAGAAAAGTGTTATAAAATAAAGAAATCAGGTCAACATGCTATGCGGATTCAGGAGGGAGTGACGTTTTATGAGGAAAGAGTAATATTTAATAGTTACTTTTTGACTTGGGGACTTTATAAAAACACATTTCTTCGGGACTGTAGGTGGATTATAGAGTCAAAAGGTTTTCTTCACTATCTTCTCAAAGCTGCAGAAATATCTATCAGCATCAAAGTCGTTTGCCATTATTTTCCTCACTACACATAGACATTAAGAATACACTTAAGGAAATATTTCACCCTGAACTGAGAATTAGGCTTGAGTAAGCACCAATAATGACGAGCACGGACAGGAGAAAAGAAGCCATGTGTAAGGCCTCCTCTGGGACAGGAAATCGTCTTGGGAAGATGAGGCAAGTGTCCAAGATAAACCCATGAATGAAAATGAGAGCTACCACTTGTTCTGTGGACTCTAATTAACTGATTATGTAAATATGTATAACTGAAGATAATGAGCAACCAATTGCCTCTTCCAGATGCCACATCTATAATTCCTCTTCAAACATATACCTCAGCAATTATCTAAGTACAGACTCTACCTTTATCCCAGAATAGCTCTATGGGTCTATGGCATTGGGAGGAGTATTTATCTCTTCCACTGTAGCCTCTGCATTGATCTTTGATTATCTTTACCATGACCTACAGAGTCTATGACAGAGTAAGCAAGATAGAAAACATCTATGGAGGATTGATGTCCTGTGCCCCACTCATGGTCTAAGAAATGGGGATATGCTGAAATGGGTTACAGGCAATACACATAACTATGGAAATAGCAGCAGCCAAACATGCTTGCCATCCAGTAGATGAGTGTTCATCTGTGATAAGAGACACTGAAATGGACTCCTGAGATTGAAAATTGACTTTATAAACTCCTGTAGAGTTGGATTTAAAAAGCAGACTTCTGTGAGCCACTCAGGATTTCATTATGAGACAGGTAATGGGTTTTAGGAATTGGTTGCTTTAACAGCCGTACCTCTTCTTGCAATGACTTCCAAGTCAATGGGTCAAATGTACAGTAACTATCTAGCATCCATGCGATGCCCTGTCCTTCACACGCCTGCCTTCCTCTCACCTGATGTCAATAATGAAAAGTGAAGGGCATCCACTATCCAGGAGCTTTCTGTGAGATTATCCTAGTTCCCTGGGCATGCGTACCAGCCACAAGAAGATTCCGCAGAGCAACCCCCATTCTTCCATATTAGAGCCTCTTAAAATGTACCTGGTCACACTCCTATTATTGATTCCAAATTCCTCCTGAAAAGAAGTTACTCTCAGTGTGTAGTTAGGTAGGTGAGGCAGACAGATTGCAAGAACGGGTTATCTAAAAGCAGGTTTATTTAGGCAGATGGGAAGGGGAGGGAGGAAACCCCACAGTCTCTTCTTACTCATGCTGAAGCAAACGATAGGTGACAGCCCTGTCCAGACCTGTCAGAAAGAGATGTGTTCCTGTGGTTGCAAAGAGATAGCATTTTCTTTCTGTGTGTGCTTTTTCAGAGATGTCCTTCCTCCCTCATTGTAAACAACTCAAGTGTATAATAGGGAAGATACATTTTGCTCCTCACTTGGGTGTGTTTCTTCTTTCCCGGAAGCTAATAGACTCCAGGCTGTGTGAAATAAGTGCACCAACTGACAGACACAAACCAGAGGCATGTAAGTTGGTTTCTTGATTTGAGAAGAAAGAACTTCAGTCTCTCTCTGTGGAAGTTTGAAGGTATTGCCACCAAAAGATACTATCTTCACTGTTACCTGCTCTCAGTACTAATATATATATATACATATATATATACACATATATGTGATGTGTATACATCACATATATGTGTATATAAGTGAGATTATATATATATGTGTATATATATATTCTAGACTGCAGCTCAGTCTGAAATAATGGGCAGTACAAAGTGTAGAACAATTTCTGGAAAAGAGTAAGTCTTCAGTAAATATTTATGATGCATACCATACAGTATAAATAACCTCAATTGTTCTCTTCCTATAATTTCACATAGTAAAGCTGTCCATTTCACTTTGTGTGGGATTTAAGAATGTGAACAGAAAGGAAACATTCTAACTCCATCATTTAAAAGAGATGTTAAATACACAATGAGCAACAGTCCACATAGATTTTCCTCTTGCTGACCAAGATAGTCTGTAGTTGACAACAAATCATGCTGTTCTGATAAAGATGCTCTGCCCAAGTGGAATCATGGATAGATATAGATGGTATGTAGTTTGGCTCACCTCAAAATGATTCATGTTTTGGACACTCAGGCCTCAGTGTGGTGATGTGAGAAGTGATGGTACTCTTAAGATGTAGGAAGTAGTGGGAGATCCTTAGGGTGTACGGGGAGATCCTTATGGCTTAGGGACGCAGTCTTAGGAAGACCTGTAGCTGCTTCTTAGAAAGAACTGTCTTCAAAAGAGAAATACTAAGTGTTGGCTCAGTAGATAAGAGCACTGAGTTCTCTGCTAGATGACCTGTGTTCAATTCCTATGGATGTCATGTCATGGCTACTCACAACCATTTGTAACTCTGGTCCCAAAGAATCTGACACTCTCCTCTACCATCCCTGGGCATCAGACACATATATGATGCATAGACATTCATGCAGATAAATAAAATAGAATAGATATTTATCATGTAGAATAAATAACATGTTACAAAGAGCAGTCCTGACTTCCTATCTTTGGTGTGTCCTCTTGTTCCTACAAATGCTCTGCTTTCAACATGAGGTCTTAGCACAGTTTGCATTGTGTTCTTTGATCTTTAGCCTTTAAACTTAGCTAACTAATTTTCCTCTTTATGGTATCCACCTTGGTTGTGGTGATGATGAGAACCAAATCTTGGAGCAGTTGCTTTAAGTGTAGTACTTGAAATATATAGAGGAAATATAGATACAGGTATTGATGAATGAAAGAATTTGGACAAACAGGTTAGTAAAGCCTAGGATGCTGTATTCAGAGCGTTCCAGAAAAGTGTGGTGGGGGTATGAATGATGATAGGGAAGGGATGGAACATCTTAGAGACTCCTCAAGCGATTGTGACAGAGTAATGATAGAAATATAGTCAGGAAAGGATACATTGTGAGGTGTCAGGTGGATTTTGTATCTGACTGACAACAGATGCATATTACATACTTGGGACTCAAAGGAACTATCAATGATAGGTGACATGTCTGGTTTCTTCTTATAATGGGCAACTCCAACATAGATATGTATCTCTGTATTGGCCTGAGGATTCAGGACTTACATTTTCCAAAGTTAGTAACAATGTACTTCATACTTGGGAATTGTGGGTAGCTGTTGTGACTAAATGTTGCCTGAAGGCCATAGAGCCTTAGTCACTAGACATTGCTACAATATTTATAAAGGTCCAGAATCCACAATTGCTGTCACAATAACTTTCCACTGAGTTTCATATTTTCTTCTTCTACTGTGTTTTCTTCTTCTACCGTGAGGTTTTTTGCTTTGTTTGAGTTCATTCTGGTTACCTCATAATTCTTTCTACCATAAGGAAGGGCTTGGCAGCATTTCAGAGTAAACAAACATCTCAGCAGGCTTTTTAGGACTTGGGCATCATGCAGGCATTTACTCCTAAGCAATTTTCTTCAAACTCCTTGAGATTCACTTACAATTTCTTTTTATGGCATCGTGTGCTTAAAAAAATTTAAAAGCTTGAAAACACTTTTCTCTACAGTCTTTTTAAGGAATAGCTTAGATTAAGTCTTACGTCTGCCATTTAAATTTTGACTTGATTTTAAGTGCTATATTTAAGACTAACACAGTTACATATCATGAAAGTAACTTAATGATGATGGCAATGACTCTGCCCTGATAATGGAAGAAGTGTGGTTTTGAGATTATCACATTTTCCCCTTTACTTAAGTTTTTGAGCTTAAAGAACATCTTTCCAATTATGAAGACTTTTCTGTTTTCTTATAGGAACATCAAATTTGAACAACTCGACATGAACAAGAAAGTAAAGTTTCACATAAAAATTATGTGGGCCATGTGGTTGCTCACAATATAAGTGCATGTGGCTACGGAATACGGAGATTAATAACATACATGGTATTTGAGGTGGCCTCCGACACAAATTAAATGAGTCACATCATTGATGTAATAAAAGGAACATTTAAAGGGAGCACCACAATCCCATACTGAAACGCTGACTTTCTAAGAGAACGAAACTGGGTATAACACAGCCTACAAGGCAACGACTGCGTCTATGGCAAGTGTGATTTTCCTCTGTGTCTCTAAAAGACTCAAAGGCTTTCCATGACCTGAAAAGTCTCCCGACCCAAATCTGGACATTGTGTTATGACACTACAAATCCTGGTTGAAAATGACCTGTTGGTGTTTTCTGTGTAATAAAGCAAGCTGAAGTTGTCCTAGTTGTTTGCTTGTTCCTGGACAAGTGAATTGCCCTTCCCCTCATCTCTGCTGAGGAGTTTCTGTTTGCGGGGGAAGATACTAATGACTACCTTCGAAGCCCTCATAGGTAAGGTGTTTTGGTCCCTCCACCCTTCAATTCTCCATGTAACTGTTGAACTCATATAAAGGGTGTTATCACCAAAGCATGTGAGTAGTTGATGTCAAATCAGTTTTACAATTCAATGAAAAGTCAGGAGTTGGAGTAGTTCAGAACAGTGTGACTGTTCCCCCAAAGGTCTGTGTGTTAAAGGTTTCTTCCCCAGCTTGGCACTCTTGGCAGGTAGTGACAATGTTTGCAGATGGGGGCTATCAGTAACTTAAGGCATGTCCTAGGGGGTAATGAGACCCTTCACTTTCCTTTTTCCTCATTTCACTTCCCAGCTACAGCATGAACAGTTGATTACAGTCTTGGGCTTGAACAAATGTCATCAAATTTAGAAGCACTTTATTGACTGCTACCTTGTTCATTCTTCTGGCAAAACACCCAAGATATAACCTGAAATGTTTTCCACTAAGATACAAGCAACTGTTCATGCAGTCACCTGTGCACATGAATATTCATTGTCGTCCATACATTTCCTGAAACTGTCTCTGGAAAACACACATCATCCATCATCCATACCCTTTAAGGTTCAGCATGTTTCTTGTCTCATGGTTCTAACACTGTTGCAAGGGCAGAAGGAAATGGCCTTTCTTTTCTTTTGGTGTAGTTAATGGACCCTCACAAGCAGGTCTGGGGAGCCTATAACACAGCCTGTAACAAAGTTGATCTTGCTCTAGGAAAATCCTTTTTGATAGTATTTTTATTTAGATAAAATTCCAAAGTAATAGAAAAGTTACAGGAATCATATGTGGAGCTTCCATACTTCTTTTAGTTGGATTTTGTACAGTCCCTCCATCTACTCCAGGTGTACACAGGTGAGAGTGATCATATATCATATACACATGAGAGATACATGTAGTTTCTTCCTACTGCTTGGGCTGGAACTCAGGACCACATACATGCTACGCGGTTGCCCTGCCCCTGAGCTATATCTTCACCCATAGAAGACAGTGTAGATTTCTAACTAATGTGCAAGCTTCTGAGTCAGATTATTACTAACATAGCAACTTCCTAAATACACAGGTGATGGCAATGATGCCCGGCTTGATGCTTCTCATTGCCTGCAATTCCTATTATTTTCCTTGTAATGAATTTTAGTTCCAGAGAGAGAAAGCGAGTGTTTAATGAGACACTACCAGCCTTTTAAGAAAGCCACTGGAGTGTTTTAGTCGTACCAGTGGAAAATTAGAGCTAGGCAAGGGATGACTACTACTCCCAATGCCTGGAGACGAGAGGAGGTAGTAATGGAATTTTAAACTGATTTTCTTTTCAAACCCATGCATAAAGAGTAAGAATGCCTATAGTTCTGTTAATGCTGATTCAAAAACTTGACTGTGCATCTTTCTCTTGCTTTAAAGTTGATCTTGCTTTAAAATCATATCCTTGCCAGGCGGTGGTGGCACACACCTTTAATCCCAGCACTCGGGAGGCAGAAGGCAGAGCTCTGTGAGTTCGAGGCCAGCCTGGTCTACAGAGCAAGTTCCAGGACAGGTTCCAAAACAATACAGAGAAACCCTGACTCGAAAAAACAAACAAAAAATCATATCCTTTTAAACAAATTGAACATGGGGACTTATTTGGGGAGAGAGGAAAACTGACATCACGGGGAAAAAAATCTAAGCTCTGTGGTGACAGTCACTAAATAACAGAGCCCTTGCCTAGCTTGTACAAGCCCAATGTTCAATCCCCAGAATCACATAGACATGCACAATGAGAGGAGAGGAAAAGGGAGGAAAAGGGGGAAAAGGAAATTAGTTCAAACTCCAGAAAGAAGTGTTTAGAAATCCTCACAATGAAACCACAGTAAGGTTTTCTACACTGGTATTAGTGGTTTCTTTAGAAAATGCTATTAATATATATTAAGCAGAATAAAACCTCACAAATGTACACCAAATAATCCAAAACTTGATTCTTAATGCATACACATACAATAAAATGGTCAGCAGAAATACATAAACTATCAAAAGAGATAAAAATAAGTCTCACTTTCTATTGTGAGCTAAAACTATTCCCCTTGGATTTCATGGCTCAACATGGCAGTAGAGGATCATCTGGACACACATGTGTGAGAACACTTTACCGCTGTCCCCTACTGCAGGCTCTCTGCATGCAAACTTGAATCACATGTCATGTTGCCTTAATTAAATTAGGATTTTTATTATATTTTAACTCAGGCTGTAAGTCTTTTTATTCAGAAAATTTTGCTATTAGTATGTCTTACATGGATTAATAAGAAGCAATTTTAATTATTGAGTAAAACAGGCTTTATCACATATAGAATCAAAACAAAAATGTATTTGTTTTATGATATATTGTGCTACAGAGGATATTTTTAATGTGAAACATGAAAATATTCTTTGATAATTGCAGTACTATTTTATACCACATTTTATCTAATGTCTAATTGCTTATTTTCTAAAAAAGAAAAAAGAAAAAGTTAAAGAAATAAAGGAAATATATACACACAGAAAGATGTAAACGAAAAGAAGATGCAGGCCTATGGTGTTACATATGCTGCAGCTAAATGAGGAAATCTAATGAGCCCAGAGTTGAAAGTCCAGAAGATCTTACAGAATTAAACACTGTGATTTCTAGAGATTTTAAAGGCAACACTATTACAAACACACTTGAATAACCACAGTGTTGCACTGGGCACAGGCTGTAGGTGAATCCGTTGCTTTATACAGTTGAACTTGACTACAGTTGCCTGGGATATGTACAATGTGCTGGATTTTGAGTGCAGGTAGTGATTATTCTAGAACAAAACTATGTCCCCAAAAAGTCGCTTTTGAGGTTTGTTTGTTTCTTAAATAGAAGAAGGTTGAAGCGCTAAAATGAAACCTTTTTTTATGTCAGGTTAAGTGGGAGGCAGAGGAGCCGAGGAATTTTAGTCCCAGAAATTTTAACACTGCTTTTCATCTTCTGTAATCCTAAAGTCATTTCTGAGGTTCTGCAAGTCCTCAAAGGAGTCAAACACATAAGCATGTGGGTCACTAGTCTATTCCTGATGCTTTGCCTAAGAAGTTGGCGTTTCCATCTTCCACATCTTTCTGCTGGAACCACGGCTTAGAATTAGGTCCTTGATGATGATAAGCATCCAGGAAATGGCAGATGCCAGGCATGTCACTAGGGAAGTTTGGTGGAAGTTCCTCTCTTGATCTTGGGGTAAACACAAAACCAGGACAGTCTTTGAGTAATCTGAAAAAAATTAAAATAAAATGAAAACTTGATGCAGACAGAAACATTTGGCCATTCAGGACAAGAAGACAACAGAAATAATAAATACTGCTACAGTAGTCATATTAGATATGATTAATAAAAGGATTTCCATAAGGCAAAAAACAGTCCCTCACACACACAAAAAAAATGCTACAAATAATTAAAATCATAGAAAATTCTACTTATGCATACATTTGACTCATATTAAAAGGAAAATTAATTTTACAACATTGGGAATTTATGTAGTAATGAAATTCATAGAAATAAAATTACTTAAAGTTTAATAATAGCAAACATATATCATTTTAGTGTGATTGAAAAGGGTTTCCTGTTGGGCAGTGGTAAGCCCAGCACTTGGGAAGCAAAGGTAGGCAGATCCCAGTGAGTTCAAGCCCAGTTTGGTCTACAAAGTGAGTTGAAGGACTGTTGCACAAAGAAGCCCTGTCTTGAAAAACAAACAAACACACAAACAATGAAAAAAGGAAGAAAAGGGCTTCCTTGGCTAAAAACAATGAATTATTGTCCATTCATTCATTAACTATACGAACGCAGCTGAGAAGAAAGCATGGGCAAGAAGTTGTGGGGAAAATCAAAGTGATAAAGGTGATATGAAGATTACTTCTTGAGATATTAGTGCATTATTAAAATTAATTCCATGAAGGTAGGACTCAAATGGGCTCTTTGGTGAGAGGGGCTTGTTGGAGACAGTGCTTCATGTAGCCCAGGTTGGCTTCCAGCCACTATGTACCTGAGGATGGCCTTGTACTTCTGAACCTCCTGACACCATCTTCTGAACACTGGGGTTAGAGGCAAATACAACCACTCTTGGTTTATGCAGTTGTGGAGATTTCACCCCCGGGGAATCAAGCATGCTAGGTAAGCTCATCTCCAGCCCACGAATGAGCTTCAGCTGCACATGTTGGAACTCTACTCACTGTTTGGTGTCTATTTGTATAAAGGGACAAAAATATAAGAGAACAGCAAGAGACTGACTTGGCCATATGGAAGGTTTTATGTTTTCGAAAGGTTAAATTATACAATATTCTTGTGATCTTTAGAGATCTGGGATGCTTTCTGTTATGTTGGGGTTTCCAATAAAGGGCTTTTTTTTTGATAGGACAAAATTTATAGAATAGTAAAAGTCTGTGGGCATAGAATGGCTGTTTATCTTCAGGTTACATAAGGATTAGTGATACCACAACACAGAAAGTCACAGGCTCAAGTTGCCAACTGGATGTATTGGGGCTGAACCTACAGCCTCATTCTAGCTAGATCAGCCCTTCACTACTGAGCTTGGTCTCTCATCTTTTTTATGATATTTATGTGTACTAGCGTTTTGTCTACATGTATAGTACATTGTGTATGTGCCTGGTTGCCCTTGGGGCCAGAAGAATGTGCTGGATCACCTGGAACTGTAGGAAGAAAAGGTAACGAGCTACCTTGTGGGATATGGGTGCTGAATCTGAGTCCTCTGCAAGAGCAACAACTGCCCCCAACTGCTGAGCTATCTCTCCAGAGCCCTCCTGTAAGTTTTCATTTTGACACAGAGTCTCATGAGTTTCCCAGGCTAGCCTTGAACTCACTGTTGTTCAAACTGTCATTGAACTTGATTTCATCCTGCCTCAGCCTCCCAAATAGCTGGAATTTCAGGCCTGTGCCACCGCTCACACTAAGAGCTCCTCTTGATCCTATGTGACACTTGTCCCTGTGTTAAAATGTCACCATTTGCTACAGGTCTTCAAGAACACAAACTGGAATTGTTTAATGTCCTGACAGTTTCCTCTGCTGAACCCCCTTTTGTCCCTATGGTATTGAAGCAGGAGAGTTACCCCTTGTCCTTGGTTGTTGGGACCCTCAAACCCTTGGAAACATCCTGAATTACAGTTACTGCTATTTATTATTTTTTATGAAAACTTTGGGTCCCACCTAGTTTGTGTTAATTAGATGACTCAGAGTGCGGCCACGGGTCCAGAAATATCTTCTAGGTTAGGAGAGGGCTAGGGCAGGGGATTGAAAATGGCATTTTATTAGCCAAGTCCATGGGGCAGTTCATCCTCCCTCAATAACCTTTGACTATGACTCCACTCGTGTGGCAAGAGCCAGTAATACGCCTAGACTGCTGAGGTCAAACAAAGGAAGCCAGCATTTGGACCCAGTCAGGTCTTACCCTATGTGCTTCTTCATTTGGCCAGTCCTGGTTCAGGCAACACTTTCCTGACTCTGACATTCTAGAAGACTAACTTGACAGAGTCAAGGAAGCTCTCATTTCTGTAGTTAGTTAGCCAAAAGTGGTATAGCCCAAACACTCCTGGAGTGTGGCTGGTATCTGATATTAATCAGTTTTGTTGAGCACGGACCCCTATAAAATGCTGTAATTTATATTAACTCTGGGTATCTACTGTTGGAACAGTACTGCAGGACACCAGTTGATGTCAGAATGCCCAATGACATATGGAGAAAATTAATTCACATTTTAAATGGAAAAATTGTGGAAGAAGATGTTTGTTAAGAATGCCACCAGTATCTCCTAAGGATAGTGAAAGCCCTAAAGCATGTTGAAGTAAGAATTCTAAAACTTATTTCACTTCATTTGCCTGTAAGATTTTCAATGCAAGTACAACAGGCATGGAGGACAGATAAAAATGACAACTGTATGAAAGTAAAAACCATGAACTTTAGGTTCTTAATGTAATTAGTACCTGTATGTTGTGGGGCTGACGTTGATTTTCCGTGGAACACTGCAGGATTCAAATTTGTTAGCCAAAGTGACATTGTTTCCAAACAGGCAGTAGCGGGGCATTTTTACTCCAACAACTCCAGCAAAAACTGACCCAGAATGCAGTCCAATTCTCATCTGAAAGCAAAATAAGAGTGTTCCAGTCACTGCAAAGTCACTTCCGACTTGTCAGTATTGTTTGAGTGTCTCGTCCAGATGTTTCTAACCACTGTAACATACTCCTCTCTTCCAGTGAGCCACCCTCTAATGTTCATGCAGAGAGACATTACCAGTGTTCACACCGGGTAAGTCTGCTCCATTGGGTGTTTGGTTTTTTATTTCACCCATCTTTAACATCTGGAATACACCTGTTCTCAGGTCTCTCAGGGTCACTGCAGAAGAATAACAAAGAACCTGGGAGCTGCTCTCACAAAGCTGATCTGCCCTTCAAATGAGAGAAAGACTTCCTTTCTAGACTCTAGCAGGAAATTCTGGAAACAGCAACAGAGAAGGACCACCTGTAGCTCCAGATACTCAGGCAAAAGCAGGATGGTCTGCTGAACTCTGGAGCTTGAGGTCAGCTTGGGCAAGACAGTCAGACTCCAATCTCAAAATAAAAAGGTACAGGATCTAAAACAAAACATTTTGCTTTACTGTAAATTAAGCCAAACACTAGTCCTTTCTTTAAATGACTATCAACTAAGGAGAAAGATTTGTAAAATTGAAGTGGAAATGATAGAGGATAGAGAAAATTGCAGAGTGTCTGGGACCTAGCTCATATAGTTACAATTTATACAGTCTAGCCTGCTCAGGAACCTCAACATGAAACTTAGGCAATATCTAAATAGAAGACATAGTCTGACAGAACTTAGAAATTATGAACGATCAGATGAGCCTTTGGATGAAATATCTTCTCTTTATTTTGAGCCCAAGTCCAGGTTGTCCTTGAAGTGGCTATATAGCCATGGGTAGTCTTGAATATTTGGTTCTCTTGCATCCACCTCCAAATGTTGGAATTGGGATGAAATACTATTAAATGGGCTACTCTAAAAGATCCAGTTCCTCGATGAAGTGAGAGGATGCCCACATTCTTAAGTGGCTGCTACAGAAAGCATGTTATCAGATTGCAAGGACATCTTATTATGCTCATTATATTTAGATTCTATATCTAGCTGGTCATTTGAAAAGTTTAATTAGCTATATGTCTTTTTTTAAAAGGCCAAAGACTCAGTTATCTGAAGTATTGCTTTAATTAAAGGACTCTGTGTGTTTTTAATTTTTAAAATTTATTTATTATTCAGGTGTGGTGGCTCATACCTTTAATTCTAACACGACAGAGGCAGAGGCAGAATCTCTGTGGTTTGAGACATGTCTGATCTACATATTGAGTGCCAGGACATCCAGAGTTGCACAAAGAAATCCTGCCTCAAAAAAGGAAAACAGTGGGGATGGGAGATAGCACAGAAATTTGCGAGGTCCTGGGGCAGCTCTGTAGGGGGGGTTCTCTCCTCCCACCACTGACTGTGAGGACAGCCCTCACCAAGGAAGGTTGCACAGAGTCTTCACATATCTGCTGAGCCACCTTGCCGGCTCAAGTTTTTCTTCAGAGAGCAGCCTCCTGAAGATCTGCTTTCTGTGCCTTTGTTTCCCTCTGCTTATTTCTTCATCTCTAAAACACAGCCATGGATGATTCTGAAAGTCAGAATCTTAGCTGTGTGCGGTACCTAGGGTTTTTCATCTTTAGGAGAGTATGGATTTACACACCTAACAATTGCACAATGTTAAGTCGGCCATACACGCAGCCTTAATATATTAAGGAGTTTGTGTTCTCTTGGGCACACTCTCACTCCAGTTTCCCTATGCCTATTGATGTTTGGACTTTTTAAGAGATAAGTTTACCATAATATTCTATTTTTTATTTCATAAGTAATATATAAGTGCATTCTCCTCACAGACATGGCCGAGGCCTCACACGTTCCTTCCACACAGCTCTCCCTTTCTCCCTTCTCCAGTTCTCAATCTCGCATTTACCCCAAATTCAAGAACAAGAGCTCATCCATAACGTAAGATGAACAACATGCCTGAAGAAATCTTTCCATTGGGAAAAGACAGCAAAATAACTAAAGAAAACGAGAATGTCATCTCTCAGTAACGCTTGAAGGTCGCTTTAAAGTGAAGAAGCCCCCAACTGGAGGATGGCTTTGGTGTTGCCCGTTTCATCTCCAGGGCAGCTAGGCAAGGAGAGTGCCTGAGGTGGGTTTCCCCTCTTTCCTTCCACTTACTGACTTTCACTGTGAAGTCCAACCCTGAGTTCTCTACCCATCGTGCACTCCCAGTTTCCCAGGCCTGAATGGATGAGAACGAGTGAGGAAAGCAGTAAGGAGAAGTGAGTTCATGACTGATACGCACATGTGACTAAACTAGGGAATAGCAGAGCTAGGAAGAAAAACCAACAAACGAGAAAACAAAACAGAAAACCACCAGGGAAACAGCTTTTACTTTTTCATGATGAAGCCAGATGAATCCAAGACTTCACTCCAGACTCCCAAGGAACTTGGCCAGTCTTCAGATGTCCCCCAGATTAAATGAGGCAATGTCTGAATCACAGTGTGCAGTACTTCACACACATTTACATTGCCCTGTCTGCTAAAAGCACTCCACACTCAACCCTGTATTGCTCACTATGAGACTCTAAATACACAGGACTGAAGATGAATTGTCTAATAAGAGACCTATTTAATGTCTCACTTCACAGGTCACTAAGGCTGACCTGTTATTACACAGGTAATTATCTTTTTTTCATATTTTTTACACGTCACTTTCAGTTCCCTCTCCCTCCCCTCTTTCCCCACTCCCTCAATCCTCCCAATCCCTCACTCCCACTCCATCCCCCCTCTGATCCCCAGGGAGGGCAAGGGCCTCTATGAGGGATTTTCAGAGTCTGTCACATCATCCCAGGAAGGGCCTAGGTTCTTCCCCATGTGTCCAGGCTGAGAGAGCATCCCTCCACGTAGTATGGGTTTCCAGAGTCCCTCTATATGCCAGGAATAAATACTGCTCCACTCTCCAAGGTCCCACAGATTGCCAAGGCCTCCTCTCTGTCGCTCAAGTTCAGTGGGAGGGTGTCTGGATCAGTCCCATGCTGGCCCCTCAGTCATCAGTCTGGGGTCCATGTGTTCCCCTTGTTTAGGTCAGCTGCCTCTGTGGGTTTCAGCAGCCTGATCTTGATTCCTTTGGTCAGGTAATTATCTTTAAGGGGACCTAAAAATAATTCTCCTAGTCTCAAATATAAGAAAAACTACATTGAGACAACTAATGAAAACCCTGCTGTTAATCACTTGATATGGATCTGACATATAAAAATAATTTATGTGGCAATCTTGGCCTTATTGCTAATAGTCTAGATATTTTTAATATTTATTGTGATGTTATGAACTCTCTTATCAAAATATTAGAAAAAAGAACATTTATTTCCTAAAAATGCAAGTATAGAAGCTAAATCCTAATGTGAGCTGCTGTGAAGATTTTAAAATACAGCTGCAAGGTATCCCATACCCACGTGCTTCAGATTTGAGTCTGTGTTCCCTCCCCTGAGCAGACAAGTGAGTGCTCCAAATAATGGAATAGGTGGAAATGCCTCCATGTGCCGTGTAAGGTTACATAATAAAAGGTCATGCACCACCTACCAGTCGTTCACTGGGATGTTGGCCTCCATGGTAATATGTATAATTACTCTTAGCCCATCATGCTGGAGCGTATAGTGTGTGAGAAGACAATAGCAGTTGGTACCAGACTTTCTATCACCCTACCCAGCAGGTGGGTAAAGCTGCTGTATTGGAATGGATCGTCTTGTTCATTCAATACTACCCTAACTTTTCCATACACCCCCATCTACCTGGTTATTCTTAGTGAAAGACCCAGGTATTTTGCTCCCAAAACTTGGCAGCCTTGCTCTACCTTATTCAAACGCAGGTAGTACAAAATCAGTGTACAACAAATGGCTGGGGATTTATACTAGTTCATGTTGGGAAGTGTCTGATACAGCAATATATGAGTGAGCTGACAGATGAATTGGAAGATGTTATCAAGGCTTAGACATATGGCTTCTTTTAAGGTTACACAAGGCCAAGGTTAAACTTGTCTTTACTATAGCTTTATTTTTTATATTTTTCTTCTTTGTTGAAATTGGACACCGAAAGTTGAGTAGATAGAATTCTGTATTATTTTGGGGGCTCATTACTGAAAAGTCATCAGTAGGGGAGTGTTCTTTTAAGATTGAGTGGTAAATTTACTATAAGACAACTCCACTCAGGTTTTAATAATCAGCACCTGACATTTTGCTCTTATTTTCTTTTTGGAACAGTACATTATGCTGGATATGTCTCATCTAGAATTCTTACATTGTCACATGCCTAGAGAATACTGTTGGTTCCACAGTCGATATTCTTTCAGTTTTATATTTTTATTAAAACTTTATTATAAAGAACATGCAAATAAAAACATATCAGACACTGAAGTTAACCATTCAAAATCTGCGCACCTCAGTGAACCTCTATAGAGTTAGATCAGCCATTCCATAGCTCATTTTCTAAGGGGATATCCTCTGCTATTGCTGAAAAACAAATACTTCATTTTCTAAATTGCCTGGTACTATCTAGATGGATAAAGCTGGATGGATGCTACACATATGCATTGGGCTGTAGAAAGTCATCCTGCCACGGAGACAGTGTTCCTTGTATTTCTAGCTGTGAGTACTGCTGTGGGAGCTTTGTGATTATCTAGGACATGCTTAGTAGAGAGCCCATTTACCAGTCTCATATCGTGAAACGATAGTGATGTAAGAATTTCTGTACTGCTGGTTCAGTTTCTAGCAGGTGTCAGTTCGTCTTTTAGCTACCAGTACAAGAAGCATCTTTCTGCAAGGATAGTCTTCTGCCAAAGTTGCAGTGTTGTAGGTATGGAATCTGATTCCTAACCATAGGTAAAGCACTGGTTTGCTATGGGTCTTTAGGAGATGATTTTGACAAACCAACTTGCAAATGTCATTTTCACTCATCTCAATTATCTTGTAAGACTATGTAACAGCCTGTGGTGATTTTTCCCCTACCTAAACAAATTAGAGAAGACTTTCCTCTTTAAAACTAAACCCTGGTCAACGCACCAGGTTTTCTGACAACAAACTAGTGTGCAACTTGTTATTGTCTTACCTTGATGGGTTCTCCGTGGGGAGACATGACCTCATTAGAGAGCTCCATCATCTTCAGGGCCATCAGTGCTATCTGGACAGCATGGGTGTCACTCTCTCTGTGCAATCCTCCCGCCACACAGTATGCATCCCCAATGGTCTCCACCTGGATATAATATAATTTGTCAATTACAAATAAGCGCTTGGAAGGTGCCAGCACAGCAGAATCATACAGCAGAAACTTGAGTGTTCTGGCCCTGTGGACAAGTGGGACAGTGTCAGAAGTAACTTTTCATTTCATAAAATGCACAAGGTGCTAACCCCTGCCCAGAGAAGAGTGAACTGAAAGACTTCATGGTCTGTGAAGGCACTATCAGATGGTCTCTATTGTAGACTTGCTACTAAGCACACGTGCAGTTTCCTAAAAAAAAAAAAGGCAACAGTAGAAACTATATAAATTGACTTTTATATAGCAAATGGATTTGCTCATTAGATCTTTTTAGATTTCATTTTTATTCGTTACAGTGTGTGTGTGTGTGTGTGTGTGTGTGTGTGTGTATGTAAGCCATGTGTGATTGGTTGCCTACAGATGCCAGAAGAGGGCATTGGATTCCCTGGAGCTGGAGGTACGTGCAGTTGTGAGATTTTCTTTGTAGATGCTCAGAAATAAACTCATGTCCTCTAGAAGAACAGGAAGAGTGCTCAATGGCTGAGGCATTTCTTCAGCTCATAATTTGAATTTCTAGTAAATTTTGATAGTGAGATCAATTTCTATCATAAAACTACATTTTGCATGAAATTACCCTCCACCAACAATGTCATATGAACACAATAAAAAAGTATAATGTAAAACTGAGACACCAGTAGCCATAAAAACAAAAGAGAAAGAGCTTTTCTAAAGGATTTTTGGGAATTTCAGCAATTATTAAGGGCACTCATGTATATCAACTACAAAGGATGGATTAAAAACCAAGTTTTCAAGATGGGAAATAAAAACAACCATGCTTGCAAAGCTATTGGAAAACAAGCTGTTGTTTAAATTTGAACTATGCTTAGCATTATCATTGTCCTTTCCATAAGCAACTTTTCTGTCTGTGAGTAGCTACAGAGAGCTAAATATTAATTGTTTTAAATACATATATAATTCTTCTATTCCCAGTGGTTGGACTTTTCCTGCCCTTACGTTCTGTTATTCTTACCTACACAGTCCATTATAAATTACAAAAGTAAGAAGAGAGCAAAGGGAAGGAGGGACAAGCATGAACTACTTCAAATAATTTCCATTATCAATGGAAGAGCTACTGTACTTGGACACCTCCAGAGTTGTTCTGAACTAGTTTTTGCTGAAGTGTGACTCTATCTATCTTCTCATTGTTCCTCTTTCTCCAGTCACTGAAGTTCCATTGTCACTCAACTATACTAAGCACAGTCTCTCTTATTCTTCATTTACCTAGAACAAGCAGCAGATACCTGTTTATCATTAATGTTCTTAAAACATTACCTTATTAGAAACATCTGTTTTAAACCTTGTGCAGAGCTATGATCTTTTACCATCTTCAGTTCTTCTACTTCTTAATCAGCTCTGTTTCTTCCAAAAAAAATCCATCAACCGAAATTGTATATATAGTTATCCCTTCTTCTCTACTATACTAGAATGTAAAGACACTAGTATGTCCGTTGCATTATTTGTATCACTTACACCCAGTAATGCATGAACAGGCAACAATACCTTGCTTTTCCTCACTCAGAAACAGGGAGCAATACTTGCTCCTTATGGGTGTTCAAGAGGAACGCTCTTCCTAATGCAAACCCTATCATCGCGTCCCAACACAACAGTTAGGAGGAGTATTACTCCCCACTTGTACTTTCAGGTGCCTATTCCCTCTGCTGTCATCACATTTTGTGCCTACTAGAATAGTTAGGTATCCAACACATCAGATAGAAAGTGGACATTTGTAATTTCTCCTCTACTTCCCACGTGTGACCTTATCTCAGCCTGGGACAACAGTATTTATTGTCCACTCAAGAAAGCAAATATTGGATAATAAACAATATTATGCTGAGATAATATAGGAACAGGGAAATAATACTTAAAAGACTGAACTGCAAAAAGAAAATGAAATCACATAATTATCTCCTGTAACAAAAGCAGTTGACTATTCTTTAGAGTCATTTTAACTTACAGTTCATGCAATGACGATTTTATACATAAAAGCCAGTATCAGGAATGAATTACCACTTTTTGTGTTGTTGGCTAATGGAGGTCCCATAGACCATTTTGTTAGCATTCAGGCATCTATACTGGCCTTTCCTTGAGGTTCTGACAGGATATGCATGCCTTCTGCTGTAGTCAATAAGAGAACCACCTGTGCACATTCACTATGTTCCCTTTTAAAATGGTCCTGTCTACCTCCCATCTTTTTCTCGCTCTCTTGCTCTTCTTCTCTGCCTGTCTCTCTGTCTCTCCTTCTTTCTCTGTCTCTGTCTCTCTGTCTTGTCTGTCTGTCTCTCTCTTCTGCTGCTCCTGTCTCCAGAGGCCAGTCTCCCATCTCCCTTCCCATATTTTCCCATTCATTTTCCCCCAATAAAAACCCCATCCACCTAAGCTCTGTTGTGTTGTATTTTTCTCTTGTGCACCACTTTTTAAAATTACAACACCCTTAAAAATACAATCTATTGCCAATGCTGTGGATTACTCTCCAGAACTTGGCAGTAAGCTCTTATTGCTGAAGACATTGCATATTTGGGGCATAAAAAAAGAACAATTTAATTGATAGTCAACTGGAAACTTCAACCATAATGACTCACTTTCATAGTGCTAGTGCTAGAGGGTTGTCTGAGAAGAGGGTTATTTGAGAAGAAAAGTAATAATCTAACCCAACTGTGAACACTATGAGCTACATTAATGACATGCCTGGCAAGATATAGCCACCGATGGCATGAATGTTAAGGCAGTAGCCAATCACGTTAAGAAATTTTATTTAAAGCTCATTCCATAAGATGTAACCTGTATTTGATAAGGTAAAGGAAACCAGAAGCTGGTGACTAGAGAGGTCGTGAGCTATATGTGAAAACCTACTGTTATACTGTTAAATGGATGTAGCATCAAAATGATTTGTAATGATGTGTGACTACGCCCGCCAATCAGTACATCTCTGTAATCGACAGAGAATCTTCTTCTTGCAATAGATGGAAACTAACATTGAGACTCACAACTGGTCAATACGTAGAGAACAACAAATTTGGGAATGCTTGACCCAAAATGCAATGTCTGTATCACATCCCTCCCCTCAAGGTTTGGGATCAACTTTTCAGAGGGGACAGAAACATTGTTAAAACAGAGGTAGAAGATGACTTCAAAGAAACTGTTTTACACACACAGCAGAGCAGATGCACATATGAACTCACAGTGATTGCAACAGCATGCATAAGTCCTGTGAAAATTGTCAACACAAAATCCCATCATGGTGGAAGCGGGTAGGAATGGAGTTTCAGCCCCAGTCGAGAAGGAGGTTTTGGCATTTGATTACTGCTGGGAGGGGAAGAGTCAGTTTTGTTTAATTACTTGACACCTGGTATATTAAGCACACTCCATGGCAGGCCCCATTTCCAGGGGTAGTTGGCCAACACCAACTAGACTTGGCGGGTTTTAACTAAGAGAACATGAAGTTGAGTAGGTAGACAGGTAGGAGGGGTTCAGAGAGGGAAATGAATATGGTCAAAATATAATGCATGAAACTCTTACAACTGTTTTAAAAAACAGACCCTTCATAATCTGTTTTCAGCCATTTCCAAGTAGAATCAGAGATGAGGAAAGAGAAAAATGAGGACTGGGGGAGCAGTGACTAGTGGTGTGCTGTCTGGCTCCTCTGAATCCAGTCAGTCAAGGAACTTTGTGGAAGCCTGTCCTTTTCTTGGAGGGGATATAACTCAGAAATCCTTGGTAGAACCCTTGCAACTAAAAGCAGGGGGTGACAAGTACTTTTGCAGTGCTCACAGCAGTCTGTGGAGGAAAAAGGATGTGCTTCTCTCAGTTCTGAGTGAGGGAGCCATTCTCCATGGAGAACTTAGCTAGAAATCAACAGTGAATTCCACAAGAGGCCATGAAATGTAACTGAACCAATGCCAATTATCTTATCTGTAATTATACAAGGTCCTCTTCTCCACCCTCCCCCAAGAAAATCACAACTCCCTGGGAGATTTCCCGTAAGGAATTTCACAAGATGCTGCTAGCATCTCCTCAGAAACAAGGCGGGGTCTATGTATTCCCATAAACAATATTTGCTTCCTCCCAGTAGTGTATTTCTTTTGTGTCAGGCTGAACTCTGGAGTTACCAACCACTGAGACAAGCTAAACAGATGACTTGAGTCACACAGAAGAATGTTTCATTCTTACTGCCACTGTCTAAAGCGAGGCAAAAGAATTCAAACCACTAAAACCTTTTCATCAAACAAAACAGGCAGAACCTGAAATTTCATTTTTCTCCCCTTTTATAATATTTCAAGAAATGACATATTTGGCATCCAGAATATAATAGTGTTCTTGGGTCCCCATATCTAGAGAGACACTTAAGTGGTCCCTGACACCTCTTGAATAATCCCAGAACCTGAGCCAAAACACATAGCATCTACAAAATATTCATGACAGTTCTGTTCACAAAGGATATGGGACATTATTCATGGATATGAGTGCTGGGCAGGGCTATTGCTTTGGCTGCTTTAGAATTGTGAAATCACTTTCTCCATTAAGAAAAGCAAGAAGAGGGGCTGGAGAGATGGCTCAGAGGTTAAGAGCACTGTCTGCTCTTCCAGAGGTCCTGAGTTCAATTCCCAGCAACCACATGATGGCTCACAACCATCTACAATTCAATCGGGTGCCCTCTTCTGGCCTGCAGACATACATGGAGGCAAAATGTTGTATTCATAATAAATAAATAAATTAAAAAAAAGAAAAGCAAGAAGAGTAGAGGGCAGAATCTGCATGTGGGGCCCTTTGAGTGTATCTGCCTTTAATGAAGATGCACTAAACATCTTAAGTAGCTGATTTTGATTTGCTCACTGCCTATGAAAAGTATCAAGCAAGCTGTGCATTGAATTAACCTATTTTAGGACAATTTGTATAAACCTTTTGTTGCTTTATTTTTAAAGATACAAAGGCTAAAGTTTCCCTCACTGAGTCATACATGTAATTAGCTCTTGTTTAACTCAGTTTCCATAGTTAAGTGGCTGGTCCATGGATGGCTAATACCTAGCTTTTCACCATGAGAACCATCCATTCAACCTAATCTCTCTCCACTCGATGCTCATTTTTAGAAGACAATGTGGCAAACATCTCCGGAACAATTAGTTCTTACTGAACTATTTCTGGCTGGAGAACACCCATCTAATTAATGTACAATACCTGACCCACAGATATATACCCAAATGCAGAAAACTATTCATCAGCATTGAGGTTCACTCAGGTGCTAGGCACTGTGCCTTTCCAAGGTGACTTCTACCAGCTAAACCGTCTTTGTCCTACTTCCCCTACCTTGTAGACATCCAGTTCTCCACACTGCTGGTCAAAGCGGGTGTACAGAGCATTTAGCATGGTGATGACCTGTAGGGGTGAGCACTGAGAGCAGATGGCAGTGAACCCTACAATATCTGAGAAGAGCATGGTGACATTACTGAACTTCTTGGCTTGCACAATTTGTCCTTGCCACAGCTGCTGAGCAACCTCACTGGGAAAGATAGAGCACAGAAGGTCCACTGTCTTCTTCTTCTCTTCCTCCAGGGCTTGGTGGGCATGCTCCAGGGTGGCCTTCAGCTTGCCAAGCCTCTTCTTGAGGCCATCTTGAGCCCTTGCCTGTTCCCCTATTAAGACAACATCCCTCAGGGCATTATGGATTGGGATGTCAGACAGATAGAGCCCTCGTCCTGTGAAATCTTCCAATCTGTCCACACAGGGTGATCCCAGGAACAAGATGGCATTGGATTCAACAATGTAGATCATTTGGCCTTTGAGATCCATAACCTACAAAGCAAAGGAGAAGCAATTACAGTGTGTTAGCCACGTTCCCCAAACCATTTGGAAACAAGAGGGGCAGTAGATACCAGCATAGTCTGGTTTCCAATTTGCTACAGAAGAAGAATATGATTTTTAACCAGTTCAGTTTTCTGTCAGTTCTAAAATTCATGCAAGCATTTGAAGAATATATTAGAATATACTATACAATCATTATGAGATGATGTAAGCAATGAGAAAGTCGTCTTGCTCTGAGACCCTGTGAAAAGGTACACTGGTGCTATTGTTGCTGGATCATTAGATTCTTCTGATATTCTTAAGAAGTTAATCTGGAGTTACAGTTCTCACATAATATGGTGCCTATTAAAACCTAGTTTCTGTTCATCCTGAACTTCCCCCTCATTCTCTTTCTCACTACAGATTTTTCTTTCTTTCTTTCTTTTTTTTTTTTTTTTTTTTTTTTGGTCTTCTATTTTAGCAAGCTTCTCTTCTGCCATGAGTTACATGTTCCATCTGGCAAGCCCTGAAGCTAAAATGTCTCTAAATATGTATCTGAGCATTTCTTTCTTTTCTGTCCTGATATAGATAAAAAAAACATCTTTTGGAAGTGATTATTTCTACAGGAATTTCAGCCTAAGATATTTTACAAGACCCATGGTAATGCCTATGTTTCAGTTTTGCCCTCAGCTCCTAACAAAGGCTATTTTCCCAAACACACAGAAAATTACAACTCAGCCTATAATCACAATGTACCCAGAGGGCCTTGCAAGAGGTAGGGCTTCAAAGAATTGTCGTGGACCTCAAAATTAACTTGTATACATATAGACAAGCACACATATGGGTGTTTACACTGTATCAGAGTCCAAGCAACCAAGTGCTCATCAGTGAGAGACTGGAAAAATAAAATAAAACATAATCATATAGTACAATAATCCACAGCTTCCAAAATGTAGAGATAGACCAATGCCCAACAACAGCGATGGATGACCAAATTCTGTCCTTCAGTGACAAAAGTAGTTGTAGAGATTTACTGTTGCTGCTATAAGCAAGTATGCATATATCGCTTCTCTTGTATTATATATATATATATATATATATATATACATAAGCTAGCAATACAGCTGTTTTCATTTTGAGGAACACTCAGTGTGTCTGGGAGGTAATGTTCCTAAGGCCACTCCTTATCTAAGTGTGTGATGCTTCCAGGCAGTTAGTAGACTTTTGCTCCTGAGAGTAAATGATTGTCAGTATTCTTTACCTTGAGAGCATGCCCTCCCTTAAACACACATTGGATAGCAATTAATCAAGCTACTTATTTTTCCATGTATTTATGTATTGATTAAAATTCATTTACTCATTTCTTGCAGTACGCCACTTTGTTCTTACAGAGTGATATTTTTATTACTCAAACCAAGTGAGCTATTTGATAACAAACATAAGTAAATTTTCATGTGAGCACTTCTAACTTGGTTGTAAAGTTCTCCACTGTGATTTTATATTTGTTTGTTTACTTGTCCTTAAATGTCTCTACATTTACTTTTATGTGCATGTATAGGTATGTATGTGAGGGCATACACATGTCACAGCACATGAAGAGGTCTAGGGACAACTTGTAGGAGCTGTGGCTTCCTTCCAACGCATAGTTCCAGAACTCGTATTCAAGCTTGGTGGCAAGCACCTTTAGTCACTGAGCCATCTTGCTCCAAACCTTGTTTTGTGATAGGGTGTCATTCACCTTGAGCTAGCCTTGAATTGTATATATAATCAAAGACGGCCATGAACTCCCCTCCCTCTATCTCCTGAACGATGGAATTAGATACACGTGATATAAACCAGTCCAGTTTTATCGAATGCTTGAGGTCAAACCCCAGCCCTCCCTGCAGGTCAGGCAAGAGCTCTACAGATGAGAGATACACACCCATACCATCACTGGGATTTAAAGAGGCAAACTGCAGTCAATAAATATTTGTAATGAGTGAAGTAGACAAGAAAAATGAACATAGGAAGAAGTTTGCTTGCTAAAATTATTTTAGAATTTTAGACAGATGTGTTACCAAAAATAGCATGCGCTCATTTGTTTTGTGGTTTGTTTCCCTTAAATATTAAACAGCTTGTTCTATTTTGAATAAAATACTGCGTTTTCCTTACCCTTGATGATTTCTTCACAGAGTTATCCCATCTCCTCACTCGTATGACAAACTGCATGTTCAACATTGTCATGATGCCACTAAATGTCTGGTTGATTTTGGGAGTCAGAATTTCAAAGAACTCTTCAAAGTTCGGTTTCCCTTGGAAGTCCCTCTTGTTCACCAGCCTTCTGATGCCATTACCCAGCTGCAGGATGGCCAGGTCTCGGTCGAGCATGAAGTGGAACGGGAAGGTCTTGCAGAAGAGCGAAACCGGGATCACAAGCGAGGACTGGGGCTTGCCTGGGGACAGAGAAGGCTTGGTGCTCTTGACTTGGACAGAGTAAAGCAAATAGGGCTGATTCACAAATTCGGTGCAGTCACTTCTGAAGCAAGGAGGCATCAGAGACACCTCTACATGGCTTTCGTACAATATGCGAGCGGCCGCTTTAATGATACCGGGGAGAAGCAGGGCAGTGGTTCTCTTAGGGAAAAAGTAGTAAACATTTAGGAAGTCATGGTCCTTGTCCAGGCACAAGATGGAGGCGTCTTCCAGTCGCCCCCTCTTCTCTGCCTCTTGGCAGTGGCTGCTCTGCTTCAGGAGCGTGCTGAAGCTGTTGAGAAAGTCCTTCAGTGTGCCGCCCACCACGCCCAGGATGTGTTCATCTTCCTCATAACAGATCTTGAACAGCTCCTCACCCAAAGAGTCTTTGAGCGCCTCTACGGGGACTCCTGCAAGCACACAACACGGTAGGCTATCAAGCATGTCAGCTCAGAACTCAGAACCGGCGGCTGCTGCTACCAAACACAACTGCCCTTGATTTGTGGTTAACTTCTTTTGCTATCTTCTGAGTCCCAACTCAAATCAAATGCTCACACTCAACTTATCAACATAGATAACATTTTAGAATTCTGGTAAGTCTGATTAACCATCTTCAAACTTTGTTTCAACCCAAGAATGACTAAGTGAGTAGAATGCACTATTTTTATCTCTCTTCACTATTGAATAACTAGAGCTCTAGGGCATTTCAGAGGAATCTTATCTGTCTTTCTCTTAACCACACAACATGAGTCTTCATGAAGTTCCAGAGAGGCCGCAACAGTGCAAGAGTTACACCTGAAATTAATTTAACACATGAAACTGTTATGTCTGGAAATGATTTCAGGTTGTTATTTGACGTTCCCTAAGTGAATATGTGCATGAATTACAGTACTCACCTTTAGCTTCTTCTCAGCCTTCTTTCTTATCTCCATACACAGGGTACCGCATTTTTTATTATTTCTTTTATTTTTGAGATAATAAAACAATTGCATCACTTCCCACTTCACCCCAGATCCTCCCATACACCCTGCCCTGTTCTGTTTCAAATTCATGACCTCTTATTTGCATTAATTGTTGCGTGCACATACATATCTATGCATACAAATATATTTCTAAACAATGACAGCTCAGTCTGTATAATGTTATTCGAATGCATGTTTCAGGGCTGAATATTTGGACATGATGATGGTTGGTGTGCTCTTCCCCCAGGAAGACTACTTCTACACTGAGGATTCCTCAGTTTTCTATAGTTCTTTATGGAGGGTTGAGACCTTATGGACTTTTCTCCATCCACTTTGGCAGGCCCATTACTGATGTCCTTATTCAGCTCGTGTTTGGGCAGTCATGTTGGTGAGACTTTATGTGTGCTGCTTCTTATATTACTAGGAGATACAATCTTACAGCAAGCTTCCTGGTCCTTTGACTCTTCCAATCTTTCTGGCCTCTGTTCTACAATGTTCCCTTAGCTTTAGATATGGAAATGTTTTGTAGATATGTCCATTGACACTGGACTCCACAACTGTACATTTTGATTAGTTGTGGCTTTTTTGCAATTGGTTTCCATCTGCTGCACAGAAGTTTCATACATTTTTCTCTTGTAAAGTAGAAAGCAATGCTACCCTCTTTGAGGAATATTGTGACCTGTGGGAATTATTTTAGAAGTGTCTATCTCCCAAGAATGGCTCAGTATAAAGTAGTCCTTGCTAACATTGTATTTGTAAAAGCATGCTTTTGTAAGCCTGTAACCTTCTGGATTTTCACACTCATATTCTGAAAGGACTCTCCAGCAGTTGCTCATTTATCTTTTGTCTGGTGCTAATTATCAATGTGGGAACTCTGCCAGACTATTTTCCCATGATGACTTCCAACCATTTAAAATACTCTTTAATTTGCCTTGTTGAGCAGAATTTTTCGTATGCAAACGAGGGAGGCATAGTTTGATTTAAGACCAAAGCCTGTGAATCAGCTTCCCACAGAGGCTTATCTACTTCTCCGTAAATAAACAGTATAGAAGGAGGAAATGTTTCAGGACACAAAAGCAAATAATATAGGAAGGGTTATTCTGTATTAACACACACAGAGTTCCAAGACTTCGTGCTGGGAGCCACTAAGAAATAAATACAAATATGATGAGAGAAATATTAGTTATTTTGGAATGTGATTTGCTTCCTAATTTCATATACTTAAGCAGTTTTATTTATTACCTGATGCAATTGCTTGTTCTGCAATTATTTTTTCAAGGTCTTCTTTTTCTGAGGATTTCCTGTAAATAATTAAGTATCTTAAATTATAAACTGATAAATGATTGCTGCAAATTCAGATTATATACAACATATAGATAACAAGGTGAGATAATCATCTTTCAGAAGCAAATCTTGACTTGCTATATACAAAGCAAGCAGTGACCTGAATAGCTCAAAACACTCTTGGGAAAACCCCAAAGTATACATAGTATGGAGTGTCTCATAATCCCTCATGGAGCACATTTGTCTCTGTGATTCTCTTTACACAGGCCATTGAGAAAGAGAATTTATCGTGGCACATAACCAGGAGTGGGTAACAGTCCAGCAGAGGATGGCAAGCCAAGGTTAAATGGTAGAAGAGCTCCCTTGCATATGGAGGGCCTGGCTTCCACCCCTAGCATCAAAATAAAGAAAGAAAAATATGCTATTAAGTTCTCAAGGGGTCAATCATGTAACCAAGAAAAATAGAATCTATCCACAATGGATTTCGCTGTTGATTCTGAAGCTAAAATATAAAATAGAGGAGTCATTGACACTGAGATTAGGAATTTTTATTATTATCTCTGACATTATTCCTCCAAATTTTATGCCTGGTCATACATACAAATTAGTTACAGATCTGTTTGTTTCATCAATCATTGCATTCTACACAAAGGAAGCTTAAAACAATGACAGCACATATGGCCATCAAAAGGAGGCTGAGATAATTCCAACTGGGCAACTCTTTTTTTAATGGCATTTACTTATCTTATTTACCAGCTGATTAGCTATAATGGTTTGTCTTTCCTTCGGATTTTAAGTTCTTTTTCTGTACTCTTTTTTTTTTTGTATTTTATTTTTTGTAGTCATGGCTAAAATCAGCATCTTTTGCTTTTTTCTATAGTTCCTAAGATAATTACATTTCTAACATTTCTGTGCTTAAGATTAACCCTTTTGCATGATCACTGATGCTTAGCAATATATAATGTCATTGTCTTCATGTATCAACCAGACAACTTTGTGAGATAAGTTTGCCTAGTTGCTTTTTGAAAACTTCTCATTATAGTGACTGATTATGGCCAGATTTTCCAAACTATTCAATTACTGTAAGAGCATTTAGAAATTTATTTAATTGCAAGGTTCAACTTGCCATTAGCTGAGCCAATTTTAAGTGCAGGCATATTTCTCTATTTTAAACAACCTTTACATAAAACATGGTATAATTTAAGAAGTTTTAGAGGGCGATATGGTCCAGAGCACCACATTGTTTCCTAGAAATTGATGCTTATAAGTATGTAAAGTTAAGTGGAAATATTTTATTTAAATGGATCAAGGATCATAATATAACATTATGCTGGATTTGGATGTGGAGACCCACAAACCCTTTGTTAGCTAATCCACTACCATACCAAATACTTACTTTCTTTTTCTTCATTTAAGCAGATTTTTCCCTAAGTATGAGTGAGCCTCCTCAGTCTAATCCTGCCATTTCCTGACCCTCATGCTGCCAGATAAGAGCAGAGTATAGTGTTGTCATTCCAAACAGCATTCAGTGACCTCTAAACTAAATATCACTTGCTTTAGCAAACACAGCTGACAGAAAGACTTGTGAGTGGCCAGTAAACCCATTCATCACACACACACACACACACACACACACACACACACACACATACACACACACACACACACACACACACACCAGTTATCAGTTCATCCACATCTAGTGAGAGAAGGGGGAGGGGAGCTGCCTCAAGAGAGGTCCCAGTGACTCTAGTAGATAAGAACTGGGAACTGGCCTTTGTCCCTTCCTTCAAGGATAGTGCCCTGCTTAATACATTATCTGCGTTTTGTTTGTAAGTCCTGGGAATAAGCTGCATGAAACAGGGTCGGGATGTGTTCATCTGCTGGCAAACCAAGGATAACATAAACAGTAATGTGGGGCGCCACCAAGCCAGTGAGGGACAGAAGCACACAGAGGATGCCCAAGTATTAAAGAAAGCCCAGGGTGCCAGAGCCGCTCCACACACCAGCAGGCAGGAGGGAAAATCCTACCGCACCAACAAGGTCCTCATCGTGGGTGAGGCATAGGCATTCTTTTTTCCTTAAGAATAGATTTCCAAGTGAAATGAGTGTTGTGGACTTTTGTATAGGGTGTACCGCAGCAAACAGGTCTCCATCCAGCAGCAGGGACTTTTCAGAGCACAAAAGCCTGAGAATAAATCTCAAACAAGCTGGCTGCCAACGATTTGCTCAGAGAGTCCCGGTAGCGCAGCAAGATTGACCTGAGGCTATCTTATCAGCCTGCCTGGGAATTGTGGGTAGAGGCAGAGGCGCCTCTGGGATGCTTGTCAGGTCTGTCCTATAAACAAAGCTTCTGTCAGACACAGATTCACACTCTCCTGGGCGGTTCATGCCTCCCTCTTGGCTGAAGGAGCTGCCTGCCTGAAGTCTAACTGCAGCTACTCAGCAGGAAAATCCAGCCCAGACAATCCATAGAGTCGGCTGCATGCTTATGGGAAGAGGCACATGGAGGTGTTTATAGATTGTGGTATCATTTACCTGTCTTCTTTAATTTTATGCTTTGCCAGTGTTCTCTGAAGTGCAAGGTTCAGCCGCTCAAACTGGAAATAAAAAGAAAGAATTGCAGCAGTTTCTTAGGGTTTCTCTTAAGGGAATAGTAACTTTTACTCGATGGTGAGTGTGGTTTTTGACTTGTTGGGAACTGAGACTTCTTTCCCACATGTTTTTTAATCCTGGGAAGAATCATGAGTTCAGACTATTTTGTATTTGGCTTCAGGGAGGTCCCTGGGCTTCACCCATGGCCCTAAGTCTCACAGAGAGTCAAGCATAGTCTGACCCCAAATACAAAATGTCAAGGCCTCTGCAGTGCACGAATTCATACCACCTCTTCCTCTGGGCCAAGAAGTCTCCCTGGACACACATACTGCCAACATTTCAACTGCAGGGCTCAGGCCAGACACACGCTGTTACCTTCCTCCACAATATCCCATCCCAGCTCAGCAAGGACTACAGTGCCTTTCCCCACATACTCTACTCTCATTTCAGAATTCTTCTCAAAATGCCTGTAGTTATCTCTGCTTCCTTCTTAACCCTCAAGTTAATCTGTCACCAGAATTGGTTGTTTCTAGAGTCATGTGCCTGTCATATCTATACTGATTTCCATGTTTCGAAGTAATGATCATCACCAAATATTGGTACTTTTACTCCCTTGTATTGATTTCCAAGAGTTGATGAGTTTTGTTTCTGTTTGTTTGTTTGTTTTTGTTTTTTTGATGAATCATACGTAAGCAATGTCCACCATAAGCATCTTTTTTGAATCTCTTTTAATGTTTCTTTATTCCTACTTGACAAACAAAAGGGGGACCCTTGGTGAGAAATGTTCAGTTCATATCCTGTATGAAAATTGCACATGTCTACGCATGATCTCTGATTCTTATTTTCAGTTTGCACAGAGGAAAGTCAAGAACTTTCTGGATATGATCCAAACTGGGAAATTCCTTTTGCCTTAATCTATTTATATCTCTCCTCATAGAGTTTCCACTAGTCACAGAAGGCAATGCAGAAAAAAAAAGTAGCCACAGTTTTTCCAAAAGGACATGGAGTTTTAAATATGTAGATCAAGCTTGGAAAAATACATACAAAAATTATTCAAACAAATGTAAGCACTAAAAAGAAATTCAAAGCGAATTTAATTTATAGGATAAAGCACATTTTTGGTGGTTTAGGAATAGAGAATGGGGACATATCTGTGACAGGATGAAGAAAAACAGGTAGATGTGCCAAAAGGTAGACTCTGGGTATGTCCTGTTGACTCTGTGACAGCAAAGAGGCCAAGAGATAACAGATGAGTGATAGTTCAGAAAGGAATAGGTCAGCTTACTTCTCAGTAGTCTTTCACATCAGGGAAAAAGAAAGGCCCAATGCAACTCTCAAGAGTAGTAAAGGAACATTCCAAGTAGATGCCTGGGAAACTCATTTTCTCAAGAGCCCCACTCTGCGGTTACTCTACATCATAAGCTATCAACACCAGTGTGATACGAATCCAAGAAACCATGGTCTTCTGAGAATTCTCCCTTCCAAAGAAGATATTCATGGGAAGAACGGATCATGGGGGAAATGGGGTGCTGCCTCTCATCTGTGTTTTTCTTCCAGTATTGCTACTCATGTTTTCTCTTATCATCTGTCTTACCTAGTGGAGTCGAAGTCATGAAAGGGCAAGAAAAGTCCGTTTTGCTCATCTCTATAGGCTCCCGTTAGAAACCATTGATGGATTATGAGGATAGAAAGAAAGTCTAACCAGTCCTGTCAGTGGGGAATTTGTCCTTTTTCCTGTGTGGTACTATGGTAGACATCTTTCTCTTGCTTTCCAGTTACACTCTTTTGCCATTTTAAAAGCTCCTTCTTCGTGTTTCTAGTCCTTACTGTGGTCTCCAGAAGGACCTCTGTTGGGTCCTCTGCCTAACATGCATGGCATAGTAATTTGGGGAGGAGTAAAGATGATGCGTTTTTCCAGGACCACTGGGGAGAGTAGAACAGATGCTTTGTCAGGCTTCCCACTTGAATCAGACTTGTTTTCCTTAAAAAGGAAGTTCTGAATTCTTAAGGAAGCCTGAGTGGATCGTTGTGATGACCTTCTGCAGGACTTTAACTTTGTCTGGTAATAGTTGTACTTGTTGGCTTCTAGAAGAAGCCACCTAGAAGACCAGACAAGACCAGAGCCTGACAAGACCACCAGCTATCGCTCAGGAGAGGTTGCTATGGTGATCAACAAAATGGTCTTGGTCCCATAGTTATAGCAATGGAATAAAATAAAACAGTTATAAATAAGTCTATTGTTACAGTATAGATGTCGCTAATACTCCCTAGCTACAGAAACTGGGAGAGGGATAGGGCATCCTCCCCTCCCTAAGATTCCAGTCATTTTTTTTTCATTTTTAAAATGTGTTTATTTATTTGATAGCATATGCGTGAGTGCGTATACATATATGTGTGAGAGCCGTGATATGCAAGAGGCTTTCAGAGGACAACCCAAAGAAACCAACTTTCTCTCTCCACCCTGTGAGTCCTAGGGATCAAGCTCAGATACTCAGGCCTGGTAGCAGGCACCTTTACCAGCTCAATCATCCTCATAGAGCTATCTTTTCTTAATAAAAGAACCGTGTTGTGTGGAAAGACGCTGGGATAAGCACAAGGTCTCGTGCATGCTAAGCAAATATTCTAACAGAACATCTTCATGAACAGATGTGTCAGATGCCTGGGTATTGTCTCCTTCATCACTGTCTCTTGTTATTACAGAATGAATGGGATGGCCTAGAAGTAAAGGGATTGCAGGGATGCTATCACAGATCCATCATTTATGCTCCTAGATGGCATTTCCCTTTGGATATTGCTGAAGTTAACACGTAAAGGAAGGGCTGGAAAGAAGGCCTTGTTATATATCCAGTCATTTTTTCCTGCTGTCCTGAAAATGTGCTTGATCCTGTGGGATGCATGAGTCTACAAGAGGTAGAAGACTAATTAAAGAAGACACTATTTCAGCTTTGTGAAGTCATCATTCACCGTGTGTTTAGACTTTTGGATGATGCTGGCTTTTTACTACCTATAGGTCTTGTAAGTATTCTTAATAAGCTTATCAGTTCACGAAGCTGTACTTAAATGGAATACTCACATTCATTCACTGTCACTGTGCCCTATCGGGGGTAATTAGAGCTGAGTTTACATCTCCTTTGAAAAAATCAGGCAACATTCTTTGTTGTTATGAAAATATGTAAGTTCAAATAAAATGCATGGTTTTTTCTAGGCAAAGTGTTTCTGGCAAGGGCAGGTGCATGGGGTCTTTCTTCAAGCTATATTTCTCTTCATTTTTCAATATAGACCCTAAGGTGATAAATGTGTATGTGTGTGTGGAGAGGTGTTTGCACACAAGTTCTACCTGTGTATACAAGTGGACTCCAATGATCAAACATGAGTATTGCTCCTCGAGTAGCTCTGAGCGTTGAGCTCAGGCTCTCATGCATGCACACAGAACACTTTGCTCACTGAGCTGTCTCTCTGAAGTCTCTTCAGTTTTTAATGCTTTCCTAAACCAATAATGTTTTAATTCATAAGGTTAAATTATAATGCTATGAATTATTAATAAGATGCAGAATTCTCCATCACCACTCATATCTTTCACTTTGAACAAATGACCTAACTTTGTGTACCTTAGTTGTTGCTTCCCAAGTAGAAATGGTAATTTTTTTGTTAAGTGATCATGGAAGCCCCTGTAAATTCAACCATTTAATTTTTTTTGAAATGAGAGTTCCTATTAATAAATTGCTAAGGCTAATTTGTTTTCATTCTTACCCCCCATGAAAACATAATTGGAGAGTTAATCTGATTATCTAAAATAAGAACAACTATGCCAAATTGAATTTTGAGTATCTTTCATAGGGTTATTAAAGTGACTGAAACTAAAATGCAAGCATTAAATGTGCCAAATCTAATATATATATATATACACATATATAACTCATTAAAAGCAGATGTCTCTAAAAAGACCAAGCAGATATTTGGACAATTGATAAAGTAGAATAGACTAATGAATACCCTTTTTCAGACATATTCAACACTGGGGCATTTGCTGCCATGGGGCAAATAATCTTAACTGTGGAAGAATGCCAATAGATAGTGTCAAAGGGATTCCTCCCCATAAGAATCCCTTTCGTTTGCAGCAGTCTTCCTGTTTCTTCCAGACCGAGAAAAGGCTCATTTGCCTGGCTACTCCTCCAAGAGAAGAGGATAGAAAAAAGGAAGTACATGGCACAGAAAAGATCTCAGAGATTCTCAGAATTCAAGGTATTTCCAATATCAAAGTTAGTTGTCCGAGATTGGCAATCTGTTTGCTTCTTCAGTACACAGACAGCAAAACAAAGCAACATAAAGAACCAAGAGAATGTGACATCAGACAGAAGTAAATCTCAAGTCATCAACCCTAGGGAAATGACAACGAAGTTAGAACAATAATCTTGAAGAAGTTTAATAACTTGTAAGAGAATGTTGACAGTCAAAACCAAGAAACTTATCTGTCAGCAAAATGAGGAATAAGCAGAAATAACTGAAGAAAAATATTGAGCTTCATCCATTTGCCACTTTATACTTCACTCTGTCCTTGGATAAAAGCTCCCACACTACAGTGCAAGCCACTTCTACAGGAAGGGCTATGTCTCCCAGTTTCAACAAAGCTGGGCATCTAATGACTGCGATTGGGAAAAATAATTAAATGTTTGCATTGCAAAAGTCAGGAAGGTGCAACATGCAGTAAACAAGACCTTTAAAATGAATGACTTCAACTGTCTGCTAAGTCTGCTTTATCTTTCTGTGGAGCTTCACCTCTGGTCTCCTGTTCCTCAGGCACCACCACCACCTCCATGCCACCCCAGACCTGTGCTCTTAAAGCAGCATTGCTCTCCCTGGATCATGCCAGCTCATTCACTGTGCAGTGGCACTCAGAGATAGGTGTGATACGGCTCCGTTTTACAGATAAAGGAAGCTGAGATCGAGGCGATGAAGCAGTTTGTCAGAGTCTAATGATTTTTTTAAAGGAATGCATGTTGATTCTCATGAGAGGCCTGCCCCTTGCTGAATGGGATAGGAGTGGATGTGGGTGGGGGATAGACAGGATGTAGGGGGAGGGGGTGGGAAGAGCAGAGGGAGGGAAAACTGTGATTGGTATGCAAAATAAATGAAAAAACATAATTAAAGACAGAAAGGAATTTAAGGTATGAGACTGTTGAAGATGACCCACAATTTGGAATATGGGTATTTAAAATGACACTTCCCATCTGTTTCAAGGAAATTCTGTTTATCATGCCCTTAAAAGTGAAAAACCCATTTCTAAATAATTTCATTTGAAAACCTTTCCTTTTCCGATTCTCAAATGCCATTATCAGTGTTAAAGGGAGAGCACTCACCTCTGGGAAGATGAGCTTGCAAATGCTTTCTGCCAGAGTGTGTAGGTAGACTCTGTTGCGACTTGTCTTTCTCTGGGGAAGGTTCCCTTGTGCATTCTTCTCAGGAGTGTCCTGGCAGATGGGCAGGGTGGCCTGGCAGCCCTCAGAACCTCCTGCCACCTCCTCTGCTGGCTCTTTAGGAACCTGACCAGGGGCCAGTAAGGAGAAAGGGCACTCCCCGGTGATCTTGAGATCCTTGAACTTCCTGCAGAACATGGTGTTCCCTGGGTTCTGCTGGGGTTTCCTGCTGACCAGTTGGTGTTGATATGGACTGATGAAGATCTATCTGTTCCTCTTACTGACTCAAGGACACTGGTGCATAAAAAGAAAGAGTGTACAATCATGGGAGGAGAAATTGCCAACAGAGTATTAATCGAAGATAAGCACGTTAGGAAAGAACTTTAACATGTGCACAGTTGCCTACAGTATATTTAAAATCTTTAAAACAAAATCTCATTTTCTCTAAATGTCCTTAGCTCAAACTAGATTTCCACCTTTACAATCCATTTGATGCTGTTTGATTTCACAAGGATGAAACACCATGGTCTTTGCTTCATTAATGCAAAGTATATTTCATTGTGTCTAAACATCAGAATAGCACATGCTAATGTTTCCCCTAAATACTTCACTATATGTATTATTCCACATACATGGAGAAACTATCTGGGTGAGGTAAAACTGAAACTTGGGTTAGTTAGCTGGTGTTGGGTCAAAACTTCTGGAATCTGACCCCAAAAAATTATTTCTTACACTGGAAAAAAGGTTTTCTTTGTTGTGACAATTATCATAACAAAGTTTAGGCATGGTGACATTAAATACTCCTCTGCAAAATGTATCCTTTAGCAGAGCACCTGGGACCTTTAACATAAGAATGGGTCCTATGGACTGAGCAGCAGTGCTCAGGACAAGGACCCAGGGAGGATGGACTTGTAATTAGCATGAGGATTGGTTCTATTGACTGAGAATGAATGCTCGGGATCTGGGGGGATTCATTGAGGACTGGCTTTCAGAATAGAAAAGATCACCAGGTATTAATCCAACTATCCCCAGCCTTTTGGGAGGAAGACAGTGTCAATTTCTTCCTTTGAACAATTCAGGATTTTCTACTATTATCTGTAATAGACCTCACATCCTTCTACAGACTTTGGATTAAAAAAAAAAGGAAAGTGATCACTAAAAGAAGTTTGTCACTATAAATGGTAAAAAAAAAACTGTAAAATATCATCATAAAAGGCTTTTACCCCATAAGTTACTAAGTTCAAAGAATACATCACGTTATTTGCAGGGATCTCTGGCTACAGCTGTACAGGTGACTCTTAGGTAAACCAAGGAAGCTGCCATTCAGCATGTTTTCCTATGTTTCTTTGTTGATGACATCATTTCAAGTCCTCACACAAGCCAACAAATAACAAGTGAGTTATTTGTCACTGGAGGGTCTATGAACATTTAAAGGTGCCTCGACCTCCAGCACCTTCCAGATACAGGGATTGCTGCCCCAAATGACCAGGAACTCAAGGTCATTTTCCTTTACTTGAATTGCTAGGTCCATTTCACTTGGAAATCTGTCTCTCAAATTAGCAGGTTTTCTATTACTACAAACTCACTCTCATGGGCCGAGTTCATAAACTAAGGTTAGCTCATTTTGGCAAAAGGTTCTACAGATTTACATTAAAAAATCAGTCAGGCTCTAAATGCCTTTGCTTGTTATCTGGGGCATCTGGTGTACAACCTTTTGTCTCCATATAAGGAATAGCTACATGGATTCAGAAGGACCTAAGCATGAAAGACTTTCACCAGCTTAAAAACCAACAACAACAACAAAAAATCTCTCAGGTCTCAGTCTTTATTTCATTACAACATAAGGCAACCATTATTATCTATTGTCTTCCTT
This sequence comes from Mesocricetus auratus, assembly GCF_017639785.1. Classification (NCBI taxonomy): domain Eukaryota; kingdom Metazoa; phylum Chordata; class Mammalia; order Rodentia; family Cricetidae; genus Mesocricetus; species Mesocricetus auratus. The sequence continues at coordinate 73,104,238 of NW_024429193.1, read as the reverse complement.
TGCATTATTAGCTTCCATTCTTGTTTACGACTGAAATGTATGATCAGAAAGTCCTTTCTACAAAGGGCTAGAGATCCTTTCAGCTTTGCAGAATATGTAGCGTCAGTTCTACTTTTGCACCACGAAGAGAGACGTAGACAAATGGGCATGAATGTATTCCAATGAAGCATTCGCAGGTCAAGCTGGGAATCTGGGAATCAAGGAATACGGCCCACAGGCTGTGGCTTGCTGACTCCTGGCTCTAAAATGCTCAGGAAATCAATGGCGCCATTTGAATCCAAATGTAAGGATAGTGTTGCCTTCTCATCTTCTCTAACCACTTCTCTCTTTAAATGACGTGGATCCCACGTGGGTATGAGTGTTTGCAAGGATAATCCAGGCAGCACACTTGCTGGGCAAGCATGCTGCCCTTGAGCTACATCCCAGCACAGGCATCAGCGTGGGTGGTAGATGTGTGTAGTTCTAGGGAAGAACATGCTCTGGATGAGCACTCTCCTCCTTAGCTACCTTGCGGTCTTGGATCTAGTTCAGTGTAACTTGAAAATATGTAGATTAGAAAATAATTTAGTCTGGTGGTGGTGGACCACACCTTTAATCCCAGCATTTAGAAGGCAGAGATAGATGGATCTCTGTGAGTTCAGGGCCGGCCTGGTCTACAGAATGAGTTCCAGGACAGGCTCCAAAGCTACACAGAAAAACCCTGTCTCAACCCCTGCCCCAAGAAAAAAACAGCAAAAAAGAAGATGATTTAAAATACACATTTGTTTCTAGAATAATAATGATGATAGTCTCCTATATTATTATTCAAGTAAACTATCCGTAACTGCAACGCCACATTTTCAGTTCTCTCTAAGAGTGAACATAAAAACAAGAAAAGGGTACTCAAAAGTGAAAGGAAAGCAATAATAAATGCATTATGGGCTTAATCTGCCAGAAATAAAGTGCTGCTTCTTACAATAAGTTATCTAATACATATTAGTATTTTAGCTTTGGCCTTGGAAGCTTGGCAGAATAGTTTATGATAAATCCTTCTATTATGCTTAATCTTTCTTCCACACTGGATTTGAACCCTGGTCCCCATACCCAACGCTACCCCTCCTACTCAGCCTGCCTACAAATTATATGTAACCTCTCAACTACCCTTGGAATTCTCCCCTCTCTTGAATTGCACAATGCTCCCATTTCCAGAAAATGTGCTTGGCAGGGTTTTTTTTTATTAACTTAAAAACAGCAATGAGAAATAAGTTGCACTTATTGAAGGTTGGCTCAGTGTTTAGTCTCATTAAATCACACATGTATAAACAAAGTAATTAGCATTCTTCATCTGTGACTGATGAAATTACACCAGGAAACAGATGTACAAGGATCAGTACTCTTGAAACCTCTGTGTGCCTTGGGTTTGCCAGGAACACAGGAGACATTCTTCCACTAAGCTGGAGATTATTTTTATATATAATGTCAGCACCCACTTCAGAAACAGTGTGGTCACTTGATGAGGTCAGTATAGAGCTGGCTGGGAAGAGGGCAGATATGCTAAGGGAAGCGCAAATTAAAAAAATAGGTTTAGTGACAAGGGCTTGGCAAACACCGAAATGGCATTCTCTCAGACTTGGAGAGTTTCTTAAAAGCTGATGATTAGACAGCTTCCACACACACACACACCCAAAAAAATTACTAAATGTCTCTTCTATTTCTTAGTGATGATAATGATCCCTCCCTGGGCTTATGTTAATGTCTGGGGTATTTCATTGTTCAGGTAAGGGCCACTCTTCATGGTAAACTCTAACGTTTGGTTAACCATGAAAACTTTGTTTCCTGCAATCAACAGTATCAAGGAGACCTGAGGAGAAAGCTTCTTGGTCACGCCTAACAACAAGTGCCTCTTTTGTAGTAGTAATTGAAAAGCAAATTTCAGACTTAGGAGTGGCTCTGAGGAAAGTGCCGCTGAGGAACTCAGCCTCCACCTGAAGAGCAAGCATCAGCCATGTCCAATGTTGACGACCACCGATAAGGCCCAGATGTGACTGTGTCTCCAGCAGAATACCCGTTTTAACATTGGACCACAAAGTTAAGGGCTTTAAGACAAGCCAAACAAGAGGGCATCAAAAATCAAATTTCAATAACAAGATACAGTTTGCACAATTCAGTATAAGCTATAACCTTTTCTTAAGTAAAAGGAAGGACAACAGGGAATAATCAGGAAAGACTAAAAGTGTTTCAACTTTCAAAACTAGACAAACACCAAGGGTTTGCCTTAGGCAGTGAGCCAGTCTTCACTCTGCAGTAGGGAATGCTTGGAGAACTTCCTCTGTGAACAAAGCAAGACAAGTAGAAAAATTGGGGAGCACGTCCAAGTTTCCCCAGTACCGTTATTTTTTTAAGGTTACACACCTTAGACTTCTGAGCTGAATTCCTCTCAGAGCAACCACTGTCTCTCTCTACACATTTCCTGAAAGGTCAGGGCTGTGGCTGAGTTCACTTTTGCTCACCACATGTATTTCCCAGGCTACAACTTTCTGGCTTTGTTGCTGTTGTTGATTGATTTATTTATTTTTGTTTTTACATACCAATCAAAGTGTCCCAGCCTTCCCCTTTTCCCGGTTTCTGCCACCTTCCCCATTCACCCACCCCAGCCAATCCGCTCTTCTCTTCAGATACGGGAAGGTGTCCCATGGATGTCCAGCAGACATGGTATATCAAGCTGCAGTGTGACTAGGCACTTCTTCTTCTATTAAGGAGGCATGAGGCAATTTGGTAGAAAGAAAGGGTCCCAAAAGCAGGCAACAGTCAGAGACATCGCTTGCTCTGTTATAACCTGAAGGGACCAGACCCTGACCCAGCCCCCTGCTTTAGCAGCCATGACAGGCTGCAGAAAAGACCCAGCAGGATGTACTAAGCTTCCTGACCTAACTCATCCTCCCAGTCACTAGGAGGTCAGATACCCTTCACACGACAAGGAGCCAATCAGAAGTTAGCTGGTGGGCTCTGGACATACTTTATGGTTCTTTACAATAAAAGTGGCCTAACAGTGACAATGCAGAGCATAGCAACCGCCCTGGGAGGGCCTATAGACCATAACAACCAGTTGACCAGTCGGTTGCCCAAGCCTAGAAGTACACCAATCCTGAGATTGTTACATACCCATAGTCTCTCTCCTTCCACACCCCCAATAAATTTCCCACCTCACGGCCCCTTCGGATCCTTCTCACACAGGGACAGGAACCAAGTTAAGACAGTTAACTCATTAAACAATAAAAGACTCTTTGTTTTTGCACTGGAATGGGTCTCTTGGTGATTTTGGGGCTCAGAATTTGGGCACAGCATTACCCAGCCACTGATGGAAACAGATGCAGAGACCCACAGTCTAACATTAGGTTGAGCTTGAGGAGTCCTGCTGGAAGAGGGGGAAGGACTGTAGGACCCAGTGGTGTCAAGGGCATCTCAAGGAAACCCACAGAACCAACTAATCTGGCCTCATAGGAGCTCACAGAGACTGAACTAAGAACCAGGTAGCCTGCATGAGATTAACCTAGGCCTTCTGCATATACATTATAGTCGTGTAACTTCATTTCATGTGAAACTCCTTTTAGGGTTTTGTTTGCAAGGTGTGACTGAAACTTGCTTGTAAAGTTGGTCAATGATGTTTGCAAGGAAAACCTCAGGACTCTCTTGCCTTTTAAAATATTTGAGTTCCTCATCTATTTGTTTTTTCCTTTACATAATTTTGACCTATACCATCTTCAAAATCATTAGATTTCCTTCTACTTCATTTATTATGTTCCACAAATATGGCCATCTTGCTGTGCAGTCTAGAAGACACAGGGACCCAGTGATAGCCAAAGGCATTCTTTGTTCTCACAGAGCATATGCTTTGTAAATACCGACATCTGGGGCATCAGTTCTGAGGGACAATGCTCAGCACTATCAGAATGTAAATCAGAACCCTGCTTCACCAATGAGGAGCTGAAAGCTCAGCCATGTGAAAATACTTTCAGAAAAAATAGCATGATTGAATATTAAAATGCTATGTTTAAGGGCCTGAAGTCATTAACTCCAGGCTGACTCAAGTAGGGTGTCTAGAAAGGAGAGCAAGGGGAGAAGATGAAAGTTTAAGTGAATATAGGTCACCATTTAGCAGGCTTCTGTGATGAGGTAAACAAACAAAAACTCCACAGGATGGGCATCAGCTGGACAGAAACTCCAAAGTGGGAATAACTGACTGCATTTCTCAAAGACGGGTGGAGATGCATGATGGGAACTGGGTGAGAGTTGCACAGATATCAGGGCTGAGATGGGCTGAAGGCAGACTCCGAGGACGAAAGCATTGATCTATTCCACAAGTGTTGGATGGAGAAAATCCACAGGCCTTGGCCACAAGACACACTCTCAGGACTGTACTGCAACCATAGCCATAGAAGGTTCTCTCTGCAGGCCACAGGGTGCAATCAATATAGGAAATAATATGTCTTCATTGACCTTGGTTATTTGATTGTCATGGCATTCAGAATTGGGTTTCTGGTGATATATTACTCCTTCTATTACGTTTTACTAGCATTGGGGCACTTCAGTTTATCTGAGAAATATATATATATACATATATATATATATATTTATACATAAGATAATAATCCTGCTACTTGTGAGACAGGAGGTGCATGAATCAATGCTAGGCTGGGTCATACACTGCAACCTTAACATAAAAGGAAATAAACAAAAATGCATTTGTAATACTATGAAAATCCACTTTGCTTCTGACTAATGTTCAAATAGACATTACACAGCTCTTCAATGTGAGCTGGTAGGGGAGTTTCCATGTGGAGTGGCTCTCACAGGAGGTCACCCCTACTTTTCTTTCTCTTAACTCAAACTGACTATATCCCCCATCTCAAAATTACCCTGCACATAATTTTTCTTGTTTCCCCCCATAGTTTTCATACTCACAAAACCATTTATTTTAATTTCTTCCCATCAAGCTATTTTCACCTCATTTCCTTGAAATCAAAATCTATTGTTCCTATGGGGTAGTTTGGAGTAGAATTCAGCACTTGTCTTTAACCAAGCTTAACAATTGTCTTTTAGAATTGTTATGGCATTTATTAGGGCTCATAAGTAATGTAAGGCTTCCCCCAAAGTATTTTCTTTCCAGAAAACTTTTATTTGTAGTGTGCAGTCTTGTGGTATTCAAGCGAGTTCTGCCAGATGTGAAGGATCATGCTATCTCAGAAAAGTTTCTTCCATGGTTTATCAAGTTCCATTCCTAGTGGAGGAATGCTGGCAGCTGATGGTGGCTGTAGGAGGGAGTCGGTTTTCTTCAGGGATGTTTCCCCTGGGACACTATTCATGCACCAGTAGCTGGCCCCACATCCATGCACATGAAGTGGACTCACTGGGATAAAGCAAGAGGATGTGAAGTTAAGAATAACAGTAACGGTGGGGATAAAAGAGAGATTTGAGAACAGGGGCAAAAAACAGTGGCTTCAATCAAAATCTTACACATGCATGAAATTCTCAAACGACAGGAAGTCTCTGCTCTCAACAATGTGTGATTGACGTTTGCAAGTTACATACAAATCAGATTTATTTATGGGCACAAATTCTGAGACCACTTTTGTTTATGATTTACATAATAAAATTTGATGGAGCTTTCAAAATGAAAACCAAACCTTGTTTATCAAACAATTGAACTGACTGGTATATTAGATGAAGTCAAGGTTATTAATTGGTATATTGGATTTTGATATTTACACTTCATGTAATACTGATATATTTAGCTCTTTGATGATCACACGTCTGTCATCATAAAACATCAACATTTTCTCTTTTTTTAAATTGTATTCAAGTAGAAAGACTTGGTAATAGACCCTTTATGTGCTTGGCTCACACACACACACACATACACATGCACACACACACTTTCCCCATCTGTGGTGATGATGTTTTATATGTGGAGGGGACAAGGGAATAAGTGTATCAGTTTCAAGAACACTGACAATCAGCCTAAGAGGGACTTCATGATTTGTTAATTTTGATTAAGATATAAGTAGGTCACCTTAGTCATGCACCGAGATTTCAAAATTAATGTCTCAGTTCAGGGCTTAGGACATAGCAACAGATGTTCCTCTGCCTGCACAAATTCTTGGGCCTTAGACAAGATCTAAGGGAACTCTGGTATGTATCAAGTGCTTATTGTCCTGAAATTATCAGAAGCAATATCTGTTTGAAGATTAATGAATACCAAGAGAATAATTGCCTTTCCTCTTGACAGGAAGCTAGTGGTGACAGTAAGAGATCAGAATTGATCCAGAAGATGATGAAAACAGAATAAATGGGTACTGATTTATTTAGAAAGAAGATCCTAAATGAAGAGACAACAGGGACATTCATGGTTCTTTAACGTAGCCCTGGGTACCTTTTGAAAAACTCCTTGACCAAAAAATAAGAATCAAAGTGACCTAGCCATGGCAAATTCATATCTTAACGCATTATTAGAAATAGAAACTTTTCAAACATGATTGAGATTCAATTAATCAAGAGGTAGGCTTGGCCTTAGAGAGAACACCAAAGAGAGACTGGAAAGAACAAGCAAAAGCATGTCAATCCTACAGGTTGTAGAGGCAGCAGTGAAGGTGCTTTCTTGAGTCTTGAAGGCCTGGAGAGAATGATCTCCCCGAGACTGCCTGGTGGCTCAGGCACTGACCAGGTGGTCCTGTGAACAGCTAGATCCTCTTGAACTTTCAAGTTAATAGCTCAGTTCTTTCTGATTCTTAAGACAGAAAATTATCTTTGGTTACCAATACTGGGACAGTGGAACACATCTCTCAAAGGTTCATGCTAGGACCAGGCTAGCAACAAACACAGAAAATTCTCGCACAAATCCAATTCATTTTGAATATTTATGTAATGATTAGTTCTGAAGAAATCATGACCAAAAATGAATTTGGCTTCTTACCATGTATTTAAGGTATATATTTAGATACTAGTGAGGAATGTGTGGGGAAGGGCTGAGTCTTTTCCCACTACATTCAAAACCACAATCTTATGTTTTACATGTTTTCTACTTTCTCATTGATTCAAAACAGGCCTCTAAAAGAAATCTGTAGGTTCACAGTGAACCTCAATTTTTGCTTTTCTTTCGGTATTGTTTACATAAAGTCATTTAAAATGCATGCGTTGGGTAGCAGAAGTTTGAGCTGGATTAGGTGTTAGAGGTCATCTGCTGTGGTCTCTTGTACTTAACAGATGACAGATGTCCCAGTACTCGGCAGGGACAAAGGTGATGAAGAGTTCAATTTGTCCATAAGCTCAAATTCACATAGTTCACCCTGACCATCTTTTTCAACCTTAATGTAGAAACACTTCTGTAGACTTCCTACCCTAGCTGGTTAAGTGCTCACCCACAAGCCTAGAAACAGTCTTGGTCTCCACTTAGTTCTTTTGGGTTCTATAATGGCAAGCCTTTGGCAGTAAGTCCTTCATCTCAGTTGAATCCAAGAGCCTACAAATTACATTGCCCTTTAGAAACAGGATTGGACACAAGTTGTTATAAATTCATTTACAATTCATTAATAATTCAGAGGTTGTGATAAAACAATTTCCTTTTATATTCTTGAGACTAACGTGAATGATGCACACTCACACTAACTTCCTTAAAGGGCTATGACGAAGGCGGGGTGGGAGAAGAAACAGCAGACAATGTACATAAGAAACATCACTTCCAGGCAGCAAGCAATTGATGCGTAAAAGAAAAATCTAAGAGCAAGCAAAATTTGATCTTCAGTGTGAAGCTAAGCAGGCTTAGACACAAAGACTTTGGCGAAAGACCACAGAAGAACTGCCCAGTGACTGCAGGGATGAAGGAAGCTGTGGAAAAGAGACAGGAAAGGATGGCTGTTGGAGATAGTGTGAAATTAAACTGGACATGAGGTGGCAGCTCAGGAGATCTGAGGACCACAGTGACTCTGGGGTTATGTCTGAAGAGATAACATGGGCATTAGCAGGAAGGAGCAAAAGAAGGAACTCAGGAAATCCAAAAGGTTGTTGAAATGTATTTTTGTTTATGTGGTTTTTGATTGCTACCATAATATTTAGGGAGAAGTGTATTTGAATACAGGAGACTTTCTTTCAAGAGCAATGTACTAGAGACTTTAATCCATAGCCCTCCCCCTAAAGGAAGCTAGTGAACATAGAACCTTAATTCAAGGTTAAAATGTGACATACAGAGTTACAAAAGTGGCTAAATTTAGACTCTGGGACTTATTGTGTTTAAGAATTGAAGAAAGCTGTTATGATTAAGACATAGAAGTAGCAATAAGCAAAGTATGATGGGAGTGGACACAAAAAGGGAGGCATGTTCAAAAAGAGACAGAGTTTAAGGGCATCGCTGGAATCTCATTGGAAAGAGATTCATGAGACTGAAACAAGAAAACTGAGTGTTCACAGTAGGGTGGATTGAAAGGAGATAAGGAGTTACGGCGAGCATGCTAACACTATGATCAAGGACAGTACGTTATAGCACTTAATTGGCAAACAGCAAGTTTGAGGATAGGAAGTGTCTTTTATTTGTGTATAATCATCATAAATAAAAACAATTAGTATACCATACAAACTAACCTTCAAAAATATCTGTAATGTCATTAATTCTTGCCAGGTGGAAGAAAATCACAAGATAGCCTCAATTCGAACTCTAACAATGAGAACAAGGAGTATTTCCCCACAACTATCAGGAACAAAGGAAAATGACTGCTCTCACCACTCTTAACCAACAATACTAGTAGGCCAGGGCCATTGCATTAAGAGAAGAAACAAAACCAAGAAAGAATGTCTGTATTTTATGTGCACTTAGAATTGTGCATGGAGAAATTCTTAAATGATCCATGGAGCAAACATGGAACCAAGAACAAAATGTAGAGAAAGTTCAGGTCACAAGACTGATACAGAGAAGTCCACTGTAAATTTAACAGTAAGAATGAACATTAGGAAATGGTTACTTTCAAACATTATTTATCAAGTCAACACATACAAATCTTTATATTAAATCTGACCACGGACTAGAAAAGTTATTACCCCAATACTGACAAATGCTGATGAAAAGTATTAAGGAAAGTATCAAGAACTAGAAAGACATATTAGTTTTAATAAAAAAAATTGTTAAGATTTCAATTTCCCTTGGCCAGGCGGTGGTGGTGCATGCCTTTAATCCCAACACTCGGGAGGCAGAGGCAGGCAGATCTCTGTGAGTTTGAGACCAACCTGGTCTACAAGAGCTAGTTCCAGGACAGCCTCCAAAGTCACAGAGAAACTCTGCCTCAACCCCCTTCCCCCAAAAAAGAAATCAACTTTCCTTAAACTGCTGTTTAGATTGCTTGTAATTCTCATCAAAAATCCCAGGCAGCTTTTCAGAAGACACTGCCGAAATGATACTAACAATGAATGGAAGACACAGAATAGCTGAATGACGATTAGGATGAAAACCAAACCATTGGTAATTATATGTGATAGAAAACTCCAATGGCTGTTGGGTGTTTGTGTTCTCACAGCTGACCTGCACACTCCATTCTTTTCTCTAAATATGCTGTCGGTATTTTCATTAACTTAAAAACTTACACTGAGGCTGGAGCACTCTAGAGGGTTAGCAGTCTGCCATAGTTGTGGATGCCTGCAGTTACAGCTATTCATAGAATGGAGGTCAGGGATCACTGGGCCCTGGAGTTTGAGGGCACCCTGGGGCTTATACAGCGAGAGTCCGTTTCAGGAATAGAAGAAAATGAAAACAGAAGAAAAGTGAAAAAAAGAGAGAAATGAGGAGGGAAGAGAAAAGAGAAAAGGAGACGTGGGGACAGAAAGGAATGTGTTTGGTTTGGGTTGAAAGGGATGATATAAAGATCAAATGTAACAAGCAAATATACAGACAAGCTTTCCCCCAAAAATTATAACTACTGTATCAACGAAAACTTCCAGATAACGGGATAAGCAAAGTTTTCTTTATAAAGAACATGGAAACAGCTAGAAATACACACGGGTAAAAGCATCTTTACTAATACTTTATACCAACAAAAATTAATTGTAATAGACCATGAACTTAAATGTTAAAATCATGAAACTACTTGAAGAAAATGTAGAAGGAATTCTTTGTGACCATGCACAGGGAAGAGGCACTCAAGAAGGAAAACTGGGAGAGGGCAAACTGGACCTCATCAAAACTAAATAAAAACACTATTGTTTGAAATAGCGAAGGTTTTCACAACGTAGAATAACTGAAATATGCATATGTTACTGATGGCCAAATGGTACCATAACACTAGTTTGACATTTCCATAAAATTTCAAGTATTCCCTATGACATGTTGTATCTTTTCAAATTTTACACATTTGTTCAAGAGAAGTATAAATATATATTCAAATATAGATTAGTATATAAATATGCATACCAGCTTTACTTGTAGTTTTTGGATGAGCCATCTCTCCATCCCTCCAGTTTCACTTGTAAGAACCAAAAGTTGAAAGCGCATTTAATGTCCATCACTGCATAAATTCATCAATAAAATATTGTGCAGCCATACATGAGTGGTAATATCAGTCAGATGGTGCACACATGACCAAATAGACTGATTTCAAAATCATTATTGTGAATGAATGGGACCATGCACATGAAAGGACAAACTGTAAAGTTGTTTTTATTTAAAACATGGAAAGTCAAACGTTAGTTCTACTTGTCTTCCCTATGTTTTTACATTCTTTAATTTCTTAATACTCTAATGAATGCTTATTAATGTCCATGAACTAATGTGTGTGAACATTTTGTAATCCCAGACTTCTCTTGTACTTACAGGAGGCAACAACACTTTATTGTTTGGGGGAATACTAAGATCATTTTAACATGTTTAAACTTATGTTTTTTTATTTAAAATATTATCTTCATGTATAATATTTATTTGGATTTAAAGGTAATCTACTTATGTATTTCTTATAATGAAGGTAGTATGTTTGAGTTATAAAAATGAGATTGAAAATGCCCTCAACCCACAGCTCAAGTACCTCGGTCTGCCATGACTGATGGCTTCATAGCACCTAAAATTCCTCATAAGACAGCGATGGCATAATTAATGCAGCTCTTTGGTACTGGGCAATGTACTCTGCTGCCATTTAAAATGTCTGTAACTTTGAGTACATCTTTAGTTTCTAATGGACCAGCATGCTACATAGTGATGTGTGACTTCATGCAAGTGAGATGATTCAGAGGACATGACAGATTTTAGGATGTTGATGTCTTTATAGACCACACTACACAATAGCCTTTAGAAAAATAATAATATCTTAATTTGGGTGTCATACCAGAAATAGCTGCAATGTATGATACTACATACTAAAATATTCTTTTCAAATATGTATCCATGCTTTATTTTTCATATATTGGTGAGAATCTTCATTTGTTCAATGACAAATAAATACACTTTTTATTTCAAATAGTCATCATGATGGTGGATTATCTTTACCAAATTTATAGTGTTTGTTTAGAAATTGTATGCTCTAAGTTTATATGTCACCAATCTTGTGGGTGACACTAGCAAGTGACTTAAGTGCTACAGTAACTCGGTGTCTGTGACTGTATTCACACATGATGACTCTCTCCATTTTAAACCTGGCATTCCCTCAGTGCTCTAGACTCCATCATGCCATCCTTTCTTCAGGAACTTTCTTTGATAACATCTCTACCTATTCTTCCCTTGGAATCTACCATCACTTCATTCACTTATGCATTCTTTCATTATTGTCCACTTGTTCATTCATTCATTCATACCCTTAAAGCAAAGATTGCATGTGAAGACCATTGCCAAACAGGCACATTTCAAGGTGACCTGAATGTGTCACGAGAAGGTGTGATGGTGACCTCAGAAACTTGCGCCAGAACCTGTGCATCACATTGGTGATCTCTTTCCAAAAACACATGTAAGCAGGGCTTTGTGAAACAAATAGGAAATAGTGGAATAGAGAAATCAAGAAAGGACTTTCCAGGAAAAAAACACAAGTAGAAAGAAAGAAGAATGTGATAACAACCCTCATCTGAGGCAGCTGACTGATTGCCCTGAAGTAAGGGGACAAACCAGGCAAAGCTGTAGTGACCACGGTGTGGCTAGTATGTTACCAGCATGAACTTTTAAACAGATGGGCTTGAACCCCCTTTTAAAATGGTTCTAAGTGCTTGGCATGCAATAAAAATCGTTGAGATTTGTGTTCATGGAACCAAGTGTCATCTATCAAGGAAGGTTAATGCAATTATAGACACATAAGAATTAACTGTGTAAACCTAGACTGGAAACCAACAGCTGGTAATCTCCGCTGTGAAATGAATCACTGTTGGTGAAACAAGAGAAGCAGCTAAGCTGGTTTATGCCCGTTTGATTTGGATAATCAAAGCTCCAAACCACTGGTGAGGAAAAATGTCCTAACCATCCCTAGTAATGACGACAACTGATAGGCAACACCAGGGTGAAGCTCCTTCCTTCTGACCATCTTCCTACTGTGTGTGCCTCATGTTGGCGCTCAGTACACCCCATTGGGCCCGGCTTTCTAATCTATGGCCCCTATACTGGGTCCTTGTTTCTTCCCTTCCCCCCCCTTAATTTTCCACTAACTTTAACAGTCTTTGTCCATATGCCATGCTCTTGATTGAAGGCAGTCAGCAATCTAACAAAAGGCACTTTTGATCTTAGGCAAGCAAGGATAAATGCTTTCTTGCAGAAGCCTAGAGGAACAATGGAAGAGACCACACCAACCCAAAGGAACTCAGGGCTTAGGGCAGGACTAGGGGGACAGAAACTTGAGTGGAGGTTAACCTGGGAGTACCTCCCATATATGTGTGGCCTTGCTCTTGGCTATGTCTACAAGTGGGCTGAAGGTGGCAAGAGGTTTAAGTCGAAATGGACTCATGCCTATAGGGGAGGAGGGAAGGAGGAAAGAAGATGCAAGGGGCTTCGGTTAGGATGATTTGCTTCTCACAAAAGTGACAAATCCACCACTCCCTTCCGAACACTGCAGAATGTTTAGCATAAAGCAACACAGTTACAGCATAAAAATTATTCTGAAGCAGGTAACCAGAAAAAGACTGAGAAGTAGATGTGGGGCCACACTCAGATACTACTGGGGGTACAAGTGGAAGAGTAGTGCCACCTCTAATTACTGATGGCAAAACTTTTAAAGCGTTTGAAGACATGGAATTTTACTCTGATTTTCACCCAAATTCCTCCTGCCCTATATGAATCACAATTACAAACATATGCAGCCACTAGAGTAGAGTCAACTGGAGTGGACCATCCTAGCTCTTAGGAAGCCAAGATATGGGCATGGAGAATATAAGCCAGTATAGGTTGCATAGTGAATTAGAGGTTAGCCTGGGAAACTTAGTGGTGCAGTGTCTCAAATGAGAATAGAAGAACAACATAGTGTAGGAAGATTCACATCTTGACATGCCTGTTGTCAATCACTTGATTGTGCCTACACAAACCTCCTTCCATGTCACACATGCGACCTTCCCAATAACCCACACATGCCAATACTTTCATGAAGCTTCATGACAACAAATGCACAGCCTAATTGGTTACCTCTGCGAATGAAATATTGCAATTATTTGTTCAGTGCTTTATTAACAAAATACTACCATCCCCTTGGTAGTTGCAGACACATTCCAAGAGATTTCTCAGATCCTAGAAACCACATATAGTATCACACCAAATTTATAAATCCTGTATTATTTTCACTATGTATATACATATATATCTATGATAACCTTCAGTTTCTAAATTAAACACAGCAAGAGTTAGGAAACAATATAATACATTGTCATAAAATTTAGAGAGACTTAGGGGTTATTTATTTCTGGAATCATCTATTTAATATTTTCAGAACACTATTAACTGCTGGTAAATGAAAGCGCAGAAATCAAAACCATATATAAGAAGACTATTGTAACCACATTTCATTTAAGCGCGTATGAGAAAGCATATCTGAAGTTTCAGTGTGATAACTGATAACTGAAATTATGCAGCTAAAAATGTGTTTGTGTGTGTGTGTGTGTTTAGACTAGGAAATAAATATCCTTAACAAAAACATGCAGAATTCAAGTGATGGTGTTGTTAGTATCATGAAGACACAAAACATTATCCAAGGCTTGAATGCCTGCATCCGCACCACTGTTTCATAATGTAGTCCCAGTGTGAGGGGATTTTGACTTGAAGATCTTTGGAATGCCTCATGAACAAAAGTCTATGACCATTTCTTACAATACTGTAAGTGGACTAAAGCACAATTGAAGGATACCAGACAATTGCACAGTTAAATCCCCAAATACATTTTTAACTCTGAATGACTAGAATTGATTTATGAATGTCTAGTTAAAATTGATGTGTATACCTTACACCCATCCCCCAACTTTAAAAAGCATAACACAGGCCCACATTACCTAATGAAGCAAAGACTCTATCTAACTAACACACCCTGGTCTTATGATCTAATGATCTAATCCCTTCTTACTTAGAATGCCTTGCATAAACGTACTGAGATAATCTCATTGCTCCAAGCCAGACCACTTCATGGCACACACCTTACCGTGTGTTTACCGTGTGTTCAGCAGCTCTCCTGGGTGTCTGTGAACAGAATGGGTATTTAGACTATTATTCTCCCCCCCCCCAAATAAATCCTAATGGGGAAAAGACAATTCCAACTACAACTGTAGTATAGTGTAAGAATGTAGAGGGAAAGAGCAGGGTGTAGTGCAACTGGGTATCAAGACTCAATTCAGAACTGGAAGAACAGGAGAGCTGAGTCAGCAGTTTAGAGACGAAGTTAGTGTGGTTCTCCCAATACAGGACCAAGAAGACAAGGAAACAACAGGGCAAACAAAGTAAGCACTATGCTCTCCCCTAAGGAAGAGGCCACACCGGGCAGTAGTGCCCAACTTAGCTATTCTAAAGTTCGAGGCGTGAGCCGGGGTTAGGCCAGGCAAGAACTGTGACTTGCAAGATGCCCATGCTATGCCCCCTACCCAATACTTTAACCATTGCCTACTCTCTGGTGGGCCTCTTGCCTTGTCATCTGTTTGGCACACCCTCCCCACTACTCTAAAATAAAACCCCTGTGGGTCCTGTGGAACCCGATACGCTGCCCTTGTCCGGGACAGTTCTTGGAACTCATTCCTCAGTTTTTCCACTGCAAAACTGTCTCCCTTCTCAGTTCTTTAGAAGTTATTAAAACTGCCAGCTGCATATCAAGCTGCTCGTTAGGGCTGACATGTATAATTTGGAGACTATTTCTTGCTTTTGCTAGCTGCCACGTACAGACTTTAAATTCCTTCCAATCAAGGACTGTGGCATCAACTTGGTTGTGCCTTCTCAGTGACAAGTATAATCTGTAATAAACTTTATTGAGATAAGAACAGAAGAGTGGCTGGTCCTCCAAGAAGGGCACCGTAAATTACAAAGCATGAAATGAAACCGGAGTTTTAAAAATGTACAATAACAAAAATGTCTCTTGATTCTTGTTACTGATGGCTAGATAAAGCAGCAATGATGGCATTTTTATTGGATGTGGGAAAAGTGTTCTGACTTGAAGGAGACAAAGAAGGTCAAATGGCACTACATCCTCAGACAGTCTGTGTGACTCTATAGTCAGGGTCACTGCTGATCCTCCCCCCCATCAGTCATATTGAGACAAAAAGTAGAATAAGAAATATACGGTCCAGGTTATACAATACTATAAATCCTTCTAAATGGGTTCAGCACTAGAGTACCAAATGATTTGTGGGTAAGATCACAGAATTATCACAATAATTTTTTTTTTGTTTTTTGAGACAGTGTTTCTCTGTGGCTTTGGAGGCTGTCCTGGAACTCTCTCTTGTAGACCAGGCTGGCCTTGAACTCACAGAGATCCGCCTGCCTCTGCCTCCTTAGAGCTGGGATTAAAAGTGTGCACGACCACTGCCCAGCTGATCCAATACTTTTTAAAAATGCAATGATAGTGAGTTTTGGTAGTGCAGCTGCGGTCACAACACTTCAAAGTCTGAGGCAGGGGATCATGAATTCTTGGTCACCAGATAACATCTGAATATAGAAAAGCAGAAGGAAGGGAGTGAGAGAGGGAAGAAGGAAAAGGAGAGAGGGGAGAAGAAAAGCAGAAGGAAACAATACGAAGGAATGTTTGAGCAGAGAACAAGAAATCCAGCCAGTGCTTCAATTTTCAAATAGAGAGTGCATTCCACTGACTCCAACCCAAAACATCTTGACACTAATGCCAGGCATGAATCCAAAGGTTCTTTAAAGCATACTATTTAAGTATTGAAAGTGTGATGTGTTGTTCACAGGTCATTATAAGTGAGCTCAATGTGACTGCTTTTGGCTTTTCATAAAGTTACTTATTACTAGTCCTGCAGAAAGTGGAAACAGATTCCAGTGTCTGTCCCAGTAAACTCTTGTATCATACAAAGAATATAAACTCCAAGGAAAGAAAGGCATAAGCCTTAAAAACTTGCAAGTCAGCCTTGTAATAGGATCAATTCAATGATAAGCCTGAAACAAAAAGAAGGATTCTCGGGCCATGTTAAGGGTCCTTCCAACTCATCATTCTAAAGTTACTTGGATAAACCACACACTGATAAAATCTGTTAATGTCTCTATGGTGAGAAATGTTTTTACTCTGTATAATCAAGTTGGAATCCAAAAAGATTCTGACCTTCAAGAAGAATAAGATGAAAATAAAGGTCAAGTATAACTGCAGTAAGTTTATTTTTGTAATTCTTAAACCAGATGTGCTAGCACCATCTCTAATATAAGCCCTGGGTATTCAGAAGCAGGAAGATTGCAAGTTCACGAACAACTTGGAATACATAGTGAGTTCAAATCGTGTGGCCAAATACAAAACTGGGGGAAATTAATGCATTTGTAGAGGAATGTAAAAAAGAGATGTGGGATTAAACACTGTAGTAAAAATATAAGATAAAAAATAGAGAAGGAACAAAGGAAATAAAAGAAGGAAGAAAGAAAAGAGAAATGGAGAGAGAGATATACTATCAGTACAGAATCCAGTGGAGATGAACCAGTACATCTGACAGCATTATGACATTCTTCACATATACATATGCTCAGCTGTGATGATAACCCTTTGTGAAAAACCAGCTGATTAAAAAGAGACTATTCTCAATAAAGAGTGTCCCCTCCCCTACCAATATGAAAGAATAAAACCACTGATTATCTCAGAAATTATAAGAGCTAATATTTGTAAAAATTAACTCAAAAGGTAAAAGTAAATAAATAGGGAAAACAAGATATTGTGTCATTTGATGCAAAAAAAGGGTATTTATGTTCAAAACTGGTCTACCAAAGAAAGACCAACTCAAAGTAGCCTTACTAAAATTTGTCAAAAGTGATCTCGATCCTTCTAACTGAAGTTAGCCAATAAAGTCACCTGCTAAGAATAAAGATTGGGAGTGCTCTGAATAGACTGAGAAAAGTGATAAAAGTCTAGAACATTGGTGACAAATAATTGGTACAGAATAAATCAAAAAGAAAAAAATAACTTCACTGCTCTGTCAAGATAAAAAAACAAAACAAAACAGCAATGATATCCATTAACTATCCATTGATCTAAAAGTAGAGCAGGATAGTTGGTCATCAGGCAAAAGAAAGCAGCTGAGTTACTCATCTGGTTGAATCCACCTCAAGGAAAGTTTTAAGACAGACATTCCAAGGAAGCTGACAGAGTCTGTTGTGTATTTGGGAAAATATTTGGAAGTTGAGGAGAGTTGAAACTGGAATTTAAAACAGGTTGATAAAAACAGGAAACTCTTAGAAAAGGAGAAAAAAGGGGAGAGAAACTTATCAAGTAGTTATAAAGTTAGTAAAGTATTTGGAAAGACAGGACAAATTACTCAAAAAAGACTAAGGGCTCCAAGATTTTTAGGTGAGACTTAAAGTGACGGGAACCACAGGGTATTATGTACTTGCTGGTCCTCTAGAGAATAGAGTAGGTTAAGGTCAATCCTAAAAATAGACCAGTCCCGTTACTAGATGTTGCAGGAAGCCCCGACCACAGAGGAAGACTGGAATGTGGTACTTAAAGCCTCTGTTGGTCTGGATTGTTAGGAAGAGGAAAAGTTCAGAAGCCAGTTCATGCCCACAATGGTGGTGGATAACAAGCATGACTGCAGAAAGTGCAACTGGTGACAGAAATGCCACATCAGGTGGTTCTGAAAAGGCTGCAAAGCCTACATAAGAGCACAGAGGGACATCAGCAAGGCCATGCACAGGAGTTCTCCCAAAACAAGCGCTGTGCTTTGCATGGTGTTCATGATTAATATGGCCTATGGCATCAGACACAAAATACCTCAACTCAGTACCAGCAAGGTGCAGCCCACTTGACACCTACTGTGCGGCCTGCAAGGTTTTGTGAATCCAGTGGCAGAGAACTGGGATTGGCCAGAGATGCAAACACTGAAACAGACACCTTCGGTGTCATGTGGCAGCATAGAAAGGGATACAAAGCAAGGGTGGCCGAGGGGTTAATGTGAGAGTTTACCTGGCTTCCTGTCAGCCACCATCTCCAGTTGACTTCTTGCTAATCCTTACTGTGTGAGAGTACTTGGTATGTGGGTTAGATCTGGCTTTCATTGTATATTTTTTAAAAAAGGCTTGTTTTAATCAAAGATTAATACTAGCTGGAAAGCATGACTGCCCAGCATGGAAACTTAGAGACTCTGCAGTTTTAATAAGCATGAGTCTCTCACTGTATGATGAAGGCACACTTGGCCCCAAGTTCTTTTTACCCAGCCACAAACAATCGCATTTGTTTTCTGTAAGTGCTCTGCCTAGAGGAAGTGGATGGATGCCTACTCTCCTATATGTGAAATAGGTAAAGTATTCCCAAGGTATTCTGGCGAAAGATAAGGGAATAAGAGAGCCCGTGGATGGCCCAGTGGGTAAAGGTTCCTGACACAACAACTGAGGTCCTGGGTTTAACCCTGGATGCACATAGTAGGAGATAAGCAGGCACTTGAAAGCTATCTTCTGAGCTCCATGTGTATGTCATGATGTGTGTGTGTCCCTACACATGCACACACACATATGCACATACATATACCCACAAAATAAGCAAGTGAAATTAGAAATTGTAAAGACAGTGAGTAATCAGGTACAACACAGGATGGATAAGAAAGTAGCCATCCTTCCAATAAGTCAACTGGTTCAAAGACACCGAATCACCAAAAGCACTCAAGATTGTGGATAGCTCTCGTGCCAGGAAAGGATGGTGACAGCTAAGGAAACTGCTGTCCAGACGATAGACCTATATGACCTGGAAAGGACAATCATCTTCATTGCAGGTGTTTTAGAAAGAGAGACAATTCTTTCCACAAATTTCCAGAGATGCAATAAATAGCATGCTTAAGGAAAGTGTCTTGGATAAATAGTTCTAATCAAGTAACATAAAAATAGCTCCATAAAAAGTTGAATGTCCTCTCAAAGCAAAGGAAAACAAACAACTTCCTTGTGAATCTGACATCAAAGTAATTCTAACACACCATCACTTCCTACAATTTTTCCCCATCAATTACATATTTCAGCTTGTTTGTACAAATATTACTTTCCATTTCCTCTCATTTAGGGAGACTCACTCTTAAAGCTAGTCTCGTGGTTATTTCTTAAATTCACAAGAGATTTGGGGAAGAAATTGTGCTATCTTTAAACAACATCAGTATTTTCTCCCCTCCTCCCTCACACTCACTCTTACAACTGTTAGAGAACTCATGTTTCTTTCACTGCTCCTGATACAGCCCAACCAATGGGTTTAGTTGTTCAGCAAAAGAGGTTTCTTAAGTCTAAAGGTATCTATGACAAATTATTGAAATTTTAATACTCTAAGTATTCTACTGATACATTACTCATAACAGCATAATTTTAGTGTCATTACTTAAGCCTGTAGTGAAGTCTAAATTAAAACAACTTTCTAGAATGTCTTGAAACAAGATTATCTAATAAGCCATAGTTATGAGACACCAGCACTAAATATTATGAATTCTTTCCTACTGCTAGATATAAATCATAACTTCACATTTCCTTCCTTATTCTCAAACAGCAGAAGATAATCATGTATTATACCTGGACGTGTATAATGGGTTCTGTCTAGGACTGTTTACATGCCATGTCTCATGGGATACCATACCAAGCAAAATTACTTAATATTTAAGTTCGATTTCAATGAGAGAAAAGTATTCTATTTATTTTCATAAACTGAAAAGATCTAATAGTGCAAGTAGAAACAAAATCCAGCCATCTGTGCATCACAGACTTCTATTAAGCAAACTCCATAGAACTCATCTTGGACTTGAGTCTGTTTCATAGGAACTTTTCTTCTTTTGTACACTTATCTTATTTAGTACACAAAGTAGGGGATTTGCTTGTGACATTGTCATGTATGTAGATTATTACACTCTATGTTGCTCTGATTCGCTCCCCAGCCTTCCCCAACTTGCTTGTCTTATTTTCCCCTAGGCGGTTTCCCCGTGTGTTTCACATTTTATATACACAGTTGCCCTTCTTTGTGCCGTCCCTCCTCTCTTTGGCTCACTTCTTCCAGTCTCCTAGATATCATATATATATGTATATATATATATATATATATACATACATATATATTCCTAGATTTTATATATGAGAGAAAATGTCTTTTGTTTGTTTTATTTCTCTATGAATGATGTCCAGTGCCTCCCATTTCTTTGCAAATTTCAGCATTTTCTTTCTATGTATAGAGGAATAAATGTGTATATGTTCATCAATGGTAATCCCATACTGTCTTTATTCATGCACTTGTTGCTGGGCACTAGACTGGTTCTATATCTTGGCTATTGTGGCTGGTAAAGTTCTCTGAGCAAATATCTCTGTGGTGTGCTGACACAAAATCTTTACTGTATATACCTGAAGGATATATATATATATATGTATATATATGTATATATATATCATGTGTCTATTTCTATTCTTAAATATTTTGAGGAACCTCCATCCTGATTTCCATAGTAGTTTCCCACATTTACATTTCCCCAGGTAGTGTATACAGATTCCTTTTCCTCTGCCTCCTCACCAGCCTTTGAACTGTTTAACTATCACAGCACTATTCTTGAAATCTTCTACTAGTCCGTGTCTGCACACTTTATGTACAGAGGCTAAGACTTAGACTGGAAACTGTTCGGCTTAACTCAGGTCCTCATTTTCCTATTGGGTCGCAAATTTCTCTGTACACTTCAGGAGTTATTCTATCTCAGCAGGGACTCTTGGGGGGAGGGCCTAGGCCCTGCCCTGGATGAAATGACAGTCACTGGAGATCCACCATGGAGGGCCTCTGAGTGGAGATTGGGTGGGGAACTGGGGGACCTGGTGGGGGGGGGGCGGGAGAGGAGGGGAGGGAGAAGGAGCTGGGATTGACATGTGAAACAAGCTTGTTTCTAACTTAAATAAAAAAAAAAATATGCAACAGCTCAAATACTTGGTTATAACTTCTGAGACTACAAGAACCCTATCGTAGATTCACATACCCGACCATTTAATAACCGAACAAAAGCAACTGTCGTTACTTCAGAACTCTAGAAAGTCTCCCGTCCTCATCGTCTGCCTCCCTTGGTCACCACTGCTCTTCGCAACAGAGTACCTGATGCGATCCTTTCTGAAGAAAAACAGTATCACCAGTTTAGGAAAAGCAACAGCTTGTGCCTTGCATTATGATGAGCCCAGACACAAAACTGCTCATCTTTAAGTGCCTCAACGTGAATGCAACAGGAAGGTGAATGCTGCTCTTACCAAGCCAGACAAGAAGCATTGTTGGAGGGCTGATCCTGAGAAAACACTATGAAAATTTAAATTAAGCTAATCAACATTCCTTTAAACCCAGCAAGGTTTCAATATGTTAGAAGCCGAGATGCATCCCGAGGATGAACTGGGCAACCCTCTGGCTTACTTCAGAAGTAAGAATGTGACTGTTCGTCACATTCAAAACGAACGAACAACTCTGTGAACGCTGGAAAGCAAAAGGCCCAGGAAACCCAAGGCCTTAGAACCACGTGACCACGGTGTGAGGAGGCCCATCACACAAAAGTCACTTAGAGGCAACTCTGAGGACCCTGGACACACTGTCCACTCAGCTAGGCCCAGGAGACCGCTGTGACGCCTGGACATTGCCTTCCAACGCGTTACAGTCGTCATAACAAGAGAAAGGCGGCTAAGGAGCCAGGCTCGCTCCCCCTGCATGCAGGCACACTTTGCGGCGGCTCCAGCAGTGGCTGGAAGTTTGCAGTTTGCATTCTCTGGGGATCTGAGCTGCTTGCCCACCCTAGGGGGAGGAAAGCAGCCTGGATGAGGTCACAAGCTGGAAGCTATAGGTCTCCTCCGGCCTCCCTGCCTTGCTACTGGGTGACAGAGGCCACACAGCTTCTCAGGGTTGCCGGCCGGGCCCGGGCGTGGGAGACAGTCGCCCACGCCCTGCGCGTCCCCAAAGGGCCCACAGCGTCCAGCCGGAACGGTTCCCGTGGACCGCGGCGATCACGCCCGGGAAGTCGCTTCTTCGCTGCTCCCCAGCTTGGGGATCGTGATCTTGCTACCCAGGGTTGGGCAGGATCCCGGGAGAGCGTGGGACAGGATTCGGTCAGGGCTCGGCAGAGGGCCGCACGCCCTGTGAGTCCCCGACCCGCGGGGGTACCTCGATCACTTACTCAGTGGCTTCCAGACGTTGGGACCGAGGTTCCCGACCTCCCGCAGACGTCGAGCACACCTCGCACAGCCCAGCAGCACTGGATTCCAGACGCAGGGCGGAGGCGCTGGCGTGGACAGTGGCTGCGGTCGCACCTGTCGGTCCCCGCGCGGGCTCGCCGGGGACACTCACCGCCACGCTTGAACACACGCTTGTCAACCTGCTTTATAGGCGCGGCGGGAAGCACCGAACACCCCCCAGCGCCGGTTACCCACATTACTCGAAACAGTTGCTTCTCGCTTTTGTTTCTTCCTGTCGCGACCTAAAGGATTCTACCGTGTCCCCGCCCCACGGCACAGGACTTCTTTCCACGTCGCGGTGCCACGCTTCTTCCCCTTCTCCATCCCCCAGACACTAGAAAATCAAATCGCGAGGCAAACCCACCATGGTGCAGCCACGCGAGGTCAAAGCCACCCGGGCACCGGGTCTCAGGTATCTCGTATCTCGGCTGACTCCTCAGGCTGTGCAATGCCGCTCTTGTCTTGGGGGTCAGGCTGACAGACGCTGGAGGAAGACCGCCTGGAAGGCTGTGGTGTGAGAAACCGCTGCTCCCAGTCCCTCCCACTCCTCCCAGGCTCAGTTGGAGAACTGAGTCCTGCTCCCCGCCCAATCGCCACCCTCCAAACCACCAAAGCCAGACACACACACACTAGGGCAGGCTAGAAGGAAAAGAAAACAAGGGAGAGACTCTAGGAAAAGTTGGCACACTAAAAAACAAAACGAAAACGTCTTCTCTAGTGCACGCTGGTATAGATCATCTGTGGTTTCTGCAATGTGAAACTTAACTCCTTTGTGGGCGACTTTCTCTCTCCTTACTTGGCTTTAGTGGCCTGGTTTTCAGGTTTAAGGCCAATGTACTCCTTGCAAAGATAATTTTGTGGTCACGCAAATGTAATTTCTTTTGAGTAAGGTGTTGCCTCTATTTGGTTCACCACCACACTCAGTTCTATTTGCTGTAAATACGTATATGGGTGCATAGCTGCTCCTGTAATTTTTAAATACACAGTCAGACAGACAGACACACACACACTCACACACACACACTCACACACACAATCTAATTACTCCTGGTGTCTTCTAAACCTTCAACTACAAAAAGTCTGAAACAAAGAGTTCCCGAGCGTTTCTTCACATATCTGCTTCCTGACTCACCGTCTACTTTGGTCCCACCGAGGCTCTCAGTTTTGCCTGCTGCAGAGCAAACATCAGTTAAGAGTCAGCACAAAGAAAGAATGGAGGAAACACAATTAGTCAGAGATATCAACACAGCTACAGGAGCCAGGGCAATGCTGGCCTTAAGATCCAGCTAGACCTCACAGCCCCTTTGCTGGTGACGGTTCAGGCTTTGTTGCTGTTTTCTTGGCATGCCATAAACTTCTCTTACTCCCGAATTAACCTGCGATGTTCTCTTAGATCAGTAGAAGGATCTAGCCTCGGACTACTTTGAACTCAAGACCCAGAAGGACACAAAACTAGATTTCACAGTGAAAAGGAGCAAGCCCTATTAATTTCAAAGAGATTAAATTGTATGAACATTCAGAGGGGGAGGAGCATTGTTCTGGCAGATAGAATGTTCCTGAAGGAATGGTATCAGTGCTGGATCTTGAACAGTTCTTCATGTTTAGGAAAGGATGGTGTGGAAGGGAAAGCTCTGCACTAGCAGAGGAAACAGAGCAATGGCCCATGAGCAGGTGGCCAGGAAATAGACTGACCACCCAGGGTGGAACCCAGAGGGGAGTAAAGGGAAGTGTCGGGAGGGAGGGAGGCCACAGGATAGTGTCTCCACTGCACTGTGAGGTCCGTGAAAAGTCTCCCTTTTATATATTTTTATTTAAATAAGTAACAAGCTTGTTTCACATGTCAATCCCAGCTCCCTCTCTCTCCCCTCCTTCCCTGGCCCCCCCAATCCCCTTCCCAATCCCCACTCCATTCCTCAGGGAGGGTGAGGCCCTCCATGGGGATCTCCATAGTCTGTCATTTCATTCAGGGCAGGGCCTAGGCCCTTCCCCAAGAGTCCAGTCTGAGAGAGCATCCCTCATTGTGGGATAGGCACGCAAAGCCCATTTGTGTGCCAGGTATAAATACTGATCTACTACCCAAGGCCCCATAGATTGCCTAGGCCTCCTCATTGACACCCACTTTCAGGGGATCTGGGTCAGTTCCATTCTGGCCTCTCAGCCATCAGTCTGGGGTCCAAGATCTCCCCCTTGTTCAGGTCAGTCGTTTCTCTGGGTTTCCCCAACCCAGTCTATACCCCTTTCCTCATCACCCCTCCCTCTCTGTTACTGGGTTCGAGGAGATCAGTACAGTGTTTAGCTCTGGGTGTCTTCCTCTGCTTCCATAAGTCATAGATGAAGGTTCTAGGATGGCATATAAGGTAGTGTTAAACTCATTATCAGGAAGGGGCATTTAAGGTAGTTTCTTCACTATTGCTTAGTTTACCAGTTGGTGTCATTCTTGTAGATCTCTGGAAATCTCACCAGTGCCAGTTCTCTCTTCAAACCAAAAATGACTCCCTCTATTATGGTATCTTTCATCCTGATCTCCTCTATTCTTCCCCCGACTCAACCTGCCTGCTTCTCCATGTCCTTCTCTCCCCTCCTCTTCCCCCTCTCTTTTTCCTGGCTCCCTTTACCCTCCCCACCATGATCCCAATCTACTCAGGAGATCTTGCCTCATTCCACCTTCTCTGGGTTACCACGTATATCTTTCTTAGGGTCCTTCATGTTTCCCAGTCTCTCTGGCAGTGGGGTTGTAGGCTGACATTCCCCTGATCCATGGCTAAAATTCATACATGAGTGAGTACATACCATGTTTGTCTTTTTGTGACTGGGTTACCTCATTTAGGATAGTTTCTTCTAGTGCTGTCCATTTGCCAGCAAATTTCAAGATTCCATTGTTTTCTTTTTCCACTGAGGAGTACTCCATTGTGTAAATATACCACATTTTCTCTATCCACACTTCAGCTGAGAGGCATCTAGGTTGTTTCCAGTTTCTGGCTATTGCAAATAGTGCTGTTATCAACATAGTGGAACAGACTTCCTTGTTGTGTGAATGTGCATCTTTTGGATATATGCCTAAGAGTGGAATTGCTGGGTTATGTGGTAGACTGAGTCCTATTTTCTGGAGGAATCTCCATACTGATTTCCATAGTGGCTGTATGAGTTGGCACTCCCACAATCAGTGGAGAAGTGTTCCCCTTTATCCACATCCTCTCCAGCATGAGCATCATTGGTGTTTTTTGTTTTAGCCATTCTGACAGGAGTAAGATGGTATCTCAGAGTTGTTTTTGTTTGTATTTCCCTGATTGCTAGGGAGGTTGAGCACTTTCTTAAGTGTCTCTCAGCCATTTTAGACTCCTCTATTGAGAATTCTCTATTTAGTTCTGTAGCCCACTTTTTAATTGGATCCTTTGGCGTTTTGGAAACTTGCTTCTTGAGTTCTTTGTAGATTTTGGAGATCAGCCCTCTGTCAGATGTGGGGTTAATGAATGTCTTTTCCCACTTTGTGGGCAGCCTTTTTGTCTTGTTGACTGTGTCTTTTGCCTTACAGAAGCTTCTCAGTTTCAGGAGGTCCCATTTATTAATTGTTGATCTCAGTTTCTGTGCTACTGGTGTTATGTTCAGGAAGCTGTCTCCTGTACCAATTCATTTAAGGGTACCCCCACTTTGCCTTCTAAGAGGTTCAGTGTGACTGGATTTATGTTGAGGTCTTTGACCCATTTAAACTTAAGTTTTGTGCATGGCAATAGACATGGATTTATCTGCAGTCTTCTACTTGCCAGCATCCAGTTATGCCAACACCATTTGTTGAAGACACTTTCTTTTTTCCTTTGTATAATTTTAGCTTCTTTGTCAAAAATCAAGTGTTCATAGGTGTGTGGGTTAAAATCAGGGTTTTCTATTCGATTCCATTGGTCTACCTGTCTATTTTTGTGCCAATACCAAGCTGTTTGCAGGGCTATAGCTTTATAATAGAGCTTAAAGTCAGGGATGGTGATGCCTCCGGACGTTGCTTTGTTGAATAGTTTTTTTTTTTTGTCTATCTTGCGTCTTTTGTTTTTCCATACAAAATTGATTATTGTTCTCTCAAGGTCTGTGGATAATTGTGCTGGGATTTTAATGGGGATTACATTTAATCTGTAGATTGCTTTTGGCAAGATTGCCATTTTTACTATATTGATCCTACCTATCTAAGAGCATGGGAGATCTTTCCATTTCCTAGTGTCTTCTTTAATTTCTTTCTTTAAAGACTCAAAGTTCTTTTGATACAGGTCTTTCACTTGTTTGGTTAGCATTACCCCAAGGTGTTTTATGTTGTTTGTGGCAATTATAAAGTGTGGTGTTTTTCTTATTTCTTTCTCAGCCCTTTTATTGTTTGTATATTGTAGGGCTACTGATTTTTTTGAGTTGATCTTGTATCCTGTCACTTTGCTGAAGGTATTTATCAGCTGTAGGAGTTCCCTGGTAGAGTTTTTCAGGTTATTTATGTAAACTATCATATCATCTGCAAATAGTGAAAGTTTGACCTCTTCCTTTCCAATTTGTATCCCCTTGATTTCTTTCTGTTGTCTTATTGCTTAGCACTTCAAGTACAATATTGAAGATGTATGGAGAGAGTGGACAGCCTTATCTTGTTCCAGATTTTAGAGGAATTCCATTGTGTTTGTCTCCATTTAGTTTGATGTTTGCTGTTGGTTTCCTGTATATGGCTTTTATTATGTTTAGGTATGTTCCTGTTATATCAAATCTCTCCAAGACCTTTATTATTAAGGGGTGTTGGATTTTATCAAAGGCTTTTTCAGCATCTAGTGAGATGATTATGTGATTTTTGTTTCTCAGCTTGGGTATATGGTGGATTACATTGATGGATTTTCGTATGTTGAACCAACCCTGAATCCCTGGGATGAAACCTACTTGATCATGGTGAATGATTTTTCTGATGTGTTCTTCGATTTGATTTACCAGTATTTTATTGAGTTTTTTCGCATCAATGTTCACGAGGGATATTGGTCTAAAGACCTCTTTCTTAGTTGTGTCTTTGTGTGGTTTGGGCATCAAGGTTATTGAAGCCTCATAAAAAGAATTTGGCAAAGACTCTCCATGCAAAGACTCTTGAGGCTACCTTCCTACACTGATGTCACTGTTTCCCATACCCCCTGCTTTCTGAGACATGTCCTGCTGAGCTGATAAGTGATACCTAAATGTGACTGCATCTTCGGATCTGTTCTGACACATGGGTGTCATGTACTAAAGTTAACTTGTTTTCACTCTGTTGAGAATAGGGAAGTCATGACAGTTTAACAAAAATGCTACCAAAGACAGTTTCTCAATGCAAAGCGAACCTTCTGTAACCTCTTTGGCATTTTCAGACAATGTAAATAGACTCAATACAAGCAATAAGTACATTAAAAACATATTCGACGGTGAAAGGTTAAGATCCAGTGTGAAGCTTCAGGCCATTCTTAGTGTAGAGTGACTGTGGTGACTCTCAGTTTGGTTCATTTTGCCGCATTCACAAACTCAATATATTGACATGAACTTCTCTATATGTGTAAAAGTCACAGTTATATTGGATGTCTTACCACTATTTGAGCCCTGATAGATTACACAGACACAAACACTAGCTTTCCAAACTGTGTATGGGTTTGAGAGGAAGGATGTGATAGACACTGATAGACTTAATGCTGCTTAAAGCACTCTCCATGAGTACAACTTGAAGTGCACTGACTCTGGTAACTGAAACTCAAATATAGGCTATATACACTGATGTACAGAGGAGTAAGAGGACTGTGATCATGACTACTATAAAACACATACACATTTGTGAAATTTGCTTCAAGGCTCTTGCAATATTTTAACATAGGATATTCCTCACAAATAAAAGTTGGCAAGGATTTAGCAAAATAAGGATATGAATCAAAAAGAATCTGTAAGAAGATAGCTGTAAATAGGGTCTTATTTTTAGTGAGTTCCCTATAACCTTCTTGTTTCAATAATGCCCTTTCCGCCTCTAGCTTGGTTCCTCTTACACAAGCCTTATGCTTTTATAGGGATTCTAGGTTCCATAAACAATTGAACATTTGAAGATAGATTTTTTTAAAATTTTGTTTGAATCTCTGTGTCTCTCTCTCTCTCTCTTACACACACACACACACACACACACACTTCAGTTTTATCTCCACTCTATTTTATTTTACTTATGTATAGATTTATTCTTAATTATATCTATTTATTAAATTTTGTGAGTGTTTTACTTGCACATATATATATATATATATATATATATATCACCACATGTATGCTTTGGCAGTCAGAAGAGGGCATTGGATTTCCTAGAACTCGAGTTACATATTGTTGTGTGCTATCATGTGGTTATTGAACTAGAACCAGATCCTCTGCAATAGCAACAAACTTAACCAGTGATCCATCTCTTTAGCCTTTATTTATTTTTATGGTACTGAGGATGAATTTCAAGGTCTCATTTACACAAAGCAAATGCTCTGCCACTGAATCAATCTGCTCTTGACTTTCCTATTTTCCAAATAAGAAATTAACACCAGCTTCCAAAAAAGAGATTGGCAAAATAATGACCAAATAGATCTTTGCTGTGGTTCTAACATTCTAATTGTCAAAAGAATCTTAACAGCTGATATTATAGGATGGTAATTATACACAGACACTAATGAAATCAAGTAATATATATATACATATATATATAGTATATGCATATATATGATTACTATGAAAGATTTTTATATATTTAATTTATCTTAAAATCCTAATTAGACTATGATGCCATCTTTGAAAAAAAGGTGATATAGGGATATTAATTATCTTTCCCCCAAGTACACAGCTGGCAAGTGAGAACTCAAACTCAAGAAGTTTGAGAAGAGTGATCATATAGATTGATCATTTTGAAGAGTTCTTATAAAATATCAGAATAAAAGTCCCTAGTCAGACTTGATAAATCATCTTTTTAAGGTTGTAGGCACCAAAAACCTGTATCTTGAAAAACATCTGTAGATAATTTTGATAACTGAATTTCAAGATAGAAAAAAAATGTTGTAACAAGAAGATTCTAAGACCAAGAGGAAAGATCACCTTCTGTCACAGGCCAGAGTCACAATGATAGTACTCCCTACTATTTGATCTCACTATTCTTCTGCTTGCTATTAGTTTGAGCTACCAAGCGATCGATGCAGAACATGAACTTGATAGGCCAATGGAATGGACCACAGAATTAGGTATACTTTGCATCCTCTAAAAGGTTCATGTGTCAAGGCCTGGTCTCCAGTGTGGTACTGTTGAGAAGTCAGAGAATCACCAATAGGAGTTGATAGGCCTAATGGGAAGTGTGAATGTAGGTCACTGTGTGGGTACCCTCCCAGAGGACAGTGGGAAACCCAGCTCTTTAACTTCCCTCTCACCTCTTGCCCACAAGATGAAGGGTAGTGTTCTGCTCCATGTTCCTAATATAATGCAGCATCCTCATCCAAAGCAACATGACCCACCAATGGTGAAATGCCACCTCCAATCTGTGAGACAAACAGAGTGTTTAATGGAATGAAGGAGAAAGGGAGAGAAGGATGGAAGGAGAAAAGTAGTTTACTGAAACAAGCAGGCAAATCATTGTAAATGTATGCAAAGGAATACTTATAGAAAAAGCAGTAAGGTGCACAAGCTCAGGACACTTCAGCACAGTGTTTTAAATTTCATAAAGTTTGTCATTGCCACTTCCTTTCTTGGAAAGACTTATTTTAAAATCGTTTATTAAATGACTGCTTAGAGCATTGAACGTTCTTTACACCCTCTCTTCCTAGACACTGGATCCATGGTCGTCCCCAAACCTCCTGAGACTGTATCTCCCTAGAATCTTCTTAGTAGTGGAGCAGGCTGCTATTTGAAGGGTTTTGTGAATAGCTGGATTGAACGGGAGTTTAAATCCAAAGCTCCAAGCTGAGGATATAGCTCAGCCACAGATCTCCTATCCAGCAGGTGTAAGAGAGGTCTTGAGATTTACTCTTGGCACTCTACAAAGGAAAACAAATAATTATACTTTTAACAGAGTATCACTTTTTAGAAGGATATATGTCCTGACATTTGGAAATTTTAAACATGGAATCTCTGAGTGCTGGTTATTCTCTTCTGGAATTAAATCCAAGGCATTGCATTTTCCAGGCAAATGTTTTACTACTGAGTTATATCCCACTCTTTAAAGATTTATTTTATGTATGTGTTTGTGCTGTGTGGGGGTGTCTCAGTAAATGTTACATATATGGATGTCTGTGGAGGACAGAAGTGGGTGTTTGATGCTTTGGAGCTGTAGTTATAGGAGGTTAAAAGTTATCTGATGTAGCCCCTGTGCTGGAAACTATCAGTTTTTAACCATTGAGTCATTCTGTGGCCCCTCCTTACTCTTAAAGGAAATATCCCAAAGTCACAAGGGTCCTTTCCTTCCAGCAAAGAAAGACTGATACAGAAAGACTATTTTTTAACTGTTCAAAGGGTGGAAAGAACAGTTAAAGCATGTGTTCAGTGAAAGGGTCTCTCATTTTAATATGGCAACAAGGAAAGCTTTTTCTCTCTTTTGTATTATACTTTCACAGTGATAATATATATTCTGAGAAAAAAATAACGTACCTGTTACAAGCACTCTGTAGGAGTAAGGGGTAGTGATTTTCATTATTCCTACAGAGTTCTCATTGGCCTATGATATTTTAACTAATGAGGCAACTGGAATCTTTCAGAAACAGCAAATGATGATTCAGCTTGAGTCTCACTTTCCTTTGGGAATCAGGGTGTTTCTTTGATCTGTGTTTCATGGCTGTTGTTTCCTCTGGGTCTCAGAGTGTATAAAGATCCAATGTGAGTCAGGGGCTTCCTTTGACATGGATAGGACCAAAATGCATATCATTCACCACGGTTAAAAAAAACAATAAAAGAAAAAAGAGATTCAAGCCTCAAAGTAAAGAGAATTCTATTTTGACATTTTAAAGAAGGCAAATTTGCAACAGCAGACTTGTTAGAATCTCATTTTGTGAAAATGACAGTTATGACTGGTATGCTCCTATTTATGAAATGCTTAGTTTAAACAGCCAACAATATTACCTAAGGGAAATAGCATCTCCCCAAATCTCTTCATTCCTATTTCTTAGAGAGGTTTATTTTTCTGTGATTTTAAACTGAAGATTCTTTACTTCGCAATCTAGCAGAAGATAAATAGCAAAAAACCTTCCCCAAACCAAATACTAAGAAAGTAAATTGAAAAACAGAATGTATTTTTGAGGTTTGACTAGAGGAAGAGACTAGAATCCGTGAGAAAGGAGAGTACCGCTGGAGGGCCAGCATCCAACTGATAAGGTCCCTTACGTCACTGGGTCTGGTTGGCTAAGGCCTGGAGATTGACCAGAAGGGGACAGGGGAGACAATTAGCGCCTCCCAGGTTACCATAGCACACAAGGAGAAGCCACGTGGAGTGAGGAGATAGGAGAAGTATTTTCACACAAAATGCCTTGTCTTTGTGGCTTGGAAAAGAACAAGAGAGAAACAGCTCTTTCTTAAGAGTTTCAAGTCTCAAGTCTGTATTTTCCAAGTGCTGGATTAACACCAATTCTGTAGCTTGCAAATGTCAGGCAGAATTCATATTTTAAAGTGAGCATGTATTGGGAAAGTTCCAGGACTTCTACAGAGGCAAACATAAATCTTTACTGAGGGAATCCACTTTAAAGATAAGCCTCAAATAATCTTTATAGATAGAGACTCAAGAAAATTAGCTGAAATAAGAACGTGTCCTAGTTTCATTGTTATCTCTGTGATAAAGTCCCCTGACAAAATGAAATTTAAGGGACAAAAGAGTTTAAAGTTATAATTCCAAGGTAAGGGGCTAGAGACATGGCTTAGCAGTTAAGAACTCTCATTCCCATGACCAGCACTGGGTGGCTCACAACTTGTAACTGCAGATCCAGGTACAGTCTGTTCCAACACAAACACACACATATGTATCAGACACCAGATGCATGAGTAAAAACAAAATAAAAGAATCTAGAGTACAGCCTATCTCTGTCAAGGCGGGGCGAGCTAGTCACAACACATCTACAGTTAGAGCAGAAAGAAAAGTGTTGGGGAAGTCTTATGCCAATAAAGCACTGTCTGGCCAATAGGGAATCTAGATAGGAGGGGCTAGGAGTCCAGGAGGATTCTGGGAAGGAGAAAGACGAGAGAGTCGACATGTAACCGGCATGGGGTAGGAAACCCGGAACTATTCTCCGGTAAGAGACATACTTAGATTAACAATTATGGGGTAATTACTTAAAGCAGAGCTAGCCAGTAAGAGACAAGCAAGGCCAACAGCTTCATAATGAATATAGCCTCTTGTGTGTTTATTTGGGATTGAAGCAGCTCTGGAACCAGGCTGGCGGGAAGGCTCCTCTCAAAGAAAAAGCTTCTCTTAACAGAAAAGAACGTAAATTCTTAGCCATCTCCCTTCCTTTCAGTAGCGCCTATGAACTAAAAGTTCACGGCTTCCCAGTAGCACCGCAGGCCAGAGGCTCAGCCTTTAACATTTGTAAAACTTTGGGAAAGTTAAAGTGCTGAACAAGATCACTACTCAAACCAGAGTATAGAATAATCATTTTAACACAATTAAAAAATAAAGTGTATTAGATATATAAGGAAAACAATAAAGTGTGAAAACTAACCAGTTTGAAGCCAGAATCAAAGAGAATTTCCAGAAAAGAAAAATAAAGTAATTGAAAACAAAATTTTATGGGTTGAATGGCAAAATAGAGAAAATTGACAAAAACACCTATTTATAACTCAGAAACAGCTCTAAAGGAATAGTCCAGATAAAAATAAAGAGCAAGATAAAAAACAGAAAGAATAGGATAAAATATATAAAAAGTACATCAAGGAGCGAATAGAGATTAAGAGAAAGGCAGGGTCAGGAGACGATGCTCTTAGATGTCATGAACCAAAACACCCTCAATACCTGTAACAGTAATAAGTAAAGAAAAGGCCTTGACAATAAAAGGGAGAAGGGGCCATAGAAGGAGTTGAAGGGGGCAGAGTGTGGGGCAGAAGGGATGTAGTACTCACGTGTGAAATTCTCAATATTTTTAAAATTAAATGTAAAAGACCAAAATACAACCATAATAATTTTTGAAGGCTTTACAGAACCTTTCTGCTTCTTGGTTGTTGCCTCAACATGTAATCTCATGACCACTGTTCAAGAGGCAAGGCTGCTGCCATGTTTTCCACCACGCCACGCTGGTCATGACCTCACTCTCTGAAGCTCTAAGCCCAATAACTCTTCTGAAAGTTTACCTGGTCATGCTGTCTCTTCATGGCAATAGAAAAGTAACTAAGACATACATATCAAAAGTTAGTATTTTTTTATATGAGAAAACACCTTTTTTTGTCTTTATAAATCCGGATGACCTCACTTAATGTAATACTTTCCACATCTATCCACATTCTTGCAAATTCCATAGATTCATTTCTCTTTATAGCCAAATGAAATTCCATTGTGTATCTAGCACATTTTCATTTTTCTGAGTAAACAGGAAATTTCTTATAGTTCAAGGAATAAGCTGATGAACTGTGTCAACTTTTAATTTTAGAACTTCTTTTTATTAAAGACAGTCAAGACAAGCTAAAAACTAAATTAAATATGGCATACAAAACACAATTGCAAACAGATGAAAAGTTTGTCATGGTTTTGCCTGCATGCCTTTTAATTTCCTTTGGTCCATTTTCAAGAAATTTGATTGCAGAGAGTAAGTTATTTTATAGGGACTAATGTCACTTGCTAGATGGCTTGGTTAGTCTTGTCAGGGGTGAAATTCCATAAGCCTCATGTAAATGATAATTTACATGCTTCTTGTTTTTTATTAAATACTTACGTAATTTTTATTACACATGAATACTGAACTCTGTTTCTTTTATTGGTAATATTAACTACTTACTGAATTTTGTCAGCATTATTATCATAAGTATGTATGATGATTTAAGCTTTTGCAACTGTCCTGGCATAATAAAAGACTTTTAAAAGGAGGCCCCAAAGCCCCTGCCTTCTGCAATCAGACCACTGAAGTAATGGACAGAAAATAATTAGAATTTCCTCAGAAATTCCATGGTGGGAATGGGACCTGCTGCAGGTGGCATCTCAGGAGCAGAATCCACAGAGTTCTGGGAGCATGCAAGGTCATCTTGAAGGAGAGTTGGAGCTGTGAAAACGACTGGTTGAGGATAAACATACCTGGACAAGGACTGCTTGGGTATGAATTGCCTGTTGCCCTCTCTTTAAGAAAACCTCATTTTAATATTGTCAGCATCACCAAAAATAAACAGAGGTTCCTCTTCCTGGTGTGGCCAAATTGACTAAGTATCCTTTTTCTGCTTACACTGTTTGTGTCTTTAATGCTATTAGAAACGGCGGCTGCGGCTGAGCCTAGTTTGCTAATAAGAAACTGTCAGAGTACAGGTTATTACCTTAAAATCTCTATTCCCCCTTATGTTTATGGTCTCACCCTAACTGGGATGTGGATGAGGGATGGGATGGGGGGGAATGTTGGCGGGATGGGAAGATGAGAGGGAGAGGGAACTGGGATTGATATGTAAAATAAGATTGTTTCTAATTTAAATAAAATTTATTTAAAAAAAGAAACAATGGAAGACAATAATACTCACTTTGGGCAGATCATTCTGCTTTTCAGTCCAAACACCATCTGTAGCAAGAAGACTACAAGAGGACAATGAATAGACATGCCATTCCTTCTTTCCACACTTGTAAGTTCTCAATCCCATGTCTTAATCCATTCACTGAACAAAGAAATAGGAAGACATTGTCCATGACCAGTGAGTTAATTTGTTCTAATGCTTTTATTAAACGATGACTAAATATCTAAGCACTGTTCCAGAAACTTATGAGCAAGGCAGTAAGGACCACTGTTGCAATGGTTCTCCCAACACAATATGGTAGACAGTTTAAAATCTTCCTGAAGTATATGCAAGTTCAGTAACATGGATTGAGGAAAAATAAAATGGAGAGGGAGGGTTGATGGGAGAATAATAAATATGGAGGTATGTGGGAGGGAATATCAGCTTTCCAGTCAGCTTCAGCTGTTCAGTGCATTGTTTCTCTGCTACATGCATTTTGTGACAAGCAATCAAAAGACTTCTTTTCATCAGGAAAGCAGAAGCCATCTTGTGCAATCTGGATGGGAAAGGCAGTAACAGGAAGACCTGAGGGTGGCATTCAGGAAAGAGAAGAAAGTATTATTGGTTATATGAGCTTCCTGCAACACGGGTGGTGACAGAAATCTCATGGCCCTTTATCTCTGCAGGTCGCAGATGTGGCTAGGGAGGACAGCTATTCCCCTTTGCTCGGCTGTCTATGCCTTCCATAAAATCAGAATCCAGATTCAATCTGTGGTTGGCAAGAGATTTTGGGAACATTCATATCACTATTGGCATCATGAGGGTGGTGCTAAACTGATAACAGAATCATAGGCAACTACAAAGCTGAAGAACAAATTTATTGTCGTAAATACTGCAAATGCTTGTTTTTATCCAACTATTCCATAAAGCGTGTCTGTTACAAGGTATTGAAGTTGTTCATTTAAGTTATAAATGATTGGCTAAGTTAGAGCTAACTAAGACATGTGGAACATTAAGAAATGGCATTGGACAGAGAACAGGCTAGAAGGTAGAGTAGGGGTTGTGGAGAAAGCTCTGTTCAGCACTTTTCATGAGTTCATAGGCAGATCAGGCATAAGAATCAAGAACTATTGGAACATTAATTTATTCATATTTCATATACACTTATTAACTTTACACATTCAAGCATTTATTCTATTTGTAATGAGATACGGTTATACCATCAATGGCATGCTCTAATCATTGACCTTATGTTTTACTTTGATTTAAAAGAAACATAACCTAGTCACTGTTCCCCAAAAGTTCACAGTCTCAAATAGAAAGAGAAATTGGGAAAATATGATAATAATAAAAGTGATGAAACTGAGGTGACCACTATGTTCTTCAGAGGCCCATGAAAGTTCAAGAATCATTTTGATGACTTTAGACTGCTGAATTATGAATTGAAGATTGCCTAGAAATTTCCTTCATAGGAGTATAAATTTTGTTAGCACAAAGCAGAATGTTAGGAATTGGAAAGTGGGTTGGATAAGAATGTTATGATGTTGTACAGTACTCAGTAAAGTGTCACATTAAGAATAGAGGTTGCATCTTCATTTTCACTGAATTCTAGGAAATCTTTATTTCTTCCTTGACCCAGTAATGGTGCAATTGCACCTTGTTCAATTTCCGTGAGTTTATAGGGTTTCTGAAATTTGTGTTGTTGTTGAATTCTAAAGCATGGTGGTCTAATAAGATACAGGGGGTTATTCTATTTTTTTGTATATGTTGAGATTTTCTATGTTGCCAAGTATGTGGTCACTTTTAGAGAAGATTCCCTGTGGCGCTGAGAAGAAGGTATATTCTTTTGTGTGTGGATGGCATGTTCTATAGATGTCTGTTAAACTCAATTGGGTCATAACTTCTGTTAGTTCATTTCTTTGTTAAGTTTCTGTCTGGTGGTCCTGTCCAGTGGTGAGAGTGGGGTACTGAAGTCTCCCACTATAAGTGTGTGAGGTTTTATGTGTGATTTGAGATTTAGTAATGTTTCTTTTACAAACATGGGTGCCTTTGCATTTGGGGCATAGATGTTCAGAATTGAGACTTCATCCTGATGGATTTTTCCTGTGATGAATATGAAATTACTTTCTTCATCTCTTTTTACTGATCTTAGTTTGAAGTTCAATTTGTTAGGTATTAGGATTGCTATACCAGTTTGTTTCTTGGGTCCATTTGATTTCAAAATCTTACCCCAACCCTTTACTTTGAGGTAACATCTGTCTTTTAAGTTGAGGTGTGCTAGCTCAATATTCTCATAGCCGAATCAGTGTAAGAGACTGCTCATCATCCTTTAAGATTACTAAAATATTTAATAGTAATTCTTTTATTAAATGGATATAGTAACTGAGGATAGGACCTGAAATTCCTATAGCTCCTTGTAACCATTGGGAATGGTTAAAGATTGATTAAATAAAAATCACAATGTAATTGAACTTTTCAAATACAGGTTAAAATTTAATATATGTTGTTTAATGCTTTCCTTTTAGTAGGAAAAAGAAAAGTTGAAATCATCATTACTATGACAAATATAGCCTATTCAGGAAGCAAGTTTAAAATTAACTTTTATCTTACAAATATAATCCGTCAGTATATGACCAAGAGCAGCTATTAGCCAGAATTGGGTGAGAACTAATGAAAGTGAAATTTATAATTCAGTCTTAATTTTTATCATCGTTTCAACATAACTTTTATTACTGGGTCTTTAATTAATACTGGAATGAGGGATTACTTAAATTTCCTGGTAAATTGAGTTGTCATACAAATACTTGAAATCTATCTAACAGAAAAACAGTTCCTGTTAATTTTACAAATGGTCTTCTGAGTTTCCACTAACTGCCTGATTGTTAAATGCAATAAAAATATTAGTCATTACATCATCTCCAGCCCTGTGAAACCTTCCTGTGCTTTATATAGAAAACAGACATAGCCTGTGGCTATACAATTCTGAATGTACCCAGTGTCTCCAGGAGATTGGCCATCATTTCTTTCTCTATTAACTTAGTTCCCCTTTTTATTGATAATCTCACTCTTTCTCTAGTGATTCTAATCTTATACAGCTTTATAATTAAAAGGATACTAAACATCATCAAATAAATAGGGACATGACGATTTGGATATTTTGTACCAAACTGCCTGGGCTAAGGGGTACCTTATAATTGGTGTAATATTATTTCTGAGTGTGTTTGTACTTCCAAGAAAATGGTAACACATCAATTGACAGACCAAAAGGAGACTGTTTTCTCCCATAATGTACAAAATTCTATTAATTCTGTTTCTGTGGAAAGTCTTGGCTAATATAAAATATTATAAAACTAAAATTATGAAAATGGTTTTGTTTTTACTTGAAAAACAAATGTATTGATTATTAAACTTTACTTCCTATTAAAAAGTCAATACCGAAAGTGAAAATACACAATAAAATTTTTATTAACTTTATTGAAGTAACCTTCTGTTTACAGTGTACACACAGGTCATAATTAGTCAATATGGGACATCTATACCTTCAAAGCTTAGTGTATCAAGGAAGAAGGGCCTAACGAATATAAGAGCTAGAGGGCAGGAATGAGTGCTGTAAAATGTGGTCTCCTGGACATGACATGCCTGATGCACACAGAACTCACAGCAACAGTGGCTACCTATAGAAGACCTGCCAGTATTCTATAATGGATAGGGGAAGTGTGTATAAGCCCTCACACCTCCCAGAGGAGTTATTGACAGCTGGAGGTGGCAGGGAGAGGTGTAGGGATATTCCACAATGATGTACCAGTGATAGATTGTCACTGCTCAATGAAATAGTCCCTGATCCATGCTCACACATGATATTCTAATTAAATGCAGTTGATCACAAATGATTATTTTGATATCAAATCTAAGCCTATAGTTTACTTTTATTTTTAAAATATTTTAAAAGTTTATTTTAAAAATAATTGATTACTTTGTATGTTTTTTCAGATAAAAAGTACTTATTTTATTAAAAATAAATACCTTAAATTCTGATTGAATTCAGGTGAACCAGAAAAGTCTTGGGAGAAGTAATTTTTTATAGGAAAGTTGTATTTGAGGTTAAGAATCAGTGGTAGACAATCTTCTCAGCATGCTTAAGGACCTGATTTCCAACCCCAGCACTAAAAACAAAATTTCTTAAAATTTTGTTCAATTTATTTTCATTTCTCCATTTACACTGATATGCTCCTTTTGCATAAACGCTATGTATATATATATATATATATATATATATGATGCTCTATTTTATAGCTGTAAACTTACTGATACAATAGTTTATTGTAAGATAATCAATATTTATTTTACAACTGAAATATCAGAAAGTCTTTTTTCTCACAGCATTCTTGCTCCATTTTTAGACATACATGTTAATTGTATACTATATACTATATATTGAGCATAATTTAGTATACATGCATGCACAATCTTTTTTATTCCATTTATGAGAATGTTATATATAATGCATATCAAGTCACATAATACAGATACTATTGTATGTCACACATTAATATTATTACATGTGGCAGATTAAAAAAAAAATCAAGAGAAATGGCCAGATCTCCAAAACTCTCACTACAAATGTATACCTGATTTCAGACCATTATTATAAGTGCTGAGGAAAATGTTAGAAGTCTGGAAAGAAGTGATATGGATAAAATAAACATTGTTTTGTTTTCCTGGTAATGGACATTAAAACACAGGTGGTTGAAACTATTCTGACAAAGCTTTGATAAAATTCAATATTTTATTGCAGAAGGTAGCAATAAATGAGTAAGGATCAAGAGACATACATGTATTAATATTAACGTGTGATATGAGTCCCTTGTCAGGGCCAGAAGGCTGAAAGTCTAGTGAAAGGCTGGGAAATAGCACATTTATCAGAAACATGATTACCTGTCCAGGACAGGGAGCAAACCCATTGGTGGGACTGGTTTACATCAGCTTTCAGTGTAAGTCAGCTCAGGAGCTTGCAGTTCTCAGGTGCTCACTGGATAGCATGTCTGACAGCCAAGTAGAAATCTGTTGAGAAATAGACTAGGGACAGAAGTTAAGACTCAGGAATTTAAGAAAAACCTTACATTCGAAACTTTTTTGTTTGACCTGTTGACAGGTGAATCCTAGCCTTATGACTTTGATTTCCTGAAGTTTACATGTCTTTTAGTTTACTAAAGGAGATACTAATATATATATATATATATACACATATATATGTATTACCATTGTACTGAAATCTGAAATCCATATTGTAGAAGAAGCAGGTGAAAGGCATCTATATAACTGTTGGAATAGATTTACACCTTGACGTCATAGCAAAGGCTATGAGTTTGGGTTAAAAAGCATGAATATTTTTCCTATGACTAGAGAGCCTGATATATTTTAACACGATGAAAAGCACCTTCAAGTCTAAATTAGAAGACAATCAAAGAAAATTTCAAATTATAAGTTTATGACAATAGTAAGTAGTCAGTGTTCTACTAATTTATCAGGAC
This sequence comes from Mesocricetus auratus, assembly GCF_017639785.1. Taxonomy (NCBI): domain Eukaryota; kingdom Metazoa; phylum Chordata; class Mammalia; order Rodentia; family Cricetidae; genus Mesocricetus; species Mesocricetus auratus. The sequence continues at coordinate 73,063,270 of NW_024429193.1, read as the reverse complement.
CCCCCCCAATGTAAAATTATATCTTCACAGTTCATATTTAAATATCTGAAATTATTTTCTGAGACTCTTGAGCTTATGTAAAGTTTTACAACCTCAGACCCTTATATACCTTAGAATAATTTTTAGAAAATTAGAACTTAGACATTGTATAAACTTTCATCACTTATCAGAGACATAAGTAGTTATTAGAGAACAGTCATTGCAAAGCATGTTCTTCTGGTGAAAAGTTATACCTGACACCTATTTATCCTTTAAAGCCTATGAACAAGGAAAACCTGTTTGTATTCTTTTTAAAAAGAGACCCAGTAACTTTAACTATTTCATTTACTAATAAACTGACAAGGTGGCTGCAGTCTTGGAGGAAGGACCAGTTGAACTTGTGAAGCTATCACTAGCCTAGTTATCAAACACCATCAGAGATTTGAAAAAGACCAGCAGAAATGATGAAGACTTCCTGGCCACCTAGACAGCTACCCCAGGGTCCTCTGTGCTCTTTGGAGGCAGAGGTCTGAGGGTAGCATCAGTCTTCGGCTGCCAGACCAGAAGGTCTGACAGATTTCCCATGGAGTAGGAATGTGGGAGAACTGGCCTACCCCCTCATCTAGGCAACATGGGGTAATCAATCCCCCTGTGTCGTGGTTGTCCACAGTCTGGACAGCATCCTGGCAGCAGCTGAAGTGAAGGGCAGTTTTTCCCCCAATGGCCAGCTTTGTCACATTTAAAGGAAGCTCCAGCTGGAGGATCTTCTGTGCCCATCATATTCTTTGGAAGAGACAGGGTTACTTCCAGAAGCCAGCGTGTCTCTTTATCACAAAACTTTTTTTGTTAAACATTTTAAATGTCATATTTTCAGATCTCTGGTGTTTGAGGACCATTATCTGTTAAGCCTATCTAAGCCATACAAATGTTGCTTGTGTTAGGCTTAACTTTGAATACAACCTGAACATATAAGAATTTTTTAATTAAAGTTCTTTTAATATCAAGATAAGACTGGGAACTCTCCTGATCTTTACAAATTGTACCATTATAGAATATAACAGTTCCCTGTATGATTCAGCTTAACAAAATAGCTACAGCATACCAAAGCTAGCAGAAACAAGACACATATCTTCAAATCAGTCTCCGTTAGCCTGAATAGACCTTAATTAAGGGGAGACATTCTCTAGTCCAGTGGTTCTAAGTTCTTTATCAGACTGATAAAGTCGCCATCTTACCACATCAGAAAATAGGAATATCTCAGTTTCTGGTGTTCAACTGTGGTCCTAATTTTTTATCTTTATTTTTCTATTTATCAAGATCATATATCAACAAAGACAATTAATAAAATGCCCTATAAAATTTAAAATGTCCAATAGCCTTATAAACTTAAACATTTTAAAGCTAGTTTTTCATATTTCCATTTTTAAATTTTTTCTTTAAAACTCTAGAATTTCTTTTTAAAGAAGCTTAAAATCTCTAATCTCTGTGTTCTGTTAATATAAAAATAAAGTACAATTTTCATTTCAACAGTAAAGACATAGCACGTAACCATACCTTACATAAGGCAAAAACCAATTTCTGACAGTATAAACAACCTATTGTCTCTAAAACCAATACCAAGTGGATTATTTTTAATACAAAGTTTGACACTAGGTATTTCTTTAATACCTCATTAAACAAAGATGTTCTAAATCTTACCTTTTATAAAACTTGTTCTTAAGACAGGACAGGAATAATACAAAAGTCTTACTCCAAGTTAAAGTATTTTTTGAGACCTGCTGTCTCTTTGGCTGGGTTGCCCTCAGTCAAGATGCTAGGGAAGCCATGACATCTGGCTTCTTTGTAACCACGGTCAAAATGTCAACCACCTACATGGCTGTCCATAGTTAAAATGGCAGCGAACCACATGTTGTTTTTCAGAAGGGCCCCAACCCTGGCTTACAAGTTTTAAGTTAATTTTTTGTTACAGATATTGAAGAATTTTAACTATAACCAATGTCATTAACCTATAATCAAGATATATAGAACATAGTACATTCACATACTTAAGGCCAGTTAGAAACAAACATGCAGTGGCCATGCATGTTTACTTGACCCTGAGGCAATTTTACATGGCTCCATGTTTGCAACAAAACTACAAGCAGTTGGACCCACCCCAGCAGGTCAAACCATCTAGAGTCTGCCAACATTTCAGTGCTAGTCCTGCCTCCACCCACCAAGAGAGGGAATGTCTCAGACTCACCAGCACCCTCCGAGAGAGCCTTTCGGGATATTGAACCTACATGTATCTTCTGGAAGAGAACCCAACAGTACCCACTGGAAGAAGGGATGGGAAGATGACAATATAAGAACATGTTCAACATAAGGAAGATCAGTATGACACCACCAGAGTCTAGGGACTCCACACCAGCAAGACCTGAGCATTTCAACACAAATGCAGCAGAAGAGAATGACCTTGAAAGCAACTTTATGAAGATGATAGAGACACTCAAAGAGTAAATGAGAAAAATTCTTTAAAGAAATAGAAGAAAAAACAAAAATAAATTCAAAAAATGGAAGAAAAGACAAACCAAAAAATTTCAAGAAATAAACAAATCACTTAAAGAAAGCAAGAATCAAACAACTAACGAAGTGAAGGAATCAATTCAAGAAGCTCAAGGCTTGAAAGCTGAAATAGAAACACACACACACACACACACACAAAGCACCACATGCTGAGGGGATGCTGGAAATTTAAAAGCTAGGTAAATGATAAGGAACTGCAGATGCAAGTATAGCCAACAGAATACAAGAGATGAAAGAGAGAATCTTAGCTGTTGAAGATACACTAGGAGAAATAGATTCATCAACCAATGAGAATCTTAAGTCCAGCAAATCCCAAACACAAAGTATCCAGGAAATATGGAACATCATAAAAAGGCCAAACATAAAAATAATAGGTATAGAAGAAGGTGAAGAAACCCAACTCAAAGGTGCAGAAAACATACTCAACAAAATCAAAGAAGAAAACTTTCCCAAGCTAATGTAAGACATGCTAATGAAAGTACAAGAAGCTTACAAAACACCAAATAGGGTGGGCCACAAAAAAGTTCCCTCAGCACATAATAATCAAAACACCAAACATACAGAATAAAGAAAGAATATTAAGATCATCAAAGGAAAAAGGCCAAGGAACACATAAAGGCAGACCTATCAGAATTACACCTGACTTCTCCATGGAAACTCTGAAAGCCAGAGGCCTGGATAGATATGCTACCAACACTAAGAGGTCACAGATGCCAACCTGGACTGCTATACATAGCAAAGCTTTCAATCACTATAGATGGAGAAAACAAGATATTCTATGACAAAACCAGATTTAAACAATGCATATCCACTAATACAGCCCTACAGAAAGTATTGGAATGAAAACTTCAACCCAAGGAAGTTAACTACACTCACAAAAACATGGGCAATAGATAATCCCACTTTAGCAAAAGCAATAAAAAAGGAGGGAAATACACACACAATACCACCACCACCAACAACAACAAATCCAAAACAAACAAGAATTAATCATCAATGGACATTAAAATCCCTAAATATCAATGGTCTTAAAAAAGACCAAGACTAACAGAATGGATACGAAGACAGAATCTATCCTTCTGCTGCATACAAGAAAAACACCTCAACTTCAAAGACAGATCTTACCTCAGAGTAAAGGGTTGGGAGAAGATATTCTAATCAAATGGACCCAAAAAACAAGCTTGTGTAACAATTCTAATATCTAACAACTTAGACTTCAAACTATATTAAATCAAGATAGATAAGGAAGATCATCACAGGAAAAATTCATCAAGATGAGTCTCAGTTCTGAACATCTATGCCTCAAATGAAAAGGCACCTACCTATTTGTAAAAGAAACAATACTAAAGCTCAAATAACACATAAAAATCCCATACACTCATAGTGTGAGACCTCAACACTTCACTCTCACCACAAAACAGGACCACTAGAAAGAAACTTGGCAAAGAAACAAAGGAACTAATAGAAGTTATGACCTAATTGGGTTTAACAGACATCTATAGAACATTCCATCCAAACACAAAAGAATATACCTTCTTCTCAATGCTACATGGAACCTTCTGTAAAATAGACCACAGAATCTGCAGCATAGCAAATGATACAAAATAATTGAAATAACTCCCTATATCTTATTGTATCATCATGCTTTAAAGTTAGAATTAATAAGACAAATTTCAGAAACCCTACAAACTCATGGAAATTGAACAATGTGCAATTGCGCCATTCCTGGGTCAAGGAAGAAGTAAAATAGAAATTAAAGACTTCTTAGAATTTAATCACAATGAAAACACAACATACCCAAACTTATGGGAAACATTGAAAGCAGTGCTAAGAGGAAAGATCACAGCACTAAGTGCCCACATGAAGAAACTGGAGAATAGTCACACTAGAGAATTAACAGCACAACTGAAAGCTCTAGAGTGAAAAAAGCAAATGCACCCAGTGGAGTAGATGCCAGGAAATAATCAAATTGAGGGCTGAGATCAATAAAGTAGAAAAGAAGAAAACAATACAAAGAATCAGTGGAACAAAAAAATCAATAAGATAGACAAACCTTTAACCAAACTAACCAAAAGGCAGAGAGAGAAGATGCAAATTCACAAAAGCAGAAACGGAAAGGGGAACATAACAAGAGACACTTACAAAATCCAGAGAATCATCAAGTCATACTTTGAAAATCTGTACTCCACAAAATTCGAAAATTTAAAGGAAATAGTTTTCTGGATAGATATCGCTTACAAAAATTAAATCAAGAACACATAAGCAATTTACATAGACCTATAACATCTAATGCAATAGAAGCAGTCATCAAAAGTCTTCCAACAAAATGCCCAGGGCCAGACGATTTCAGTGCAGAATTCTACCAGAAATGCAAAGAAGATTATCAGTACTCCTCAAAATGTTCCACACAATAGAAGCAGAAGGGTCATTGTCAAACTCTTTTGTGAGGCTTCAATTACATTAGTACCCAATCCACACAAAGACACAACTAAGAAAGAGATCTACAGATCAATCTCCCTCATGAACACTGATGCAAAAATACTCAATAAAATAGTGGCAAATCGAATCCAAGAACACATCACAAAAATCATCCACCATGATCAAGTAGGCTTCATCCCATGGATGCAGGGATGGTTCATAAAATCTATCAATGTAGTCCACCATATACACAAAGTGAAAGAAAAACCGACATGATCATCTAACAAGATACTGAAAAAGCCTTTGACAAATCCAACACACTTTCACAATAAAGGTACTGGAGAGATCAGGGATACCAGGAACATACCTGAACATACTAAAAGCAATATACAGCAAACCAACAATCAACATCAAACTAAATGGAGAGAAAAATCAATGCAATTCCTCTAAAATCAGGAACAAGATAAGGCTGTCCACTCTCTCCATATCTCTTTAGTATGGTACTTGAATTTCTTGCTGGAGCAATAAGATAACAAAAGGAGATCAAGGGGTTACGAATTAAAAAGGAAGAAGTCAAATTTTTACTATTTGTAGATGATACGATAGTTTACATAAGTGACCTGAAAAACTCTGCACAGGAACTCATATAGCTGATAAACACCTTCAGTAAAGTGGGAGGATACACGGTTAAATGAATAAATAAATAAATATAGTAGCCCTATTATATACAGACAATAAATGGACTGAGAAAGAATACAGAGAAACATCATCCTTTACAGTTGCTACAAGCAACATAAAACACCTTGGGGTAATGCTAAGCGAACAAGTAAAATATCTATATAACAAGAACTTGAGTCTTTAAAGAAGAAAATTAAAGAAGACACCAGAAAATGGAAAGATCTCCCATGCTTTTGGATCAGGTGGATCAACATAGTAAAAGTGTAGCAATCTACTTTCAGTGCAATCCCCATCAAAATACCAGAACATTCTACACAGACCTTCAAAAACCAATACTCAACATTATATGGAAAAACAAAAAACACAGGATAGCCAAAGCAACCCTGTACAATCAAGGAACTTCCAGAGGCATCACCATCCCTGACTTCAAGCTCTATTACAGAGCTATAGTCCTGAAAACAGCTTGGTATTGACACAAAAATTGACAGGTAGACTAATGAAATCAAATTGAAAACCCTGATATTAAACCGCATACCTAGGAACACCTGATTTTTGACAAAGAAGCTAAAATTATACAATAAAAAAATCTTCAACAAATAATCCTGGTAAAACTGGATGTTAGCATGTAGAAAACTGCATATAATCCATGTCTATTGCCATGCACAGAACTTAATTCCAAATGTATCAAAGACCTTAACATAAATCCAGTCACATTGAACTTATTAGAAGAGAAAATGGGAGCTAGTCTTGAACGAATTGTTACAGAAGACCTCTACTTGAACATAGCACCAGTAGCACAGACACTGAAATTGACAACTAATAGATGGGACTTCTTGAAACTGAGAAGCTTGGGTAAGGCAGAGGACACAGACAAGACAAAAAGGCAGCACACAGAATGGGAAAAGATCTTTACCAACCCCACATCTGACAGAGGACTGATTTCCAAAATACTCAAAGAACTCAAGATCCTAGTTACCAAAACATGAAACAATCCAATTAAAAAGTGGGGTACAGAACTAAATAGAGAATTCTCAGTAGAGGAATCTAAAATGGCTGAAAAACACTTAAGAAAGTGCTCAACATCCTTAGCCATCAGAGAAATACAACTCTGAGATACCATCTCCTGTCAGAATGGCTAAAGTCAAAAACACCAATGACAGTTAATGCGGGAGAGGATGTGGAGAAAGGGGAACACTCCTCTTCTGTAGCAACCCACCAGTATGTTTGTGGCTAAGACGCTACCATATTTTACAAGGATCTGAGGTTCAAGGCTAAGGATATAAAATGAAGACAAAGACAGCAGCTCATTCTTACAAGGAGAATGGTTTTTATTATTACAAGGGTAGAGCCTTAAATACCAAAGACAGGCATGGTGGAAAATCCCCAAGGTCAGAAACCTATGTTCCCAGGGCCCTCCAGCAAAAGGTGGGAACAAAACAGGAATTAGCATTTAGACAAAAGATGGAAAACAGGAACTTGAAAGCAGGCATTACTGAGAAGAGGGGATGAAAAGTGTTTAGCTAAAAGCTCCTAGTACAAGCACTCAGCAGAACCCTCATGGGGGAAGGGTGCAACACTCCACTGCTGGTGGTAATGAAAACTTGTACAGTCACTTTGGAAATCAGTATGGTGGTACCTCAGGAAAATGAGAATCAGTCTATCTCAAGGTCCAGCAATTCCATTTTTAGGCATATACCAAAAGGATGCTTATACGAAAAGGATGCACAAGGACATGTGTTCAGGTATGTCCATAGCAGCATTATTTGTAACCTGGAAGCAACCTAGATGCCCCTCAACTGAAGAATGGATAAAGAAAATATGGTGCAACTAAACAATGGAGTAATAGTGGAAAAAACAATAGGATCTTGAAATTCACAGGCACATGGATGGAACTAGAAGAAACCATCCTGAGTGAAGTCATCCAGTCACAAAAAGACAAACATGGTATGTACTCATTCATATATGGATATTAGATATAGCGCATAGGATTACCAGCCTACCATCCACACCTCAAGAGAAGGTAGGAAACTAGGAGGATCCTAAAAGTGGTATACAGGATCCCCTGGAGGGAGGGAAAGGGACAAGATCTCCTGAGCAAATTGAGACTGGGTGTGGAGGGGAGATGGAGTTATGAGATAGAGAAGGGGAGAAGAGGAGGGAGGAGGAAGAGGTCATGAGGGAGCAGGAAAATTGAGTCAGAGGAAGAATAGAGAGCAAGAAGAGAGATACCTTAATAGGTGGAGACATTATAGGTTTAAAGAGAAATCTAGCACCAGGGAAATATCCGGAGATCTACAAGGATGACCCCAACTAACCATCTAAGCAATAGTGAACAGGCTACCTTAAATGCCCTTCTCCGATAATGAGATTGATATCTACCTTATATACCATCCTAGAGCCTTCATCCAGTAGTTGATGGAAGCAGAAGCAGAGACCCCCAACTAAACACTGAGCCATACTCCTGAAATTTAGTTGGAGAGAGAGAGAGAGGAGTAATGAACACAAGGATTAACACCGGGCTGTGCAAACCCACAGAAACAGCTGACCTGAACAAGGGAGAGCTCATTGTTCCTAGACTGATAGCTGGAAAACCAGCATGAGACTGAACCAGGTCCCCTGAATGTGGGTGTCAGTTTGGAGGCCTGGGCAGTCTATGGGGCCTCTGGTAGTGGAACAGTATTCATCCCTACTGTACAAATGGACTTTGGGAGCCCGTTCCCTATAGAGGGATACTCCCTCATCCTAGACACACAGGGTGGGTCTAGGCCCTGCCCTAAACAATGTGACAGAATTTGATGATTCCCCCATGGAAGTCCTCACCCTCCCTGGGGAGCAGAAGGGGGATGGGATGGGGCTTGTTGGGTGACATGGGAGGAGGGGAGGGAGAGGGAACTGGGATTAATGTCTAAAATAAGATTGTTTCTAATTTAAATAAAAAAGATCTAGAGAGGGGGAAAAAAGAACATTAGAGACAGAATGTTCTTAGTCTTACTGTCAATATCCAGAACAGTTCCACTCAGTGTCAAAGACATAGATATTTAAGGATCAAGCTTCAGGCATGATCTTAGAAATGCTAGGGTTTAGCGCAGTGAAAGTGAGCTATCCTGTTTTAGCTAGTTTATGTATCTTGAACACTATTGATGAAGTCGGTGAAAGTCCTCTTGTAACCCCCTTTCTGCAGGTTAAATAAGATGGCAAGCCTATGCCTATCAGGAACGCCTTGCTTCACATGCCATAGTTCTTCCTCATGCCCCTTGTCTCGCTGGCTTTGCATTAGTTCAGATCTTTCTTTTCAAGGAAATGTTGTGAGTGCTGACTGCATTACAGATATTAGGAACAGGTTTACCAGACTTTTACTTTGTTCACCTGGCTTCTTCCTCTGTGCTGCCCTATGGACGGCTGCATCTTACTACAATAAGAGCTCTTCCTTTCAAACTGCAAATACATTTGAACAACAACTCAAAGTCTATTACAGAACCAGTAAGGCCATTGTGAGCAAGCCATGAATATGTACTAACTGGCAAAGACCTAGGTTAAGACTATAGCTGCTATTTTGAAGAAGAGGGTAAGGATTTTTTAATGTGATAGTGGTATGTATACTCTATAGCTTATTTCTTCATAAAATATCTAATAAACTAATAAAGGCAACATAACTAAAGTACATAGGAAATTATTTAGGTACATTCCCATAACCAAACTTTGTTGTGTTTCTTTCTATTCCATCTTTGTTTTTGTTTTAAATTATTTTTGAGACAAAGTCTATTTCTGTATCCCTAGCTTACCTCAAACTCAGAGAGATACTAATGTTCTCATTAGTATTGGCATTGTAGGAATAAACTACATGCCTGAACCTAAAATTTCTCATTCTTAAGTCAGAATAGTGGTACATACACTCATATCATCCTAGTCACTTGGGAGAAAGAGGCAGGAGAATTATTCAAACTCGGAGGTTCAAGCTCATCCCAGGCAACAGAGGAAACTTATACACTAGTTAGATTTAATCATCAACGTGAAATAATTTAGAATCATCTGAGGAAGGAGTAGCAACTGAGAGGTGTGGCAGATGAGACTGGCCTGTGGGTACGTCTACAAGCCATGTCTCGATTGTAAACTGTTGTGGAAGGTCACCACTCAATATGAGAAGCATCATTTCCAAGGCAGGTGGTCCAGGGCTGTACAGAAAGATAAGATAGCATGTGACTCTGAGTGAAGCAATGAACAGCCTTCCTCGGTGGCTTCTGCTCCCCATTCCTCCTTTTGGAGATGTCATTTATTACAGCAACAGAAAATAAAAAGAATAAATCCCACCCTCAAAGAAAACAGAACAAAATAATACAAAACCTGGTTTTAAATGAACAAAAACATTAGGAAGGTTACATAACTTTGTGGCCACGCCCGATTTATTATAGTATTTGTGTCTTACATCTACGTGGCATTATAGCTACAATTAATAACCAGTACTGATGTACTCCTATTGCCTAGTGCTTATACAGCACTACACTTTTCTTAGCTTTGCCTTTCTGTTTCTCTTCCCAGCACTGCGTTACATTTAGTGGTCACATCTTCTTAGTTACCACTGAATATGATGACTCCTCAAGTTTTCACTTTGTGGGGCTGAAATGTATATCATATTGGGAAGTTGTTATGTGCTCTTAAAGCTTCTTGAAGGCAGACTCTGAGAGCTAAGAGGTCTCTCCTGGCCTAGACTTCAGTTATTTATTCCAAGTATTCTAAAAATGTTCTTCAAAACACCTTTGCCTGGGAAAGGCTAGCCACCTAACTCCAATGTTGTGAAAAGTCCAAAACACAACAGAGAAAGAACATTGAATTCCTACAGAAGTAAGGTGAAATTTTTACAACAGACAGATGTTACTCTGTTTAGCCATGATATGGAAATTTTGCAGTGGGAATGTTATCCACAGAAAGCTCTCCCATGAGAAGAAAGCTTGAATAGGTGCTCCAGCTGCCTGCCTCACCTTCCCTGCCAGTGTCTGCTGGGTTGATAATGTCATCATTTGCTGCTACTCATTCTTCTACTGAAAGTCTGGCTTGAGGGACATGGGCTCTGTCCACTGCCCTAGGCAGGAACTCTAGCTGATTGCTTCAAATGGACCTTTCCCACAGTCTGTTTCTACTGAATGTTTGCAAAGCCCCAATTTGATGAGGGTTCCCTCTATGTACTACTACCTATTTATTCTTTTACCTTTGTTTGCCATATACTAATAAAGTCACTGATTCAAATCTAAAAGCTTATATAGAACATACTTGTCGTCAGCATGAGCCATAGGATGATAGTTTTCTTTTTCCTCCTTATTTTTTATTTTGTTTATATTTTGATCATATTCCTTTCCTTCTCCCATGCTTCCATATCCCTCCCTTCCCTACCCACCCACCCCACTGTAAGTTCATTCTCAAAAGATAAACAAAAACCCAATACAACAAAATCCCCTGTGAAACCAAGAAAACAAAATAAAACTACACACAAGATGAAAAAATACCACTAAACTATAACCAAAGAAACGTACATATGCAAAAACAAAAAACTGTGGAGTCCATTATATGTTGGTCAATGATACATGAAATGGTTAATATACCCAGTGTCACTGTATTGCAGAAAACTGATTTTTCCTTTCCTAGCTGGTAAAAGTGACAGTTCAGTTGTTAAACTTTTTCCTATTCCTAGGTTTTCATTCATTCATTCATTCATTAGTTGTTCACTATATCAATCATTCATTAGTTTTAAAATACAACAAAATAAAATAGAATTAGATAATACAAAAACTACCATAGTGAAGTTAGAGAAGACATACCATTAGAAAGAAAATAACCCAGGAGAAAGCACAAGAACCAGAGACCAACTCATTCACACACTCAGTAGTTCCACAAAAACGCAAAATGGCAGTCATAATATATACAATGAGAACTCGGTGAAGGCCAGTGCAGGCTCTATGAATGCTGCTTCAGTCTCTGAGTTTCTAAGAGCTTTGCTAAAGTTGGTCTAGAGGCCTTGTTTTCTTGGTGTCCTCTGTCCCCTCTGGCTCTTGCAATCTTTCCACTTCTCCTTGGGGAATAGCCTTGAACTCATTGGCACAGGAAAAGACTTTCTGAACAGAGCACTGTTAGCACAGGAACTAAGGTCAGCAATTGATAAATGGGACCTCATGAAGCTGAGACTTTTTTGTTTCAAAGGAGTAAATATTTCAAGGTTGCTGAGGAAGTCTCTGGCTGAGAAGACTTCCCTTTTTGCAAGTTGGCTCAGACACAGGTAAGGCAGGCTTGGTCTAGCAAGCTGAATGCTTTTGAGCCATACCATGTGGCTTGGGCTTAGCTAATGGTTACTTGGAGAAATTATCTGATGAGTTTGGCCTGGTGACTCTGGCATTTACTGGCTACCCATCAAAAAGCTATTGAAAGTTGAGATTAGGCAGGACAAGGAAAAATTCCCTTTAAAAAAGGAGATGGCAGATTTACAGAGCCCATAACAACTGAACTGTCACTTACAATGGCTGTGAGAGGGAAAATCAGTTTTCTCCAATAGAATAACAGTGGGTATATTGATTACTCCAAGACAGTAATGTTTCAGTGTTAGACATCTGTTTTCAGGGACCAAGAGCAGAGTCATTGAAATATAGTCAAGAAAGTCACAGGCAAAGGAGAAGCAAGATCAAGGCCAGGAAAGTTTCTAACAATCACTGCAACAGCACCAAATTTTGACCCCAACTCCCAGAATGGTGATATGTGGGAGGACTATAAAGGAAATAAAAAGACTCCATAAAAATCTGCCTGTTCATGTGTCTACTGATTAAACAATAAGCAGAATAAAAATCTGCTACCAAAACAAGTTAAGAGTTTTGGTTGCTTGTGTATTTTCTCTTATGAAGACTGCTTTCTGCTCAAGGTCACTGATATCTCAGCCTTGTCCTGGGACTCTTAGACTCTAAGAAAACACACACACACACACACACACACACACACACACACACACCACACACACACACACACACACACACACACACTATAAAATCTAACCAGTGAGCAAGTTTGCCTAGAACAGAAAACCAGATTATCTATTTTGATAGTTAAATAATACATATGAATAGAATCTTGATTTATTATACTAGCCTATAAGTAGAGTTTAAGTTAAAAGGACAGTAAATGGTAAAAAAGCTATAAGGTTAAATATTTTATATAAAATTTATATGATAAAAGATAATATAACTTCATCTTCCAAAGTAAAAATAAATAAATAATATCAACAAAACCTGAGAGTCAAAATGAGTTGGATAAGTCACCTAAGATTTGTAGAGAATAGAAATTAGTGATGATATGTTTAATAATTAAAGTTTATTAAAATCCCTAAGGTGTTATCATCTACTCATGGGAACATCTATGAACACTGACCTATCAATAAATAAAAGCATGTCTAAAAAAGATAATTACTTGTGTTTTCCTAATCTTATTAGGCTTTTATCACTTAGGGAAAATAATTATTTTACAAAGTGTCTGGTTTTTCTTCCCCAAACTTTCCCTAAATGTTATACAAAAGTTACAGTTATAAGACTGATAAAGCTGTCCTTTGGGATATTCGGTAGACAATGTGGAGGCCTGCAGCAGCAATGAGATGAGGAGGCCAGAAAGGACAGCCAACATTTTTATCCTTGCCCTCTAAAGTCAGCTAGTATACAGCAGACGACAGGGCCTCTCTGGCAACTTACCTGTCCTCTTTTTTTTAAAGCCTTTTTATATTTTTAAATATAAATTAGAAACAGGGTTGCTTCACATGTCAATCCCAGCTCCCTCTCCCTACCCCCCCTCCACCACCCTCCCACTAACCCCCCCCTGCCCCAATCCCCACTCCTTTCCTCTTGATCAGAGATGTCATGGAGTTTTCAGACATTAAACTAACCAGTACACATCCTTTGAGAGTTGAGTCAATAGAGAGGGTCACGCGTTCTGTCCTTCCAAAGGCAGCTGCATGGTCGTCACGAACTCTGACTCATCCCCTCAATGACACAAAAACTAAGGGAGTCAAGGCTTCTGTCCTAAGTCCCTACGGATAACCCCTAAAGAGTCTCAACTAACTTTAAACATTATAGCGTTCAGTCTGTGGCCATCCACAAGGCCTTAAATGACCAACAAAAAGCATAGCCCTGAACCACACATAATGTTGTCAGTCGTGACCAATTTAAAAGGAACAATTCGTCACTTTCCAATAAATGACTCACTGGAATTATTGGTGTAGGATTAAGTATTATTTAAAAAACAAACAAATAACAACACTCAAAATAAATGAATAGAGGGGTATACAAAGTGGTTAAAAATACATGCCTTATCTTCAGAGGGGACTCCAAGCATAAGTAAATTTGTGGACCCATGATCCATAGCTCCTGACAGTAGAAGTATCCTTATAAGAAATGTCTTCACAGCATCCTAGCCACTCTTGCCTGTGCCCACCAGGTGAATATTTCTTCCATATTCCCTGCCTCCTTAAATGGCCAATCAGATCTCTTTCAAAATTTGGCAAATTGCTTCTGAGGCATCATGGACATATACAATAGATATATATTTATTGGTTTTGGTGAATGTCCCTCTATTTGGTTGTGTTGGGTATCTTATTCATGATTAGATTGTTGGAAGGAAGACCACAGATGTGCTAAGTTCATGACATCATATTCAGGGTACCTATTATCAACATCTTAACAAACCTTGAACCTTATTGTAAAAATGTTTTATGTTTTTAGAAATATTCTGAAGGTCACTGAATTCTCATGTATTCCCCATCAGCTGTTCCTATTATAAAGTATTTAGGCAACATGCCATATATGGCATAATTAACAGATCCAGACTGATAAACTAATAACTGAATTCCATAGCTTATTCATATTTCGTGGTTTCATTTATCCTTTGGTAGTTTCATACAATCATATAAGATATTTAATCCTATTCATTCCCATTAGCTTTTCCTGATCCTCACCCCCCCCATAAATTATTCTGGAAAACTTCTGTTTTCTGACATAGCTGGCTCTTCCTTTTATGTGTTTTTTTTAGAGCAATAGAATCCAGTGAGTATTAGTAGTGTTGATTCCATATTTGTGGGTTCATAAGTATAAGGTTATTTACTGGATCATAGGTATCTTGCCAATGGCTGCAACCTAAAGAAAATTGGCCTCGAGCAGCCATTAGCTATCAATAATTCTTCATGGGGGCATGGGGGCATGGGGGCATGGGGGCATGGGGGCATGGGGGCATGGGGGCATGGGAGCATGGGGGCATGGGGGCATGGGGGCATGGGAGCATGGGGGCTGGTTCAGTATGTCCTCCCACCATCCACACTGCACTGTTAAATGACTTCATCCTGTGCAGCTGCTGTGAACTTATGAATGCAACAGTGATATTAGGTCCAGAAGACAGCGTTTCATGGAGCTCCTCTCCGTTATACAGCTCCTGCTTTTTCTCTAATATCCATTCTGTGGTGTTTCCTGAGCTTTGGATGGCAGAGTATGAGAGACAGGTATCACATTTAGGGTTGAGCTTCCAACAGTTACTTATCCTCAGCACTCTGGCAAGCTATGATTTTCTGCATTATATGCTATGCATTCATTATATAAAATTGTTTCTTTTACTGAGGCCTATAGTAGTCAAAAATATGTGGATAAAATCACAAGTACTCATAAGACAGTGTGACAATTTATCCATTTAATCAAACAACAGTGGAAGGTAACCACTAGAGTATCTGTTATCCTTAGTCATGGAATTTTGACCAAGTTTACAATACGAAGCATGATGACCACTCATGATTCAGGCCTAAAGTTCAAACAGAAAGCAATTGGTTGTACCCATATCCATATCATTCATACCACTGATGCACTAGTGCAGTAGTTCTCAATATTTGGGGGTCAAATAATCCTTTCACAGGGTTCACCTAAGACTATTGGGAAACATATTTACATTTTGATTCATAATTTATTAAAGCCACTGGAGATCAAAATAGCAAAACAGTCATACTAGTTAGCTACAGAAACTAGATGGTGGTGATACACACCTTTAATCCCAAGACTCAGGTCCCAAGACAGATCTCTGTAAGTTCAAGGCCACACTGACTGCAGGAAATTTATCCAGTCTTAAACAGCTCACACAAAGGTGATCTTCAGCAAGTGGGATCACACACCTTTAATCCCAGAACTAGGCAGGTGGATATAGGAGTGACATGGTTGGGTAGAGAATTGGATATAAGGAAGAGGAGACAGGTTATAAGAGCCTTTTGCTTTTGAGGAATTGTGGAGACAGGATTGCCATTTCAACTGGGTAGAGGTAAGATCTACTGCCTTGGCTGCTTTGCTTTTCTGATCTTCAGCTTGAAGCTTGAACCTCATATCAATCTCCAGGTCTTTCATTTTTCATGTTACACATAACAGTAGCAGCATTGAAAATAATTTTATGGTTGGAGTCACCACCACATGAGGAACTGTGTTAAAGAGTCATAGCATTAAGAAGGTTGAGAACCACTGCACTAGTTAATCCATCTTCCCTAGCAGGTTGGTATTGTAGTAATGGCTACTACTGGGTTTGAGTATTAATGATTTCTTCCCCTCAGCAGCCTACATAAGCCTTCTGGGACTATGGAAACTAGCTGGTAGAAGGGAGATTTCCAGGTCAATTCAAAGTTGATTTTCTATGTCTTTGCAACCGAAGTGTGAGGTATCTTCAGCATCTGGTTACAACAGGCAACCAAGAACAAGGGCAAAAGTCTATTGTTTTAGGTACCTTAGGGGAATTGTCTTTAGGTTCTACCTTTAGTTTTCTTGCAAATTTTGCTGGTTTTTTACAGATTTTCACTGTTAATGCTGGTTCATATGTTTGGAGAACTAACTAACATCTTTTGAGAGAGGGGTTGTTACTGTGTAATCCTGCATGGCGTGGAATACCCTATATTAGACAGGCTGGCTTTGAACACACAGAGGTCTGCTAGTCTCTGTCTCCTTAGTGCCAGATGGCTTTTGCCATCACATTGAGAACTGACCCTCTTATCACTGGCTAAAACCACTCTGTATCCCTAGTCACATTCTTGGTGAAGAAGTCTGCTTTTTCTGACATTAATTTCACTCTTACAGCTTTCTGTTGGTTAGTGTAAACTTGCTATATCTTAATCCATTATCAATAGCTGTACCATTTTTGCTTTTATGATGTTGGCATTCCAGAGATGAACCCAGGGCTTCATATATGGAAAGTAGACTCCCTAACCTGACCTATTGTCCAAACCAAAATTCATTTTTAACTCACCTATTTTTTAATAGTTTGAATAGGCGTTTCTGGATAACACAGTAGGATTGATTTCCACTACATTTAGTGTTTTCTCTTTTTCCTTGGTTTCCTTCATTCTCTGTTTTAATGAACCTTGTGTATGACAGGACTTTATTTCTTCTTTGTGCATTTAATCATTTCTTCTTCTTTTCAGTACTCTACATTATAATTACATATCTAAAATTTCCATCACCTTACACTACAACACTTTATATGTAGCACAGAAAGATTTCACCAGGATATTGTCCACTCTGGGGATGCACCCCAGTGACACGGATACCACTCATATCATTTTTCTACACTGTATAATCTTTTATCATATTGCTGTTGATGTTACTTAAGCAAACATTTTTGTTTTATTATGTGTTTAGTTTTGTAGCCCTAACTGGACCAGAAGTTTCTATATAGACTAGGATAGCCTTAAATACATAGAGATTTTCTCTTGTCTGCCTCCTAAGTGCTGAGATCAATGTCGTATATTAACTCATCCATATCTGGCAGTTCTTTGAGAGCAAAGAAGAAAAAAAGAAGAAAGGAAATTAAAGAAGAAAAGAAAAATACTGAGCCTATTCATTTGTTCCTGTTTAATTTTTGTTTTAATTTTTAAATTAGCACATGGCATGTGAGAGAGCACTATGATATTTCTGAAAAAAGAATGCTTTAGGGACTCTCCTTCCCAATCTTTTGAGATCCTGCCATCCTTCATCTTTCCTTCCAGACCCACAGCAATTCTCTTTTCCTCTTTCATGTCCTATATGTCTTTGCCCACTGTCCCATCTTTCCTCATTACCCACTACCCTTCCTTGGAATCATTGCTTCTTTTATTTTATATTTCAGTTAGGAAAGATTTGACTGCTGTATTTCACACTGCTCAGTTCTTTCCTTGCTCATGCCATATTCTTATGAATCAGTCAAAAGCATTCTTCATTTACATTACAGACTTTTTTCTAACACTTTCTTTTTATTTGTTCTTTGTTTCCTTTTCTCTGTGAATGTTCTCTGTCTGTTCTCACAAATTGTCTATGTTTTTCATGAACCCTGAACATATTTATCTTATTGACATTCCTGGTCTTATGAGTCCAACATCTGTGTTACATCAGAATCAGCTTCAAATAATTTCTCTGTTGCTTTTTCTGCCATGCTTTGAAATCTCTTGTGAACACAAGCCATGTTGCATTGGGCAATAGGAATGGAGGAGGAATCCTTCTGTGTAAAGACATTAGGATGGGTAAAGTGTCTTGCTTGATGTTTGCTTTAGCCGTTGCTGAATTCCTTTCCTGGTCTTTCATTTATCTTGACTGCTTGCACTAGGCATCCCTAAATACTCCTTTCATTAAAGAGTCTGAGTTTTGCAACAATTTCAACCACAGCCCATTATCATTCTTCAGGAGTTCTGTGATGTGGTATTCACTTGTGGGTAGAGTTTCATCTGCAGATGACCAAATTTCCATTCTTGACTGACCTGGTTGTGCTGGGTAGCTGTGGTCACATTATTATGTAGTGGCATAATTTCTGTTGCCCTCTTAGGCTGAGGAGTGTGTTTGGAGAAGGCCCTTCTTCCAAACAGGATTCAGTTTACATGAACAGATTTCCCTAGAGAGCAGAAGTCTTGTCATGGAGACATACCTGGGATTGTTTTAGCCACACTTCTCTATTCCTTCTACCAAAGCCAAGAAGGAATTCTTTATGGATTTTTTCCAGTGAATATCTGGTGGTCCTCCAGCATCACTAAAGTGTAGATGCCCCTTTGAAGCTATGGCACCTGCTGACTCTCAGTCTCACCAAAGCACTTTCTAAATTTAGCATCTTAAAGGTCATTGGAATGCCCTTTGAAATGTCCCCTCAAACTCCTGTGATCCATGGCTTCTGTAACTCCAAGAAGACACTGGCCATGTCTCTGAATTCTCAATTTTTGGGTTATGGCTTCAATGCAGCTTCAGCTCTAATTGGTCAAAAAATATGTTAATATTAATTGTGTTCAGATTTTCCTTCTTATGAAGTCAGGTTAACAATCTCCAAGGCCCTTTGATACATCAAAACTTCAAATAGGAGTTCTGCTTATGTTATATTCCAGATAATATAGAGAACTAAATGCTTCCCTTTTATTAATGCAAATGTGTTACCGTTTAAGAAAAAATAAAAACAGATACATTTTGTATCTGTTTGAAAAACAAATCCATGCTTTAAAATCATCTTAATAGTCAAAACTAAACATCTCAAAATTTATAAAATATTCCATTTACTTTTATTGTTAGATCCTTCATACTGTCAAAAGTGTTTAGTTTGGAGCATTAATTTTATGGGAGGCCTTCATCACCTACAGCTATAAATCTCTGTGAAAGTGCTTGACTCTAACAGCCTCTGGTACATTTTTACTCACTGTCCAGTGTTATTGCAAAACTATGTCCTTCTCAACCTACAATGACTTCCCATTAGAAGTAAATACCATGGACTCTGTAACAGAGTCCATTTATCTCTATTATATATCAAGCAAATATCCGCATCAAATTGAAGAAGAATTTTGCTTAACATCTGTTTCTCTTGATAAAGTAAGTTCCTATGATGAGGGATTTCTTTGATTTGTGCTAAATTGTTTTTATGGCTAGGTGGTAGTAGATGTTAGCAATAATAATTTTCTTAGAAGTTATGGAGAAGGAAACATCTGACTTCCTCTGTTTATAGCAGAATTTCCTATGCCCTACATTAGAAGGCCTCAGGGTTCAGAGGTCTTTTCTTTCTCAGAAGAAAATTTTTATATCTGCCAAGTTAGATAAATCAAAAGAACAGCAAAGATGCAGAAACGAATGTGAAAGACATTTTCTCCCCTTAAATCTCCTGCTCAAAAAAGCAAAGTTCATTTGCCTCAGGCTACCTGAGATTTTAGTGTTGAAGGGCAATGGCCCAGATCTAACACGTTTGCTGTGAGTGTTCCATCCAAGAGTCAAAAATGGAGGATATTACCGAAATAGAACAAGAAAGGAGAACATCAAGTTAACTTTACAAATAAAGTCACCATAATACTTGTAATAAATGCACATCTACAAGCTCAGAATTATCTCTGTGTCATCTCCACATTATGGAAACAAGGCAATGTTGACTTTCCATAATAAAAACAACTTTTGACACATACAGAATATAAAATGGTCTTTTAAAAATGAAATTACCTAGTTCTCAAGGGTGAGTTTTATTTCTATTCTTCCATAAAAAGGATCTGATCTTGGTGTATGAATGGCTGAGCATAGGTCTGGGGCAGGGAACAGACCACCAGAAGTAAGACCTGGTGGTCCCTTGTTGTTCTTTAAGACGCCGAGGAAGATATAACATAAACTCAAAGCTATTCTGAATTGCAGTGAGTTCAAGTCCAGTCTGAGTAATGTGGTTTGTCAAGAAGAAGAAAAGGAGGAGAAGGAGGAGGAGGAGGAAGAGAAGTAGAAGAAGAAGAAGAAGAAGGAGGAGGAGGAGGAGGAGGAGGAGGAGGAGGAAGAGAAGGAGGAGGAGAAGAAGAAACACAGAGAGAGAAAGAAAGAAGAGAGAGAGCAAGCACGTGAACTAACTGAGGATGTTGTAGGTTTTTGAAATATTAAAGTTTACTCCCTAGAGACACCTCCTCTAACAGGGCCGTACTTCCTAATCCTTCCTAAATAATTCCAACTATGAACAAAGCACCCAAACATGTGGGCCTATGGGAGTCATTTTCATTCAAACCACCACAATCGCAATTCAGCATAGCCTCTCCAATTTGGTAAGTTCCTCCTGTAGTGATAACCGGAGCCCACTTTACTCACTTGCTCAGCAAATGTATTTTGAGCACATGATTGTGTGTCTTCACTGCCAGGTGGTAAGCACACAGAAAAATAGTTTACTATTTTTGCCGCAGGTCACAGTGAGAAGGGGAATAGTAAATATATGGCGATTATAATAGTCGACATTTTATGCCAGCTTGACTAGATCTACTATCCGTGAAGAGACAAGCCTCTGCACATACCTGAAGCATTATCTAGATAAGGTTAGTTGAGAAGACTTATCTTAA
This sequence comes from Mesocricetus auratus, assembly GCF_017639785.1. NCBI lineage: Eukaryota > Metazoa > Chordata > Mammalia > Rodentia > Cricetidae > Mesocricetus > Mesocricetus auratus. Next base: position 73,042,299 of record NW_024429193.1, on the reverse strand, counting down.
TGTGGATATCATTCCATGGCTGGGGTCTTGACCTGAAAAAAGTGGCGAAAGCAAACATGGCTCAGACATGGATTACTCTTTGCTTCTTGACTGTCATGCAATTCCATCAGTGGCCTCTTGCTCTTGCTGCGAAGCCTTCACCCCTGTGGTAAAATGCATCCCTCCAACTGTGGTGCAGAATAAACCCTTCTTTTTCTTAGTCTTCTACTTGTCAAGTACTTTGCTACAGCAAAGAGGCAAAACCTAATTCAATGATTCTTAAAGGCTCAGGTTCGAGGAAAAGAAAATGCAGAGAAGCCTGAGTGGTTTTAAAAGGGAATTCAGTCCCTGTAGGATGGAGTCAAATCATGTCCCAGTATCAGTGAGGTTCAAGCTAAATTTTGGGGTGTGGATGAGAACAGAGGGTGTTTACAAGGTGAGGGAGGATTTCTGACAAAGAGAGACATGTGCACAGCCCTGAGCATAGAGGACAGAATGTACTCAGGGTCTGAAAGTGGACGCACATGGATGGGCAGAGAAGCAAGTGCCTTGAAAAGGAACTGACCGTCCTCATAAACACTGCTTTGCTTTAAAAGCACAGTGATCCCAGAGGTCTGGGACATCCCTCCACCCCATCCACAGCTACCAGCCTCCGAACTCTGCTGAGAAGGCATTGCACCCTGCAGGAAGCAGATGAGGTGCTGTATAGTGTGGGAACCCAGACTCAGCCTTGACAGATCCGCTGTGGAGATGAAAGCTGTGCTTTCTACTCTGCCCCAGTACACAATGTGCTGTAGCTCTATTCCCACAGATCCTCTCCCCTAAGGACACATGGGAACATGAGACACTGCAGAACAACTGACAGAGCCCAAGTCCTGCTGGCCTGCGTGCCATTTCTCTTTCAAGTTCAAGAAGACACTTGAAATGTAAACAAGAGTGACACTGGAGTGAGGATGACCCATAACCTTGAGTCCATTCTGTTTTCAAGGAAATATTGAATGAGCGTCAGTGCTTTGTGAATGTCAGTGACATTTTGAACAAATCTCACAAATCATCTCAGAAAGCAAAAGGGAGAGCTTCCATCTTATTTGATACATTCTGCTTTAATGAGATAGATCTGGGGCATAGTGAATCTTTTATTAACAATTAAGGACATTTTGTTTTCAGACAATTTGACATAATGGTAACAGTTGTAGTATTATAGTTTTATCATAACACTATGGATCAAATAATGACAGTCAGAACTTCCAAACATAGTTGTTCATTTTGTATACTCAGTAGTATTAGGCACATAGATTGTTTACTTGTCTTGCAGTCTGATCTCAGTCATTTATATCTTACCAGTTTTATGGTTGTCTGGTGACATCTTCATAACATGTTATAGAGTTCAGTGGGAAGATATCAAGTCTTTGGTTTCTAGTTCTGGAGGGGGACACATATTTTCCCCAACCAAAATGCTTGAGTGATGGAAAGTAGACCTTCTGTACTCTCTGGTGTTTGCCAGTCTCACACAGCTTCAACATTCACCATTGTAATTATCATCTGTGAAGTATGGCTACTCAGAGAGCCAACTCCAGCACGTGGAGGCTTCCTGAGGGCGTAATAATTTTTAGAGTAGAGTCTGATAAATTCTCCCCAATTGATTGCTAAAGGAGGGGCAAATTGCTTTACCCATTTTGTCAATGGAAAAATTAAATAGATGAACAAGCCTTGCTTGAAATGATTGTTGATAGTCTATTACTAATGGTTACTATGTGTGTAGGGACTCTTTGTGAAGAGTCAAGGAGAATTTTCACATGTGTAGCTGAGCCATCTACGAAGAGGCACATTAAATGCTTCTTCATATGGAAAGCACATTGAAGCTCGTGTTCCCAGAAGGTTGCTTATGAGAACTTCAGTCCTGAGATATATCATGATATCATAAGCCATGAGATATTATCATGTGTTACCATTGTGGCTTAGAACCATCATAGCTAAAAATCACGCTGTTTGCTCAGCTTTATATATTCCAATGCAGTCACCATGGCTCCATCCGGGAGCACTAACTCAAATATGTCACCCAACAGGCTGGTCTCAAACACCAATCCTTTATTGTAAGTGAAAATGATTAAAGAGGATCTGTTGAAGATTTTACTTGAAAAGGCTACAGCTGTAAACTTCTGCCGATCAGGTGGAATGTGGAGCAGAAACAGCTGTTTGCTGACATCTAGTTTCCCCTAGAAAATCTTCCCTCTCTGTTAAGACATTTTCTTCATGTCTAGGAATGATGTCTCCTATAGCCCTCCCTACCCCCAGCACCGCTCTTTGTGATCAGTACAATTACTGAAGGTCCATTTGCAAGAGTCTAAAAGAATGCAAAAAATAAAAAATAAAAAGAGGAACATGCCTTTTACTCGAAGAGAAAGGATGTGTTCTAGAAGAATGATTGCTTTCAAAATTTGTATATTATTAACATCCAATTTTTTATGGGATCACAAACCACAGAGAAGAGATTAGCAGAAATAGGAAATAAACAGGTTGTAGTCAGAAAGTGATAAAGCATTTGCTTTGAGGTTTAAAACCAGCCCAATCTCATCTTCCCAGAGGGAGGAAAACAGACCCAACGCTAACCACACAGAGCACTTGCATTTAAGAATTGTGTTCTCTTATGAGGTCAGTAATGGGTAACCACCAGCACCATGATCATGATTTACTACTCCATAAGAAGTGTCAGTTACCTATGGAGGAGGCAGGTGTCTGTACCTTTTAATCATAGACTAAGGTATAAAAGACTGTTTTATACTAAAAATACAGTCTACATTCAGAGTATATCTGAAATGCATTAAGTGAAGAAAAATGCATTTGATTCTTGCTATTGGTCACATATACAGGTTTTGGGGTCCAGAAGGTTTGCTCTTCTAGAAGCGGTATAACTGACTGTAAGTAGTTTCTTGGGGTGTTTTCTTCATAGAAATGCTGATGGCATAGTGAAAATGTTACTGAAATTGTTTGCATAGGTTGCAAGCATTTGGGGAGGAAGTAGTGAACACTGGGTTGTGTCAGTCAGCTTGCCAACATTGTAATACACACCTGAGATGATCCATTTATAAAGAAGAAAAGTTCAGGCTCACAGTTTTGGATGCTTCGTTCAGTCAGTTGGTACTGATGCTTTGGGGCGTATACAATATGAAAGCATTTGGTGGAAGAAACTATTCATGTCCACATAACTATCAAGCTGGGAGGAAAGAGAGAGGAAGATTTAGTTAAGCCTCCAGGCCCCATTACCCCCTACAAGGGTACTCATTGGTTACTTCCTCTCTCTAAGCCCCATCTTATATGTCTTCCACCACCTTCCAATAACAAGATGGCTGAGAAGCAAGCCTTCAACTAATAGGCCCTTGGGGATACTTATGAAACATAGCAAGCCCCTCTACCTAATAATATTCCTGTATCTAGTAGCTGAAATCAACAGAAAGAACAAATTGAATTCAATTATTAATATAGCCCTAGGTATCTTTTCAAGTGTTTTATCTGAAACCAAAAGAATGTCAAATGAACATGCAAAAAGGATTTTCTCTCTTTAAGTCAGCACTAGTGTGTAGTATTCTTACATTTTTGAAACACTTTCTGGTTCATGGGAATAAAATGAAAAACTCATCAGTTAATAGAAAGCATGAATTGTACTCTAAAGCAGACACACACACACACACACACACACACACACACACACACACACACACACACACACACACACAAAACCAAGAACTCAAAACTTCTTCCGTACTGCTGGGACATGGGTATGAGTATTCTCCGGAGTTGAGGTTTTTGAGAACTCACAACGAGAGTGAGGTTGATTTTTTTCTGGACAGCTAAGGGCCAAGTTATAGGAAGTCCAAGTTATAGAAAGCACATTCCCCAGCTTTGCTTGCAAACATAAGAACTGCTGGCAACTGAGGATGTGTCTTCTGGGACTCATCTTTAATAACCTTACAAATATGACAAGTTGGTCAAAAGAGGGAGCTGCAAAAGAATTCCCTGAGACTTCTATACCACCACACAGCATGCCTGTACCCATGGAGAACCGCAATGCCTTGCTGAGCAGCAGGACTGAGGTCTGCATAGACTGACTCACCCACAACTCTCAGACCCTGCCCAAGTGAGAAACATGAATCTTGCTTGGAAGGACTTTCACACAGTCCTGTTTTCCTTAGGCTTCTCTTTGAAGGAAGACTTGACCCTGAGCTGATAGCTGGTTTGCAGAAGAGAATGAGTCATGTCAGAAATGTCAGTTTTATTTCGTGAGAATTGGCAAGAGACTTTCCATTTTCTCCCTACTTTATGAGATCCCGAAATAGATTTAGCAATTCCCCCAGTAGACAGAGCATCTTAACACTAAAGGCCTTTAAAGGACTCCCAACACTTTCACCTACGCCCTGCAGCCTTGGTAAACTTCCTGCATGTAGAACATAACCATTGCTCCCTTGCTCGGTAAAGAGTTAAGTTTGCTGGGTGTTTTCCCAGACTCATGGCTGTTATGAGGTCAGACTGAGAACAAACCCAAGTGTCTGAATTACTCCTTAACCACTTTCTTGGGCACTTTACACTGAGTATCGGTGGAGGTCCCAAGGACAGACAATCTTTACCCCTCCTCAGAGACAAATGGCTGTCTCTGATAGTATTGTATCTAGGCAGACATGGATTTTTTAATTTTATAAAATTTATTATAAAAAAACTTGCAGGTAAATCAAAACATCACATACCAAAATTAACCAGATACAAACTCTATACAACACGGTGACCTTCTATAAAGCTGGAATAAGTGTTGAGAATGGAAGTTGTGAAGCTTCACATTACATTGTACAATTTCAGTTTCAAATATGTTTATGCACTTAACCCCCACCACCAAAATCAACATATCCATGACAAAAACTAGGAAAACAATTGACTTTTTGTACTGTGTCCTAACTCATGCCCATATCCTAATTCAGTCTTCCTCATCCCCTAATATTTAACTTTTCTTGTTCTTTAATTCATGTCAGCCTGTACCTTCACATACACAAGTTTTCTTAATAAAGGCTACAGATTATCTCGCCACAGGAAAAAAAGGGTGCAATCATCCATAATCTTTTGTATCCTTCCTTCCTTTGTGATGTCCTGGATGACATAAACATCTTAGTCGATTTGTATTGCTGTAGCAAAATTACCTGTCCTTCAGTACCTTAAAAATAAAAGTGGTTTATTTAGTGCACAGTTTTCTTTCTGGAAGTCCAAGCTTGGACTGGTCAGCACATAGGGATGGCTTGCTGGCTCTCCTAAAACATTGGATGATATCACACCAGCTTAGAAATCTCAACTCCAGTCTTTGTCTATACTGAGGTTTGTTATTGATTTGATCCTTGTATTTTTACTTTCAGTTTATGGTGCCTCTCTTTTTGCTGTAAACCTTATTCCTAGTGTCATTTTTTTGCCCATTGTATGATTATAGACCCTTGTGCTTTGTCTCAAGATAATGTGAACAGAAGTGACCTAATTTTGATGATAGCTCAAAAAATTAGAGCTTCCATATGAAGATCATGGTTTTCTCTCTGCAATTTTTCCATACAAAGGAGGATTGCAAAACTATGTCCTGGAGGGATACTGTGGGACAGAGGCCTGTGGCTGAATCACAAATGGGCCCTTGGGGAAAAGCAAACTCAGTGGAGGCCACTGAGACTTACAGGTCTTTTCTGTAATCTCAATGAGTTTCAACTTAATTTTATTCTCACATCTCTCCTGGAAAGCCTTCTTTGTTTTGAACAAACTGTCTGTCCTTCTCAGTTTCTGTTTGTGTCTTTTCCTGGATGGTCCTGGATGGTTCACTCTTCCATTCTTTCTCTTAAACATAAATGCTATCAGGTAACTGTCAAAGCAATCAGGGAAAAATAGAATTGAAAGGGAAGCAGCCAAGAATGAGTCAGTTCTCTTGGCACCAAATGCTGAGAGCTTTTAGAGTCCTGTGAGCCATGGTCATACTAGGACATTTCTTTTGCAATGGAGACAGATGGAACACCAAAAGGAAATCCTAATACTGCTCTATCACATGTAATGATCCCACTTTCTGCCTTCACACCACCAGCATTTATAGATCCTCATGAAGTTTTTATTGTAACTGTAGCCAAGATCACTATTTTCCTCTGCCTGTGTCACAATTACGTTCCATTTCTTTAACAGTTTATCTTAGGATCACTACTGAGTCCTGGTAAGCATATCGTCTGCTTTCAGGCAGACTTAACAATTTTCTTTACTTATTTTCATTCTTCTTCTATGTTTTATTTGGTTGTCTTTTTATGGTACCAGGAATAAAACCTAAGACATTAAGGAGTCTTAGCATCTGCAAACTAAGATTAAGGAGGCCAAGAAAGTACTCTCTCAGTGAAGCACACAACATATAGACAACATGTGCTTTTTAAAATTTCTTTATATATATATATTAATATATATTATTCATTTTACATACCAATCACAGTTCCCGTCCCTCCCCTCTTCCTACTCCCCCAACCCTCCTCCAACCCAACCTAACTCACTCCTCAGAAAGGGTAAGACCTCCCATGGGGAGTCAACAGAGCCTGGCACATTTAATTGAGGCAGGACAAAGCCACCCCTGCTCCAAACTCTGCATCAAGGCTGAGCAAGGCACCAGATGGAATGGGTTAAGGCGTTGGTGGCACACGCCTTTAATCCCAGCACTCGGGAGGCAGAGGCAGGCGGATCTCTGTGATGGACAGCTTCCAAAACAATACAGAGAAACCCTGTCTCGTAAAACAAAAACAAAAACAAAAAAAAAAAAAAAGAAAGCCAACTCATGTACTAGAAATAGATCCTTGTCCCACTGCCAGGGGTCCCACAAACACCGTTGCCCACATGGAGAGGGCCTGGTTTGGTCCTATGAAGGTTCCCAGCTTTGGTATTTGGATGTGTATCTGTGCCTTTGCTTCCATTAGTTACTGGATGAATGTTCTATGATGGTCTATGATGGCAGTTGGGGTATTCACCAATCTGGTTACAGGGGAAGACCAGTTTAGGCACCTTCTTCACCTTTCTAGGGGTCTTAGCTGAGGTTATCCTTGTGGATCCCTAGTAATTTCTCCTTAGCTCTTTAATGGCTCCCTTTATTAAGGTATCTCTTTCCATGCTCTCTCATCCCATCCCTCCCCTAGTTGAGTTGGACCATCCAGTTCCCTCATGTTCTCATCCCCTATATCCTCCTCTTTGCTTTCTCCCCATACCTATTTTACTCAGGAAATCTCATCTATTTTTCCTTCCCAGGACAATCCATGTGTCCTTCTTGTTACCTAGCTTCTCTGGAGCTATGGTTTGTCTGGTTATACTTTGCTTTATATCTAGTATCCATTTATGAGTGAATACTTACTGTGTTTGTCTTTCTGGATCTGTGTTACTTCACTCTGGATGTTTTTTTCTAGTTCCACCCACTTGTCTGCAAATTTCATGATGTTATTGTTTTTTTTTTTTTTACTACTGAGTACTACTCCATTGTGTAAATGTACCATATTTTCTTTATGCATTCTTCAGTTGAGAGGCATCTAGGTTGTTTCCATGTTCTGGCTATTACAAATAACGCTACTATGAACATAGTTGAGCAAGTGTCCTTGTGGTATGATTGAGTATCCTTTCGGTATATGCCCAAGAGTGGTAATGCTGAATGAGGATTGATTTCCAAAATATATAAAGACCTCAAGAAGCTAGACATCCAAACACCAAATAATAAAATTTTAAATTGGAGTACAGATCTAGACTGAGAATTCTCAACAAAAAAATCTCAAATGAAAGACATATAAGGAATTATTCAACATCCTTAGCAATCAGGGAAATGCAAAATGACTCTGAGATACCATCTTATACCTGTCAAGAATGGTAAGTTGAAAAACACTGATGACAGCCTAGTTGAAGAGGATGTGGAGTAAGGGGAATACTCTTCCATTGCTGGTGGGAGTTAAAACTTATACAGCCACTTTGGAAATCAGTATGTCGATTTCCCAGAAAAGTAGGACTCAATCTGCCTCAGGAATCAGCATTATCACAATGTATATTTATAATGCATACAATTTTGCTCTACTATTATGACAATCTTAGCTCTATATTAAAATCCCAACATGCTTTTGGGTCCTTGTTTATTTTGCATCATTTATTCTAAATATTCAGTGTCTTCAATAGGTTTTACTAATTTTTCATTTACCGTCCATATCTCCCTCTTGCTATTATATTTACTTTTATAATAGATTTATGAGCATATTTTCAACCTTGTTCTTTCCCTTCTCTTAGTTTTAACCATTAATATCCTACCTAAATGTATACACATGTGAATACATACACAAACACATATACACAGACACATATACAAGCACTTTGGGGCACTGATATTCCTGTGAAAAAATATTAAAGTAAAATTTGCAGAGTCTGTTTGTGCCTTCATATTGTGTGTATGTTTATTTTCTGTGTATTGAAACCTTTCTGCCTGGATGACAGTTGTCTGATCTGTGCTTCTAAATCCTTGGAATCAAGGCACTAGTAAGAGAGGGTGTGCTTTTTGACCTTGTGTACTTAATTGTCTAGAGACAGATTCAGCATCACAGCCCCCAGGAGACAATCATCCTGTACCTTAAGAATTTGGAATAGGGACCACATCACTGGGGAACATCTGCTTACCCAGAGTCCCCTAAGTCACTCAGTAGTGCTAGCTTCTGTAGGAATGCTTTACATTTTTTTTCCTATGGAAACTCTAGTAAAACCTGTGGTCTAATGCTTCCCCCTGGTTCCTGTCACATTGCCCCCTTCCTCCCTCCCTCTGCCTTTCTTCTCTCCCCTCCCCTTTCCTTCTGTACTTTCTTTCCCTTCTCCTCCATACCCTTTCCTTCTGCATTAAACTATCTATTTCTCAAATCCTTTACAACCTTCTTGATATAACTATTGGTGGTATTGAAAATTTAATCTGTAACAAACCCATGGCAGAGCACCAGGCATGCTACAGTTGGGTCACTAATGGACAACAAATCAAATATACTGGCATCTAAGATGAAAAACTTAAACAGGATGTAAAACAGCAGTTAACTGATAATTAAATTTGGCTCCATATTTTCAGCTTGTTGGAAAGTCAGCTGGTATGGGTTCTGGATAACACCAGCTGGGGATACTCATTGTTTTGTGGCTAAACATACTGGGTTTGATGATTTATCCCTTTAAACATACAACAGCAACCTGACAGCAGGATACATTGGTGCAATAGTGGTACAAATGCTGTAGTAGTGACCAGTCACTGTTTATTGGCTTTAAGGATCACTCAAGGAAATGGAGCCTGTTCCATGTGCCCAGGAAAACTTACTACTATTGTTCTACTAAAAGAACATAGTATTAAAACGATCCCTAGTGACAAATTTCTATACCCAAAGAGCAGAGTATGACTCATGAGAGAAATTTCTTCTTGCAGTACACGGTAGTTAACAAAGAGGTCCACAACTGAAAACTTGGCAGAAAGTGAGAGACGTTGGAGCACTCAGCCCTAAATGGGATGTCTTTTCAAACTCCTCCCTTTAAGGGTCAGGAATAAATGTGAAAGAGGAGACAGAAAGACTGTAAGATGCAAGAGTATTAGATAACATAAAAAAATCAGTGTCATCCAGACACAACAGAAATGATACACAGGTAAACTCACATAGACCGTACAGCCTGCACTAGATCTGCAAGGGTTTAAACCAGGCAAATTCCTAGAAGGGAGAAGGAAGAAAATTAAATGTCTCATCTCTTACTGAGAAGCTGTTTACATTAACTCTCCTGGGAAAAAGAAAGTAAGGTTTCTCCAAATGGAGGGAGTGACACTGGGTTTATCAAGCACACTCTAAAGCAGGCCTCATGCTCAGGAGTAGTCAGCCAACACAAAACACACCCCATGTTTTGTGTGTATGCTGTAAAGAGAAGCCATTTCCTTGCCAGCAGCTTGGTTCCCCCCCCCCCAGTCGCCTGGGCTCTGCCGTGTTGTAGTCCCCAAATAACACACAGGAGGCTATATTAATTATGAAGCTTTTGGCCTTGCTTGTTTCTTACTGGCTAGCTCTGACTTAAGTATTTATCCCATAATTGTTAATCTAAGTATTTCTCTTACCGGAGAAGTTTCTGGGCTTCTTATCCTTATGGCGGTTACATCTTGACTCCCTGTGTTTCTCCTACCCAGAGTCCTCCTGGACTCCTAGTCCCACCTATCTTGCTTACCTATTGGCCAACAGTGCTTTATTGACATATACACAGGACTTCTCCCATCATCTCCCCTTTTCTGTCTAAACAAAAAGAAAGGTCTTAATTTAACATAGTCAAATTATATATAACAGAACAGTTATCAAGTAAGAACACAGTTACAATATTTTGTCTATCAACATTTAGCAAGATTCAAAGAAAGTATCATCCATCCCATCCTTGTGAGTTCAAAGTTCTATATGTAGCTTATCTTTTATCATAACTAAGGAAAACTATAATTATAACTATCTGCCTTCAACTCTATCAAAGACTACAGAAGGATAATATATAAACACTAGAATTGACAGAGACATCTTGCTTGCTGAAGAAAATGTGTCATTAGGCATGGGCCTAGAACCTTTATAGCCCCATTCTACTTCCTGTTCCCCCAACCACTTCCTTTCACCTTCTCAAATGTGGATGCAATGTGATCAGCCAGCTTTCCACCTCCTGCCATGCTGCCTTGTTTTGGTTTTGGTTTCACCTGCTACCATGAACCATATCCCTTTGGAACCATAGGGCCAATTGGATCTCCAAGTGCAGAGAGTTGTGTAGGTGAATAATCAGGTGAGAAGTCATGCTTACTCAGTTGGTATAGTGTGTCTTCCAGTGGGGAAGGAGCCCTTTTAGCAGGGGGCACTGTGAAGGATGAAAGTTAAACTTCTGCATAATCCACATTTACTTCTGAGGGGCTCAGCCTTTAAGAGTCCCTCTTCACCAGTAGTATTAAACATCTTAGTATTTTCTTCCTTAGGGTTTACTAAAGTAACTTTTGTGAGTCATAAACATATGGGGATGTATGTATATGAACAGGAGGAGACAGGCATGTTCTTGGCTGTAATAAAATCGAGAAATGCCTGATTAAGCAAATTATCAATTAAGTTAGGAGTATTTCTAAATCATATAGAATCATGTAAGACTGCTACTCACAGCCCATCTCCTGCACTGTGGACATCATTCAAACATTTTATGACACCTGAGTTTCCCACTGACCCTGATATAGAAAATGCTGACAGATGCTAGGAAGCAGCAGCCCAGGGCTGTGTCCAACAGATCTGTCATCCATCATCCCATGACCCATTGTAGGAATTTTTTCTGGTGCTAGGGTTCAAACCCAGAGCCTTGAACACACTAGCCTAACAGTGTACCACTGGGATATATTCCAGCCTCTTGAGATGCTGTTAAAAATGCCCTGGGTACTGTTCTTCCAGTAAGACATAAATAACCTAAAGCAAAATTTAAATCTGTCCCCCATAGCCATGGTCTACTTTCTGCTCCTTTTCCACCGTGTGTCTTCTTGATTTTCAAACTGAAGCACAGATGTATTTATTTCTCTGTTTTACTCTTGATTCAGAAAATGTAATAAATCAGGTATTAAATTCTTATGTTTCTTTCTGAAACTTGAAGGAAAAAAGAAATAAAAATTGTATTTGTTTAAACTCCACCCCTCCAAATCTACAATAAAAAGTTTTCTCTGTGCTTTGTGAAAAAAATCTCTATAAGATTTCCTAGCATTCTTCTGTTTATTGGTACTTAATGAAGGAAAGAAAAACAGGAACAAAATGTGTTTTCTAACATTTTTGATAATATCCCCCTTGTGGTTTTCATGCATGTTTTTCTTTTTCCTGAGAATTTTGTTCAATCTAGTGTGTGCATGAAGGGGTTGCAGGTTCACCAGTAAGAATAGAAGTCAAATCTTAGGTTGCAATTCCTAATTACTTTCTCACCTAAGAAGGAAGGAGAACCCAATTACTGGCCTTTCATCAAGTTCACTGGCAAAACGACCAAGTTAACCACAGTTAGGGTATTGTTAACATGACAATTTGTTTGGAATTAGGCTGTGGGAAAGAGGAGTTTCTACTGAAAATGTAGCCAAGTTAAACAGACAAGGGAAAAAATACTGTTATTCCCTTTAATCCAAGTCTGGGTTAAAGGGTTGATTATGTGGGAAGATGGCAAAGGGTCAGAATGCAAAACTCATGGAATCTGGCTTTGTGACAAATGCCTAAATATAACTTACGGCTTCAAGTGCTCTTTCCTATTTTGTTCCATCAATTTGGGAATTCTGATATAGATTGCTATCAAAACCTCAAAGGAAGTCATTTATTCTCTTTTACAAAGGGCTTAGACATTTACAAAGTAAGTTAAAAAATCACCAAAGCACGTAATCCTCCATAAATGTTTGAGTGTTTTTATACATGTTGCATTTTATCAGTGAAAAGGGTATATTGCGCATGGTTTGAGACAAAGGATCTCATTATGTAGTCCAGGCTGGCTTCAAACTAGAGATCCTCCTGACTCACTGTCTGGAACAAGGGCAGGAAACTGACCTAGATGGAATTACAAGATTAAGGAAGCTGTTGAATTTAAGCTGTAGGGACAACTGCATTGCCCCAAATCAAGGGTTAGTTCGGTGGCATTGTCTGCACTAATACGGGTTCAACTATCCACTATGGCTTGTTTTGACACAGCATTGGTACAAACCTACACTGTGTTATGTTTTTCTATATTTATTGATATGACTATTAGAGTTTTGTTCTTTATATGTACTGATTTTCTTACTGAAACAAACAAAAACAGTTGCTTCTTTCCCATGAGTTATGGTGCTGTTTATTCTTTTGTTTGCTTTATAATATTTGGGTTGCAATCTTTAGATTTAAATGAAAGTCTCGAAACTCATTGAATCACACACTACCTTCTTCCCTTCTTCACTGTTCTTCCCAGCCCATTGTGGAATAGCTGCCTTGACTTAACTATATTTCAAATTAACATTCCTTTAAACAGGTAATTTTCCCCAGAGTCCATTTTACACTGGCTGCTTGAGGACATTTGCAATAGTTCTAGACAGCATTAGGATCCTTTTGAATGTGCTTGCCTTGCTAAGCAGGGGTGGTTGTTATTCACCCTCTAAAAGCAGCAAACAGAAATGCCAGTAGTGATGGAGGAGTTCAGAGTCTAGGTCTGAATTTAATGACAATGAGCCAGTCTGCTTTTGTCCTTCCCCACAAGCCTTTCCTTCAATGTGTCATGTAGCTTTTGTTTCAGAATAAATGCAAAATGATCCATCTTTCTGGAATGACTTACATTTTATAACACAATTTCCAAACTGACTTGCTGAATATGCTATCAATAAAGATTTGTCTTTAGCAAAATTAATTGCTTCAGTTAGAAGAAATTGAAGGCAAGACCTTCCGTGGGTGGAAATTATTATTAATGGCATTCTGTTACACTCATAGATCAGTGCCTTATGCCTTCTTCATTTGAGAGGCTCTCTGGGGCAGCATATGGGAACAGATTTGGAGTCCAACAGCCAGACATTATTCTGGGAAACAGACTTAAATTGGAGGTCTCCAACTTTAACTTTAATCCCCCTCCCCGTCCCAGTTCAGGGAATCCTGTGAGAGAAGAGGCAGAGAGATTGTAAACCCAGAGGGGGATGGAGGACACGAGGAGGACAAGGCCCTCTGAATCAACTAAACAAGGCACACATAAACTCACAGAGATAGAAGCAGCTCCTCTCTGTATGCATTATAGCTATTATTTCAGTACTTTTGTGGAATTTCTGACTGAGAGAGAGAGAGTGGGCCTCTGACTCTTGTGCCTGCTTTTGCGACTCTTTCCTTTCTGTTTGGGTGCCATGTCAAACTTTGATATGATAGCTTTTGTTTTGCCTTATTATGTTTTATTCTGCAATATTTGATTGTTATGTTTTATAAGTCTGCTCTTTTCTAATGAAAGAAAGAAATGGAGTGGATCCAGAGGGGAGGGGAGGTAAGGAGGAATTGAGAAGAGTAGAGGGAGGGAAAACTATAATCAGGCTATAATGTATGAGAAAAGAATCTACTTTCAATAAAAAGAAAAAAAAAGCAGAAAACAGACCACTCCATTTTTTTTAGGAACTTCTTTCTTAAAACACTTTGACTTGCTAAAGTAAATGCTGTACCTTTTGCTAGGCCTAGATTAGTAATGAGAATAAAGCAATTTCCTGAGTAGAAAAAAAAAAAGGAAAAGTACTTAGGCTCATGTCTTAGTTGGGGTTTCTATTACTGTAAAGAGAACGACACTATGACTACAGCAACTCTTATAAAGAAAACATTGAGCAGGGGTGGTTTGTTTACAGTTTCAGAATATATTATCATCATGATGGGGAGCACGCTGGTATGTGGGCAGACATGGTACTGGAGCTGAGAGCCTTCAGTTTGAAGGCAACATGAAGTCTACTGACAGTCACACTGAGGGAAGCTTGGGTAAAAGAGACCTCAAAGACTGACCCCACAGTAACACACTTCCTTCAACAAGTTCATACCCACTCCAACAAAGCTACACCTCCTAATATTGCCACTCCCTATGATATTATTAGGGTCAATTAGATTCAACCTACCACAGTTGAGTTCAGAGGTTCTAGGACACAGTTAGAGATCTGCTCTTTGGAACGTGTAGCAAAGCAAGTATCACCATGGGAACTGAGTGGTGGGAAAACATGCTCATCTCATGTTGTCCAAGAAAAAACAAAGGAGAAAGGGAACTGAAGATTCAAAAGCCCCTTGAAGGGCACAGCCCCAGTGACCAGATTCCCTTCTATTAGGTAGGCCACAGCTCTTTAGAGTTCTACTGTTTCCCAGTATCACAGCAAGTTGGTGACCAAGTGTTTAACATATGGGCCTTCTATGGACACTTATTGTGCAATGTTGGTCTTTTTTCTATTGCTGTGAAGAGGCACCATGACCAAGGAAACTTATAGAAAAGATTTTTAAAGGCTTATTTATGGTATCAGAAGTTTAGAGGCCATGTAAGGAGGAGGCAGAGAAAGCTAACTGGAAAAAATGTGGGCTTTTGAGTTGTTGTGATACACTTTTAAGAAGGCCACACCTGCTAATCCTTTCCAAACAGTTCCACAAGCTAGAACCAAATATTCCGCTATGTGAGCCTCCATGGGCTACCGTAAACCACCACACAAACCACAGTAACCAGAAAATCAGTAACTTACTGTCTTTCACACTGTTCCTCTGAAAAAGCAGGCAGGTCTTTGCCTCACTCTCTCTCTCTCCTTCTTTCTGTTTCTGTCTCTTTCTTTCTCTCCTTCTCTCTGTCTCTGCTCTCTTTCTCAATCCCCTCTCTCCCTCCCCTATACACTTTTTCCCCCAATAAAACTTACCAAGTTAACAAAAAAGAAAATCACTAGTTCCTATCTTGAAATGAAATAAATTTTTCAAACTGCTACAAAGTTGAGGTCAAGAGAAGAAGGCTTCCACCATAAGGAAAATTCTTATGTCCAGATTAGACCACGAGGTTCCCTTTGGCTCATTTATATTCTAGTATCTTTTCTGTGGCTTCTGTGTCCTCTGCTGTGAACAAGAATTTGCCCCCCTCCTTTATACAAACTATCCTAATTCCTGCCAGCCTTCCAATGGGACACTGAGGCTAGAAGATAAAAGCTGGCAAGCCCCAGCTAAAGTGGCTTCATATCTAGATTTCCTTCACAACCCACCCTATCCCTGACCTCTTTCTTCTCACACATATGTGTTGTGAAATCCACTTATGTCATACTCCACGGGCACTCCTACTGTTCAGTACTGTATTAATTACTTTTTTATTGCTGTGATCAAACACCATGATCAATCCAACCTTTAGAATAAAGAGTGGTTTGTGCTTACGGATCAGGGGGTTAGAGTATATGGTAGCAGAGAATACAGAGAGTAGACATGGAACAGCAAGCTGAGAGCTCACAACTTGAAACCAAAAGGAAGCAGAAAAAGCAGACCTGGAATAGCACATGGCTTTTGAAACCTCAAACCAGTCCCCAGTGGCATGCTTCCTCCAGCAAGGCCACCACTCCTCCTAAGTCTACTCAAACAATGTCACCAGACTCAATATAAATGCCTGAGACGGTGGGATTCAAACCACCACACATATTGTGGCGGCTAATCTTGCTAGTCAATTTGGCCTTATCTGGAGCCAGCAAAGACAGTTTGGTTGTCAGAGTTATGTGGGATTTTCTTGATCCAGTTAACTTAAATTAGAAGGCTCACCCTAAATATGGATTTGCCTTCCTATAGCAGCCGGTGTAGGAGATACCAGATCAAAGCTTGTTGGGTTTTGCCTGTTTGTCTTCATAACTCCTTGGTGAGCTTATCTGCTCCATTTGAAATCTCATCAATCTCCTGTTGATGATCTACTATGGTGACATTAAAACCCACAGTTTTCAGAATTCTAATGTGGACTTAAAACCAGTGGCTTTCCAGAATCCCCTAGGCTTTTAGCACCTCATAGGGATTTCTGAGACACCCATCTCACAGATTGAGCAACTACCAGGTTAGCAAATTCCCCAGTGAGAATACAGCCATTTCGGACTGCTTTTGTGCAATATTAGTTTAAATGTGGTACATTAGTTTATGCTGTGGAATATTTAATGATGCAAAATTTTTGCATTCTTTTATGTTGCATTTGTTAACTCTGTAAAGCTGTGTTGCTTTCCCTGTATAAAACACCTGATTGGTCTAATAAAGAGCTGAATGGCCAATAGCTAGGCAGGAGAGAGGGGACAGGAGTCGCTGGCACATAGTGAAAATAAATAGGAGAAGAACAAAAGTAGAGGAATGAGAAAAGGAGGAGAGGGGGATGCCAGGGACCATCCACTCAGCCAGCCACGAAGTAAGAATGAAAGAAAGATATATAGAATAAAGAAAGCTAAAAAGCCCAGAAGCAAA
This sequence comes from Mesocricetus auratus, assembly GCF_017639785.1. Taxonomy (NCBI): domain Eukaryota; kingdom Metazoa; phylum Chordata; class Mammalia; order Rodentia; family Cricetidae; genus Mesocricetus; species Mesocricetus auratus. The sequence continues at coordinate 73,025,353 of NW_024429193.1, read as the reverse complement.
ATGTAGAAGAAGAGAAATGAATTAATTTAAGTAGAAAAGCTTGATAGAAACAAGCTAAGGTCAGGCATTCATAAGTAAGAATAAATTTCTATGTATTTATTTGGGAGCTTGGTGGTGGGCCGCCACAGAGCCAGAAAAAAAATCTAACCACAGATAATCCATACCAAATCATGAAAGTGTGCCTAATAAATTCTCAGCACAATTGTTTAACCAGTGCTCTCCTGAGAGAAAAGATAGTGATTTCAGTAATAAATTAGAAGTTAAGTCATAACTGCTGAAGTAAAAAATTCCTCAGGCAGTTAGTATAATATGTACCCTCAACATAATGAGAGGGCATCATGGCTCTATATCAGTGCCATGTACCAATGAAGCATGTATGTAAAATGGGCACAGCGTGGTCGACACTATTATGCTTAGCAAGTTACCAAGACAAGAGGAACAAAAATGAATTATTTAGGAAATTAGAATTGGAGATTATGGGAAACGAAGCTGTCCAGGTACCCCCAAGCCAAATACTTTATTATTCTCATAACAGAAGAATCTTATCTACACGCAGAACCTAAGAAAATGACATAGCATACATTTGATTTTTGTTGTTGCCATTTTAAAGTGTTTCAGCATAGACTGCAGAGTGAGACCTTACACCAGAGTCAAGGTCACCAGGGTGACTCCTGGGTGGGGGAACAGGTAAATAACTGAAATATTGCAAAGCTTATACCTTGTCTCAAGGGAAATGTGTACAGCTTGCTTTCAGTTCACTTGCAGATTAAGTGTAAAGTCAAAGGATACAGATGCCTGAAACAAATGGCCCCAAACTGGCAGCTCTGTCTGTCAGTATTCCAGAGACTGCAAGCTATCCAGTGCCCTAGGGATGCTGCTCCCACTGAGAGTTTCCCAAAAGGAAGGACTCTCACATTCAGAACCTACGCATTGTTCTTTTCAGAATACCAGCTTAAACACAATCTTCAACAGCAGCAAATCTGAATGGATGCTGGTCTTATTTTGCTAGTGTGTCACATCCTGGCTTATAGTACATAAAGGATGGCATGGACAATAGCCTTATATAATCACTGAAGTGGAGGCATGGGTATACCTGTGCTAGGGGGAAAAATCCCAAACACAAAAACTGGAAAGGCCATCACATACAGTGATTCCTGGAGCAGTGTGAGTTTTCAGTAACTGAGCAAACAGCAACAAGCTGGTCAGGATTTATGGTTGCCAGTGCACCCTATTCCTAGGCTAGCACTTGGAAAAAGAGAGGACAACCAGTTCTCAGAAGAGATCTTTGTATCTTGTGTTCATATCTTAGGCGTGGCTATTCACTACCATGAGGGTGTCTGCTCTGGCCTGATCCATTGCAACAAGTGCCCAGTACAGCTCGTTAGGCTGGCAGGTAGAGTCCACTTTGTCTTTTTGTTTCCTAGGTTTCATCCCTCGATAGTCAGATCCAGGCCCTCCAGTGAGAGCTCACTTAGTTGGTATAGAAACTGAATTTTACCCTAAGAAGTTTTGGACCAGATGAGCAAGAAAATCATGGGATATTTTACAAGAAGTGTCACTAATTATTGAGTTGGTGAGACAAAATACACAATCTTCATTATTGCTGTAAAAAAAGTTTATTTTAAAATATAGAATCTGGTAGCCACCGTGCCTTTCTAAATATGCAATGAAAGTGCCAATGTTCTAGTCCATCCTAAAATAACAAGAATATCAACAGTACAGGGAATTTCTGTTGTCAGACGAATAGAATATATGTTCTTTCTTTTTACCTACATAATTACATCATAAACATATTATGTATACAATTATATAATATATATATATATATACTCCCTCATTTTGCTTATTATATTGTTACACCTGATCTTGGGAGACAGAAAAATATTGTGAAGTTCTTGGCGATTGAACCCAGAGCCTCATGCATATTACGTCATTCTTGATCACTGAGTTGTATCCATGACCTCCAGCATCCCACTGCCCTTGCCTGTCTTTGAATCATCAAATACATTCAGTATGTCTTAGGAATGCATTCATTATTTCCTGACAGCAAATATGTTCTGTAAAAAGCATATCCATCTACTCTTTTTCCTTCTCAATCTTATTTTATGACAAGAACTGCTTAAGGGAGGACTTACTCTTTCAGTGGAAAAGTAGTTTTAAATAAGTATTTAGTGTATCTCCTGGAAATCTTGATCTAATGGATAGATCTATTTCTAACAATGCCCCCAGGTGATTGTCTTGGCACTTCATTTAGAACATTCTATTTCCTGTTCTGCTTGGAAAGCATCTCCTAATGCTGTCTTTTCCCACTGATTGCTAACTGTAATTATCTTCATTCTTTAAGCTTCAAATGTGTGTGTACTCTACTGCCACCTTGGTTTCATCCATGCTGGTGTAAGACATGGGAGTTACAGGTCCTCAGGCTATCCACAACCATTTATTGCATCACCGATGCCTCTAGGAAGCTTGAAATATCCTCCACTACTCCCTTAAAAAAAGTCTCATAGGGAGTTGTAATAGTTACCTTTTGTTGCTAGGATACCACGTTCTGTCCAAAAACAACTTAAAGAGGAAAGTTTAATTTGGCTTCCAGTCCCACAGGAACTTTATGTTCATAAAAGTGTGTGCCAGGGGTTGGGGGGGTGGGGGGATGGAGGGAGGGTGATTGGCAGCAGGAGCAGGAAGCTGAGAAATCAAAGAACATACTTCAAGCATGCACAGCAAACAGTTTGCTAGAACAGGAAATGGGGTGAGTAAAAAATTTCTCAAACTGGGCCTCTAGTGATCTACTTCCTCTTATGAGGCTCCAAATTTCAAAGGTTTCGTCAAACACCTCACACAGCGCCACCAAATGGGGACCAAGTGTTCAAATGCACAAGTCTTAGGGGACACTCTCATTCAAACTGCCACAATCCTGAGAGATGGCTTCGGAAACCTGTCCACTTCCAAAAATACAGATTATGAGGATTTGACTAACAATTGCTGAATACTTGCCTTAGATGTTTTCTTTAGCTCAAAGATTAAAACACTGCAAGCTGAATATAAGTCACTATTGTCACTTTATAGATGACAATTCCTTTTCTGCTGAAGTCTTGACTTATTTCTTTTAGTGGTATATTTACTAATATACAGAAACGGTAAGCATCTGCATTTCATTCTAAGAAGTTGTATGAAGATAATTTAATTTTTAGAATGCAAAAGAAAAACTCAATCTTAACAATTATTTGTTTTTTTAAACAAGCTTAAGATATAGGTAGAGTTTCATTCCATTACTTTACAAGAAAATAAACCTAAAATAAACACTTATAAAGGACAATAAAAAATAAAATGCTTGTATTTTTTAAACAGAAATGCATTAGAATGGCAAGGGTAGTTTTGCCTGATTCCAATATTAAGGTTTTTTTCCCTCCTTATTTCATTTCAGTTTAACATTTTAAAATAATTAGACTATATTGTATTAATCATATTGTAAAAATATATTGAATACAAACTCACATTGCTTTTCTTATGGTATAATTCAAGATTTGTCTGTGTAACTTGCTTTTCTATTCCTCTTTGAAAATGGACCTTAGAAAGTTCATTTGATATTTGTTCTAACCTAAGCAATAAAATTATGCACCAAAAATCTGCCATGGAAAGTTCAGACTGAAGGGTGTACTTGATGAGATGACAGTAATAATATACTGTCAATTCTATATTTATGTGTCTTTAATTCAATAAGAAATTTTTAGCTCTGGGTGGAAACAGTCATCTTTTGCTCAAAAAGCAAATGAGATCAGTGTTCTGATAAAATAATTTAACAAAAGCTTTAGGGAACAGCTATACATTTAAGAATGACACACATATTACTTTAAAACTTGAAACTAATTTCAAATTTAAAATACCTTCTAAAACTTCATTTACATTTGTTGCACGAAAAATAAAAGATCCAGAGACAGATATTGGGGTTCAAACTTCAAGTTGAAGATCAGAAAAGCAAAGTAGCAGGGCACTAGCTCTAACTCTACCTCAGACTGAACAGAGATCCTGGTTCCATCAAACCTCAGACTTCTGCCTCTCCTCAGCATGGCTGGAGAATCCTCAGACTTCAATGTCTTCTTATCCTCAGTGTGGCTGGAGAATGAATGCCTGATACTGACTACTGAAAACCCTGCTTCTTTTCTTTTTGTTTCTTCTAAGAAAGTGTCAAGTATCTCATTGTTATGTAGCCAAGGATGACCTTAAACTTCTGATACTCAAGCCTCCACCCTACAACTGCTGGCATTTATTACAGGTGTGTGCCACTACATCTAGTTGTGCTAAAGCTAAGTCCCAGGGTCTGTCACGGTAAGCAAACACTCTAGCAACTGAGCTACTAAGCAGCATTTTGGAAAACAATTCTTATGCCATCATAAATTAACATCTGTCTTAATGATGCGCACATGGTGTTGTAAGCAGAAACTGGCCCCACCCCATTCCACCCCGCCAATAGACTCATCTCTGCACAGAGACATATCAGTCACTTAGGTCTGTGATGATATGTTTTGGTTGTGTCCTTGAAAGAACTTGTAGGATCACCCGAGAAGGGAGTCTCAGTGAGGGATTGTCTAGACCAGTGGTTCTCAAACTTCTTAACACTACGACCCTTTAACACTGTTCCTCATGTTGTGGCAACCCTAACCATGAACGTTATTTTTATTACTACTTCATAGCTATAATTTTGCTAATTTTATGAATCATAATATAAATACCTGTGTTTTCTGATGGTCTTGCACAATGACTGTAAAAGGGTCACTTGGTCCCCTTTGAGCCACAGGTTGGGAGTTACCGATCTATGTTAAACTGACCTGTGATCACATCTATGGAGGATTATTGAGGGTTTTTTTTTTTATGGAGCTTAATAAAAAAAATCCTCAAAGTAATTCAAAATTCTAATGACATTTGTTTTTTTGTTTTTGTTTTTGTTTTTGTTTTTCGAGACAGGGTTTCCCTGTATTGTTTTGGTGGCTGTCTTGGCTGACATTTGGACTCTATTTCTTGAATATGATAAAATTTGGAAGGTGTTAATAGCTACCCTTTCCTTATTCATACCGATTTGTTTCAATCTCATGTTCTAGATCTCTCTCAAGGCCAAAGCAGCTCTACTAAATTAAGACAATGTATCAAAAAGTTATCTAAAATAAAAACCCTCTATTAATAACAGGAGACTAATAACATAGATTAAAAGTCCTGACAGAAACAAATTATACATGCTGTGATTCTTACAGAAGTCTCAAGAGGCCTTTGTATAAAAACAAGGTCTGCACAAGATTTCTAGGAAAACCTTCATCAAGTTACAGTCTTCTGGTCATTTGGCCCTACCAGTATCAAAGTAGACAGTGAAAGTAATTTAGATGTGCTGCAAGACCCTCTTCTCCACTTTGCTCTGTGACTTAGGAACCCGACCATGAGCATTGCATGGATATCTCAGGGCTTTCTAGGTTCTGGTTGGGCTTAAAAAGTAATAGAAATAGAAAGAGATCCATAAGACAGGAGCATGAAATCGTAGGCTCTAATGTGGAGAGTGGAGTGTCTAGAGTGGATTGCATCTTTCACCAGGCACACAAGGTCCCCAGCCAAAGCCTTCCTGCCCATACAATGAAAATGGTACTGAATTCCAATCTTGGGAGCCCAGGTGTGTCATACTATATTTGTTCCTCTTCTTTACTTTAAAATATTTAATAAAATATTCATATTTTACAAAAATGTATAGTGAGAAATATAGAGACTTATGACATCATCGCTAAAGTTTTAAATTTTAAAATTTAAAATAAATGTTGCTTCGGAATTCTCTCAGCATATGTTCCTTTAAAAAGGAAGACATTTCTCTGCTTCATCAAAGTATTTATTCCATCCTCCTCCTAGGTTATTTCAGATACCCAATGTCCAGATGATCAAATAAGTTCTTTACATAAAATGGAGTACAGTATACACAGAACCTATGCATACCTTCCCATTCATTTTCAATTATCTTTGGATTAATTAGAATACCAAATACAATGCAAAGAGTATGTAAATGGTTGTTTTCTGTAGTGAGTAATAACAACAAGGAAGAAAATTTGCATAGGCAGTAATTGCACATTGTGTGTGGAGGGGGCTGTGTATTTATGTGTATATGGGTGTACACCCTGTGTGTGCATATCTAGAGGTCAGAAGTAGACACTGGGTGCCATTCTTTATCACTTCCCACTTTAATATTTTTATGTAACTTTGTGTGTGTGAAAGTATGTATGTGTGCATATGTGGTTGTATGTTTATATGCATGTATGGATGTGAGCATATGTATGTTATAAATAAGGAGATTAGAAGTTAACTTCAGATTCGGCTCTCACATCTTCTGCGACACAGTCTGTAATTTTTCCATTGTTTTCATGTGTGTATATGGCTGTGTCTGTGGTAATATTTGGCTGAAGACAAGGCTTTCAGTGAGGGAGAACTAATTTAATAACCTTGTTTTCTATTTCTGATTGTCAACTTGACTGTGTCTCAAAGGAACTACAATGCAGAAATGGAGGGCACACTTGTGATCTGGACCTTGAGGCAGGAAGGCACACCATTAATCTTGGGACACCCCTTCTGCTGGAAGCCTATATAAGGTCAATGGGAAAAGGCTGCCTTTGCCTTGTCAGCACATCCATTGAAACCTACTTCTTCTGAATTCCAGCATATTCAGAAGTGAGACAGCCAACTCCTGAGACTGAGAAACTGCTATTTTCTCGGATTTGCCATTCAGTTAGCCATTGTTGTACTGTGATGGGGATGCCTTATGTCCATATGTTTCTCTTATGCGTTGATGAACAAAGCACTGTGGCCAATGAGGCAGTATGACTGGTGGGATTAGGAGACAAGGAGGAGTTTGGGAAAGGTAGACAGACTCAGTCAGCATGTAGGATGCCAGAGGAGTAACAGGTCCCCGGGGACCTGTCTCTGGTAACAAAAGACCAAGTGGAAATACTTAGATTAATAGAGATGGGTTAATAGTTAAGACAGCTAGCCAATAAGAAGCCCAAGTGAATGGTCAACAGTTTCATAATTAAAAACATATTTGTATTTTAATTATTAAGAATTTCACAATGCATGTGTCATACATCCTTTTAACCCTTCTAAGGCTGACCCCGTATCTGCATGCTCTTCCCAACCTCCTGTCCTCTTTTCTTTTTAATATTAACTTTCAAGTCATTTGTCCTGCCTATGTACCCATGGATGTAGGGCTATCCACCGGACCACACTATTTGTATTGATTATCCACCTCCAGAAGCCATCAACAGTCAACAGTTTGGATTGGTAATCTATAAGCCACCCCCTATCTATGCTAGAATGTTGATTGACTTGATATGTTACAAGTGTTGTACACAGACATACTGCATACTTTATGGGGGCAGTGGTTTATTCTCTCTCTACCTTCATGAGGGCAAAGGCCCTGGCCACCATTCTTCACCTTTCGTTTCTCAGTGTCTCCAATAATTGCATGATATATCACTTTAAAATATGTAGTATGAATAAACAAATGATCCTCTGGAAAAAAAACTAGCAACTCTTCATGAGGGAAATACCCATGACCACCATTCTTTACTTTTGTGTCTCAGTGTCTCCAAGAATTGCCTGATATATCACAGACACTTTAATGTGTAAAATGAATAATCAAATGATCCTCTAAAAAACAAGCAACAAAACAAAACAAAACAAAACAAAAACAAGTCTTGTTCATGCAACCACATCTGATTTGTGTGCAGAAGTCATGTGAGGTCCAGATGAAACTGTTTCACTGTGGCTCTCTGCAATCTCCAACTCCTTTAATCTTTCTGTTCCTTTCCTGTGTTTGTTCCTGACCCCTGAGTGAATGTGATGCAGATATCACATTTGTGGCCAAGCACTCAACAAACACTTGTTATCTGCACTTCGACCAATTGTGAGTCTCTGCATTAGCAGCCATCTGCTATACAAGAAACTTCTTTGATAGTGTTGGAGAGTGCATTCATCAGTAGATATGGAAACATAAATTTAGAGAGCAGTTTGATTCTGTGTCCATTCAGGAATTAGCAGTAGTAGGTTCACCCCTGGCGACTATAAGTTCCCCAACCATGAATTCTTTGCCAGAGTTGCAGCACCTGGCTTCCTCTGTACTGGACCTTAAATAAAACCAGACAGTGGTTGATCATCTCCATAACACTTGTGCCACTGTTACACTCATGGGTATATCTCAACTCACTAGTCATTGTTGTAGCTCACAAGATTCACAGCTGGGTAAAACCATTGAAGACTTTACTTCCTGGTCAGTAGCAATTCAATTTCCTAATGCTCTGTGATTAAACTGTGTGGTGTCTTTAGCAAAAGGCCTTACCATCAAGTTCTGGTGAGAAACTAAGAGCAAGGCTAAGAGACTCTATTGATTATTTGGCTCACAGCCCCAGGAATGATATCCCACATATGGCACTGGCCTTGTATTTGACATCTTATTGCTTCTGGAAAAAGCATTATCCTCTGTGTGGTATAGCTGTATTTATGTCCTTTTATATGATTTTATTTGTGTGTATGCATATGCATATATATGAAGTTTATAAAATAATAGATTTTTTAATTGAAAATATATTCTTCTCTCATATAATACATCCGAACCACAGTTTCCCCTCTCCCCTACTCCTTCTAGTTGCCCCTTCCCAAGATCAGAAAAGAACAGGCCTCCAAGAGCCAACAATCAAGCATTAAAAATACAATAAGACAGGGCAAAAAGCCCTCACACTGAGGTTGAATAAAACAACCCAACAGGAGGAAAAGAGTCCTAGGAGCAGGCATATTAGTCAAAGACACTCTTGGTCCCATGGTTAGGAGTCCCACAAAAATATCAAGCTAATAGCCATAATATATACACCTATTGTCCATGCTTTAACAGTGCTTATGGAAGACTTCAAAAGTGCCATCTTCTATTTGAGGTCTACCTAATACATAGCAAGTCATAGTATAAAGATGGTTAAAATTCACTTGCATTCACAAAGAAGGAAAAAGGAAGCTTTCTGCAGTGCAGACATTACTCCCTGAACTTACCTAAATGAACTGACATGAAACATACAAGAAGATATGTGTTTAATGATACCAAACATGTAACCAAAACAGAAATAGACTTTCAAGGAGTCTTTACAATTCTCTGAAGAACTGGGGAGATGTGTCGGCGGGTAAAAGTACTTGCTGTAAGAATGAAGACCGTGTGTTCAAACCCCTAGCAACCATGTAAAAACTCAGGTGTAGACTTGCAAACCTACTAACTTAGAGCTATGAGAGTGGAGAAATGGAGAGATATTATGGGCCTGCTTACAATCAACGTAGGTCCAGGTTCAGTGAGAGATCCTGTCTCAAGTCAATGAGGTGAAAATAATAAAGAAAGACACAGGACATTCTGGCCTAACCTCCACACATGGTTGTGTGCATCTGTATATACACATGAACATACATGATACACCCTTTAACACTTAATAATAGTAAAAAATAATAATTCTATGAAGCTTTCAGAAAATTTGATAGACAACTTTCTAAAACCTCACCATAACATACAGCTTAGAAAGATTCTTGAAGTGTTCTCTATCAGTCTGGAAATAAACATTAAACATACCTCTCACCTGCATTATTTAATATAGCAGTGTTCAAAGATGAGCAAAGGAGGAAAGTCAGAATGGAGGCAATACACAGAAGGAAGTACTGCAAGAAGAATTTCACACTGAATTAGTCATAAAGTCATAAATTGCTCATGGTTTCCCTACCTAGCATGATTCTGTAAAAGATCAAAAGCCTTCAAACTGGGATTGTGAATATTTTGTGTGTTGAATAAATTTAGTTCCTTCTCGGTGTACATTTATTGAGAGGCATAGGTAAAACGTATCGAGTTGTGAATGGTAAACTGTGAGGCTCTTATATTAGCCAGTACCGGCATCTTTAAACAGGTGCACCATTCATATGGATGATGGGAAGGTTGGCATGGCTACAAGGAAGGCCTGGGTGTGCTTGAGGTTGACTCACTTTGCATCTTAAACTGCTTGTTGGAAATAATGGAGGACTATTTTCTTCCTTCAGTTTTCTTTTCTTTCTTTTTTTTTGACTGTGTTTTGCATTTCTTCATTCAGCTGAGCAAGGTTTGTGTTATGAGAGAAGTATTCTCTGCCCAGGACTGCATCTGATCAGTCCTCTAATGAGCATTGTTTGTTTGGTCACAGCCTAAACAGCAGAGGATGGAGTATATGTTCGCACAGACCCACCTTTTTGCTTTGTTAACCTTTAATTCAGCAAACATTTCTCTCTCCAATGTGAGACTTAGAAATCTGAAATATTCTTGAGCAGATAAAAATGTCTTACATGTGCAACCAGCTGGGCTCTTTCAAGGCTTGAAATGTGCTTTTTATTGCAAATGAGTTGGCCTTCAGGGAAGACGATTCATAAGGATATGAACTCTGATTACTTAATATTCCAGTCAGGACAAATTAAATAAAGTGAGCTGCATAACTGGGGGCTGTGAATGTTGGAACCCATTGCAGAATACATTTCTCATAGGTTTCTCAGTACATGTTTGAATAATGTGTGTGCCTGGGAACCCTCAGACTGCGATGTGGTTGATCAGAAGACTTTATGAAAAGATAAGTAGAAACATTTTGTTTTCCTGCAGCAACATTTGTTCACATGAAAGTGCAGAAGATTTTTTTCTTTCTGAGACATCTGGGAAATGCATGATTATTTCTGAAAATAAACTATTTTGAAGCTCTTCAAGCCTCAAAGGACAGTTCAGGTCCCCTGGATACAGTATACTATCTTCTTCCTTCAGTCACCATGACACTGTCACTATCCATCTTAAGCCATCAGCAGTCTCTCTGACATCATACAATTTGCACCATCCCTCTGATTAAAACCCCAAAAGTCCCCTTTTCTTTACTCTACTTTGAGAAATTTGTTTACTTTGTGTGAGGTTTCTCCTTCATATATGTATGTCACCTATGTGCTTAGTACCCACAGAGACCAGAAGAGGGCACCAGATCTTGGGCATTAGGCTTACAGATGCACTTACAGGTGCTGGGGACTGAACCCAGGTCCTCTTCAAGAGCAGCAGCTGGTCTTAACTGCTGAGCCATCTTTCTCTCAGCACCCTCGTTTCTTCCCAAACAGAAGTGAAGTCCTTGACTCTTACACCCAATTCCTTATCAGTGTCATATAATAATTTCTCCCTCCATTCTAGCCATGTTATAGTTCCTAATGCAGGCACAGGCCTCTGCTAGACTTTCCTGTACTGAGGTGTTCTTCAAGGAATCAGCCTCCCTCATATCTTCCAGTTGACTTACTCATTTCCCCAGAGTAGTCTGTCATGACCGTTCTCCTCAATACAGCAAGCACTTCTAACCCATCTCACCCTGCCACCATCTGCTCTTTCCTACATTCATTCTGTTCCCAGCTTCTCCACCATCTAATATGGTCTTTAATTTATGTATATATTATACTGATTTTCATATGCATCTGCATTCTACTGGTATAAAAGTAGCATGGGACAGAAACCATTGACGTTTATTCATTGACGTGTCCTTTTCTTATGGAACACTGGCCAGTTCTAGTAACTGTCAAATGAATATTTGACTGATAGCGCAGGCCTAAAACAAACAGTTTTAAATTAACTTACAGATCGTTTAGTCTGATATTTTCAAAATTCATTTTTTAAAATTTAAAACCTCAAACCTCAAATATCTCAAACAAATGAATTCTATTGAGAAAGAATGTATGAGTTAGTCACAAGGCTTTGAATGTAAACTAACTGTTATTCCGAGCAGCAGCCAGCAAATGATGTCTTTGGTGAACTTTTCTTTGTAATCAAAGCTTGACTGGAACATAGCTGTGGCTATTTGCTTGATGTTCCATCAGGCTGTGCTTGGACTTACCTTGGAAATGTGCTCACAAACCACTCAAAGGTAGCATCTCACCTCTCAGGTGGCTGACCTACCGCCCATCTGATTTCCTAAGTTGAAAGACAGACTGATCCAGAAACCAGCTATTGTTCAAATAAAAATTGCAAATTCTTTGTTCAAATAGCTCAGGGGCTCCAAATGGGAGTCAGCTTCTCATTTCAGCTGGCTCTCTGCCTCTCCCTCATTTATCTCCTGTTTCTCCATCTCTTTTTACCCCTCTCTACCATTTAGATTTCTCCAGTAAATTATAGACTTCATTTAGAATTGAACTACACCTGAATCCTAAACTGAAGGACAGCGTGAAGTCTCATTATGTATTTTTATGCAGAATTGTTCACATTCCGTATTGTTTTGTATTCAACTTTGTGATGCACTGCCTCTCCTCATGTGTGAAGATGTCCTTGGTGTCCTCTTCCTATTTAATACCCTTCTCTTGATGTTCTCTGAAAGGGATTGTCAGACATTATTATTCTATATTTATTCTTCAATAATTTTCTTGAAGGAAGATATAATTTTCCTTAACATTTAATTCTAGATGTGAAATCAGTGCACCTTATTTAGCAACTGCATTGTTAATCTAATAGCTTCATTATAATTAATGATAGAGAAAGGCAGATTAAGATGACAGATTTATCCTGCTGCTGAGTAAAGCATTTAATGCCAGTGCTTTTAAGGGAATGCAGTTTGGTGCTATTTTAAACAACATTTAATTGAATGTATTCAAAGGCCCCTTTTTAACGAAAGTTAGACTTAACCACAGGCATGTACCTGTATATCTCAAACAAAAAGGTTTTTTTTGGCCTTAATTTTGTAGGCATAGCTTATCTTCATTTTCTCTGTGTGTGCTAAAAGGAGATAGCTTAAAGGAAGAGAGAGAGAGAGAGAGAGAGAGAGAGAGAGAGAGAGAGAGAGAGAGAGAGGAGACTGATACTAGAGAGTTGGCCCTATATGAAGTATTCAATAGCCTACTAATAGGACCTACAAATTTTATAGTGCAAGGGTAAAATGCAATGTGACTCTCTGAGTGTACTCTGAGTGGCTATTTTAACTGCACAGAGATAACTGAGATGTATAGACTTTCAGGTTGGCTATGATCAGTTTTCCTGTGTGATTTATTCCTCTGCATGAGTTATTTATAATAAAGGTTTAATTTAAATGAGGAAGAGACCAGCGCTACTAAGATGAGATGTTCTCAGCAGTGTTTCCACAGGGTTAGCACACTTTATGGTCTGGAGGAGATATGGAGAGAAGAAGGCTGCATCTCAAACTGGAAGCCAAATTGATACTGTGTAAGAGTCTCCCTCATGGTGCTAGCTTTGAGGGCATGGTGAGGTTATGGAGAGCAGCTGAGGCTTGGCACTGTGAGGGGTCAGAAGTTGTCATTAGTGACAGTGCAGCCTCCGCTGCAGTGGATTCTCTAGAATAGAAAGGGCCATGAAAAGTAGCTGAGGCTTGGCACCATGTGGTATGATTGGAGCCCCCAAAGAAAGGCCAGGAGGCCACTGAAGACACAGCTTCAATTGCGGTGGAGACCCCAGCATATTGAAGATATCAGGGTTATGAGGGAATGCCAAGGACAGTGGCAGAAGTGGGGTGAAACTGACCTGAAACTACAAACTAGGGCCACCTGAGAAGAGGCAACATCAATTTGGACAATGAATGAGGATCCATCTAGTGATGAGACTTAACTATCAGTGGAATGGGAATTTTATCCTCATTAATGATCTCTACTGTGCAATGGTAGCCTAACAGGAAAAGAAAATTTAAGTTCAAATGACAGCCTTTAGGATCAATGAGTAAGTAGATATTATGCCCATTACATATGTGATAACCTGCAATCCTCAGACTTGGTTGCTGGTTACATTTCAACAAATTAGACCATGTAAAATAAGAGACTGCACTGTTCATTTTTAGCTAGCACACCTAAGATGATTGAACTGTTACAACCTTCCTGAAGGACAAACTCAAAAATCATTGATAGGTTGCTTCAGGGTCTTATAAAGACTTCTAGACCTGTGAGCATTAGGTAGGCAGAGCTTCATGTCAATATTGTTAATATGGCTATTAATAGTAGGCTTTGGGAAAACCTCCAACTTGTTCAGGTTGCTAATTGAAAAGTAATATGCATGCCTTTTGTAGATTCACCTAAACTCAAAACCTGGTTCATTGTTCACAAATCATTCTGACATGATGAAACATTATCATGGCCTCTGTTTTTATAATTGTAATTAGATCAATTTTAAATAGTTACTATATAGATCAATGTCTTCTAGAAGCTTCTGAGACAGCCTAGTGTTTATTTAATATATAAACTACCTACAAAATCAGGTGAAAAATACTAGATATAGATATTTCACATTCTTTCCTTCAAGCCAAGACATTAACATAAAGGGGTATGTGACCCAGTGCCTGAGAGCATTCTAAACACCACTGAGAATATTTTCAAGTTATCACAAATCTAAAAACTAAAATATAAACATCAACATGTAAAATTAGTGTTTTTATAGAGCAATGGTTCTTTAATGACCCTATTTGGAATCCTATGCAATTATCATGTTCCCATGACACCATGGGCCATTTTTCCTTTAATTTGGCATATATTTATTTTTGTGATAATTATTTTATTTTTATTGATCTGTTATTTTGTAGTGCAGAGAGTGTATATTTATTAAGTGTTACATAATAACCTCTGTTAAGTGAGTTAAGGATAAGGTTAGGAAAACAAATCTCTGACTCCTTGGAGCTTAGTGACAGATAAATTAAACAATAATAAAATACACCTGTAAAGATACCAACTGCAAATAATATAAGGTGTGTTGAGGAACAAGCTAGTGCAAACGGAAATGAGGGGCTGTAGGGAGCTGCTCTGAGGGCTCCATGAGGAGGTAACATTTGAGCAGAGACCTGAACAAGGTGGAGGGGAAGGATGTATGTGTAAGAGAAAGGCACCCCATAGGGGAAATGGCAAAGGTACCTGGTTGCATGGAAGTGTGTATGACTCAAGGGACAACGAGGAGGCCAGTGTGTGGCTAAGGGAAGTAGCTGAGGACAATAAATGGAAGAGGGTATTCTGTTTTAAGGAGACAAAGTGATTCATGAATACAAAATTTCCCAGTTGTCTTGAACTTGTGACTCATGATGGAAGAGCTGTTCAGGGCTTTTGAAAAGAAATCAAAAGATGGCTCACATTGCAGCCAAGCCTGACAAAATTTGTAAGTGAAGGAAATAAGTTCATGAGATCCAACTCCAGTCCCTAGAACGGCTGTTCTTGGGTCAGTTTTGAGGTGTCTGCATTTGCTCAGAGTTTGGTTGGAGAAAGCTCTTATTGGCAGTGCCTACACTCAGCACTATTAGGATTGTATACTGCTTCCTGGTCTTGAATGTCTTAAGGGTAATCACATAATTAACATCAAAACTCAGACCCTCTTAAGAACAACAACATTTGCAATTAAAACACATGTCAAGGAAACAATGCACCAGGTCAGCTTACCAATACTAAGGCATGTGTTCATTTCGCTTCAGCCTGTGAAATAAGGCTCTTTCCTGACAGCAGCCAGCACTATGATCTGCTGAGTCTGTGAACTCTGAGCACAGAACACGGTGATGAAAACACCTGCATTCCTCCAGAGTTCGCTACCCGGCTAGGATGCTGTGTGCAGAGATGCTTCGTTAACTGTCCTGTGGTTATTGTCTCAGCCCCAGATGTGAGGAACCTTGTTCTTTTTGAGCCTTGCCTCTGGCAACTAGAATTCTCTTACCTTAGGAGCAAATATTCTCAAGAGTCCAGCTCTCAGAATCAACAAGGAATGAAACATTCACTGGGTGTATTTTACTTTTTGCTTCATAAAGTAATTTAGCTCTTCTGTGGGAGGGACAGACATTCTAATTATTTCAGGGCACTTGAAAAAATGGAGTCCAGAGCCACCATCATAGGAGTCAATAGGCAACTTCTTCCTGAAAAAGCTGATTGGAAAAGATGGTTCAGATGTGTGAGCACATGGATGGACGCACACTTCAGTGCTTGGGAATGAGACACATGCTCAGTTAACATCCAGCATGCTGGACTTTAGTTCATCTCTGCAGGACAAAGCCTGCTAATAAAGATCACAGCGCAACAACAAAGACAATGTAAGAGGTTGGGTCTGACAGACCCAGTCCACAAGGGGCTCCAATCTTACTCTATGTGTGTCTTACTTCTACTCTCATGAGTGCTATGGTTTAAATGCAGTCATACACAGTCTGTATATTGGAGGTTGAACTGCAATGTGATAGCAGTAAGGGTGGGTCCTCTTTAAGAAATAAATTATGAAGGTTCTACCCCCATGATTGGATTAGCAAAGAACCCTCATCCCTTACTCTGAAGGAAATGCCCTAGTCCTTTTCTTATCTTTTCTGCCATGTGAGGGTGCAGCAAGACATGGCCATCAGCCTAAATGAGACACTGTTACTGTGTCTGACACACACACACACACATATGTCTGTGTCTGACTCTAAGATTCCCAGTTTCCAGAACCATAGGAAACACATTTTTTACATTTTTATTGTTTATAATTTACATGTTCCAATGTGGGTCTTAGAGCAATATGAGCAGATTAAGGTAGTTGTACTAAGTCCTTGGTGAAGAGGAAAGCTAAAAGGCTTCTGAAGCCAAGTCCCTTAACACAGAACGCATGGCAAGAGAAGGGACTTCCCCACAGGGCTCTACTTCTGTGAAATGTTGTTAGCAGCAAAGTCACAAGTTAAGATCTCAATGCACTATCATGCTTAAACTGCTATTTTCATGGGTCACAAGACTTGTCCTAAGAATTCTACTACTGCTGTTTATCTAGTTCACTATAAGTTTTCAGTAAACATGACCTATACATGCTTGACTGAGCTCATCACATGAGTCCTTTAATTTGTAAGTGAAAGTTAGGTTTTCCTATATTAGACCCAATATTTTTGTGTATATGGGCCTCACAAAGCTCCCCGTAATGTCTTCATATTTGCTCAATTGAGTATTTCTCTTCCAGCCAGTGTCCTTGAGAAGATCAGTTATGATATGCCCACTTTCACTTCCTGATTGTTTGCATCATATTATGTCTCCATTGGTGCCATTCCTCCCCATTATCCAATATCCAATTCAAACTCCATATTTTTCTCATAAATTTGCACTTAAGCAAACCAAATATTTGCCTCCCATCTAGTCTATTACAACTTACACAAAACTTTAAACATTCAACTCTTACTTTTCAAATACTTTTGGTGGTGTGTGTATTTCTAAAGCGACTATGATTCTTGTCCGGGCATTGGTGGCACAAGCCTTTAATCCCAGCACTCGGGAGGCAGAAGCAGGTGGATCTCTGTGAGTTCAAGGCCAGCCTGGTCTACAGAGCGAGTTCCAGGACAGTCTCCAAAACAATACAGAGAAACCCTGTCTCTAAAAACAAAAAACAAAACAACAAAAAACAAAGCAAAACACAAAAAGAGACTATGATTCTTAAAGATGTTAAGCAAATCTTCATTTTTCCTGATTCCTGTGGTATGTAGAAGATCACTGAACGGAGGCTCAGAACATCTCACTACTGTGTGTTAAATAAATAGACTGCCAGTGAGCTTCAACACTTCCTGGCCATGTTTTGCTGTGTAAGAGCCAGCTAAAATTCCTTGGAAGCAATTTTTTGCTGAGACAACATACCTGGTAATCATGCATCCACTAAACAAGTGAGACTTTGTCTTGCTCTTTTCTAAGCACTAGTGACTGTTTTTCTAAAACAATTCTGAGAAACTGACCATTATCAAAATTAGCCAATAATTTTATCCATTTCATTTTTCACATTATATGACATCTTCAGTCTCATGATTGTTTCTTACAGTAGAGGTGGGAGCACATAGTTTAACACTTTGCACGACGAGCTAAGAGTGGAGTAACGTGCCCAGAAAGACGTGGGATGTTGGTTAGTAAGCTTCATTTACATATCCTAAGAAGCCTTCAGATATATGTGAAAAAATGTAGCTGAGGATGTTGCCATGTCATTATTAATACAGATTTGAAATGGACATTCATTCTCATTAAGAATACAGATTATTAATATAAAAGTCTGATATGTGTATTGTTTATGCATGTCAAACACATGTAGGTACTAAAAATAACATGAAGTAATTTTATATGCATGAGATATTATAGTAAGAATGAAAGGATGATACTATAGATGGTGCTTCTTATAAGATATATAAAGTATGTATATAAGGGAATAAATGAAATAGAAAAGGCCCCAAACAGTTATAAATAAGTAAAACTGTTGTCTCTGTTGAATGACTGGGTTTACATACATTTTACTCTTTTGTTACTATTATTTTGTTAACCTGGGTTACTTTGTCCTTTTATTCTTTTAATTGTGTGTGTGTGTGTGTGTGTGTGCCTGTCTGTCTGTCTGTCTGTCTGTCTGTATGTGGGTGTAGGTGCCCACAGAGGCCAGGAGAGGGCATTAGAACCCCTGAAGTTTCAGATGGTTTAGAGCCACTCCCATTGTGTCTTGACTGCATTTGTATTCTAGAAGAACAGTGCTTACTCTTAACCACTAAGACATATCCCCAACCACAACTTCAGTTACTTTAGAAATAAGCGAAAGCAGAAGCCATTTCAAGTTGCAAACATGGGCAGGTTATTGTCATGGAACGTGATAAAGAGCTACACATTTAATGTGCTTCATTATTGCTATGAATACTCAATTAATTCTGGTGGTAGGGACTTAGAATGAGGCTGACATATTTGGCAGAAAATAAATGTTTTTACCTGGCTCCACTGGAGGAAAACACATTTTTTAGAAGGTAATGACCTCTGTGAACAGCAGGCTTCTACAGCAGTCTGCGTAATTTTATTTGCCTCCTCCAAATGATAAGCACACTAATTTACCATGAGATTCTCCTTCTGGGGAATTAGAGGTCACAGAGTTAATGGTGCAGGCAAGGCTTGAGGACAGTTCTTCTTTTATACAAGCAGTGACAAATGCTCATGTTTGCTTATTATAAATAACTTTGAAAATAACAATGAACAGACTAATATTTTTACAAAGAAAATGATGGCATTAAGAGGAAGAGACCGGGTACTGTGTGTATGGAAGAAGCTGACAGGTTGGAGAACCAATCATCATTGTCATTTTCATAGTACCTTTTGTACTGGTTTCGTGAAAATATTGTAAACAACAATTAATTGAAATCTGTGGGTGGATTTAATGCCCAGCTTATTGTCATTGTTATGGTGGGCTAGGGAGTATTTCCCACGGTGATGTTTGAGTGCTTGGTCTTTGACTGGTATTGCTGTTGAGGGTGGGGGTGGGGGTGGAGAAAGTACTTCGCTGGGGGCGTGTTTTTGAAGAACTTACTTGGACCCTAGTTCCTTCCTCTTTCTCTACTTTCTGCCTGTCTACAGTGAGATGAGCAGTCCCTTCCTCGCCGTGTTCTAGCTGTCAGGGTGTTCTTTCTCATCAGGAGTAGTAATTAGAGCCAAGAACTCAAATCTCTGAAAAACAAAACGAATTCTTCCTCCATTGGATTATTTCTGTTGTTTTTTCTTTCCTCAGTAATAATAAAATTGACTTGTACAATGCTATCTGGGTCACTCACCCATCCACTACATTTACATTTTATGCATATCTACTGTGTGTTCCAAGCATTGTGTACTCATGAGAATTCATCACACTTAAGGAGTTCATAATGTGAGGACTAGATGGATCCCCATTTGTATTATATGGTTTATGGTTTCCACTATTAACAGCCATTTTGGTTTCTGGGCATACTATTCTGGAGTTTTATAAAGGTACTTGAAGAAAAGGAAAATGCCTTAGATAAACTTAGGAGAATTTATTTGGGCAAAGAGCAATCCATTAACTGGAGCACTCTAAGCTAGAAGAGGCTCCGGGGTACCATTTGGAGCTGTGGTAGTGCCCACAACAGCGAGAAGGAAGAAAGGCTCAGATAGTTTGAGCAGTTGCAGCCAGGCATTTGCTGTCTGTGAGAATGTGCTGCACATGGCTGAGGTCTAACCTCTTTTAAAAAAATCTTAAATTAGTCTGCGGTTTGCTTATGTACTAAATTAGGTTACATTACCTGGGAACTCAAAGTACAGAGATAGCCTCAGGCCCATGGTTTTTTGCTTATTTAATTTAGCACTCAAAAGGGAATAGACTATGATAGGGCATATTAGTCAGGGTTCTCTAGAACAGAGAGATAGAAGGAATATGAATTACTAAGGGGATTTGTCAGATTGTTTACATGATACAGGATGGGTGATCTAACAAAGGCCATCTGAGTAACAGAGAAGTTAAGATCCTGGTGGCTTCCCAGTCTACAATTCTTCCAGAAAATACTAGAGCCCTGTCTCTTAATCAGTCCCAGACATAGTCAAGCAAAATTCCATTGTTTTTTCCACTGAATAGTACTCCATTGTGTAAATGTACCACATTTTCTCTATCCACTCTTCAGTTGAGGGGCATCTAGGTTGCTTCCAGGTTCTAGCTATTACAAATAATCCTGCTATGAACATAGTAGAACAGACATCCTTGTTGTATGAATATGCATCTTTTGGGTATATGCCTAAGAGTGGAATTGCTGGGTCATGTGGTAGACAGATTCCCATTTTCCTGAGGAATCTCCATACTGATTTCCAAAGTGGCTGTACTAGTCGACATTCCCATCAACAGTGTAGGAGCATTCCCTTTTCTCCACATCCTCTCCAGCATAAACTGTCATTGGTGTCTATTTTAGCCATTCTGACAGGAATGAGATGGTATCTCAGAGTTGTTTTGATTTGCATTTCCCAGATGGCTAGGGATGTTGAGCACTTTCTCAAGTGTCTCTCAGCCATTTTAGTCTCCTCTGTTGAGAATTCTCTATTTAGGTCTGTACCCCATTGTTTAATTGGATCCTTTGGTGTGTTGGAGACTTGCTTCTTGAGTTCTTTGTAAATTTTGGAGATCAGTCCTCTGTCAGATGTATTGTTAGTGAATATCTTTTCCCAATCTGTGGGGTACCTTTTTGTCTTGCTGACTGTGTCCTTTGCCTTACAGAAGCTTCTCAGTTTCAGGAGGTTGCATTTACTAATTGTCGATCTCAGTGTCTGTGCTACTGGTGTTATGCTCAGGAAGCTGTCTCCTGTACCAATTCTTTCAAGGGTGCCTCCCACTTTCTCTTCTAACAGGTTCAGTGTGGCTGGATTCATGTTGAGGTCTTTGATCCATGAATCAGGGGAGTGCCAGCATACAATCCCACTGCCAGAGAGCCTAGGAAACAGAACCTTCCTCCAGCAACTGATGAAAGCAGAGGCAGATACCCACAGACAAACAGTGAACTGAATTCCTAGAATTCAGTGTCAGAAAGAGAGAACTGATGGGCAAAGGAGTTAAGAGTGGACTGGTTTAACCCACAGAAACAGTTGACCTGAACAAGGGGGAGCTCTTGGACTCCAGATTGATGGCTGTGTGGAAAACATGGGACTGACCCAGACCCCCTGAATGTGGGTGTCAGTAAGGAGGCCTAGGTAATCTATGGGGCCTTGGGTAATATTTATTCCTGGCGTACAAATAGACTTTGAGTGCCCATGCCACAATATGGGATGCTCTCTCAGCCGGGACTCTTGGGGGAGGGCCTAGGCCCTGCCCTTGATGAAATGACAGTTACTGGAGATCTACCATGGAGTGCCTCACCCTCCCTGGTGATCGGAGTGGGGATTGGGTGAGGGACTGGGGGACCTGGTGGGGAGGACAAGGGAGGAGGAGAGTGAGAGGGAGCTGGGTTTGAAATCTGAAACAAGATAGTTTCTAACCTAAATAAAAAATAAATAAATAAAAGTGAAAGAAAAAAACACATCCTAAAACTAGTGGGGTATTTGAGAAAATAATGAATAGACATCAGGTTCAATATGTGGCTACAATTCTCAGTGAGTTCTCTGGTGCTCACCACATAACAAGGTGAGCTAAGTTTTCTCTCAGGGAGCTTTGTTCTTGAACATGCCACTCACAAGTGTAGTTGTTGCTGAAAAGGAACAAGATGACATGAAAAAAAGTGTGATTATGAAGTAAGGGACACTTGTCTCTGGAATCAGAGCTCTGAAAATCTAGGAAATTATGTCATAAATTTTCATTATTATATCAGAAATCTTGGACTTAGTTTCATATTATTGCATCAAATAAACAAATATGACTACATACTTTTTGTTGTTCACAAGGTTCTTGTTAGTCATTGTTTGAAATGAATAGAATTGTCTTCATTTGAGTTTGCCACAACTGCAGTTCCCTCCATTACTCCACTATGACTAGGATTCAGTTTTGATTTGTTGGTTTTCACTGTGAAGGCACATGTTTACATGTTTTATTCATTTACATGAACAGATAACTCCTTGGAAGTTACTAAATCCTTAACCTAGTGTTATCCTGAAGTTCTGAAACACATTTTGTTCTGACAAACTCAATAATTTGGTCATATGATGCAAATCATAAGATTTTTCAAATCTAACCATGGCTTAGCTATCTTATTTCTGAAAAGTAAATGATATTTTATTGTTAGCACCAACATTTTAAGGAATTCCTGAGTTTGGAATGATTTAATCCCTTAGTCCAGTTGTTTTTGATCTGTGGGGAGGTCAAAGAAGCCTTTCACAGGGGTCATCTAAGACCATCAGAAAACACAGATATTTACAGTATGACTCATAACATAACAAAATTTTACTTATGAAGTAGCAAGGAAATAAGCTTATGGTTGGGGGTGACCAGCATGAGAAACTATATTTCTCCATAGGAAGAGTCACAGCATTAGAAAGGTTTAAAACCTCTGCATTAGTCCTTACAAATCCACAGTCTGGGTTTGTGCAGTATCCATTTTTAATGCTAGTGCATAATTTTTATGTGCAATGCAATAATGCCTCATGATACATGAGTACTGCACAGAAACTGCATATTTTCTATTAGTTTGCAAGTCTCCCTCTTTTACCTATCATTACTGGTGCAACTATCAGTAACTACACAGCCTATGCTGAAAATGAACAAAAAAGACTATTTTAAGCTTTTTAACTGCCATATAGTCTTTGATTTCGCTGTGTCTTTAATGGTACTAAAGAAGCCATTTCTCCAATGCTGTGTCTGTCATCAAAACTCTGGAAAAAATAGTTAAAACGTATGTATCTGTAGCATAAAGGATGTCATGCCTGAACATCAAATTTAAAATTCTTGGTTGTTCTTTCTCTTGATAATCTATGCAAAATCTTTCCAAGTTCTTCAGGTTGCCGTGTCAGAGTCTCATGAATCATGATCTGCCCTATAGCCCACATCCCTTTAAAGTTTTCAGAACATATTGCAGTTGCCACACTTTCTACATATAAGTCAAAAAATTCATCTTATTCCTCATTGATAGTTTGATTTTGACTTTTGCTATTAAGTATGCAATACCACGTAACTAGGCTAAACAGTAGAAACTGAATTGTGACGATGTTGTCATTGCTGAGTGGACAGACATTTTTTTATCTACCCTGTTGTGTCCTTATGCCACCACCATCCTTGATCAGCTCTGAACTTATCAGTGTGCCTCTTCATGTAATGCCTTTTGGAATTACAGTCTGAAAGTGCCCAAATTCCCTTTAAATTAAATATGCTACCTATTTGTCTTGATAAGAAGTAGTCATCTATTCACTTAGCCTTCAAGAATCTTCATTTATCTGTCATTTTCCTTTTATTTATTTTTCTTTTATTCTACTTTTTGGAGTTGTCTTTTCTTTCGACACACCGTAGAAACCAGGATAGTGTTGAAAAAACAACAAAGGACTGTATTTACTTTTGTTGTAAACGTTAATTGAAAGGAAAATGAAAAGTTATATTTGGGATTTTCCACATCTTGGCTGCCAATACATTAGGGAATGGAGTGTAATGAGGCAAGCAATTACATTATCTCGCCACAACTCAGTTTTCTCTTTGAAATATCATTGTGGTTCCTGTGCCACTGCAAATTCCCTTCTCTCACACACATACTCTTTTCCAGATGACCTCATCGATTGCCATGGCACCCATTTCTACCTATATCAGAATGCTAAGTCTCTCATTCCAGAGATCTCCTAACTCTCTGCCTTTGGCACTCTTCCCAGAACAGAGCACACGGCACATTCTCACCGAACTAAGGAAAATTCAGTATTCTTTTTCCATCTAGTTCGGTTCCCCCTCCATGAATCTCCTTTTCAATAAACAGCGCTACCCTCCCTTTGTATCCAGAAACCTTGGCATTGTATTTAACATCTGCTTTAACCACACTGTCTGCATGTGAGGCATCCCAAGTCCTATCAATGTTTTGAAATCCTCAGAAGTTGTCCATTTCTTCACAGGATCCCAGCACTATTGAAAGTGCCATTTATCCTGAGGCCTTTCCATCTAGTTCTATAAAATTCTTCCGGATTTTCATTAGGCTGTAACAGTGTTCAAACTACATAGGCTGGGTTATAAGATGTGATGGATGGATGGTATGCTGACCTCCACAAATCAGTCCTTTCCTGGTTCCCACAGCTTTATATAAGCTCCCTTCCTTTTTGGCGGGCCTCCATTAGTATCTAAACTATAGCACAGTGCTAAGGTAAGTGAAAATTCCTGTCAGCATGTGTTTCAGGCAATCTCTGTGCTCATTCGGTGATTCAAGTGGCCATGTGGGAAGTCATGCAGGAAAAAGATTGGACAGAATTTAGAAACTGGAGGCCTTGAAGTGGCTGCTGGAACAAGCTTGCCCTCTCAGACCTATAACTACAAGGAATTCTATCAACCACCTGAGTGAATTTTAAAGTTAAATTCTTACCATGTTGAGCCAGAAACGAATGCCCGAGATGAAATGCAAAAACTAATTCAAAGGCAAAGTGAGCTGAATTCCTACAAGAACCAAAGATTCAGCTCAGCCTGCTTGAATGTTCTATTGCCTACTTCTTTCACAGTAATCAGTTGGAGAAGTATTACCTTACTGCTATATGAGCTTCTGGTTATTTAGAACCTTGTGGGTTATTTCTGTTTATCATTTCTGAACTTGAACTCTAATGTCCTGATAATTATTTCCTCATCTGTAGCAAGTCCTTCATCGGCGATTTGACATTCCTGTATAACTCTTTACCCTCTACATTATGGGATAATTTAGGTCTCAGTTTAAGGGCTAGTTCTTCACTGAGGACTTTCTAGATACTAAAGTGTGTTGAATCTTCTGCTAGATCTTCCATAGTTCCTTGAACTTCATGTAATGACACATAGTCATCATATGAAAATTGAGGAACAGTTTTAAGCTGTAAATCTTATGAAAGCTGGGAATTGAGCCAGTTGTGTGTACTTTGAGATTTCAACCAAAGTCGTTGAAAACTATTTTTTTCATAGGTAGTGTAGTTTTAATGAAATAAATAAAAGTGAAGCAGGAAAGACCAACAAAGGCATTATAGGCAGAAAGAGAATGCTGATTTTCTATTGCTTGAATTGTATATTTAAGAGCTCATAGGAAGAATTTACTATAAAGATAGTTATAGTAATCAGAAAATGTGTTTCTATTTATCCATCTATCTATCTATCTATCTATCTATCTATCTATTTGTTTATTTATGGGCAGGGTCTTACATTTAACAGATTGACCATGAACTCACTATAGTCACAGATAACCTTCAATTCTTTATTTTTCATCTATAACCTTTGAAAGCACAGAACTGTAGGTGTGTTCTGTCACCCCCAGTTTCTGCATGCACTCTGAAATCAAGCACTCTGAAAATTGAGCTCTATTCCCAGCCCTCACTTTAAAATACATTCTCAGTACACATAGAACCAGATTTTAAGCTAGCAATAGCAGAGGAGATGAATTCCTGCCAAATTGACAAATTTCTGGATGCAAGGTAGCTTCTTAAGACATAAATAAGAGGCAAAACAAAACAAACTTAAGACCAGATATCCATCAACAGATGAAGACATAAAGAAAATTGGCACATCCGTCCAATAGAGTTTTATTCATCCAGAAACAAGAATGAAATTCCTTTACTTGCAGCAAGAAAAATGGAGCTAGAAGACATTATGGTAAATGATCTCTAATAGGTGAAATCTAAAAGATGGTTTACCTGTGTACAGTGATTGCTAGAGGTTATCAAGCCTACAAGAGAACCAGATAGAGTTTGATCAATGAGTTGATACACATATGAAGAAATACCACATTGAACTTCATTTCTGAATACAATTAGTACTTATTCATAAAAATGTAATGCAAATTACTATATTTTTAAAACAACAATACTAAGGTCACAACTACAATAGCACAATACAATAGCATCTGGCCCTAAATGAAGTTCTTGAGATGAAAAAAATAAAAAAAAAAGCAAAACATCCTTCATTGCTGCCCTCAAGGGGACCTATCAGGAGGTAAGGAAAGAAGTCATTCGAGCACAACAAATAATTGGATCCTTTCTTCATACTCAGTGGGAGAACAAGAAGGCTATTAGAGATATGACACATGGCAACCTTACTAATTTACAATCACTGTTGTAAGAGTAGAAGGAGAAAAGTACAGAATCCCAAGGTCACATTGTAAGTTTCTGTGAAGGAAAGCACATTTCTGGAGTGAGAATATTTGGACACATGTGGTCATCAGTGTTCTAGAACCAATGGGGCAAACAGACTAAAATTTTAGTCATTTCTAAGAGAACAAAATATAAAAGAAAATAAAACAAAATAAAATTTAAAAATTAAATCAGTGATCTACTGAGTCATTAAGTGTTAACCAGTTACGGCTGAATAATCCAGTATGATTAAAAATTGACTAGCATCTTTGGGATGAAATCTTCTGGGAATTAATTCCTAAAGATTAATGCAGAAGCTATGATCCAGAAAATAACAAATCCACATCTCATGATAGTAGACAAACTTGGAAATGTGGAATAATTTCCCATATGGGACTGATCTTGAAGCTGTGAATGGTCAGAGAAAGCAGAGGAAGATTGACATGATATTTCACTGAAAAGTGTCCAAAAGAGGCTGTTGGTGAAAGCATAGGCCAAGTTCAATGGAGATTTCATTATATGTGAGTGCCGGGTATAAAGGATGACCACTGAGGACAGCTGCAGGTGTGGAGTATAGCCACCCTGAGCCTCCTAAATGAGCTGTGTGTGTTGAACATAACACAGTGGGAGAAATGTGACCATCCAATCACTTTGGAGCCTGGAAGATTAGGGATTCCAGAGCATCAGGTAAACAGGCCGGCTTCCCGGCCTGTGTTCCAGTGCCTGCAGATCGCCTGGGAACTGCACAGAGCTCCCAATCCCGGCGGGAGCCAAGCACCCCAGACTCCAGATCTTCTCTCCCACCAACGAGACCAAGAAACCAGAGGAGCCAGGGATCAGGTACAACAGGACCCAGCATAGGGTTCAGGGGACCAGGTAGGAGGCTAAGCGCCCCAGATTCCTGTTCTTCTTCTCCACCCACGGGACCAGCATTTGGACAAGGAATAGAAGAACCACCAGATTATTGGACTTGCTAGCACCCACCAAAAGGGAATTCTGGTCCACAGACCAGTAAGGGGCTCTTTCTGCACCCACTAGAAGAAGAGATGGGAAAGAGACAATACAAAAACACAGTCAGCAACAGAAAAACAAATATGACACCGCCAGATTCTAGAGACTCCACACCAGCAAGACCCCAACATTCCAATGGGAATGAAGCAGAAGAGAACGACCTTAAAAGCACTTTCATGAAAATGATAGAGGCCATAAAAGAGGATATAGGAAAATCCCTCAAAGAAATGGAAGAAAAAACAAACCAAAAAATGCAAGAAATGGAAGAAAAAACAAAGCAAAGAATGAAAAAAATGGAAGAACAAACAAACCAAAAAAGGCAGGAAATGCAAGAAGAAACAAAGCACAAAATGTGAGAAATGGAACAAAAAGCAAACCAAAAAAAGACACAGACTAGCAGAACGGATTCAAAGACAGAACCCTTCCTTCTGCTGCATACAAGAAACACACCTCACCCTCAAAGACAGACATTACCTGAGAGTTAAAGGTTGGGAAAATTTTTTCAATCAAATGGACCCAAGAAACAAGCAGGGGTAGCAATCCTAATATCTAACAAACTAGACTTTAAAATAAAATCAATCAAAAGAGATGAAGGAGGTCATTACATACTCATCACAGATGAAACCCACCAAGATGAAGTGTCTATCCTGAACATCTATGCCCCCAATACAAAGGCATCCACATTCGTTAAAGAAACATTATTAGAACTTAAATCTCATCTAAAGCCCCATACAGTTATAGTGTGAGATTTCAACACACCACTCTCACCACTAGACAGCAATACCAGACAGAAACTCAACAAAGAAGCAAAGGATCTAATAGAAGTAATGACCCAACTGGGATTAACAGATATCTATAGAACATTTCATCCACATAAAAAAGAATATACCTTCTTCTCACCACCACATGGAACCTTCTCAAAAATCGACCACATACTTGGCAACATATCAAACCTCAGCAGCTACAAAAAAATTGGAATAACTCCATGCATCTTATCAGACCACTATGCTTTAAAATTAGAATTCAACGACAACACAAATTGCAGAAAACCTACAAACTCATGGAAATTGAATAATGCTCAACTGCACCATCCCTGGGTCAAAGAGGAAATAAAAAAAGAAATTAAAGACTTCCTCGAATTCAATGAGAATGAAGACACAACATACCCAAACCTATGGGATACTTTGAAAGCAGTGCTACGGGGGAAGTTCATAGCACTAAGTGCTCACATGAAGAAACAGGAGAACAGTTATACCAGAGAATTAACATCATAGCTGAAAGCTCTAGAACACAAAGAAGCAAACTCCCCCAGGAGGAGTAGACGTCAGGAAATAATCAAATTGAGGGCTGAAATCAATAAAGTAGAAACCAGGAAAACAATACAAAGAATCAATGCAACGAAGAGTTGGTTCTTTGAGAAAATCAATAAGATAGACAAACCTTTGTCCAAACTTACCAAACAGCAGAGAGTGAACACGCAAATTAACAAAATCAGAAATGAAAAGGGGGACATAACAACAGACTCTGAGGAAATCCAGAGAATCATTAGGTCATACTTTGAAAACCTGTACACCACAAAATTCGAAAATTTAAAGGAAATTGATGACTTTCTGGACAGCTATCATTTGCCAAAACTAAATCAAGAACAGATAAGCAATTTAAATAGACCTATAACCCCTATGGAAATAGAAGCTGTCATCAAAAGTCTCCCAACCAAAAAAAGTCCAGGTCCAGATGGCCTCAGTGCAGAATTCTACCACAAATTCAAAGAACAGCTTATACCAATTCTTCTCAAAGTGTTCCACACAATAGAAGCAGAAGGGTCTTTGCCAAACTCTTTCTATGAGGCTTCAATAACCTTGATCCCCAAGCCACACAAAGATACAACTAAGAAAGAGAACTTCAGACCAATATCCCTCATGAACATTGATGCAAAAATACTCAATAAAATACTGGCAAATCGGATCCAAGAACACATCAAAACAATCATTCACCACGATCAAGTAGGTTTCATCACAGGGATGCAGGGATGGTTCAACATACGAAAATCCATCAACGTAATCCACCATATAAACAAGCTGAAAAACAAAAATCACATGATCATCTCACTAGATGCTGAAAAAGCCTTTGACAAAATCCAACACCCCTTCATGATAAAGGTCTTGGAGAGATCTGGGATAACAGGGACATACTTAAACATAATAAAAGCTATATACAGTAAACCAACAGCCAACATCAAACTAATTGGACAGAAACTCAACGCAATTCCTCTAAAATCAGGAACAAAACAAGACTGTCCACTCTCTCCATACCTTTTCAACATGGTACTTGAAGTTCTAGCTATTGCCATACGACAACAAAGGGGCATCAAGGGGATACAAATTGGGAAGGAAGAGGTCAAACTTTCACTGTTTGCAGACGATATGATAGTTTACATCAATGACCCAAAGAACTCTACCAGGGAAGTCTTACAGGTGATTAATACCTTCAGCAAAGTGGCAGGCTACAAGATCAACTCAAGAAAATCAGTAGCCCTACTATATACAGATGATAAAAGGGCTGAAAGAGAAATCAGAGAAACATCACCCTTTACAATTGCCACAAACAACATAAAATACCTTGGGGTAACGCTAACCAAACAAGTGAAAGACCTGTATCGTAAGAACTTTGAATCTTTAAAGAAAGAAATTAAAGAAGCCCCCAGAAAATGGAAAGATCTCCCATGCTCTTGGATAGGTAGGATCAATGTAGTAAAAATGGCAATCCTGCCAAAAGCAATCTACAGATTCAATGCAATCCCCATTAAAATCCCAGCACAATTCTTCACAGACCTTGAAAGAACAATAATCAATTTTGTATGGAAAAACAAAAGACCCAGGATAGCCAAAACAACCCTGTTCAACAAGGCAACATCCGGAGGCATCACCATCTCTGACCTCAAGCTCTATTACAGAGCTATAGTCCTGAAAACAGCTTGGTATTGGCACAAAAATAGACAGGTAGACCAATGGAATCGAATTGAAAACCCGGGTATTAACTCACACACGTACGAACATCTGATCTTTGACAAAGAAGCTAAAAATATACAATGGAATAAAGAAAGCATCTTCAACAAATGGTGCTGGCATAATTGGAGACTGGCATGTAGAAGAATGCGGATCGATCTATGTTTATCGCCATGCACAAAACTTAAGCCCAAATGGATCAAAGACTTCAACATAAATCCAGCCACACTGAACCTCTTAGAAAAGAAAGTGGGTGGTACCCTTGAACGAATTGGTACAGGAGACAGCTTCCTGAACATAACACCAGTAGCACAGACAGTGAGATCAACAATTAATAAATGGGACCTACTGAAACTGAGAAGCTTCTGTAAGGCAAAGGACACAATCAGCAAGACAAAAAGGCAGCCCACAGAATGGAAAAAAATTCACTAATCCCACATCTGACAGAGGGTTGATCTCCAAACTTTACAAAGAACTCAAGAAGCATGTCTCCAAAACACCAAAGGACCCAATTAAAAAGTGGGCTGCAGAACTAAATAGAGAGTTGTCAATAGAGGAGTCTAAAATGGCTGAGAGGTACTTGAGAAAGTGCTCAACATCCTTAGCCATCCGGGAAATGCAAATCAAAACAACTCTGAGATACCATCTCATTCCTGTCAGAATGGCTAAAATCAAAAACACCAATGACAATTTATGCTGGAGAGGATGTGGTGAAAGGGGGACACTCCTCCATTGCTGGTGGGAGTGCCAACTGGTTCAGCCACTTTGGAAATCAGTATGGAGATTCCTCAGAAAAATGGGAATAAACCTACCACAAGACCCAGCAACTCCACTCTTAGGCATATATCCAAAAGATGCCCATTCATACAACAAAGATGTCTGTTCCACTATGTTCATAGCAGCTTTATTTGTAATAGCCAGAACTTGGAAGCAACCTAGATGTCCCTCACCCGAAGAGTGGATAGAGAAAATGTGGTACATCTACACAATGTAGTACTATTCAGCAGAAAAAAATAATGGAATCATGAGATTCACAGGCAAATGGATGACACTAGAAGAAACCATCCTGAGTGAGGTAACCCAGTCACAAAAAGAGTAACATGGCATGTACTCTCTCATATATGGATTTTACACATAGATCTGGGGAGTGCCAGCCTACAATCCTATGGCCAGAGAGTCTGGGAAACAGAAACTTCATTTAGTGGCTGATCAAAGAAGAGGCAGACTCCCTTGGTTAAGTACTGAGCTGAACTCAAGAAAGCCAGTAACAGAGAGGGAGGACTGATGATCAAAGGGATTAAGACTGGGCTGGTTTAACCCCCAGAAACAGCTGACCAGACAAAGGTTAACTCTTGAATCCCAGGCATCAGCCTGGGAATCCAGCATGGGACTGATCTGGGTGTCAGTGAGGAGGCCTAGGGAATCTATTGAGCCTTGGGCAGCAGATCAGTACCCATCCCAAGTATACACACGGACTTTGGACTCCCATAGAACAATGTGAGGTGCACTCTCACCCGGAACTCTTGAGGAAGGGTCTAGGCCCTGCCCTATATGAAATGACAGACTATGGACACTCCCATGGAGGGCCTCACCCTCCCTGGGGGAATGAGGGGATAACGGGGGGGGGGGTGGGTTGGGGGGAGGGCACGAGAGGAGGGGAGGGAAAGGGAGAGGGACCTGGAACTGACTTGTGAAGCAACCTCGTTTCTTATCTAAATTTAAACTGGAAAAAAAAAAGAGTAGGGATTCCAGATGTCGGACATGAAGAAGAGCATTTGACTTACATACACTGCTGGATGCTGGTTGTTGCTTTAATCCATTGTTACTGTGTCCTGGTTCTTCATTTTAAAAGTATTTAACTTATTTTGCCTTTTACAGCAGCACCATTAAAGAGATAGTGAACTTTTAATTCATAGCATTTTTTTTAAAATTTTAAATAGCTTGTTCCACATGTCAATCCCAGTTCCCTCTCCGACTTCAGAACATTACACCTTATATTTTATGCTGTGATGTTAGTATGTGGTCTTCTAGACAAACAAGAAAGAAAAGGTTCTATAGTAATGTATTGGTGTATCAAATCAACAAGAAGTTAATTACTGGATTGTTTTTGTAGACTTGACTCAATATAAAGTCACCTGAGGAGAAGGGACTTCATTTGAGGAGTTGCTTCTACCAGATTAGTCTGTGGGTCTTTCTATGGTTCATTTTCTTGATCAATAATTGATGCTGAAGGGCCCATTTCACTGTGGGCAGTAACTGATCTGAGCAGGTGTTCTTGGGTTGTGTAAGAGAACAAGCTGAAAAAACGCCTGAGTAGCAAGCTGCTAAGCCTCATTCCTCCCTCTTGTGTTTCGGTCTCTAGTTTCCCCCTTGAAGTCCAGTCATGGCTTCTCCTGATGATGGACTATAGCCTGTAAGCTAAAAACAAACCTTTCTCCACCAAGCTGCTTTTGGGCATGGTCTCTGTCAAAGCAACAGAAAAGCAAGCTAGTACACTGAGCAGTCAGCATCCAAGGGCTCTTCCACATAGACATTCCAGACGTTTCCACATTCTTCTTCCAAACCCATTCAAAAGTTTGCTAATAAACACATTGCCAGGTTTAATCACAGGATGCTGGCTTTGATAGGCATCCATTTCTCTTGCTTCTTTTCTTGTTTCTTTAATCAAATAACTGGCAAAAACAACATCTGCATGGAAGCATTTTGGCTTATA
This sequence comes from Mesocricetus auratus, assembly GCF_017639785.1. NCBI lineage: Eukaryota > Metazoa > Chordata > Mammalia > Rodentia > Cricetidae > Mesocricetus > Mesocricetus auratus. The sequence goes on along the minus strand of NW_024429193.1, from coordinate 72,992,155 downwards.
GTTCAAGAGGACACAGTCCATCATGAGGGTATGGCATGGTAGTAGGACCTTGAGGCAAATAGTGGCTGCTTCCAGTTAGGAAGCAGAAAACAAAGAGAATTAGGGCATGAATATAAAATACCTTCAGGGACTCACTTCTTCTGGGAAGGCTCTGCATCCTAAATATCCCATAATTTCCCAATCAAGACCACTATCTGGGGACGAAGTACTCAGGATATTCGTCTATGGAAGTCATTTTATATTCAAAGTCCAATTGCGAGTGCCAGATCATTCTGTAGTGTTCATCACATGTATTAGACTGGAACATAAGCCTCATATAACAGTAGTCAGGCGTATATCTTCACTGTTAAGTTCCTCTTTCATGTCACAATACATAGCACACACAAGAAACAGTCCTTTATTTACATGTCAAATGTTTTATTTTACATGTATGAGTGTTTTGCCTGCCTGCATGTATGTATACTATACTAGAAATGGAGCTAAGGATGCTTGTGAGCTACCATGTGGGTCCTGGTAACTGAATCCAGGTCCCCTGCAAGAGCAAGTGCTATTAATGGCTGAGCCACTTCTCCAGCCCTCTAAAATTATTTAAATGGAGAAGTTAGTCACAGCTATTAAGATGGCTAGAGGGTAAAAAGCACTTGCAGTCTAGCTTGACAATCTGAGTTGCACCCCCAGAACCCATGTGAAAATCCTGATGCAGTGACATGCACTTGAAATCCCATCCCTCTCACAGCAAGATGGGTGACAAAGACAAGAGAACAGGTCAACCATCTAGCATAGAGTATGAAACATAGCAGCAGAAACAGTGAAAGACCCTGTCACAACACTATACAAGGTTAGAACTGATTCCTGAAGGTTGTACTCTGACCTCCTACACTGTGGAACATTACACACACACACACACACACACACACACACACACACACACACACACACACTACACAACACAATACACACACATGTACAACACACACATGCACATGCACACACACAACTCATACATGCATACTTCTAAAATAAGAAATCAATTAATTGGGCAACAACAATTACCTCCCTCCTTTGGGAGCTTCTGGAACACTCCACTGAGGTATCAGCAAAGCACTGAGTGAGTCTTTCCCAGAGCACCGGTATACAGTGAACCCATCTCCACTACCAGACACTTAAAGGACATCTAACAGCTGGGCTCCGGAGCAGCAGCTCAGAGGGGGACATTTAGTACATAAACATGCTTCTCAAATGTAATACTCTCTTTTAAAGCAAATGCAGATAGGTTAATTATCTTTTCCAAGGTTAATATTTGGATTTGGATCATCTAACTTTAAAGTTCAGGCAGTAACCTTGGCAAACAAGCACTGGGTGATGTAATGAAATTGACTTTCTTATCTGTCAACTTCATTTCCAATTGACATTGTATTCTGCACCTCTACAAGAAAGAACAACTACAAAAAAGTATCGGATGAGAGTGGTTGCTAGGCAACCAAGGCACCAGGATGTCCTGGTTGCAGCATAATCAGTTAGAATCTGGCAAGGCTCCCAGGATTGAGGACCTCGGATAATTATTTATCTGGCCTTTAATATCCTATCAGGCTGCTTTGAAATCTCTTCTCTCATACTAAAATCATAAACATTATTTCAAATTCAGTTTCATCTAAAATTTAATTACGCTCTTAAAGATAATGTAAAAGTCTATTAGCTGTTGATTTAATCTGTTGGCAAAATCATAGTATCATCCCTGGAAGAGGTTGTGGATGAACCATCGCCTTTTGAAATGATCTTCTTTTTCTGATTTAAAAATAGGTACGCCTTATGCACATAGCATAACGTATCTACAGAATTAAATCTTCTAAAATATAAATAATAATTCAAATTTATTTAAGTAGTAGGCTCAAGATTATAGCTAGTAATAAGTCTCTTATTCCCAAGAAAGACAGTAGGCCAGCAGCCTTGTAGAACAAACAGAACAGAGGTATAAAAATGTACTCTTTAAAAAAAAAACAGGTGTGTGTGCACTGAGGTACCTTGAGTTTGACACTGAAGAGCTCTGCTGTGTGGAGATTGGGGAGAGTTTCTCTGGAGAGAATGTTGCTGCGAGCTCAACCCTTTTTACAGAGGAGTAGAGCTGTTTACTTCAAAACTCCTGAGGGTTTTCAGTTTGCCACCAAACAGCCTGGCTAGGTGCCCCTTGTCTTGACAGATCATGTGATTGTGTGGCTTACACCTAAAACTGTGAGAAGCTACCAGCAATGAGTCTCTAACAGCCTAGGTGGGAATGATGTGGGAATGATGAGGGGGTGCGGTGTTACCTCTATGAAGAAACTGCAATGGTCAACTGTTTAAGAGACCACGGGCTACTCGAGGGGGTAATAGGAGGGATGTCTTAGGCCCTGGAAAGATGCCAGAAGTGGTCAACGTGGCATGCACAGGAGCTGAGAGAGGTCCTAAAGATCAGGCTGAAGACTGAGGATGTCTTTACACTTACAGCAGTCGGAAGAAATGACTCCAGCGGGGTTCTAAGGCAAAATACGACAGAATTAGCCTAGTGAGAAGGTAAGGTGACAGCAGCACCTTCACTGGCCTTTTCCAGTGATGTCAGCTTTCTGGAGCAGGCCAACTTCCAGAGACCTCGAGTGCTAACCGCGGAGCAGTCACATTGGGCCACGAGTTATTTTAATTAGGAAACAGACTCTGCTGTGGAGGACAACATAGGCATAGGCCTCTTCATTATGGAGCTGGGAAGAAGGTGCATGGAACCTACCGCGAGTGAAAAACCAGAGGCCTGTGTGGCATTCTGGGGAGCACGGGGAGGCAGATTTCTCTGACGCTCGCTCAGGGCATCTGCTTCCTAAAAGTTTGGGATACCTTTCTTATGAGAAACACTTCACCCTAACCCATACAACATGGGGATAATGATGAATGCCTGACCATACCTTGCTGCTGAAAACGGCGGTGGTAAGGAATCAGATGAAGAGTTAAAACAAGAGCACCTAAAATACTCATGAGCTTTCATCAGCACAGCCAAGTCTCATTAACTCGAGCTGGCTGAGTGGAATTAATACAGAGTTTTCTGTGTACCCGGCACTGTGGCGAATACAACGCTACATTTGACTCCCAGGCCAAAGCCCTTGCTGGCGGTGCTGAGAATGAGTCTCAGATGGGCCCAGGTAGGGAGTCTCAGGTGGGAGACTGAGGCAGCCCCCCTTCCCCTTCCTTTGAGCTGTCAGATAGGACGCTTCCCAACTTGCTCTGTCTTTGGGAGGACTGAGAAGGTTTCTGGACAGTTCTGTGAACTGAATAGTAGCAGTCACATTTAAAGCAGGAAATGGAAACATGCTCCATTCTACACTTAGCATTTTCCTCTGAGATAACAGTAAACTAGGGGCTTAGCAGTTTCCTTTTCTGTGACCTATGACACTTAGGCTTGTAACTAAAATGATTTTCTGAGTACAGCTTGAGTCCTCGAATATAGTTTCTGAACAGTTTAACATGAGCAATTTTCATACAGTTGCTAAGTATGCTAATTGTAAACTAGAACCAACACCTTGTATGTGCTATTCTGAGCACCTCTTATGCATACATTTATTTAATCATCAGACCAAAATTAGCTGGAGACATAATAAGCTGTTAGGATAAAAGTACACATAACTTACATAATGCATCCCAGCAAACAAACAGGATGGAGGATCCACTAGTCTGATTCTGGAGCCCACTGGCTTAGCAATGATTAAGCATTGCCTTCTATCTTAATTTTTGGTTAATGGTAGACAGTGGAATCTATGAAGAAAGGTATAAACCGAGTAGCTATAGCATCCGAATTACTTTCAGGCTATTTGGTCACAGAGTGAAATATGTTTGCACTTATTATAAACACCCCCCCCCCAGTTATCAGGATTGAGAATGGCCAGTAGCCAGTAGCAGGTAAAGTTCTATTAGCACAGGAAAGAAAGTCAAAGGAGGTAACATGTACAGTGTGTGCTCTCTTCAAGCTTCCAATCTTGAAATCAATCTTTATAGTTCCACTTGCATCAAGATAGAGAGTATAATGTCCTTGTGAGTGTTAAAGGAAGTTTTGTACCTAAAGTGCTTAGCACAGCACCTGCCACTTAATGAGTTCCTAATGGTAGCTATTATCAAGCTCAAAATTTAAAATTGCTAAAATAATAATAGCTACATTTCACATTTTAATGTAGCACGAAGCTGAATTAGTTTAAAGATGAAGATCATGATTGACATATCAAAGCAAAAACTATACACCATTATTTTTTTCTTTTTTGTGCAGTGACAGAATAAGAAAGGAAACATCAAAAGCAATTACTAAGTTCTCTGAGAGTCCTCAGTTCTCTAGGCTGTAGCTAAAGAAAAGAAAACTATGTTAAATGGATTAGTACTTGTGGCCACTACGGTATGTTATAGGAAGTGAAATGTGAATGAGACTGGAGAGGTTCTATAAATTGTAAAGTAATGTAGAGATATAGAATATTGCTATAGAAAAGCTCAGTCAGAAGGAAAATTCCAGAGTCTATTTATTATTGATTGTGGTTTGAGGTCATCAGTTTTCAACAACCATACCAATGAATTTTTCATTGGAATTTTGCTTACATTTGTCTCAAAATGATATTTGTTTATTTGAAAATGACATGGCTGGCTATAAGGGAAAACATATTCCCGTATTTTCAAAATCACTGCTACTTTGTATACAGAGCTCTCACTGTCTTGCTGTCCATCTCATGCTGAAATGGTAACCTTGGGGCTAGAGAGATGGGTCAGTATTTAACATCACTGGCTGCCTCCACTATAGATCTTCATTCAGTGCCCAGAAGCCATGTAGTGGTTCACACTCATCTGTAACTCCAGTTCTGTGGGATCTGACAATCTCCTGACCTGAGTAGGCTCTGGGAGTGCCTGTGGTGCCATACCTACACCCAGACAAGACTGTTATATCAAATATGTAAACCTTTAAAACAGCATTTTACAAAACGTTAAGTGACAGCTTTTAATTGCAACTAAGATGGGCTCAGTGTGATTTTACCAATTGATTAATCTTTTGATTCTTGCGCTGAAAGTTTTCTATAATGAGGAAAATAAAATTTACCCCATGCCAAGTGTGTATTTCTCCTGGTCATGTTTCTTGAAATGTTGATGCTAGTTATTGGCTTGTTGCACACAGTCTTAAGAAACATTCATTGAGTTATCAGATGAAGAAAATTCAACTCAGTCCTTCCAAAAAGCCCTCAGTTATTCTTTTTCTACTGTCTGTAATTTCAGCTTAATACCAGTTTTCCTAAACGGCTCTTTTAGCTGTAATTATAATATGGGAACTGCTGGAGTCAGGAAGTAGGTACTGTGGATAATGATCCAGAAGAAAGAGACATTATCATTTACCTTGCATGCAACTTCAGTCGGGAGGGTTAGACTATGTGGGAAAATGGAGTGAACAGTGGAAGATTAATGCTAGGGCTTAAGGAATCAGGATGGCATTGTGTCGGTAAACACTTGATGATGAGCTCTGGGGTTGAGAGAAACGGCATGCTATTGCAGTTATTCCATTTGACCACGGCTCAGAGAAACTGTTATGAGAGTCATGAAAAGCTTTAGCAGTTGACTTCTGAGAGGTTGCTGGTTTGATTGCCAGTTTCCTTTTGTAAATGCTCCTATGTAGGCTAATTTCAAGCAGTATTGTCATGGATTGAAACAAAAGATGAGGCTATAACTACAGTTGGCATCTATGAGTCAGTGCGTGCTGGCTCTGGTTCAATTCTGGGTGGAAGGTGTGGTGTTTAGAAAACCATCTGCTTTTGTCAGAATATTAAAAATCAACCACTAATAATGTCCACCGTGCATGCAAAAACAGTTGGAACTAAGGCCATCTTTTATAGTCTTGTACCCTGAGACTAGGCAGTCTTGAAGAAACCTTATCTTCAAGATTTATCCTCTGTAGTTTGACCCTCTAGTTTAGGAAAATCGCTGTTATTTAATATCTCCCTTGTCTTGGGTCTGTGTTCTGGCAATCATAACCTTTGTGTTCCTTATCTTTTTCTTACAAGGCAGTTTCCTTTGTACTTATTTTTAAGATATAGCTGCTTTGTTCAGTCTTTTGTTGATGGATGAATAAAATTACTTTGTAGGAGACAGCATAATGTTTTCCTGACTATTTGAGTATGGGGCTGGGGCATTTAATACACAAATGGTGGTATTTTTCTAGACATAAGATTTTAATATTTTATAGTAACTTCTGTGTATGACCAGCGAGCCCGGTCTCTGTGACAATGTGGTGTACATGTTTATGAGACATCTCGGCCACATCTGTGAGTTGTGGCATCCAAAGGAAGATTCTGATCTCTGATGTGTCTGCCATTCTGACCAGGGAGACAAAAATCAAAAGGTTGTTTCTGCAGGAGGTGAAGGTCCTAGACAAAAGCTCCTTTACGTTCTTCCTTTGTAACCCTGATTTCATCTAAAGAGACTGACACAGAAAAGTGTAATCAAATAACCCAATAGTGTCATTCCGATGTGTTTTTCCTTCTTCCCCAAAGTCACGCTGTCAGTGAGCAGCAGAGACGGGGTCTCCCAGATGGAAGTTGTGTGGTTTTAGCCTAGCACACAGCCCCCCACAGTGGATTTAACCTGCATTTTCCTTCTCAAACTTTAGCCAACTGAGATGTAGTAAGTCCTACTTAAGAGGTTCCCTCGTGGCTCTTAAAAGCACACTGAACTTAGAAGGCCGTTCCTTTCTGTAAGCAGGGAGTGGTGTATAGTCATTTGACCTCACAAGAAGGCTGTTTGTGGCACTTCAATAGACCTTGGTCTTTCTGGCTGTTGATGCTACTACATTCAGCCTATCTGACAGGGACAGGGCTTCAAGGAGCAGCCTGTGTTTCTTTCAAGAACAACATTTCCTGTACGGAAGAAGATAGTCCCTCTCAGATGCAGAGGACACAGATGGCTTTGCCTGGGGCAGCAGAGAAAGGCTGTGGTTTCCTGTCCAGGTACATATGGACTTAGAATGAATATAAAGTAAATTAAATGCCCAGAACACCTTAAAGCAAGTCATCCTTGAAGGTCTGAGAATAGTTTCCTCTGCTCCCTGAGAGGTGCAATGTTTATTAACAACAAGCATTAGCATAGAGGAACTACAAAAGGGTAGACTGTGACTTTATTTACTGAGGTTGGAAGGGAACATTAAATAGTTTTCTCTACCAACATTTTAAAAAGCAGCCTTTGCAGAGGCCCCCAGAAGCAGGCCTAGCTTATCATTAATCAATTAATTTATCAACAAGTAAAGATTCATTAGTTTTAGGTAAGTATGTTAAGAATGTTAAAAAAGCACCTTTCCTTGAGAACACATTCAACCAAAGTTTTGAGTGATGAAAAGCTTTGTTCGAGAGCTGTCTCTCTGACAAGCCGAAGATGAGGGGGTAAAACTGTTCTTATTTGGCATCTCAGCAATTAACTGACAATACCCAGTGTGACACAGGTTCACAGGGAGGCAGGAGGGAGGACTGTGCTTAATTTTCCAAAGAAAAGTGTCAATAAAGATTCAAAGTCTCCCCTCATCCACCGAGTCACAATGGGCCACATTGGCACAAATGACAGCATTGGCACATGAGAGAACTCTGAGTAAGTGTTCCATGCAGTGAGTCTAGATGGAGGTTTCTGGTTTCTGCTACACTATCAGTACTGAGCCCTCACTGGTATTACTCTTAGATGCTCTATTGTCGCCTAGTGCCATAGAGGTCTGGTAACTGTGAATCTGCAGGTCTGGTCCCCTTCACACATTCCAGCAGTTCTTACATGAGGTGGATGTTTGAGTGGGCTAATTATGCCCTGATCCTGTCCTCTCCCCATCTGCCCTGTGGTGGCATGGATAAGGGAAGGATGCCTTTCCTCCCTCACCCGTTGTCACCTGTGGTGGGCAGGAGAGCTGTCCTGGGTGTCATGAGAGTGGGAGCTGTCCTGGGTGTCATGAGAGTGGGAGGGCTGGTTCTGCCCCTCACTGGCTGCAGAGCATGGGAGAGTGAGACCTACTCCTTTCTGGGGAACCCTCTAGACCTGGCCTTGCTGGTGTGAGTGCAGTAAGCAGTTACAAGGGCTTGAGAGGAGAAGCGACCCTCCTTGCTGCCTGCTGCATTGGCTGACCCAGCCAGGGCAGTGCTGTAGAGCTCAACAGTGAGGGGAAACTGGTAGGCTGGCCAACCCAGATACCACCATTCCTGTTTCTTTATGTCAACCCCCATACCTGGAAGCACCTTCTACCTGCGACCTCTGGTGGCCACACTCTACATGGACTCGGGTAGGTGAATCACAGTATCCTCGCTGTCCTACATTAGGATCTCTCCATTCTCACCCAGACTGGTATCAACCTGCTTCCCTGTGCCCCTTTTCCCACCTAAACTCTATTCACTGGAGACTCCAACTTTTGGTTCAGACCTAGGGTTTCCCTAGTCCTTTCATCCTTGCCTCTCTAGGTAGTTATTTGCTTTACTGTATCTACTTGCAGGATCCTTTCTTTCCAACACTCCAATGCTGTGTGGACACCACTTCTAAATGTGAACAGGATACCCTTAGCTCTTTTCTGAAGGCTTTCTCAGGAAAGACCCTTCTAGACCACTTCTGTTCCTAGACCACCTCTATTCCTTTCTGCCACCCACTGACATACCAGGCAATCCACAGCTACCACACTTTGCTAAGAAATAGAGACAAAGGAATGGAATATCCCTACCAACAAAGACAAGACTAGTTCTCAGTACCTAGAGTCACCTTGAACATTCTAACCCTAGGCACCTAGATACTAGAACACAAACACAATCATTAGCAATCAAGACAATATGCTTCCACCAGAACATAGTAACCCTACTAGAGTAGACCCAGAAATGCAATATAGCTGAAGTAATTACTGCTGATAAACACTTTCATCAAAGTATCTGGATCCAAAATTAACACACATATCAATAGACTTCCTATACACAAATGCCAAATGGATGAGAAAGAAATCAGGGGAACAGTACATTTCACAATATCCTCAAGGAAATAAAATATTTTGAGGTAGCTCTAACCGAGTGAGTGAAAGACTGCTGTAATAAAAGCTTCAAGAAATCTAAGAAATTGAAGAAGCTATCAGAAGATGGAAAGAACTCCCACACTTATGGATCAGTAGGAATAATATAATGAAAATGGCCATCCCACAAAAAGTAATCTACAGATTAAACATAATCTAGGTAAAAAAAATCCAACACAAATCTTCATAGAAATTGAAAGGAAAACTTTCAACTTCATATGGAAAAAATGACTGGATTTCTAAAACAATCCTGAACGATAAAATGATTGCTTAAGGTATCATCATTCCCAATCTCAACTTGTATTATAGAGCTACTGTAGTAAAAATAGGTGGCATTGACATAAAAATCAGACATATTGATTAATGGAATCAAACTAAAGACCAAGACATAGTCCATATATCTATGGACAAGATTTTTGATAAAGAAGCCAAAAATATACATTGGAAAAATACAACATCAACAGTGCTGGTCAAAATGGATGACTCCATTTAAAATACAAGCGATCCTCATTTATCCACAAAACTCAACTCCACAAAGATCTAGTACCTCAACACAAGGCCAGATATACTGAATCTGATAGAAGAGAAAGTGAGAAGTAGTCTCAAACTCATTGACATAGGAAAGGACATTCTGAACAGGACAGTGATAACACAGGCACCAAGAGCAACAAGCATAAATGTGACCTCATGAAACTAAAAAACTTCTGTGTATGTTAAAGGACACCATCATTCCAAACAAGCAGCAGGCTACAGAATGAGAAAATAGAAGGATAATATCTAAAATATATAAAAAGTTAAAGCAAAATGTGCACATCAAGAAAACAAATAATTTTAAAATGGGGTGTATAACTAAAAAGGCAGTTCCCAATTAAGTGAAAAAGCCTTAGAAATACTAAGAAATCTTTAAATCCTTAGTCATCAGTAAAATACAAATCAAAACTACTTTGAGATTTCATCATAATACCAGTCAGAATGACCAAGATCAGTAAAACAGAAACATCACATCCTGGCAAAGATGCATTATTAGTGGGAGTGAAAATATGTACAGCCAACTGTCAAATCAGTATGGCAGTTACTCAGGAAGCTGGAAATATATCTACCTCAAGATATAGACATGGCATTCTTAGGCATACACCCATAGGACTCTATATCCTACTATAGAGACACTTGCTCATTCATGTTTGTTGCTGCTCTATTCATAATACCACCAACCGAGAAGAGTTAGATGTCCATCAACAGATCGTGAAAATGTGGTACATTTACACAATGGAATACTATCCAGCCATTACAAAAATAAACAATAAAATATGAAATCATGAAACTCTCAGGTATATGGATGGAGCTAGAAAAAAAATTACCTGAGTGAGGTAACCCAGACGCAAAAAATCAAATATGATATATATTCCTCTATATGTAGATGTTAGCTTTTAAGCTTTAAATAGATATGCTAAATCTAGATAACCAAAGAGGTTATATAAGAGTCTAGGTTAAGAAGGAGGAGATGATCTCTCAAAGAACGGGGAATAGAATGAAAAAAATGCAGAGCCAAAGGGGAGACAGGAATAGGATGTTTAACAGATCCCAGAAGGAAAGAGGGAGGGAAAGGAGGGAATGTACAGAGTGACAGCCAACCTAAGGGCTATTTGAGGGGTTATATGGAAACCTACTACAGTAGATGTTTCTTAAAATGTATACATATACAAAAGAAACCCAAACAATGTCACTCAGATTTCCTTTCAAACTGTGCTTAAATTCTCAACATGAACTGCAAATATTTTTAAATTCTTTTATTTCTGTAGGCATTCTCATTATTCATATTAAACAAGAATAAAAAGTTTATAAAAGGGAAAATGTGTATGTGCAAACGTGTTTCATTCATCTGTAAAGAAGAGCAAAATTATATCAATTGCAAAAATGAAAGTAAAGAGCATCATGTTAGCAAAATAAGCAAGACTCAGAAGTAGAAAAACTATGTTTTCCCTTATATATGAGATGTATGTGATGAAATTAAAAGTGGAATTCTTTGGAGAGAGAAAAAAGCCTAGCTATAGTTAGGTGGCATGGCATTGTTGTATGGGAAGGGAGTGAATATGGGCAAAATATGTGTTATACATGTGTGAAGATCATTTTGTACAATGAATTCTACATACTCACTCACCTATATCATTGTTTCTGTGTATGATTTAAAGGAGTCAAAGGAAACAAAGAAACGTCACCAGACAAATGTCACCACGGTTGCAAGGGTCTGTCAAAGGAGAAGTAGGGGAAGGACAAGTCAGAGCTAGCGTTTGCAAAATGGTATGGAGAGGAACATTCTATAGTCTGAGTTTTACAAAAACAAAACAAAGGTTAACAAAAAAGGGAAGCAGGGTATAAAGTTGAAGATAAACTTGAAATCTCTCTGAGGATACTGGATATGTATATGATGACTGCAAGAAATAATTTCCAAAAGGCTCTTGCTTCAGAAAAATGAGAATATCATTAAAAAACAATCTAATGTCGACCCCATCTTCCCCACACACATGCAACAAATCAGAAATATCTGCATCTTCTCAGACAGCAGAATATCTCATGCAAATGAGTCAGATGAAGGCACTGTGAAAATTCCAACATTAGCTTCACCCAAGATTATCCAGGATTCCATATTAAAAAAATAAAAAACAAACACACACACACACACACATACACTCAAGCTGCTGTGATATATCTTTATGACCAAATTTAACTCCTCTAAGTCAATAGTGCTGCAACTATGAAAGTAAAAATCTAGTTCCAAGTTAAAAAATAGTGTTGGGGAGTAATCTTTTTGTACAGTGTGAAGATGTGTCACTCTGACTGACTTAATAAAAAAGGCTCAACAGCCAATAGCTAGGTAGGATTTCCAGGCAGAGGGCATTGTGGGAAAAAGAAGGGCAGAGATGTGAGGCGACACAGAGGAAGGAAGAAAACAGGATGGACAGTGCATGGATGACGTTAACGGACATAAACGAGTCTCAGTGCAGCACATAGATTAATAGAAATGAATTAATTTAAGTTACAAGAGCCAGCTAAAGACAAGCTTAAGCTATCAACTGAGATTTTATAATTAATAATAAGTCTCCATGTTGTGATTTGGGAACTGGCAGACAGGACAGAGATACCTGCTTACAAAATAGGGACTAGAGAGATGGCTCAGCAGTTGAGAGCAAAGCAACCAAGTTCAGTTCCCAGAACCTACATGGTGTGGCTCACAACCACCTGAACTCCACTGCCATTGGTCCAAAACCCTCTTCTGTCCACTACAGACTTCTCAAGTCTCACACACACACACACACACACACACACACACACACACATACACACACACACACACAATTACAAAATAAAAAATAGATAATTTATCATGCTGCAAATCCTTGCATGTTTTGACCCTTTCTATTATTTCTCTCTTCTTTTTTTTGGTTTTTACGAGACAGGGTTTCTCTGTATTGTTTTGGAGGCTGTTGGTCCAGCCCGGCCTCGAACTCTCAGAGATCCGCCTGCCTCTGCCTCCTGAGTGTTGGGATTAAAGGCATGCACCACCACCACCTGGCTTATTTCTCTCTTCTTATTTATTTGTCACTCTCCTGATGTTTTCATTTTGAATGCATTTCAATTCTTGAATGCCCATGTTGACTTGCTTCACTTACATACTATTACAATACAGCATCACTAGAAAGAAGACCTCCTGATATATGCGTCTTAGTTTTTCATGCCAACATTTACCCTATAATGGAATACAGTTTGCCTCTACACAATATGGATCATAAATAATAAACAATTTTTAATGTGTTTTCATATTTATGCCCACAGCTACCATTTCTGCAGCTCGCCATTTCCTGGTATTATTTTTCTTCTTTCTGAGAGACTTCCTTTAATAAGAAAAAAAACTTACAAGTATAATGGTTAAACAGTTTAGATATGTCCACTGTATGTACACGTGGAGTACCTGACAAAAGACAGGGAGACATGAGAACATATTTGAACAAATAATAACTGAGAACACCCAGAAGCGGATAATAACATACACACGGGTTCAAAAGCGGCACGGCCTCAAGTATCTGTCATAGCATCAAAGCCATTTAGTGAATTTCACTAAGTCATGATAGTTTAGATGATAAATGCAGAGGGAGAAATCTCTCAAGAGACAGTGTGAGAAGCAAGCACCTTAGTTCAGCCGAAGGGAGACAGATTCTTTCTGTTGGAAAACATTAAAGTCAGATTGTAGACCAAAAACATTTCGAAGCATTCACTGATAATAGTCTTTATGTTTTACTTAGTAGTTTCTACTTCTATTCCAAGCCCACTAATTGTTCTTTCCATGGTTTCTAATATGTTAGACATAAGACTTGCCCAGTTCCCAGTTATCTTTCTGTGTCTCCTGTTTGTTGATTAAGCTGTAAACTCTCAAGTGAACCTGCTGCCATGCCTTGGCTCCACATTATGACTCTAACCTTATGAAACTGCAAACCCCAATTAAAGACTTTATTTTATGCATTGCTTTCCTTTTTCAATAGACATGCACCATCACAGGAGTCCACAACTGGTTAAAACACAGAGAACGTAATGGTCCACAGTCAAAGGCTTATACCATGTAAATAGATAAATAGATAGATGGATAGATAGATAGATAGACTGATAGAAAGATAGATAGACAGACTGATAGATAGACAGATGATAGAGATAGTGTATATAGGGTGGGACTATTAGGAGGTATTGGAACCTTTGAGAGATTGGTAGAGCCTGGTGGTAGGTCCTTAGGCCAGAAGCAATTGTGAGGCCTCAGGCTCTTATTTCACTCTTTTCTGGTCCATTATGTATATTCTATCACACACTCTTCTACATTACCAACTAATATCCTCACCAGAAACAAAACAATTGGCTGCTGATTTTAGGCAGCGACCTTCAGAATCATGAGCCAAAATTAAGCTCTCTTTATTTAATAATCAAGCTGTGCCCATCATTTCACCAGAGTAATAAAAACTGATGAACACAGTTATATTTTGTGACACTTTGCTCCTTTGTGATATTCTTAAATCGCATGGCTGCTTTGGGGCCAGAGTACCAGGTACATGGTAGATGTGCAGACAGCTGCCTCCTTTGGCTCTGTCTTGTGAATTCACTGTCTACAGAGGCTTTTCTGTGGACAGGACAGGCCTGCTTTAAGTCACGACACTAGGACTTAGAGTCCATGTCTCAATAAACTATCTCCTCTATAAACCAGTGGAATCTGTTCTAACTCTAGTCCCATAGATGCCATGTTCTGTTATCACCTTATGTGATCCTGAAGAATTTTAAAAGGTGAAAGATTCATACAATCTGAAGAGAAACCAGAGTGTATGAAGAAGAATCTTGTTGTTGCTTATGTAGTGTTTATGCCATCTCTACTATGTTCTTATATGCCCACATTCATTCAGCAAATAAGTAACTTCTAGGTATTGGGTACCATCTGAGACAAATACCATGAGAAAACGTGTATTTCATACATAAAGTGTGCGTGACTTCAGATTCCCAAGTAGTATCAGTAGGAATTACATACTAACAAGAACTAGGAAGCATAATACTCCCATGCTGTCTGAGATTAGAGAATTTCTGTTAAATTTATGTTCTGGTTAAAGTCTAGTTGACAGCTGACCTCTTACATTTGGGGTTTCATACTCAAATACTCTGGAGCTCTGTAATTAATCAAAAGTGCATTGGACATCTGCTTTTATCTCTGTGTGAAGCTTATTAATTGAAATGAGTCAATGTTCTATAGTGAGGGATGATTGTTTCAGGTGATTCCAAAGAGAGCAGTCAAACCAAGCAGAACAGTTCTCTAGAAGAGTAGCTTCAAAGCTTTACTTTATAGTTAAGAGGTTGAGCTTGATAGTGGTAACATAGAAAACATATTCATAGATGATCTATTATATATTCAATATTTTAAATGGATTAATTGGAATTTCCTCAGGAACTATAAACTACCCTGTGGATACTTTTATAGAAGCAAGACCAAGAAAGCTATGCCAGAAGTATGACTGCCAAGCATCTGAGATTTGCACCTAGTCTTTCAAAGATAGCTTTACCTGTCAGCAATTCATCACTAATACCCAAGTGAAATAATATGAAAATGAATAGTATGCTGCCCACATATCTAGAAATCAACACATAATGCAATTTTCCAGGCAGTGGAAGCACTATGTCTGAATTGTAAAGCAAGAATAAATTAATTGGTGCCTTCAGATGTGAGTCAAGATGAAACATGTGCTTATGACACTTTTCAGGTAAACAGAGTTATTCTGGGGGCACACTTCAGCAGTGTGCTCTGCTACCATATCTGTGTCTTCCTACAGAATGATTGAAGCCTTGTTCTTCAAGCGCCCTGCTCGCTAATTTGAATATCACAGCCAACCACAGACAACTGCCCATGCAAGTAGCTGAAAGACATTCATTGTGGACCCGGACTAAGAAACACAGAAGTTAGCATTAGGCAGAGATGGTTCTCATAGACAGGAATGCATGGGGACCTGGTAATAAGAAAATGTACTGATACTGAGTGGGTCAGGGATCTCGGAGAGATGACCTGCGAAGAAATGCAGGTTAGACGGGGTGGGAGACAAAGAGGGGAAAAAGTGTTTTCAGTCTTCATGTGGAATCTCCACGCCTTGACCTAGGAGTTGTAGGAGTCCCAGGCTGCTCAGTCTAACCTCTGCAGGCTGTTCACAGAAACGCTTCACTCTTGATGGCAAATGATGCTAGGCGCCATGCGCACCTCTGCAAACAAAGATTTCAGTTAGGGTAACTGACATGAAATTAGCACTAATTTTCTGTAAGCAGTACCGTTTGGGGAGAGTCATGGAGGACAGTGACATAAACTAAGCTAATGCTCAGGTGTGCTTCACGATGTGTGCATGATATAAACAACAAATAGATGCGTTCCTCCTGTGCATGCTGCTCTGGACGAAGCAGGAGCCACTCATGGCTCAGGGTTCCGTGGACTGCCGCCTCCAGTGCTTCATCAATGCCTTTTCCAGAGCAGCTGGAGGAACAACTGGGACAGGAGGAGATTAGTGAATATTCATGAGCTTTAGCTGCTGCTAAGGTGAATCTTCACAAATCCTGATTATGTTTATTTAAGTAAAACATCTGCCAATAAAAGGAAGACAGGCTTCTAGAAATGCTGGGCTCCAGCTTCTGTCCTCTCAATGATGATAATATCGACACTTGTTGCACTGTCTTGATCTCGCTATTATCTTGCTACTATCATCGGTATCATTAATAATAAACTATTTTACGACGGACTCCCTGATGCTACTGAGATTGACAGTAGCTATGGGGAGAAAAGAGTTGTTTGTTGTCGTTACTGATAGAAAGTGGTTGATGGCTGCAGAAGGACTCGGGTAATACTTCAGCTTCCTAAAATTAACCAAAGGAGGATTTCGTCCCAGAATTTAAACACTGACCAGCGATGTAGTAGCTGAGATCTGCGGAAATGTCGCAGAGAGGAGCGCTTACTCCTCTCTTCCGAGGACGCAAACATACTCTTGAAAGCAAGCCGAATCATATGCTATTCTGTTTCTTTGTGCATCTTAAACTTTCCACCTGACTCTCAACTGCTGAGAAAATCCACATTTCAGTGATGAATTGCATGGGCTTTTGAAAAGTTGCCTTTTCCTTTCCCACACAGAGAGCTATTAATAGTCCTATTTTAATTGGATAGAACTTTCATTTTCATTTTTTTCGTTTGAGAAAAGCAATCTGTGCTAGTTGTGGAAACAATTATCCAACATGCAGCTTAAAAGCCTATTAGAGTAGTCTCCCAGGAAAGCCGAAAGCCAGGCAGGATTAGCTTTCCAAGAGAGAACATTTGTTCACACTCCAACATTGCCCAATCCAGCAAATCTGGAGGATTTATTTTTAGCATAATTTCAGCTATTTGATTTTCTTTTACAACTGAGAATGTTAAAATGATTAACATGACTTCAAATCCCGCCACACTCTTATGATAGAAAGTCAGGATTTAGAATATTTATGGAAGGAGAACACAGAAGAGCTAGAGAAATCCTTCCTGCCCTAATTTTTGGTTTGTTAGTATCCAGATAGTCTTTTCTCTGGAATTTTTAGTGGTTCAATAGTAAACATGCAGAGTAGTAAAAATACAATTCCAAAGAACAACATAAAATTGTCATATCTTTTGAAGAAATCAATTTGGAATCTTTACTGAATGTTATATTCTTAATTATATTGTGATGATAAATATAAAAACATGAATAATAAATACTTATTTGATGAAGTCCTATGATCACCCTAACTTGAAATGAAAGAAAAGAAAGTTTGAAAATATTGCATATGTGTTTCCTAAAGTAAGTGAGTTATAGAAGGAAAAACGCTTGGGGTCATCTTCTTACTGATACAAGTCTGCAATTGAATTTAGTGTCATAAAACTGTTTACCAGTAAAAGCAGCACAACTAATATTTAAACATATTTCAAAATCAGTAAAACTTGGGACTAAAGAGATGGTAAATCGCTTACTGTACCATCATCAATACATAAGTTCAGATCCTAAGTACTCATGTAAAAGCCAGGCAGCTTGGGACATGTCTGTTACCCCAGCAGTAGAGACTAGTAGATCTTGGAGATCTTCTCACCAGGCAGTCTGGTCCAAAGGCAAACTCATAAAAATATAATAGAAATCAATAGAGGAAGACATACAATGTTGACCTTTAGCTTCCACACACACAAGCACAGACAAGAATACTCATAGACATGAATAAGTATATCCCCTATACCTTCACACTCATACAACACACATGCGCACACACACACACACACACACATGAAAATATAGCATTGGATGTGGTGGTATACACCTGCATTCCTAGCACTTGGAAGGCTGAGGAAGGGAGAATATGTATTGAAGGCCAGTATGTATTATTTAGTAAGTTCAGGCCAGCCCATGAGTTATATTACAAGACCCTGTCAAAGAAAATGCTCTCTCCTATTCCAGAGACAGCTGCACCTTCTCATGCAGTGTCAGCCTTGTCCCTGAGACATGAGAATGAAAACAAATATAAATGTGTTTGGTCCTTTGAGGCATCTGGATACCAGGGCTTCCTTTAACTTTGTAAGATAGATATCATCCCCATTAATGATCCCCTCGTTATTAGGTTCCAATATGATTCTATCCATGGTAAGTTCAAGTACAGTCAAGGTTAAGAACAAGAAAACTACCATCAACTTAGAAAATCTATATCCATCTTCTATGAGGGAGATCCCACCATCAAACGGTGACTTCTGAGTGTGTTGTGGAGTCTACAGGTATCTTTGCTATGATGGAGAATGCTGGAACCCACTTAATGGTGGAGTCAAAAGCCGTTATCTCTGCATGCTTTGCTGATACGCCGTTTGTGGTACAACTGCTCGCTTAAGATTGTCAGTCATGCCTCTTGAGCCGCCAGTTGTTCAGCCACCCTAACCAAATCATTTATGACAACACTGAAATTGTCTAAGGATTCGTAACCACCACTCACACCATCACCACCAACCAGGTGATCCCTCTTGGAAACTGTGGTATGATAGCCATGAGGCTGCCATAAGCTTCAGTTCTGCAGGCACTAGCTCTCACAAGTCTGTGGACGGCATCATTCTCGAGTTCAATGAGAAGCTCATTGACAAGGCCTTTTGATTTCCTACCTCCAACATGTCCATCATGGACCTAATCTGCTACCTAAAAAAAGCTGCCAAATATGTTGATATCAGAAAGGTCATAAAACAGACATGACAGGTCCCCCTGAAGCGTATGCTGTGCTATACTGAGGTCTGCTTCCTGTGACATCAGCTGTGACACTTACTCTTCTACCTTTGATGCTGGTGCTATCATTGCCCACAGTGACCACATTATCAAGTTCATTTCTTGGTATGGCAATGGACTTAGCTACATCAACAAGGTGATGAACATCATGACTACATGACCTCCAAGAACCCCAGTAAAAGGAAGGGAGAAATCTTTGGGTGCTAGGAAGTCTCTGCACCAGCTTAGTATCTTGGTCACTGAGCACCTCCTTCATATTTTCCATCTTAGACTCCCCAAAGAAGCAATTGTGAACCTTTGTCTCTTAAAAACCATTGAAAAAGTTTATGGTCTGTGAATCTATTAAGAAATATTGCCCTGTGAATCATTAAGATAATTTCTTTGCCTAAAGAAATAGGATATTTAGTTAAGTTTTCTTCTAAGCATTTCAAATTCTTGGCCATCAAAAGAAAAAGTTCTGGGCTCTTGAGTGTGCCTTACTTCACATCTTTGGCTTCAGAGGGACAAAGAGGCTCTGGCAATATGAAAACTTTAGGTTGCAGATGCAATCCTTGGGAAGAAGGTATGGGGCTTTATTGTCATTTTGCTGCATAGATGCACATGTACTGTATGGCCCTAATGCCTAACACCATGGCTTCTGTGATGCCTTAATATCTGTCCAACTTGTAGGTGCCCCTGAGTTCTGAGTAAGGGAGGAGGTGTCTTTTCCCCTGAACCTACCATCGCAGCTATTATATTAAAACCTGCATTATTCACTGTCTATCAGAAATGTTTCATTACAATTAGACAGATGAAATAACAGGCTTTAATAATCAGGACATGCCACAAATCAATTGTCATTAGATTCCTAAAAGATTTGTTTAACTTAAAAATGAAGACCAAATCAATTAAAAATTCCATTACCATGTAGACATACTTTAAAAATAAAATGCAGGTTTTATTTTATTTTGTGTGAAATTGGTTTGTCTTGAAAAACAGATGGAAAGTAAGCCAGAAACAGGTGGGATTTGTACACATTTGTTATGTAAGTGAGGCTAAACTTTGCCTTTCTGAGCATGTCCTTTTCTGAGAACATTTTTCTTTCCATTAAAACAACAGCATAGTGATGGTACTAAAACTGTCTAAATAAAGTTGCTCTAGCAGCAATGCTGAACATGGAACAGCTACAAAATGAGGACTGTCCAAGCTGGCTGTGGACAGAATTGGGGAACATGTAAACACCTCAGGGTGTGCTCCTGAAGTTACCTCAGTGGAAGCTGAAAACTTTAGGCATATAATAAATTCGACTGTTTACAGCTGATTCTTGCAGTATTAGGACTTCTGCTCTGATATCCTGGAGCCAACTCTTTTAAAAGAGACTGGCTATTTTAAAGAGACTGAACATTTGTGTGTTTGAATTTGTAGACTGTGGGACTTTTAAAGTTATTTGTATTTTTTAATGTGAGATCTTGGGGACGAATGAGGAAGGAAAGATTGTGACTTGGTGATGATGTGTTTGTGTGTCAGGTTGACAAGGGCTAAATTGTGTTGGATGGTTTTATGTCAACTTGACACACACTAAAGTCATCTGAGAGGAGGGAGCCTCAATTGAGAAAGAGCCTCCGAAAGATTGGTTTGTAGGCGAGCCTGTAAGGTGCTTTTGAAATAAGTGATTGATGGGGCAGGACCCAGACCATTGTGGGTGATGCCACCCCTACATTAGTAGTCTTGGGTTCTGTAAGAAAGAAGGTTGGTAAATCCATGAGGAACAAGCCAGTAAACAACAACCCTCCCACTGCTACTGCATTAACTCCTGCCTCCAGGCTCCTACTCTGCTTGAGTTCCTGTCCTGACTTCCTTTAATGAAAACCTGTGATGTGGAAGTGTAAGCCAAATAAACCCTTTCCTCCCTAAATTGCATTAGTCATGGTGTTCATTGCAACAATAGTAACCCTGACTAAGTAAGACACATAGTATGCATGAGACCCTGGATTCCATCACCATAGCTGAATAAAGGAGAAGGAAGATAGGGAGGAGGCTTGAATATGTGTGGTCCATGAGGAAAAGAAGGTGTTCCCTTCAGCAAGATTAAATGATTTGAAATGTAGTTAAAGTATAGCTGTCTTGGGAGAAATAGTTCACATCAATGTTCAGTTGATGATTGGTATGCACACAAATGTCTTGTTGGGATACAAATATTTTCCAGAAAGGTGAGACTACAAGGTTCCTATAGAGGTCTTGAGGAAGATGTTGCCAGTAGGTAGAGATACTTAAGTATACACAATTGAGAGGTATATCTTTAAATGTGTACTTAGTCTTTCTTCCTATGCTGTGCACTGGAAATGCTAAGATATCAAAGCAAAAATCTCTATCCCAAAAAGATAACCTATAAGGTGAAGGGGCTTCCCAGAGTTTCTAGACCTGTCAATCTCAGAACAAGCTTGAAAAACTAAAAGAAAATGTGAATCTTGTTCTGAATGGTGAATGGATCAACTATTAAGCAAGGAAATGGAATCAAGGATTGGCATTAGAAAGAAAATCATTCTGCAGTATGTGTTCTTCATCACACATCTGTGAACAACCAGATAAATCTGTACTTTACCCCTTTGTATAAACTTTGTCCTGCTTCTCCTCCTCCTCCTGAGATACCAATGCCCATGTGCAGATTCTAGCGGAACTGTGATGTGTTTCAGTGAGTTCAGAGTGGAAGAGACACTTTCAAAGAAGATAAAGCAGAAGGACTGTTAGGTAGCAGTCTTTAAGATCATTGAAGATGGAGTATTGCTTCATAGAAACAGTTTAAGAAAATGTAAGCGAGAACAACAGAACTGATTCCTGTCAAAATAATTAGATCTAAGTCATCTAACTGGCCCTGATATTTTCGACTACACAAAAATACAGAATGGACAGTATCCGGTCAAACATAAAGGTAGACTGGCAGCAGTGTGATTAGGTCATGTCAACAGTGGATATCCAGCTGCACTGAAGCTCAGGGACAGCGTACAATTCTCAGCTCTCAGTCCTTGACACATGCCAGCTAATCAGGTAAGGGCTGTCATGCTAGGAATTTGTCTTTTTATGGGGTGCAAGGGAAGGAGTCATACTTTTTCTTGTTTTATTGTGTTAATGGATTCCTGGCTATGGGATGAGAGAAGGTTGAACATCCCCCCCCCCAACACACACACAGACATGTACATTTGACAAAACTGTAAAGAAGCCAATTTTTCTTTATCAACTTTTATTTCCTGATTTCTTTTAAAGTACAGGGAAACTAAGATGGTAGATTTATGAATTTCAATGTCTAATTGTAGTGGTTGTCATATTTGTTCCTAGACTCTCATTGGAAAACTAATGGCATTAGTAGACACAGAAGTGACAGGTAAATTGACTCTTAGTCACTATACTGTCATCTAGTACCTTGCAGTTTCTCTGCATTCCTCATTATCTAGGTTTATCTTTCACCTCTTAAAATCTTTGGCAAGATAATGACTTCCACACTTAATTGAGGGGCCAGTATGTGCAAAAGTATCATTATATATCATCTAGAATGCTTGATATTATGTCAGACTTCAGGAAACTATGCTAAAAATAAACATGAAAATAAGAGAAAGAAATATCCGAGATGTTCCAGAGTTTTAAGAAATTGAGATTGTCCAGCTGGGCAAATAATAAGTTCCATGCCACCAGAATTATTTACAGAGATGCTACATGGAATCTGAACTTTGAGTAAAAAGGTTGTTTGAGGACATCCAAGGTTTGGTCTCATCATGGTACAGATGCTACGTGGTGGTGGAGCACGTAGGAAACATAGCTTAAGCATGAACCTGTGGCATATCTTGGGTAATCACACTAACCAAACATACAAACCTTTGCAGTGTTTATGAGTTAAGTGGCTCAAAATCCAGAAAACCAATCAAAATTAGTAGAGCTTGCAAGCTCAGAAATCCCATTAATTAAAAAGCCAAGGAAGAGCTAGAGAAGCTAAGGCAAGTCCAAAATTAGGAGGAAGAATAAGAGCTGTGGCTGTCATCAGCAGACCAGTCCTTGGAGACAGAACTTAAGTTTCCAGGGACGGCAAAGAAAAGGAGAAAAGTCAGCTGTGTTAGAAGTTCCTTGAGGCTGATCTACTGAACTTCCTGGTTCCAGAGGGTCAGAATGTTACAGATTAGATCCAATTTATCTTAGGCTGTTTTTAGCTCCTTTGAAAGCACACCCCTATGCCTGGGCCTGGGTTAACATCTTTTTTACTTCAAAATCCTTAACATGCCTTCATAGCAAACCACTAGCTTCCACCAATGTAGCATCCAAGGACACCATAGTTGCCATCTTCAAATTATGAGGCTTTCTGCACTTTGCAGTAATCTGCCAATCCCTATCCATGGTCCCCACCAATGTATTTGGTAAACACTCTGAGTTGTTACTTTCTTTGAGGTGTAACTAATCACATCTTCTGTCACCCCTTTCACTTGTGGCTGGTAGTTAGACTAGCCTGAATCTGTGTACACACGCTGTGGTCACACGTTACACTTCAGGATGAACTAACTACCTCTGTGCCTTTTGAGTTGAACACATGATTTTGTGTCAACAAGAAAAGGCCTCAGAAACACTGGGAAATTGTAAGAGTCCTAGACCTGGAGTTACAGACAGTTTGAGCTCCTGATGTTGGTGCTGGAAGGAGAACCGAAATCCTCTGGAAGAACGGTAGAAGCTCTTAACCACTGAACTATTTTTCCAACCCCCTCTACCACATTTTGAATATAATGTAAGGTTCTGGAATTAGATGTTTTAATTTTTTCTCTTTCTCTTTTTTTTATTTCCTTGGAAATTTCTTGACTTCATTTTTCTTTGTAGCTGAAGAGAATTCCATTGTATCTATGCACATGTTTCACTATCCATTCAACAATTGAGGGACATTTGGATTGTCTCCATTTCCTACTATATGAATATAGAGGCAATGAGCATGGCTGAGAAAGTGTCTGTGGAGTAGATATCAATTCTTATAGGCATATGTCAAGTAGTGGCATAGTTTTCTGAGAACTCTACATAGTGATTGCCCTACTGAGTGTATCAGTTTGCAATCCCACCAATAATGAATGAGGATTCCCCTTTCCCTGTATCCTTACCACCATTTGTTGTCACTTGTTTTTATTGAGAAAGCAAAAAGGCCCCAAGACAGGGGGATAGTAGAACACTAGCATCATATCAGGACAGCAAAAATTAGGGCTTATACTCTTGCTAATAATGTTTTTCGTAATTATGGAAAGGGGAAACTTCCTGAATGAAAATATTTCATCCTGCATAATAAAATTATTCTAAGAACGAGTTACATATGTCAACACCAAATTGCAAGCATAATAATAAAAATTAGAGAATAAAAGTAATAGAAGAGAACTAGGATCAAGGTAAGTTATTAATTCCCACCATCTCTGAAGTTTATAGCAACTGTTTGGGGGTAAATTTTTGGAATCCTGTTTCTTCATTCTTGAAATAAGAGTCATGGACTGACCTAATAGAGCCCACAGGACCTAGTTATGTCACTGCTTGACATATGCCTATAGGAACTGATAACTACTCCACAGACTCTTTCTCAGCCATGCGCCATTAGTTCATAATAGCTAGGAAATGGAGAAAATCCAAATGTCCTTCGGTCATTGGATGGCTAATCAATGTGTGCATAGATACAATGAAATTCTCTTCAGCTGCAAAGAAAATGAAGTCAAGAAATTTGCAGGAAAACAGGAGGAAAAAAGACAGAGCAAAAATGCAAAAATGAAAACATCTAATTTCAGAGCCTTAAAACAAATGCAAAAATAGGGGGCTGGAAACATAGTTCCGTGGTTAAGAGCTTCTACTGTTCTTCCAGAGAAGTCGGGTTCAGTTTCCAGCACTTTCAGTAACATACTGAAAGACATGAAGCAATAAAATAATTAAGGTAACTGCTCAATGAATACTGCCCTTTGGTATTATTGTTATCATTACAAGGGTCAAGCACTATTTGAAAATTATGATCATTACTGAACCTGCATCATTATTTTTAGTCTTATTTTCCTAAAAATACCTTTATGTGACTGATTCTGTGTAGTAATTTCATCATTTTTTATTCCACTCCCTTCTAGCTAAGAGTATATTTTCCACAAGCACCCAGTCTTTGGGAGGAAAGTCATATTAATGCACCAAAAATACGTTTTGTTACCTTTTCATTCAACATGATGAGTGTATGTCAGGGTATTGTGTTTTAATAATGAACTTTCTCTTTGTCAGTTTTTCAGAGTGCTGGTGAGGGGAAAGCTGAAAAACAAGACAAGAAAAACACTCATGGATGTTTTTATAGTATTGTGTAGTTTCTCCTCAGAGCAGAATTTAAAACAGGGATTAAATAAGCAAAGATACTAAAACTTGTTTTAATCTCTTGGACATTTATAACCTTTGCTCTCACCCTCATATTCATTGTAATAGTTTGTACTTTGTATGTAGTACATGTGCTATTTTGTTCTATTATAATACAGTAAATGTATTATGTAATATAGTGCATAATTCCAAGATATCTGAATTCTAGTCTCTGTCACTTGTTAGCTATTTTAGCCAATTTAGGAGAAATTAACATTAGTGTTTCTTTGATAGATCTCCAAGGGTTCTTAAGAGTATTGATTTTCCCATAATTCCTTGCATGAGGCCACAAAACCATCATCAAACTGCCTTCAATCAGGATACCAGGCCTGAGTAGTCACATAACTTCTCATAAAAAAGGCCTCTTAATCACATAACTTTGAGACAGAGCACTGGACTAGAGATGAGAAAGCCTCACCCTGGGTCTTTTCTTATCTTCCATGCACAATATCGTGTTTTGGAAGCAACATTTGACTTCATATGAATCACCAATCAATCTGCCTGAAACCTGAAAGAAGATAACGGCTTGCAAATTTTAAATAAATCACAGCCCAGAAAAATAACCGCAACCTTGTCAAACTGTCAAGTAGAATAGTTGGCAGCTGTTTCTTTCCTTTTAGGGGTTTTCTTCCTAGAGTTCACGTGCAGGTTAGAACAGAGATTTGTTCTGACTTACTGCAGATAGAATCTGTCTAAAAACGACAGCAAGATAGCTCTACCCGGAAACATGGGACACCTGCATGTTTATAGCATAACAATTTGGTTTCTATAAAAGGAATATGTCAACCAGAACTACGTTCAGTCCTCTCTACTCTAGAAGACATAATCCCATGAAACAAACACGAATTTTTACAAACCACCCTCATTTTTCAGGCCTAATAAGACTCCCAGCATCCTGATATCAACATTGGTGAGGTAAGCCAGTCATGGTGGTTTACACCTATGATTTCAGCACTGGGAAGACAGAGGCAGAATTTTGCCACAAATTTGAAGATACATCATGAATTGCAGGGCACCTTGAGGTGCAATGTGAAACTCTGTCTCAAAAAATAAATAAGTAGCCCTGAGTCTCCCATCTTACCAGGAAACCCCTCTGTCAGAAATACTAAGTGAACATGTAATAGATAATGTTTTATAATATTATTACTTATATAATAAATGTTTTAAGGAATTATTCAGAAAATGAGTCTGGATTAAGAACTTGGGTGCTTGAATATAAGTAAATGAGTATATGAGCTCTCTGATTCTAGCCCACTGAAGAGCAACTCTTCAGCTTTATTCATGTCCCCATGTTATCTATTTACTTAGATATAACTAGCCTTACTCATTATTGCTGCCTACAGATTAGTAAGGTACCATTTGTTATCTTAGCTAAGCATTTTCAGTGTGGTCTCAATCTAGTAGTCTCCTCTGAGAAGACGTGCTTGGCAAACACACAGGAGAGTGAGCCAGTTCAAAATCTTGAGGCAGGTCAAAACTGACACACTAGTGTTTCTGTGATGCTATTCTCAAAATGATAAATTCATACCAGATTCAAGAGGACCAGGAAGAAATTCTGTTTCTCTATTGGAGAAGATGCAAAGTCTCATTGCAAAGAATCCTAAAGCACTGAGATGAGGGCCATGCTCCAATTTTGCGTGAATACATTACACCTTGAATGTGAAGAACAGCTTGCAGCATCCCCTCTTCCTGTGACAGAGCCTCATGTGCAAATCTATGTCTAAGTGCCACTTATCAGTCACCATGTACTTCATAGCACTAGTGTTCTCTCCAACTTTTCCTTCATCACTCCACAGTGTCCATCGCACTTTCCCATCCTTGGTCTTTCTTGCTAGCCATGTGAGCAAGGTGTGGTAGTCCATTCTTCATTACTATAACAAATACCCGTGGTATTATACCTTACTGTGAATTATGCTGTTATGTAAATGTTATACTAAAACAAATGTCCTAACCAGCTTATGAAGAGAAAAGTATTATATTCACTCATAATTACAAAGTCTCTTCTCAGTGATGGTCACTTGGCCTCATTGCTGCTTTCAAAAACATATTTTATTAATTCTTTGAATTTGGCACATGGATAAAATACATTTTCAACATTTTTCACCTCCCACTTCTTCTCCTAACTTTTACAGATTCATTTCTCCCACCTCCAACCCCATTACAACCTCATGTCCTCTTTTTTTTCCATAATTCACTGAGTCCAATTTTTGCTGCCCATATACTCAATGGGTGTGAGGCCGTGCACTGGATGGAACATGGTCTACATATCAGAAACCACACCCTTAAAGAAAACTGACTCTTCCTCTTCCAGAAGCCATCAACTGTCACTTGATTCTCACCTAAGGATGGAATTATGAATTCACCTTGCATTCTACAGTATTTATTAACTTCATCTTATGCAGGGTATATGTGGTCAACCCCAGATGGCATGTGTCCATGACTGCCTTGGTCCTACCATGTCCTGAAGACCCTGTTTAACTATTTCTTTTCAATCTCTGACTCCAAAAATCTCACCACACTCACTTCTGTGATAGTACCTGAGACTTTTAGGAAGAAAATATACTTTGACCAGCTGCAAGTTTTCCATTAACCAAAACCCATGGTACAAAGAAACTTCTCTGATGAGTTTTGAGAGCTGTGCTAATCTATGCATATGTAGACATGAATTTACAGGATTGCTTGGTACTATGCTGGTTCATTCAGCAAAATTATAGTAGAAAGCTCAATTCTGAGGCCTACGGCCTTCCTAACCATGCTTTCGTGAACAAATATACCATACCAGACATGTAGAGTGGGCCTTAATGCCCTTAAATTCATTCAGAAAGCACTAGCTACTCCTGTAATATTCATGCCACTATTGTACACATTGGTCCATCTTGCCATATGAATTCTTATGGTAGCTTATAAGCTACACAGCTGAGTGAGACTGCTGATACCCTTTCCCCCATGAACTTTCTTAGCATCTTCTGGTACTGTGAAAACTAGCCAGGGAAAAGCTTCTTGGTCATTACCAACCCAACTTGGCTTTCTGTCCTACAACCAGAGTGTGTGGTATCTTCAGCAATATCATTGCACCATCAAGTTCTGGAGTACATCCAAGAATAATACTGATAGTCTATATTGTTTGGGAGGTGTCCTTGGACCACTCTGTCAACCATACCTGACACTCAGTTCTTATTTGGCAACTTATGTTTAGGTGGAGTTTTTCTTTCCCACAAGTCAACTCTGTCCTGCCAGTTAGTTCCCAAATAACCACACAAAGACTTGTTATCGACGATAAACATTCAGCTGATAGCTTAGGCTTGTTGCTAACTAGCTCTTACATCTTAAATTAACCCATATTTCTCATCTACACCATATCACGTTGTTGCACCTTTTTTCAACACAGCATATTCATTTCCTGTTTCCTCTGCATCTGACTGATGATTCCCCTGCTCTTTCTTCCCTATGCTCTCTTTTTTGTCCACAAGTCCTGCCTAACCTCTACCTGTCTAGCTATGGGTCATTTAGTCCTTTATTAAAACAATCTGAGTGAAAAATTTTCACAGTGTACAAACAGATTATTCCACAACATTTCCCCCTTTTGTCTAATTAAAATGGAAGATTTTAACTTTAGCATACTAAGACTATATAGAATAAAAACAGTTATGAAGTAATAATTACAGTTACAGTATCCAGTTGATTCGTATTTGACAAAATTAGAGAAAACACTGATATCTATCTTATCTCTTTTAGTCTAAAGTTTAATAATGAATTTATCATAATTAAGAAAAAATTATTTAGTGTTTAATTCCATCAAGGACCCCAGAAGGGTATAATTACCTAATGACAAAGACATTGTCTGTAACATTGAGGTATCTATTTTTGGCTTGTAGGACTATTATATCTGACAGACATTTTAGTGAATCAGGGAATTTTTTCCCTCAATATATGTTTTCATTTAAATTAGAAACATGCATGCTTCACATGTCAATCCCAGTTCCCTCTCCCACCCCTCCTCCCTTGTCGCTCCACCAGCTCCCCCAAGCCTCCCATCAATCCCCACACCATTCCCCATGGAGGGTGAGGCCCTCCTTGTGTGGGGGGATCTCCGGAGTCTGTTATTTCATCCAGGGCAAGACCTAGGCCCTTCCCCATGTATCGAGGTTAAGAGAGCATCCCTCCATGTGTAGTAGACTCCCAAAGTTCATTCATACACCATGGTAAACACTGATCTACTACCCAAGGCCCCAGAGATTACTGAGGCCTCCTCACTGAGACTACATTCATGGAATCTGGATCAGTTCCCTGCTGGCCTCTCAGCCATCAGTTTGGGGTTCAAGAGCTCCCCCCTTGTCTGGTCAGCTGTTTTTGTGGGTTTCACCAGCACAGTCTTGACCACTTTGCTCATCACTCCTCCATCTCTGTCACTGGGTTCCAGGAGTTCAGTTCAGTGTTTAGCTGTGGGTATCTGCCTCAAAGCAGGGAATTTTGAGCAGATCAGTACCCATCCCAAGTATACACACGGACTTTGGACTCCAATAGAACAATGTGAGGTGCACTCTCACCCAGAACTCTTGGGAAAGGGTCTAGGCCCTGCCCTATATGAAATGACACACTATGGACACCCCCATGGAGGGCCTCACCCTCCCTGGAGAAATGAGAGGATAACGGGGGGGGGAGGGCACGGGAGGAAGGGAGGGAAAGGGAGAGGGACCTGGAACTGACTTGTGAAGCAACCTTGATTCTTATCTAAATTTAAACTGGAAAATAAAATTAAAAAAAAAAAAGAAAAAAAAAGAAAAAAAAAAAAGGCAGGGAATTTTGAAGGACTGTCCTAAAGTGTCATGGCTAAGTTTGGCAGTTGCTTTCTTTAGTTTGGACATCATACTGTCAGCAGATGAAGTAAGAGCAGTTCCTTGCTTCAAGAAACTGCAAGAGCAGTTTCTTCTCATGAAGGAAACAAGATCCTTACAGAGGTTCTTCAATGCCTATCATCTTTTTTTTAAGTAAATTGAAGTTGCCAGGAGCATAAAAGTCTCAGGCTATTAAACATCTTAAATCCAAATGCCATATTCTGTAATCTTTGAAGTGTTTGAAGACCATCATCGATCTAAATATAACTGTTCAACCTTGAAAATGTACCTAATATGACTAAAATTTCAATTACTATAGATGACTAACTACTAACATGTATTTCTTAATTATTCATTACATTTTTAAATGGTCTGCATGAGCCCACTACCCCAAACAAGAGGGGAAACATACATACAGTATAACAAGAATTAACTTTAAATTTGTATCAATAAACCCAAAATCCATACCGATGTAAAATATTTAAGATTAATAGTTGCTTTTTTGGATCAATGTAGGTTCAGTAGTCTACACCTTAATGTCATCATTTATATATTATATCCCCATTTTCTCCTATAGAAAGAGATTTTTTAATCTAACTCCTTTTTTAGTTCATTTTCCTTACCAAGACCAATAATAATACATCAACCATCGCCTCCCCCAAATTTGCTACTCATATTGGCTTAATAAAGGGCTAAGTGATCAATATCTAGGCATGTAGAGGTTAGGCAGGACTTGCAGACAAAAAGAAAGTGTGTGGAAGAAGAAGGGTGGAGTCTCCAGCCAGATGCAAAGGAACATGCCATGTCAAATATGTGGTAGAGTGTGGATAAGAAATACGAGTTAGTTTAAGTTGTAAGAGCTAGCTAGCAACAAGCCTAAGCTATTGGTTAAACATATATAATTTATCATAAGTCTATGTGTGGTTATTTGGGAGTTGGTCGGTGGGACAAAGCTGACTGGAGGGACAGAAGTTCCCACCTACACCTATGGATTCTGGGAGAGCATTATCCCCTATGTAGGGACACTCCAGTTTCCAAATACATCCAAGATCTCAATGTTAGACCTGAAACTCCGAAACTTCTAGAAGAAAGAGTAGGAAGCACACTTTAGGATACAGGATTAAGTAAGGCCCCAGTTGCCCACACAATGAGGCCAACAGCTAATAAGTTGAAGTTCATGAAAATCAAAGACCCCTGTACTACAAAGAAAACTGGTAATTTACTAAAGATAAAGCTAGAATGGAAAAAAATCTCTGCTAGCTAGATATCTGGCAGATGATTAGTGTCTCAAATAAAAAATAATTTAAAAAAGCTAGACAACCCACATGCAACCCAGTTAAGAAGTGAGTTATGGAACTGGACAGAGAGCTGCTAGTAGGAGGAAGGCCAGCCTCCCTTAGCTACCAGGGACATGCAAATTAAAACTAGTTTGAGATATTTACCTCTCCCCAGTCACAATGACTAAGAAGAAGAAAAACAAAAGGGACAGCAAATAATAGGATATGGGAAATGGGCAACTGTCATGTGTGGTTGGTAGGAGTGCAAACCTGTTAGCCCCTGTGGAAATTGGTGCAATGATACCTCAGAACTAGAAATAAATTTACCCTGTGACCCAGCTATACCATTCTTGGGAATGTACCCATGGGTCTTTGTATTCCTATTATAAATACAGAAGCTCATCCAGGTTCACTGACATTCTAGTCACAGTAGAATATGAATATGAAGTGAATATGAAAGCAGCTTAAATGTCCATCAAGTGATGGTATAATGATAACTCAGACAAGTTAAGGAATATGATGCTATGGAATATTAGTTGAATATGTGTTATATTTGTTTATTCTGTGGAATTTATTTAATGATGCAAAGATGTGTTGCATTGTTTGATGTTGCATTTGTTTACCTCTGTAAAGTTGTATTACTTTGCCCGCCTAAAACATCTGACTGGTCTAATAAAGAGCTGAACAGTCAGTAGCTAGGCAGGAGAAGGATAGACAGTGCTGCAAGGCAGACAGAATAAATAGGAGAGAAGAAGGAGGAGCAAGAAAAGGAGAAGTAGAGTGGATACCAGGGGCTATTCACATAACCACACAGCCAGCATGGAGTAAGAAGGAAAGAAAGAGATACAGACTAGAGATAGGCAAGAGCCCAGAGGCAAAATGTAGATGGAAGAGTTGGCTAGAAACAAGCCAAGCTAAGGCCAGGCTTATTTGGGAGCTGGGTGGTAGGCTCCCTAAAGAGCAAATAATAAAACAAAACAAACAAAAACTACAATATGATACATTCAGTTGAATCAATAATTCATACAATGGAATACAAGACAATAGAGGAGACCCACTACCCACAGAGGACTCTGGGATTGCTTAGCAGGAAATGCACTGGTTTGAGTAGGAGCAGTGCAAGGACCAAGTTTCCAGTCATGCATGTCCACAGGGCACACTCAATCTACACTTCTGTAAAATTTCTTCTGTAGCCACATCCCTGGCAACAAGAAGATCCATTAGTCTTAAAATATCCTTTACTTTTTCATGCTTCCTAATGATACAAATATAATCAGAATGTGATGACATATAAATGTAATTTTTTCCTCATCCCAGAGCTTTGTTTGGCATTGGGAGTTTATTATTGTGGTCCTTTAGAAGTTTGTCTTGCTGAAGAGTAATCTGAACAAGAGTTCACTGAGGCGTACAGCAGAGAATATCCTGAAAGGCTCCAACTCCACCTTACAGGTGGGTCCTACCATCGTTTTCATTCCACAGAAAGGTCGGCAGTGATGAGCATCATGTCTGCCTTAGTTGTGTGCAATCATAGCCTCTGTGCTTCCCGTTAGTCATTCATCAATGCTTTGGAAAAGCAGGAATCGAGGGCAGGTTCTTTCGTCTTGATACAGAGCAGATGGAGACAGTCTCCAAATCAGACCACATGCCCTGCTGCCTAGCCCTGCTTTTAAAAATGGAGAGAAAAATACAGTAGGAGAAGAGCCATCTGTGGTGATGAGAAGTGAAGGAGGCTTGGATCTTAGCATAGCTGTGCTAATAACTCAGGAAAATTTCCCTCTCACCAATCACTGTAGCTTCATATTACCCACCTGTCATGTCTGTCTGTCTCTCTCCTCTACCCTCTCTCTCTTTCCTCGAACCTCCTAGCTTGAGAAAGACAAGAGATGGAAGGAAGAGGCAGAGATGAAGTTCATAGCTTGCTCTTTCCCTGTCTGAGATCTCTCATTCCAGCAGTAATCACCGGCTGTCATTTCTAGATTTTAGCCAGGCATAATAAAAGCCCTGGGAGGAGATTTTCCTCCTCTTTATTCCCTACACGATGTCAGAAAGTCACACTCAGCTCTCCCTGTGACAGTCTTGTCAAGCCCTGGCTGGCACCCCCTTCATGCACAGCTGCTATCACTGTCACTCCTTTCGTTGATCTTATCATGCCCTCCCTTCAGGGAGAAGGCCTTGTCGATCTATTCTTACTGCATTTATATTAAAGCAGTGTCTATTCTAATTCACAGGGGGAAAAAATCATGTAGACTTCTCAGTCAGACAAAACAGCCTTCCAATTTTTCATGGGTCAGATTCGATTCTTCAGCTCCCAAACAACACTGAACATGAACAAAATAAAAGCAGCTAACAGGACTTGATTAGGATGCAACTGGAATTTCGAGCTGAGCTTTTCCTTTCAGCCCTCACAGTCAGGCTGCCAGTGTTTTCTAATAAGCCCTTCTAAGGTGACTTCTTGTGTTATCTGCTGGGACATAAAGTATCAGCAGACAGACAATGCTTAAATGTCAGGAAGAAAAGATGGCAATTAGCAAACACCTGCCAAGCAAGAGATGCTCTCACTTTATTTTGAACTAAAAAAAATGAGAAAGAAAAAGAGTCCCAGAGGGATTTTGTAGTTTTTGCGGCCTCCCACTTCCCTCCTCTGCTCTATTCCTCCTCTGCCTCCCTCCTTCTTCTGCCCTTTCTTCTCTTTCCTTTCATTCATTTTCGATATTTCCCTGTGAAGAAGACGCTTACTGCAGTCAATGTTTAACTCTCAATGTGGATGTATCCATGACCAGTTAGTCTTAGGCACTTCTGACCTTGAAGATGTCCTTCAAACACAGGCATCTTTTGCAAAGCCAGACTCTTAATTTGCAGCCTGAGTACAGTCAAGTCCCAGCATCTTTTGCAAAGCCTGGCTCTTAATTTGTAGCTGAATGCAGAGGCACAGTTTACCCTTGAGAGCCGCTTCTTAATTTAGGGTGTGAGTCAGAGCCTCGCAGAGACATCACATGATTCTACAGTATACAATCCCATTCTTGGCATCAGGCCAACAAGACCAACTCTTAAAAAATAATGAGAAATCATAATTCTTTTTAACTCTCATAAAAATGAAGAAGAAAAGGCCTCAAAGCTTTAAAATTCTTGCTACATTTACAGGCACCAGTGGCTTCAATTATGACAGTGGGCAAGGGACTTAAAAGTATTAAACATTTCAATAATTAAATCATTTTTTCATGTTGCCTGACACTTACTGGCACCTACAGCACAGTGTCTCCTCAGAGGGCCAAGGAAATCAAGGCTAATGATCTCCCACCGCCAATCCACAGGAGGGTTTGTGATTTCACTGTAATATGCTGTAAGAAATAAGCTGCACATTTGCCAACACTGAGCAAACAGCTTGAAATGATAGACTGAAACAAAAGGAGTGAAATTAGAGAGAAATGCATGACTGGATATGTCACCCTAAATTTAGGTCATGAAGATTCGTTGTGTGGAAAATGGACTAAAAGTAGGTTTGCGACAAAAGGTATTTCATTTTTTGGTAAGTTTAAAATAAATTACAGTAATGAAGAAGCTCTTAAAAGAACAAATTCTACTTTGGCTTTTATCAACTAATGTGTTCAATTAAATAAAAGACTCTCCATCTATAGTTGAGAGTTCTTCCTGCTCAATAGCTTTCCTCCGCAAGGATACTGTACCAATTGGAAAACTCTCTTATGAGGAATGATAGAAGGAAATAGGGATGTTCAGTGTGTATGAGTGAATTTAGGAAGAAATTAATGGACCAGTGTCCTCAAATGTTTGAAGATGAGACATCTTGGAAAGGGATCTGGATGATATTCTGGGGCATTTGCAGGAAGACCTCAGTAAGGTATGAGGATTAGGGTAAAGTCTTACTGTCTTTGGATCTGGAAGTCCCCTCTAAAGACTTTGTATTAAAAGGCTTGACCCAGTTTGATACTGATAGGAAGTGCTGGCATCTTTAAAAGGCAGAGCCTAATGGGAAGGTTTTGGGTTATTTGGGATCAAATTCAAAGGCATTGTACTAATCAGAATTCTCTATAAGAACAGAGGCAGTAAAAGGAATATATATTATAGGGGGTCTGCTAGTTTGACACATACAACACAGTCTGGGTAGACCAGAAAGACTGGAACCTGATAGTTGCTCAGTCCATGGTCCTGGGTCACTCAGCAGTTCCACTGCGATATTGAAGATTCATGGAATTCAAATATCAAGGAAAGGATACAACCGCAGCAACAATAGGATAGATGAACTCGACGTTGCAGGAATAGTGAAAGCAAGCAAACAAAACCAAAGCTTCTTTTTTGTCATTTTTCTGGGCTGTCACCAAAACATGAAACCTACATCAAATGATCTGATCAAGAAAATCCCTGTAAGAAAATCCTGCTGTTTTCCTTTTAGTTAGTTCTATATCCAGTCAAATTGACAAGTAAGATTAACCATCACAGGGACAAGAGACCCATTACCTTCGTTTTACTCTGTTTTGCTCCTGAACAGAGAGATGAAGTTTTTCTCTGCCATGCTGTGCCATAGGCTACAATCATCATGAGTACCAAGTTAGGAAATGAGTCAAAAGGAAGCTTTTCTTTTCTATAAATGTATTATCTTCGATGTTTGTGGGTTATAGTGATGTAAAGATAACACACAAACAGGCTCAACTCAACTTAAAACACAGTTTCCAGTTATCCTCATGTGATCTTGGTTGCTTTAATAAAACACTTTGACCATATGCAACTTAGAGAAGGGAAAAGTTTATTTGGTTTACACTTCCAAACTGCAATCTACCATTGAGGGATGTCAGGATAAGAATTCAGCTGACAGTAGGCTGGGCTCTCCCACATTAATTGTCAATAGACAATATGCTCATAGACAATTTTTTCAGTCTTGATCTGAGTTTCTTTCATTTTTAAATACATTTATGTATCTGTTTGTTTTACATCCTGCCCACAGTTTTCCCTCCCTCCTCTCTTCCCTAACCTACGTAACCCCCTCTGTTCCCATTCCCCAATCCACTCCCTGTCCATTTCTATGTAGGAAAGGCCAGGTTTCCCATGTAAACAAAGCATATCAAGTTGCAGTAAGACAAAGCACCTCCCTGTGTATTAAGGCTGGGCAAGGAGACCCAGTATAAAGAAAGAGTAGGGTCCCAAAGGCCAGTAAAAGAGTCAGAGGCAGATAGGCTCTGTTTCCACTGTTATGAGTCCCACAAGAGAACCAAATTTTACACAATTGTAACATATGTGCAAAAGATCTAGGTCAGTCTTACTCAGGCTCCCTGTTTGTCTGTTCAGTCTCTGTGAGCCCCTGTGAGCCCAGGTTAGGTGATTCTGTGAGTTTTCTTGTGGCATCCTTGACCCCTCAGGACCCCACAACCTTTTCTCCAGGATTCTCCAAAACTCTGCCCATTGTTTGGCTGTGGGTCTGCATCTGCTTCCATCAGCGGCTGGATGAAGGCTCATAGACCAATTTGATTGAGGAAAGTCTTCAGTTATTGCTACTTCTTTCCAGGTAACACTGGCTATGTCAAATGGACAATAAACCAGTCCCCAGTTTTTTTCATACATGTCACTGTACAATCGCTAAAGTGTTAGTCTATGTTTTTGATGATAAAGGAGATAATACAAGAAAGGATGTTGTGTTTGATGAGGAATTATCTATTAAACGACTCTGCATTCATTCACTCTGTGGAAAACTAAATCAATACTTTTGTAAGAATGAACTAACGTGAGCAGATGGCACTTGTTTAAAAATGTGGCCAAGAACTGAAAATTAGAATGTGGTTCAACCCTCAATCCCAGTCAAATATCTATGACAGGTGTCCTCACTGACTCTCACACTCAGAGGATCTGTATCAGTC
Source organism: Mesocricetus auratus (assembly GCF_017639785.1). Classification (NCBI taxonomy): domain Eukaryota; kingdom Metazoa; phylum Chordata; class Mammalia; order Rodentia; family Cricetidae; genus Mesocricetus; species Mesocricetus auratus. Next base: position 72,954,949 of record NW_024429193.1, on the reverse strand, counting down.
CCATTCTGGCCTCCCAGCTGTCGGTCTGGGGTACAAGATCTCCCACTTGTTCAGATCAGCTGTCTCTGCTGGTTTCGCCAGGCCATTCTTTGCCAATTTGCTCATTGCTCCTCTCTCTCTGTCACTGGGTTCCATGGGTTCAGGTCAATGTTTAACTATGGGTGTTTGTCTCTGCTTCTATCAGTCACTGGATGAATGATCTAGGATGGCATATAGGGTAGACACCAAGTTTATTATCGGGAATGGGCATTTAAGGTAGTCTCTCCACTATTGCTTAGCTTGCCAGTTTGTGTCATCCCTTTAGATAATTAGAGGTCTCACTGGTGCCAGATCTCTCTTCTAACCTATGACTCCATCTATTATGATATTTCTCATTCTGTTCTCCACCTATTCTACCCCCCACTCAACTTTCCTGTTCCTCCATGACCTACTCTCTATTCCTTTTATCCCCCTCTCTTCTTCCCAGCTCCCACTCTCTCCCCTCACCTCTCGCCTTGTTCCCAATCTGCTCAGGAGATCTTGTCTCATTCTTCTTCTCTTGGGTACCATGCATATCTCTCTTAGGTTCTTTCCTGTTTCCCAGAGTCTCTGTCAGTGAAATTGCAGACTGGCACTCTATTGATCCATGTCTAAAATTCATATATAAGTGAGTACATACCTTGTTTGTCTTTCAGGATGGTTTCATCTAGTACCATCCATTTACCTGCAAAATTAAAGATTCCATTGTTTTTTTCTGCTGAGTAGTGCTCCATTGTGTAAATGTACCACATTTTTCTATCCACTCTTCAGTTGAGGGGCATTTAGGTTGCTTCCAGATTCTGGCTATTACAAATAATGCTGCTATGAACATAGTGGAACAGATGTCCTTTTTGTATGAATTTGCATCTTTTGGATATATGTCTAAGAGTGGAATTTCTGGGTCTTGTGGTAGATTGATTCCTATTTTCCTAAGGAATCTCCATACAGATTTCCAAAGTGAGTGTATGAGTTGGGACTCCCACAATCAGTGGAGGAGTGTTCCCCTCTCTCTACATCCTCTCTAGCATAAATTGTCTTCAGTGTTTTTGATTTTAGCCATTATGACAGGAGTAAGATGGTATCTCAGAATTGTTTTGATTTGCATTTCCCTGATGGCTAAGGATGTTGAGCCATTTTAGACTCCCCTATTGATAATTCTCTATTTAGTTCTGTACCCCACTTTTTTATTGGATCCTTTGGTGTTTTGGAGATGTGCTTCTTGAGTTCTTTGTAAATTTTGGAGATCATCCCTCTGTCAGATGTGGTGTTAGTGAATATCTTTTCCCATTCTGTGGACTGTCTTTTTGTCTTGTTGCCTGTTCTTTGCCTCATGATAAATGTCCCAGAGAGATCAGGGATAACAGAAACATACCTGATCATAATAAAAGCAATATACAGTAAACCAACAGCTAATAACATCAAACTAAATGGAGAGAAACTCAACACAATTCCTCTAAAATCAGGAACAAGACAAGGCTGTCCACTCTCTCCATATCTCTTCAATATTGTACTTGAAGTTCTAGCAAGAGCAATAAGACAACAAAAGGAGATAAAGGGGATACAAATAGGAAAAGAAGAAGTCAAACTTTCACTTTTTGCAGATGACATGATAGTTTACATAAGTGACCCGAAAAACTGTAACGGAACTCCTGGAGCTGATAAACACCTTCAGCAAAGTGGCAGGATACAAGATTAACTCAAAAAATCAATATCCCTATTTTATACTGATGATAGAGTGGCTAAGAAAGAAATCAGAGAAACATCACCCTTTACAATAGTCATAAACAGCATCAAATATCTGGGGTTAACGTTAACCAAAGAAGTGAAAGACCTATGTATCAAGAACTCTGAGTCTCTAAAGAAAAAAATCAAAGAGGATACCAGAAAATGGAAAGATCTCCCATGCTCTTGGGTTGGTAGGATCAACATAATAAAAATGGCAATCTTTCCTAAAGCAGTCTACAGATTCAATGTAATCCCTATCAAAATACTGGCACAATTCTTCACGGACCTTGAAAGAACAATAATCAACTTTATATGGAAAAACAACCCTATACAATAAAGGAACTTCAGGAAGCATCACCATACCTGACTTCAGGTTCTATTACAGAGCTATAGTCCTGAAAACAGCTTGGTCTTGGTAGAAAAATAGACAGGTAGACCAATGGTACCAAACTGAAAACCCTGATTTTAACCCAGACACCTATGAACACTTGATTTTTGACAAAGAAGCTAAAAGTATACAATGGAAAAAAGAAAGCATCTTCAACAAATTGATACAGGAAACTGCTTCCTGAACATAACACCAGTAGCACAGACACTGATATCTACAATTAACAAATGGGACCTCTTGAAACTAAGAAGCTTCTGTAAGGCAAAGGACACAGTCAACAAGACAAAAAGACAGTCCACAGAATGGGAAAAGATATTCACTAACACCACATCTGACAGAGGGATGATCTCCAAAATTTACAAAGAACTCAAGAAGCACGTCTCCAAAACACCAAAGGATCCAATAAAAAAGTGGGGTACAGAACTAAATAGAGAATTATCAATAGGGGAGTCTAAAATGGTTGAAAGACACTTGAGAACGTGCTCAACATCCCTAGCCATCAGGGAAATGCAAATCAAAACAACTCTGAAATACCATCTTACTCCTGTCATAATGGCTAAAATCAAAAACACTGAAGACAATTTATGCTGGAGAGGATGTAGCGAAAGGGGAACACTCCTCCACTAATGGTGGGAGTGCCAACTTGTATACCCACTTTGGAAATCTGTATGGAGATTCCTTAGGAAAATAGGAATCAATCTACCACAAGACCCAGAAATTCCACTCTTAGACATATATCCAAAAGATGCAAATTCATACAAAAAGGACATCTGTTCCACTATGTTCATAGCAGCATTATTTGTAATAGCCAGAATCTGGAAGCAACCTAAATGTCCCTCAACTGAAGAGTGGATAGAAAAATGTGGTACATTTACACAATGGAGCACTACTCAGCAGAAAAAAACAATGGAATCTTTAATTTTGCAGGTAAATGGATGGCACTAGAAGAATCCATCCTGAGGGATGTAACCCAGTCACAAAAAGACAAACATGGTATGTACTCACTTATATATGGATTTTAGACATGGATCAGGAAAGTGCCAGTCTGCAATTTCACTGACAGAGACTCTGGGAAACAGGAAAGAACCTAAGAGAGATATGCATGGTACCCATGAGAAGAGAATTGAGGCAAGATCTCCTGAGCAGATTGGGAACATGACAGGGTGTGGGGGTACTGGGAGCTGGGAAGAAGAGAGGGCGATAAGAGGAGGAGAGAGTAGGTCATGGAAGAACAGGAAGGTTGAGTGGGGGGTAGAATAAGTGGAGAACAAGATGAGAAATACCATAAAAGAGGGAGTCATAGGTTTGAAGGGAGATCTGGCACCAATGAGACCTTTAGCAATCTAAAAAGATGACACCAACTGGCAAGCTACGCAATAGTGGAGAGACTACCTTAAATGCCCATTCCTGATAATGAACTTGACGTGTACCTTATATGCCATCCTAGAACCTTCATCCAGTGACTGATGGAAGCAGAGGCAAACACCCACAGTTAAACACTGAACTGAACCCATGGAACCTGTGACAGAGAGAGAGGAGCAATGAGCAAATTGTCAAAGAATGGCCTGGCGGAAACCAGCAGAGACAGCTGATCTGAACAAAGGGGGCGCTCTTGAACTCCAGACCAACAGCTGGGAGGTCAGCATGGGACTGATACAGATCCTCTGAGTGTGAGAGTCAGTGAGGAACCCTGGGCCTGGGCAGTAGATCAGTATTTATCCCTGGCATACAAATGGACTTCGTGTGTCCATAACACCAAGAGGGGTGCTCTCTCAGCCTGGACTCTTAGGGGATTGCATGGCCCCTGCCCTGAGCGAAATGACAGACTCTGGAGATCCCCTATGTGGAATGAAGTGGGGATAGGGTGTGAGGCAGGGGTATGGTGGGGGAGTGCGGGAGGAGGGGAGGGAGAGGGAGCTGGGATTGACATGTGATGCAAGCTATTTAAAATTAAAGCAATAAAAAAATAAAAAGGTGTGGTCCTCAGAATGAAACTGCAGGAGCATGCTGGGACCATTTAGAGGAAGAAGTTAAGGAGAGGCCTTCAGAGCGCTGAAGGTGTGCTCCTCAAGGCGGTGCCCTAGTCCTTTTTTTATTCTGTCTTCCAGAACACTTGTAAGCAGTTTTGCTCTGCCATACATCTTCCACCACAGCCAACTTACCTCATCAGCTAATACCACTATCTTGGTACTTATTTATTGCTGCAATAAAACACCATGACCAGGGCAATTTATACAAGAAAAAGCTTACTTAGGGCTTACAGTTTCAGCAAGTTAGAGTTTATGCCCATCTTTCAAATCATGGCAGCAGGAACAGCTGAGAATTTACATCCTGTCCCCAAGTAAGTGGCAACGAAGGAGAATTGGAATGGCACAATTCTCCTGAAAGCTCAAAGCCTGCCCCAGTAATATACTTCCTCCCACAAAGCTATATGTCTTCATCCTTTCCAAACAATTTCACAAACTGGAGACCATGCTTTCAAATCTATGAGCCTATGGGAATCATTCTCATTCAACCCACCACAGACATTTTGGTTTCTGACTCTAAAGATTATGAATAGATGGGTAGATAGGCAGATAGATGTATAGATAGATGTATAGATAGATGTATAGATAGATAGATAGATAGATAGATAGATAGATAGATAGATAGATAGATAGATAGGGATATGCATTTTCTTTGATTAATTTACTGCAATCAATATTATTATTTTAGGACAATTCAAGAATAGTTGAGTCGTCTGGAGATGGGGCTCAGGGTTCTTGCCTGTTGTGAGTAAAGACCCTTGTTTCATCTCCAGTGTTGGGGTAGAAGCGAAGAGGGATGGAAAAGAGAGAGGAAGGAGAGTTGATTTGGTGTATGCTTGAATAAAGGGTCATTTCTGGTGCCACAGCCTAGCAGGGCACACATAGCACATAGTTACAATGAGTTCCCTCATTTATGCTCATCGTCTTAGACCTAAGCAAGGCTGACCACCAAGCACACTCTAAAGAGTAATCTACATGTAGCTGACTAATTATTGAAATTGTCCGAGATGCAAAGTGACTACTTAATTATTTTTATCAGTGACAGTCATTTGTTATTTTTAGAACACCATCTCCCCAAGCATAAAACCTATCCATATAACTGTTATACACTATGAGCACATAAAACACCTCACAGCCAAGTTCATAACATTCAACTTGGCAATTACCTATCAGCACATAAAATGTCAAATTCCAGCCCATTCCCACAAAGTGGGGGTCAGGAAAACTTGTACCAACACAGTGTGTGTCACCACCTATGATGATCAACACACAGCCCTGTGGCTATTGGCAAAGAAGCTAAGACACAGAGTCAGCTAGTGGCAAAGACATGTCACTCCCCATTATTACCAAGAGAACAAAATACACTCATTCTGATAGTAAAGTGCTTTTCTAGGCTAAATTTAGCCTCAGCGCTATGCTTTTTTAATTTTGAATTTTTTCACTCTAACAGTTTTAAACCAGAAAAAATTGCTCTATGAGCAGGAATTTCACCCAGAAAGACATGAGAAATTTTTTTCAGATGGATATGTATTCCCTCTGGCACCCTGTCTTTTCCTCAGAGCAAATTGGGGCTAAATAAAAAACATGGGAAAAATGGAAGCATGTGATCACCATTCCACTTTCAAGAACTCAGATTGCTTTTATAAACCAACACATCAAGCTGGACTTAGACGGCATTTTAGAGGCATACCGTGGTAGGCAGACAAATGGTGGCTTACCAAAACTCTTAAAGACCCCCTCAGAGAGCGGGATAAGACAGATAGGTGACTGACTGCCTTATCTGTTAAGTAAAGCTTCCTCGTCTGTAAACACAGTCATTAAGAAGTCTGTGTAGGTCAACTTTCAGGCACTGTGACAAAATGCCTGACATAGCCAAGTCATGATTAGGAAAGATTTATTCTGACTCATGGTATCAGCACTTTCAGTGCATGATAACCTGCTCATGGCCTCTGGGCCTGGTGAGAGGCAGCACCCCACAGTGGGAGTGCATGGCAGAAGAAGTCAGTCACATCATGACTAAAAAGGAAAGAGTGAAGAGCCTAGCACCCCGATATTCCAGTGAATGATTTATTCCAGATAACTTGACTTCCTCCTTCTGGGCCTCACCGCTTTAAGGTCCCACATCTGCAGTAGTTTCAAAAGATGGAGACCAAGCCTTCATCACAGGAGTCTCAGGGACCAACTAAAGGAATCATATTTAATTCTTGTCATTCTACATTGAATTTCTATGCCTTTCGATATCCCATTGCCTCTGCATTCTGCATAACATAATCTAAAGCAGTTTATAAGCCAACATAGTGAGCAATAGTCATGAGTTGCGTTTTTTTCTGTACCCCTCTATTTTATTCATTCACCTCAATGGATCTGTAAGCCTCAAATCTGGATGGACTCCCTCAGTGACAACTCTAATGCTTTATCCCAGCTGTCATGGGAGCACCTTGGAGGAGGGCTCTGTTGTGGAACAATTGTTCAGCTATGTGAAGATGCACTGCATTTTTTTAACTATGTAAAGATGTGTTGCTGTTTTACCTTGCCTGTCTAAGGCACCCAACTGGTATAATAAAAAGCCAATAGTGAGGGAGAAGGTATAGGCAAAACTTCCAGGAAGGTGAAGGAAGGAGGAGGAGGAATTTAGGCTCAGGAAAAAGGAAGGAAGAAAGTAAAGGAGATTCCAGGAAGATGCCAGGGAGGCACCAGGGTTTAGCCAGCCAGGCACGGGGGAAGCAGCAAAATAGGACATACGGAAATCCTGAGTGAGGTGACCCAGTCACAGATTGACCAACATGGTATGCACTCACTCATATATGAATATTGGACATAGAGCAAAGGACTACTGCCTACAATCCATACCTCCAGAGAAACTAGGAAACAAGGAGGACCCTAAGAAAGACCTACATGGTCCCCTGGAGAAGGGGAAAGGGACAAGATCTCCTGAGCAAATTGGTAGTTGGGGGGGAGAAGGAGTTAGATGAGAGAGAAGGGGAGAAGAGGAGACGAGGAAGACATGAGGGACCAGGGAGATTGAATCGAGGAAGAATAGAGGAGAACAAGAAAATAGAACCTTAATAGAGGGAATCATTTATAGATTTAAAGGGAAATTTGGCACTAGGAAAATGCCCAGAGATATACAAGGATGACCCCAACTAAGAATCTAAGCAATAATGGAGAGACTATCTTAAATAACCTTCCCATATAATAAGATTGATAAATACTTTATATGCCATCCTAGAGCCTTTATCCAGTAGCTAGTGGAAGCAGAAGCAGAGACTCACAGTTTAGCACTAAGCTGAATTCCTGGAATCTAGTTGTAGAGAGGGAAGAGTAATGAGCAAAGGAGTCAAGACCAGGCTGGCGAAACCCCCACAAACAGTTGGCCTGAACAAGGGGGGAGCTCATGGACCCCAGACTGGCAGCTGGGAAAACAGCATAGGAAGGAACTAGGTCCCCTGCACATGGGTGTCAGTTATGAGGCCTAGGCAGTCTGTGGGACATCTGGTAGTGGAACAGTATTTATCCTTAGTGTACAAATGGACATTGGGAGCCCATTCCCTAAAGAGGGATACAATCTCAGCCTAGACACACAGAGGAGGGCCTAGGCTCTGGCTCAAATGATGTGACAGATTTTGATGATCCCCCACAAAAGGCCTCAGCCTTTCTATAGAGCAGAAGAGGGATGGGCTGGGGAACAATTGGGACATTGGAGGATGGGAGGGAGAGGGAACTGTGATTGATACATAAAATAAGATTGTTTCTAATTTAAGTTAAAAAAGTAAAAAACATGTGCTTCATGTAAGCAAAAGGCTATTATTTAGCTAAAAATATAAATGAAATTTGCCTATAAAAAGAAAGGTTAAAAAGTCCCAAGGCAAAATGGAGATGAATTGAAACAGGTTAAATTCCCTACACTAGATGATATGACAGACTCTGGAGATCCTCCATGGAGGGTCTCACCCTCCCTGTGGATCAGAGTGGGGATTGGGTGGGGGCTGGGGGGGCCTGCTGGTGGGGGAGGGAGAGGGAGCTGGGATTGACATGTGAAGCAAGCTTTTTCTAACTTAAAAAAAAGAAACAGGTTAAATTGAGTTAAAAGAACTAGTGGGATAAGCCTAAGCTAAGGCCAAGCATTCATATTTAACAAGTCTCTGTGTCTTTATTTGGGAGCTGGCTGGTGGTCCAAAGAAAATACCAACTACAGAGCTTGGTCTGTGTGTCCTTCTGGTGTCATTTGCTGAAACCTGGCACCCAGCCCCAGCCAGGGTTGTAATGTATCCCACCAATCTCTGTCAATGTGCTTTCTCAAAATGTTGGCCTTCCAACCAACCCATCACTTTCCTTCCTATTTATTGCAAAGTATTTCATTTTCTACGTCACAGGAAAGATTTGGGGAAGCAAGTAAAGCAAAGAGAAACCAGCAATGACTCCATGAATGCCTTTTTACAGTCTATAGAAACACAAATTCTTCCTACTTTCATCCCACTAATAAGGAATGTCATCACTTCCTGTCCACGTCTGATATATCACTCTTTGCTCACACATCTTTAGAGACTCATTCTGCCGTATGCATGTACCTTCCACATTCTTAGGCTTACCTTTTCCCAGTGGAATCACCATTAAAGGCTTCTGACTTAAAAACAAACAACAGCAACAACAACAAAAGTTTAACTTCTTTCCTGATTTAACAGCCCTCTGTGATTATTACCCCCTCATTAGCCACTTGGTTGTCTGTGCTAGGGCTTCTGGTTCTGTCTCCGTATTGCTCAGTCCATTGTGGATGGGCTTTGAGCTCCCTACTTCTTTCTGACTCTTGATAGAGTCAGTAGTGACTGATGTATTTTCCAATGAACTTTCTTCCTTTCTCATCCTAACTTCTCAGTGGAATATGAAGGCCCCTTCGTCTTCATCTGTGGTGACTTCTGTCATGCTACTTTGTTTACACTTCATACTCTCTGAGTGCTTCTGGAAATCTGTATTTGTCTTTTATTCTATTCATTTTTACATCAGCATGGAGATCTTTGCCTTCCCATAATTCAGTTAACACACACACACACACACACACACACACACACAGAAACACACACACGGTGACAGTATAAACTTAACAGCCTGCTGGAGTTCTTTCTGAACTACAAATCGAATTATAGATACCTTACTAGAATCCCAGTTCTTTATAACTAAATCAAGGTTAATATATTGAAATTTTTTTCATTCCTCTTTCTCTGTACCTTGTCTAAATTCCCTGAGGAGTCCAGTTGCTCTAGATTTTCCTGTTAGTCTCTAACACAATCTCATCCATCTCCATTCTTTCCAAGATCTTTCCACAAATGGATTTGTATCTGTGAAGTTCCCAATATCCAGCCATTTCCCTTGATAAATCTCCACCAAGTAAATAAGATATGTGTGTGTGTACATGTATATTGTGGGTGAGTACATGTGCCATTGGTAACATTTATGGTAATCATTTTATATTTATGTCTACATAAATAAAGAAGAAAAACCTAATTTATTGGTGAATCCAGTTTCATGTATGTTATGAGAAAAATTTGATGTGAATTTAAAGAAAATTCATTTCAAAAGAGACTTCCCTTGATTAAATGCAAGTCAAAGAAATCTGAATTTAAGACACCCACCTTCCTTTACTTAACCAGCAATAAGATTTAACTAAAAAAGCAATCATTTGTTGAATTTGGGGAAAGTTTTACCAAAGCTATGTTTCATAACAATCATAGTTCCGTATCAGAGAACCTGAATTCATTCTTTGCTTCATCAATTAGTAGCTGTGATTTCCAGAATGGCTCATGCTTACATGAATGGATGTTTACCTTACAGGGTCCTGTGGGAAGACTATTTGAAAACAATAGAACTCTAACCAAAGAAAGCAATAGAATTCTATCTAAAGAAAGGAAATTTTCATTTATAGTTAAGAATTTATAGTATCCCAGTGTTAAATTTTGAACTAAACTATATTTTCCTTCCACCTGACAAAAATGTCATATGACTAAATTCCAATCTGTATAAAGGAGACCCCTACCCATAGGGGTCTTTCTATGTGATCATGAACAAATTCCCATACACACCCCTACAGCAGGAAGTCAGCTCGGGGAGGGAGGGTTTCACTCTGGCAACAACAGTCCTTTATTCCTGTCGATGCCTGCACACGATGATAATAAAAGTCAGCCTTCCATGTGCTTGTTTTGCATTTTTAGTTGTTAAATGACATTATGTCCATAAATAACATGTATCCAAGATAAACAAATCTTACGCTCTCACCATTGGTTATATGTGTATTTATTCACCAATGAACAATGCTGTCAAGAGGCAGTTAGAAAAACTTCTTAATTTTTCTTTCTCTCCCACCAAAGCAGGACTGTAAAGATACATACCAGTGGAGGCAAGGCAATTGTTGATGTGCTTGGTAATGTACACACAGTAAGTGTCCGAGAAAGGGGACAGCTAGCTAAGGGCTCAGAAAAAAAGCTGAAACATCACCCAAAACTAAGAACATCTGGTAACTTTTCGAAGTATTTTTAATGTCTTGGTTTGAATTTATTCTAGGTTCTGCTGTCGTCAGTCAGTTCCGGGACAGATGCATTGCTGTCTCTATCTGCTTTCTAAAATAAATCCGGGGTTAGGTCTCCAAGATCTGCTCTGTGCTGTCCATATGCTCCCTCTCCTCCTGGGGAGGAGTTAAGCCCCTTGATGTCTGCCTCATCTCTGCAGGACCACCTTTCATCTGCCTTGCTCCCTGAGGCCAGGGCACTGGAGAGTGGCTGTTTTCCCTAACTCTGATAAATTAATTAGCAGCATGGCAAGCTTAAATGGTTTGGAAGGATTCTGAAATCCTCTGCTTGGTGACTTTCACTGAGCAGATCATGTTTATCCGTTTCACAGGACCTATATTTTTAGATCAATGACCTTTGGCTGCATGATTCATTCTGAGTTCATTTTTCCCCAGAGGCTGTAGTTTCACATAAACCTATTTAACAGCAATAACGCAAACAATGTTTCAAATGGAGTATAATCTATTCCACACCTGTTTCCTTTGATTATTTTGATAGAAATGAGTTGTTTCTGTGATAATTATACTTTTGCCATACAATACGCAGCAAAAATATTTAGATATTTTTCATTGCTGTAGCATATGAACATTTTAACTTTAAATGAGTTCTGTTAATGTTATTTTCAGCAAAACACCCATACACACAAACCAAGACATTGTCATTTGCAAAGAAAAGATATTTTCTGAGTGCTGTTTCTCTAGATGAAATTCTTTTTTATAAAATATCCTTAGGTTTTCTTATCTCCTTATGTAATGAAAAATGTATCCAAATATAAATAACTACTTTAGATGAAACACTGTGTGCTTATATGGTCCTCACATTTTGGTTGTTTTATTGTGATACACTCTGTTGCCTTCTGGTAGATCCTGATACCACTAGGTAGCCACTTGTGATCTAGAAAGAGAATTCTAAAGTTTTTACACAAGATCCTACCTCTGTTCTTGGTACCTTTCACATTACCCACTGGAGGAGAGGAGCGAGCCAGTGCAGATTTGGCTGACTTGGCACAGTCTGTTGGGTACAGGGACGCAATGCCTTGCTTTGTGCCATGAACCTACTTGCCAGTGAGTGTTTAGTTGTTCTCGGTTTTGACAATCTCTGATGAAATCAACGAAGACATTTTTGAACATATCTCTACGTAAATAAATGAAATGCATAAAATAATGTCCATAGGTTGTCTAACATGGTAACTACTTTATATTTTATACTCAATGGCAGCATAAAGTGAAAACCTAGCATGACTAAGAGACTCAAAGTGACTGATCATCTCATCTTCTCTTCTATATTCCATATTAGTTGCATCACCTGTTCACTCCTCAAAGAGAGGACATTCGGCATGAGAGCTTTCAGAAGAGTATCTGAGGGCTAGTTCATGGTTTCAGCAAACGGCTGTCTTAAGCAATCTCTGTTTGGTCAGTGAGTCCTCTAGCAATTGCATTCTGAAAACACCAGACGGGTAGTATTGAACCATTAGAACGTTGTCCTTCATGTTGGTCTCTCAGCCTCCTCTTGAATCTTTCATCCATAAGGTTTTTGCTTTGTTGTTTAGTTTGGTTATTTTTTAGCAGCCTCAATAATTTTAAATTGACTTTACTGGATTGAGTGTCCTGAGTACAGTTGCTGAAAGCTATAAACCTTGACTTTAAACTGCACATTTACACACATGATTTGGTGTATTCTCAAGGAGTACAGTATGCACAGAAACCCAGTAATTATAGATGCCGGGTTACAAGTTCGCAAGATCCTTAAAAGCAGGATTTTTGTAATGGGAGCCTATGGGAGTGTTCAGGATTGGTTCACAGTCTTTGAGAGAGAATAGGATTGGCTTTGGCTATAATGAAAGTGAGGAAACAGATTCCTCCTTGACTAAACAAGTGTCCCTGTAAAACCTTTCCCCATATTTTCTCCTTCGCTTCTTGTTGGCCACAGCTGTCATCATCATCATCATCATCATCATCATCATCAGTTTCACCAAAACCAGAAGCATAATAGTGTCTTCTTTCTCCAAGGATGTCAGTTTGCCATAATTTCAGCGTAGCCAACGTGATTGCCATTTTCTTCAAGTCCGTGGATACCTACAAGCATATATTTTCACGGCCAGAGCCTCTTCCTCTTTTCTATAAAAAAAAAGAGCTGTAAAAAAACCACAAGTGGAACTTTGACACAACTATTTCATCTCCTCAAGTGCATTAAAGAAGTGTAAAAGCCTCAAGGAAAAGAAAGACAGAGCAGGCAGGTGAGAGAGAAGGAAGAAACATACATTCCCTCTCTGTGTCTGTGTCTCTGTCTGTGTCTCTGTCTCTGTCTGCCTTTCTCTCTGTCTGTCTGTCTCTCTCTCTCTCTCTCTCGCTCGCTCTCGCTGTGTGTGTGTGTGTGTGTGTGTGTGTGTGTGTGTATGTGTGTGTATCTTTTCCTGATACTGGTGTGCTCTAGAGCCTCCGTCTAGAACTGTATTTCTTGCACAAACCATGCAGCTTAAGTCCTGGAACCACGTGTATTGTGGCACGGGGAATGAAAAAAATACATACATGCATAGCGAATCTGGGATCATGTGGGGCTTTGCTGCCCTCACAACTCAGGCTCCTCAGCATGTTTATTAGGTACAGCACAAGGGAGAAGTCAGTTCCTCTGGGTAGGAAGGCTTTGCAGGCAACAGTCTCAGGGGAGGGAAGCTGCACTTGCTGGTCTTGGCACACTCTAATCAATCATCCATAAACACTCATACTCTGACTCCCAAGGAAAGCTTTGTCATCCCACTTGAGCCTGGCCCATATGGGGAAATGGCTTGGCCAATGTCCTCTGCTTCTGAGGCCTTGGAATTCTCAACATGGCTGTGATCATGCCAACGACACACATTTGCTTAGGACTTCTCTCCCCAGGGCTTCCTGTGCCCCTTACACTTCTCTCTGCTTTGTTAATGTTTGTACTCAAGTCCTTGCCTTCTGTACTTTGAAAACCCATTTGGAAACTGTGTGATAGCATTCAGACAGAAAACAATCATTCAGAGATTACTGACTTATTTAGAGACTATTTAACTTTTTCTTCATATGAAAGACTGAATATCTTATTTTCCTGAAAAACATAGTTTTCAAATACAGGAATTTTGTCATCTTACTTATGTATCCTGAGTAGAATGTAGACATGGAATTAAGCATATTCAAGTATATATGTATATATATATGTATATGTATATATATATAAGTTCTTATGACCTACATTAGAACACAGATGATGTTTAGAATACTGACAAGGCCACACTCAGCAAGCTAGAAAATAGATTTGCTATGCTGGATCCTCTTTACTCTTCCATCTCCAATCCGCTTCTAACTAAGTCTTGACACAGTAACACAAGCTGTCACAGCAGACACATATGCCAGTGGTAGCCGTGAGGCCTCTGAGCTGAAGCAAAGCTCCAGAGGACAGAGATCATGTCTTTCTTGTTGAATGCCTGCACTTTTTCTCTTGTGCCTACAATAATCATTTCCTCAAGTTAAGTGAGCAGTAAATAGCTGAATTGAATAAAAAAAACATTGAAATTTATGGCAAAGTTTTCTTTGTTTTTTAGTTTGTTTTTTGAGATAGGGTTTTTCTGTGTAGCCCCTGGCTATCCTGGAACTCTTAGATATCTGCCTGCCTCTGCCTTCTGAGTGCCGGGATTAAAGGTAAGCACCACCACTGCCCTGACAATTATGGTTAATTTTAATGTTGATTTTACCTTCAATTTTATTGAAATATGAATTTTGAAGACCATAAATAATACTATTTGTGGTTATCTTGATAACCTGCATCTAATGGACTGGTACCATCATTTCTTGGTCCTTGAAGAAAATATACACTTTTGTTACATTAAATTTGAATATGTAAGTATTAGTGGCTAAAATTGAGACTAAAACCTTAGTAATTTGTTCTCAAAGCCTTTCCTTTTCCTTTACAATAACTTTATGGAGAATACTGTTTACACATATGATATATGTCATGTGAATAATCAATCCTAAAATGGAGTCCAGATGCAGTAACGCTATATTGGATTCCACTTCAGAATCCACCAAACAGAGATATCTGAGCTCTAGAGAGAGAATTCCTGCAGAGAACAGAATGAGCCTGTTGGTTACTAAATATAACCAAGAATATTTATCAAAAAATAAATTTTGTCCTTATAAGTAGTACAAATAATCTCAGAAAAAAATGTTTGGTCCCCATCCTAGGATAATATTGAATCTCTGTGGGTATTTGTGAGTTGGCAAGAAAAGATTGGGGGAGGCTGATAGTTATTTTTATATATATGGGCCCACAATAGCCCTGAGTGATTTATAAGATGCAGCATAAGAAGATCATTTGACTACCTGGAGGGTTCAGGAGTGTTCATCTCTTCAAAATAGCTGATTTGGAAGAATATTTAACAAAACTCTGGCAATTTTCCAGTCCAGTCTGCACATTGGTCACACATGCTTGTGCATGCACATGTATGCACACACGCTAAAATAAGAAATATTCAAAGTAAAGTTGTCTTACAAATTAAACTATGTGATCGTCAAAGGTACATGTCGGTTAGTACTGTATACCTAACATATCCTGTTGACTACATTCAAACACTGGTGGCCATGGCCACAAAATCACTATGGAATATATATCTGAGATCTTTTTGTAGAATTACATGCATTCTACTTTCTCCACCCCCCCCTTTTTTTTTACTTTATTTATTTTGTAGTCATGTCTCCACAAGGTTCTTCCAGGTCAGTGGTTAACATTCACAAAGGAACGAAGCTCCACAGATTTATACATGAAGAGCCTTCATTTGCACCATTGTGTGAGTTTGTGTTCAATATGGCACCTATTGTCTGTGATAAAGATCGCTGGACTGTGAAAGTATAACTCATATTCTGTTTTTCTGTGATACAACTTTTACAAAGAAAACTATTTCACCTCAATCATGTGGAAGAAAATTTAGGAAGGAAACAGAAAATAGAAAGTCCACAGTGGAGGGGAGATGATTTGAGAGGCTGTGAATTTGCCATCGCCTGCACTGCTTATAAATTCCATAGGGAGCAGCAGACTTGCATACATGCACAGAAGCCTTGGACAACCTTCTCCTATCTGAATTCTGGGAAACTCCCTGTATCTACAGTTGATCAGCAAAGATCATCCTGTGTGACACATCATTTCAAATTAACAATAACCCTGGAGTTAGTATTGCCTACCTGTAACTGTGTGATTTACCCATATATATGGACTATGTGAGAGATGGAGTCAACACACTGAAGGTGGTGAAGGTCAACACTGTCATGAAGTCAGAAAGTAAGAATACAACTTTCAAACAGAACGTATTACAATATACAGGGGAAACAAGAGGAGGAGACTAGGGGGCAGCCTTACATATACTCACACAACTTCAAAAGCATCTCCTGCATCCCTGAGCCTTACTTTCCATATTACCAAAACAAACGAGTTTTCTGCAGTTCTAACTTTTCTATTCTTTTTGAAGATACAAGGATATAGGAAAACTGAGTATTTTTCACAATTCTTAATATACACACATACATACATACATACATACATACATATATACATACATACATACATATTTCACAAGGAAGGGGCTTCCTGCCACAACTGATCACTTTCCGTTTCTGTGAACTAAAGTGCTTCAGGGAGGGACTGATTTTTTTAAATACACATTAGATTCCCCCAGGTCCAGTCATGACCCTGGAAAGAAGGGTGACATTCTCTTCTCTGGCTTAAAAGCAAAGAAGGCAATAAGATATAATTTATGTGGGGCAATAAAAATACTGGACTGGGAGGGATATGCCATTCAGTGGTATAGCCCTTGAGTAGCATGTAGAAGGCCCTAGGTTCCAACATCAGGACCTTGAATTCACCGAGCCACTCAAAAAAGGAGATCGTGAAAATACTAGATGGTCAATGTCTTCATTATGTTGGGTTAATTTTTGACAATTTTGAGGAGTTCTGTACTTAGAAGTTACTGAGTATCCACACAAAACCCTCGTTTGTCTACTCAGCTTTATTTATAGTCATCCAAACTTGGGCGGGCACAACTAAGACTCACTTCCATAGATAAATAAGTAAGTAAGTTGTGGTACATCAAGACACAGGAATATTAGTCAACACTTAAGGGAAGTAAGTTATCAAGACTCTGAAAAGACATAGCAGAAACTTCAATATGTGTTAATTACTAAGTGAAAATAAATATTCTGGAAAAACAATTCTAATTTTCTGATGTTCTGGACAAGTCAAGTTGTAGAAGCAATAAAATAGCAGTGGTTGACAGGGATTGAGGGGGGGAAGGGTTGAATAGGCAAAAACGAAACAATTTAAGGGCAAGAAAAACTATGCTGTGTCATACTATGATAAGGGATTCCTGTCATTGTCTAACTGCAAAGCCCACAGAGTGTACACACAGACCGAACCGCCCATATGGATATGAACTTCTAGTGAAAGTGAACCTACACGGACACATGTAGGTTCATTTGCTGTAACGAAGTTATGGCTTTATGGGGGACCCTGTTAATGGAGAAGGCTGTGCACGTGGACGTTGAGGACTCAAAGAGTACTTCTTCACTTTCTGCTCAGATTCACTATGAACTTAAAATGGCCCTAAATCAGACTACTGTAAATCATTGCTGACTATGCCAAAGACTTGTGTAGAACACAGTCGAAGCATACAATACAAAACTGACGAAATTAGAATATTTATCAGAGTTTATTGCACACATTAAAGAACAACTCCAGAACCAGAAGGACTCAAACTCATAGTAGAAAGACACCAGCCCCACATAATGTCCCAGCATGCTTTGTCAAGCATGAAGGAGGAAGCCAGCTGACCTTTCCAGGATGCCTTGCTGGGAGTTATCATCTCTTGAAGGCAGTCAGAGATGGTTCAGCCGAGAGTATATAGATAACTATTTCATTTCACTAAGCCATGCTGACAAGGGCATAAAGTTTCAGGTCTGTGTTTTGTTTATGATTAGAGCTAGTGTTTCAGGGAAAGCAGGATGACTTTGTGTACACAATTACGGTGGAGAGCCTTGGAATGTATTTCGTTTTGGATCTTGAATGCTCCTCCAAAGGCCAGTAGCTACAGTCTGGGTCACCAGCCTTTGGTGCTATTGAGAGAATGCAAAGTCTCTAATAGTTATATGTAATCACCCCAGCCCCTTCTCTTTGTATACTAGGGGCTAAGGTCCTATTATCCTCGTTTTATTCATATTTTTTTAAAATAAATGCCACCTATCTAGCCAGATTGTTATTATCTTTAAAAATGAAAAGTATCCTATTTTTCTCACTTTCCTGATCTTTAATACTACATATTAGTAGTGTGTGTGTGTGTGTGTGTATGCGTGTGTGTGTGTGTACATATATAATGGGTGTCCTGTCACTGAAACATAATGAATCACAGGATCATCTTGAAAAGTGGAAAAGTTTAACTTGTCTCACAGAGTCAGGGGCCCTTGACCATGACTGACTGGCAAGTCATTGGTTCTGGGGCTGTGATGAGACAGATCCTGACAGATCCTGTGTCTGGGACTGGGTGGTGGAGCCATTAATCTCATCAGTTCACTAAACAAGCAAACTAAAACTATCTGTTGTCCTGCCTTGGACTTTAAACCTTCTCCCATAGCTGATTTCATAATACTATGCACTCAACATTCAAAACTATCTTGTGAAACTATGAAAATCTTTTAAATTTAATATATCATATCATAAACTATTAGTGACTGATATCTTCATTGATCATTACGTTTGTGTATATTTCTTATAACCTCGTGCAGACTTAATATGTCTAAATAAGCAGAACTGTGGAGCAGTGTAGTAAGATTGACAAGGACATAGCTACTCTCTATTCAATAAAAAAACAGACCTAAGAGTCTATGCAGTATTTGTCCACAAATACAAACTTTAGACAGAGGAAAGCATTTGATTTTAAAAACTGCGAGGATATAAAAGCATGTTGAAGCTTTATATTGCTTTTTGTAGGGCTTGGGGTGCACAGATAATTTATTTTGTTCTATATCATCTGCCTAGTGGCATCCTACACCTCCTACACTTGATGATAAATGTTCTACTTTGGGCTATTATGTAAAATCAAAAACTGTGTGTATGAGCAATTGTTAGGTGTAGTTTTTGGTCAACAAACATATATTTAGCATGAGTTATGAAAGTATCATATGCCAGTTTGTACATTTCCATGAATGTTTCACATAATTCAATAAAAAATGTTGCTGTAGTGATTGAACCAACAAATCAACTTGGTGTTTTTCAAGTATAAATTATATTTGCATTATGCACTTAACTATACAGGCATCTTAAGTGTCAGAAGAGTTTTCAGGTCTTTTTAAACCCGCCTTTTAACTCATATGTGATTCGCTAAACAGTGCTCATGTTGGCATATTTATTATAAAATGAGATTATGACTATAAGGATGTTTGAGTATAAGTGCTTTGTATATGCTTCTTGAAGATTAAGACTCTGTCTATGATAAAATCACTCTAAGCATACATTTTCAGTTCCTACTACAGATGCAAGACAGGAAAAAGACTTGCGCAAAACCTAACTATGTCCTGTAATGAGTGCTAAGACCTGGTTACAGAAGGTCACCTGGGCAACCTTATCCTAGGGATAACTGATCTCTTTTTAGTACGGTGGGTTCTAAACATCTGGGCTACTAACACTAGCCATTAATCTTGTGGAATACTGTGATTAATAGGATGCATACTTAAATACGTTCCCTTACAGGGCAAAGACAACTTTATTTTGTTTTTCTAGTTGGCCCCTCTCCACGTTCTTATTTCTAATGTAGTCTTCAATCACTACTTTTGGGGGAATAAAACAAGTCCCCAATTAACTAGATTTTGGATGATTTGGGCTATTTGAGGGGTACTTCTTTTATTTGTGTGTGTGTGTGTGTGTGTGTGCATTCACATACATATCATGACATGTGGAGGTCAGAGGTCATCTTGTAGGAATCACCTCTTCTCTTCTTCCATGTGGGACTAAGGGATCAAACGTGGGTTATCAGGCTCTGTGGCAAGCCATCTGGCTGCCCTTTCATTACCTTTTATATTAGAGTTTTAGTTTTACGATGAGCACAGGCACCCTTGTAATAGGGAGAACATAGATGAAGAGACTTCATGTGTCTTTCACTTTGTGTCTACCTGTGGGAGAACACTAGGAATGAAGGATTGTGATGGGACCATGGGAGGATCTGCTCCCCACCGACCTTGCAGACATGGAAGTGGGATGGTTTTGGTTTGGTTTGGTTTTTGTGGTGTCATTCTGGAATAGAGTACTTATTGTGGACAGGTTTTCTTCCTGGTTGGCTTCTCTTCTGCTGATCTTTTTCCTAGAGAGATGAGGTTTTATTGAAGCATCCTTACCATCACCATTTCGTTTGTTTGTTTGTTTGTTTGTTTTACGAGACAGGGTTTCATCTTAGGCTGCTGACTACTCCAGTTCAGGGTCCTGACTGTAGATCACAAACAGAAACCCAAGAAGCTCATCTCTTTCTGGAACCTACAGGTCTCTGGCTTCTCCATCAGCCCCTAATTTTCAGCCGTGTTTGTCTCCTACATAAGCATTCAGAAATTTTAGTTTGTTTAATTGGAGAATTGGGAAGAATGAATCTATTGTTTGTTTGGAAGCAAAAGTGTACTTCCATATTTTTAAAAGAATGAAACCCAGCTGCTTTTATGCCTAGCATTCCATTATGGCCAAACACATGCAATATCCTGTCTTCTCATTATTGTACTGTGGAGTAATATTCACAGTTTCATGTGCCTTACAGATAACACATAGCTTGGAGAGGGGGTGCACCTCTGACATAGTAGTACTCCTGAGGCTAAGGGAAGAGGATTTCAAATCCCAGGCTATTCAAATGAGCTACACGAAGGGTTACTGTCTGAAGTATGTGTGTATGTGTGTGTATTGTGCATGTGTTATGTGATAAATTGGTCTACTGAACAGAATATTCTAGTTTCAATACACAAAACATTGTCACTGCATTTTAGGTAATGTTCACATTTGTAGCTTGTGATGAAATGAGTTATAAAGTAAAGGGATCAGGTACTATCACCTGCTTTGGGCTACCATGACCATATCACTCTGCCTGTCAAACTTATAGCTAGTAGTTCAACCTATAACCACATTACCTTTTATTGCAGCCTCTTGGTAGCTTCTTTGTGAATAAAATTCTGGGCAACAGTTTTGCCATCAATAAGCTGCTTCTTAGAATGTGTCTGCTGCTTTGGGATCCTCAGACTTATTGTATGCTAGTGATAGCTGTTTATCCTTGCCCATCTTTTGCTGTTTTATGCATTCTAGGCTGTAGTAATAAAGGGGAGAAAAATGATTTGCATCTAGCTGGTAGAAAGTGTGCAGCATTAAGAATGAAAACCATGTTAATTTGTAAATATCAATCTCTTAATTTGATGTGAGTTTTTAAAGAGATAAGAGAAAAGACAACTCAAAGAACAAACAAAGATCTCTGTATTTAATATAAAAGCAGTTTCCAGTCTTGGTCTGCAATGTCTTAAGCACCTTACTGGTTTTCTGGAAATCACATTCTCCATTGAAAATTGCAATTTCTACAGGCTTAACTCAAACAAAAATTCCTGAATTTATAGAACTGTTTTTGGACAAACAAATTTCTAGACACCTATTGTATACTGCTGATTTGGATGGAATCATTAAAAGAAAAATTACAATGGCACCTACAAATAGTAGAAAGATTCTGATGTGGTCCCATGGACAAGTCATGGTACTTTACACTGAACAAAAGCCATGGAGTGATCCATGTTGCCTGGTTCATGCAAAAAATCTGTAAGTTAAATGTTTGCAGCTCTCATTTCAGGAAGGAACGCCAACATTTTACCTTGGAAATCTCTTACTCTGGAGTCTGACTTTTCCGTGCTCCCTACTTCCTATCCCACCCACAATGACTTCACTATACACTCCATTAATCCTAATGGTAATTGCACATTGATTTCAACCAAACATGTTAAATCACACAATTCAATTCACTGTCATTTCATAATGAGCATACCCAGTGTGGGGCTGGGTAAGCAGCAGGAGCATTGGTATTGTTCCAGGTACTCACCTGACCTCAGTCACTGCAAGCGAATAGGCCCTAACATTCCTGTTTGCCAGCCACACATTGTCAACAAGGTCTGCACATTCTGAAGTCTACAATGCATGACTCCTGGGCCTTACCTTATGGTCATTCTATATTGAAATCAATTTGAAAACTAAGTCTATGTGTTTTCATCCAGGTGGATATATGGTAGCATAAGATTTTTAGCTTCTGTTCCATGCACATTTCTGAATTTCTCTCCATGGTCAACATGGTGTGCACCATTAATCTCAGTGCTATGGAGATAAAAAAGGGCCTGGAGCAATCTGGCCGCCCAGTGCAGCTGAACAGACAAGCTCTGGGTTCTGTGAGAGGTCTGTCTCAAAAAATAAAAAAATAAAAAAACAAATGATAGAGGAAGATATGTGAGACATGTGACCTTGATACCTGACCAGCATGGACATGTACCACACACACACACACACACACTCAAACAAATTTTGTTACACCTAAAACCGTCTATTTCTCTCCTTCCTGCTGCATGCCCGTTTCCTGTCACCTGCATTTAGTAATAGACATGGGATTGGCCTAACAGATTGTGAGCAACAATCAGAGCACCCCCCCAAGCTGGCATGCACATCCCCTCCAGCTTACCTGCACTGCCCATGGTGCTGATGCTCCCAAGGGTCACCTCAGAAACTGCACTAAGGATGGCAGGGTTTCTCAGCATCCTCACCCTGATGACTGTGTGAAGAATCACTGCCTACCCATCTGTACCCCATTTTACCATGGGTTCTACATGAGCAAGAAAATAACAATTCCTTACACCTTTCAACAGTCTTTCATATTTGCTTGTTAAAGCCAGGAATGGATACAGATTCTGTTCATCTTAAGTTTGGCCAATTTTAGAGCCCATGTCAGTGAAATATAATACAAATTACACACACACACACACACACACACACCACAGCAGTGCACTTACCTTTAAATGAAAATATTTTTAATTCAAGTGAATTATAGACACTTTTGAAGTTAAGCCCCTTTTTCCTATGAATTCCCAAGGAATTTACCAAGATTCCTTACAGGAAAAGAGTTTTCTGGTTGCAACTTTCCTCCCCAAATCCTCAAAACCCCCAGCAGCACCCAGAGCCTGGAAAAGAAAGGAATCTGGAGCCCCAGTTTCACAGCTTCCTGATAAATCTGTGTTTGATTTGCATCAGTTAGCTTATGCTAATATGAAGATCCAAGTATTCCTTGGGCCTTGAATTCAGTGTAAATGACATGCACAATAACTTGGAAGCTTAAGGCCTGGTGGTTTTCCAAACTAGCAGCAGCCTCTTGAGATACAGGGAGACAGCAATTTGGTTGTATGTATTATATGTTATAGACAGGCAACTTCAAATCTTTCTCAAAAATTAGCAAGTGATCCTTCTCTCTGAGGCCATTACTTCTCCCGTCATCTCACATCCTTTAACTTCAAAGGCTGTCATGTTTCAAACCTTGCCTCTTAAATACATGAAAATTAATTTTATCTGTCTGCTCACTTGCTCTAGACTACATCATAGAAAGTATCTTTAATAAGCACATATGCAAATATATCTGTCTACAAACCTTTCTGCATTTAATATTCTTATGATTTTAGAAATAATGAAGAAATGTTAACAATAAATAACAATAACCATGATGATGAAGATATTAATGATAAGGACATGGGGTTGAGAGGGAAGAGGTAAATAATGAAACAGTCTGGGGAGAGTCGGAGGGAGATAGTGGGTAATAAGATCAAAAGCTATGTAAATGCAAGAAATTTTCAAGAAATAATTACCTATATTATCAAAAAGAACTCATGGCATGAAAATCTCTATTGTAAGGAACCATGTTCTCATTAAATTGTCCATACCCTAAGGGTATGCATTTCTAAAACCTCTTTTAAAACAACAGTTTCAAGCAAAATTATGTGATCACAGTGTCTACATAATGGCAGTCCAGCCACGACTTTGGGAATCTCTGGAAAGTTCTGAAGGGATCAGAGCTCTACATGCTGTCTGCTGTGAGACATCCAGGGCTCTACTCTGGGCCCCGGATAGTTCTTGGTCTTTAGTGGGCTTCTTCCTGCCTCTCCAGAGTTCTGGCAACAAATAAATACCATCTATGCAAATCAATCCTGGTGAATACAGAATCCTCTGTTCTCAGTCCTAAATTATCTCCCAAACCTCAGTAGTACGCGCTCTTTCCATTAGTACATGGCAGAGGAAAAAAATATTATCAAAGGACAAATGCGGTCTTCTGTTAGAGACCTTTTCCCCCCTAGAAATGGCTCATTCGCCAGAAAGAAAATGATCTTGAGGTTTGACCAGTCCCTCGCGCTCCACCGCTGCAGCGTTGCGCCATACTGCCCCCTTGAGGCTCTTCTCCTGGCATTGCACAAGTTTGCAAGGTCGCTGTATTAATAATAGGTTGTGTGGCACACATCACTTTGCTGGGGAAACTTGTTTTCAAGTCTTTTTAGAGTTGTGGCAGAACTCATGGGAATTCCTGAAGCTTGTTGAGACAGTGAGAGACCTCCTCCTGATAAAATTCAGGTTGCATTTAAATTTTGGGTGACAGAAAATACATATACTGGTACCGTTTAAACTGGGGTTCCTAGGCTACTGGAGACACACTGTCCGGCATATTAATGTTGGAGATATATTGGAAGAAATGAAAGAAGGAGGGAGACAGAAGAGGGAAATGTGAAAGAGAGAGAACTTATAGTGTAAAACATCCAGTTTTTGGTGTAAGGCTCTGCTACCATGAGTTTATCTGTATCAACACCGTGCTAGACAGGCCACAGTGGTCCAGACTCACAGCTCACTACCCGACCCTCTCTCCCAGCATCCCTGTCCCGCTTCGGCACCTCCTTGCCACTCTGCTCTTCGGGTCTGGATACTCCCAGAAGGAGACGACTGTGGTATAAAGGACAGAAAGATGCTTCTCTGACCTCTTGGTAGGAAAGGTGTGATTACACCTGCAGTGATCCCCAACAGATAGAGCCAGGATTGAGTCAAGAGAAGACTCCGAAAAGGAAGTTACTAATATATAAACACATGGTGGCTCACACTACCTTCATATGGGCTTCTGCTAGAACACATTTACTTGTGTGCACGTACTGTAATCTGCACATATGAAAAGGAATCCCATGGGGCATTTGATACATCTCTACATTTTGTCATGTTTAAATCCAATGAAATATCAATTGTATCTTTATATTAAGACATTCAAAATCAAGCCCCATGTGGTGGTGTATACCTCACATATGAAAAGAAACTTATAGGTATATGTGGAGTCCCATGGGGCATTTTGACACATCTCTACGTTTTGTCATGTTTAAATCCAATGAAACATCAATTGTATCTTTATATTAAGACATTTGAAATCAAGCCCCATGTGGTGGTGTATACCTCTAATCCCAGCACTGAGGAGGCAGAGGCAGGTAGATCTGTATGAGTCTTGCCTGGTCTACAGAGTAAGTTCCAGGACAGTCAAGGCTGCATAGAGAGACTCTTTCCAAAACAAACAAACAAAACCATCATCACTACCACAAACAACAACAACAAAAAAGACATTAAAATCCTTTCTCCTAGTTTTTGACTAATAGACAGTAGCTCTGCTCCAGAGGAACATACCAGAAATACTTGTTACTATCGAACTATAAAATATAGCCTCATCCCTGCCTCTGTTCTAGAAGGCTTTACTATCTGAATAAATATTTTAGTCCAATAAGAAAACAGTTGAAGTTCTCAACCTTCCTAATGCTGCGAACCATTACAGTTCTTCATGTTGTGGTGACCCCCAACCATGAAATTACTTTGTTGCTACTTCATAACTCTCAAGTGATTTTATGAAATTTAATTTGACTTAAAAAATTATTAAACTGGAAAGTCTGCCAATCATTCTCCAGCAAAGGAAACAAATAATAATTTTTAAAAATGCTTTAAGGGCCAATCAGTGCTTATTCACACATCTAGAAATGCATTTATTCCTTACCCCAAGCCTAGTTTCCTTATTAGTTCATCTGACTTTTAACTCCAAAATTTGAGAAAATAGAGGTCCCGGTTATATATTAAATGGTGAACTAAACGCATTTCCCACATCTGCATATTCCAGAGCACTAAAGACAAGAGGAGGTGATGAGCAGCTATACAGCCAGTGTTTACATATGTTGGCAAAGTCATCAGTTAGATGCCCAATGAAAAAGAGAAAGAGAGAGACACAGAGAGAGGGAGGGAGGGAGAAAGGGAGGGAGGGAGAAAGGAAGAAAGGAGGAAAGGAAGGAAGGAGAATAAGAAAAGTAGATAAAGTCTGAATTTGACAAATATTTTGAAGAGTTTTTTGTTGTTATTTTGTTTTGTTAAACTTTGGTTTGTTTTACTCTTGGCTATTATATTGAGATTAAAAATATATTGTAAGAGTAAAACAAGAAATGTGGTATGATAATCGTGATAGTATTGCAACTGTTTATTTCAAATCATCCCTTAATTAAACCAGAGGCCTCCTTGTTTATTCATTCATTCCAAAATTATCTGCTGTTTGTCCACAGACCAGAAAATCTTGTAAAACCCTGAAGAAAGCAATGACTCTGTCACTGCATATTTTTGTGAAGGCAGGAAATAAAAACAAGCAAACAAAAAAAGCCCAAATTACAAAATATTATGTGCTAATGCAATAGATACTTTAAAATAATGTGAACTAAAGAGATAGGCATGCGCAAGGGGTCAT
Organism: Mesocricetus auratus; assembly: GCF_017639785.1. Lineage (NCBI taxonomy): Eukaryota > Metazoa > Chordata > Mammalia > Rodentia > Cricetidae > Mesocricetus > Mesocricetus auratus. The sequence goes on along the minus strand of NW_024429193.1, from coordinate 72,928,393 downwards.
TGGAGCAAAATGGTGGCTTGGCAGTGTCTTAGATGTGGTCTCTTCTGAGAAGCAGTTGAATGTAGTCAGAGTCTTCATCTGTGTTTGTCAGGCAGTTAGTGCAGCCACTGTGATATAGATGACCTCCCCAGACACCATATTGGAGCACATGACAGACGGGAGAGGCTTGGAGTCCATGATTTCCTTTGAGAACACATTCTTCATGACCCAAACACTCTTAACTAGGCCCATATTTCCTTACAGTACCAGGATGGTGACCAAGTATTTAAAATATACATCTTTGTGAAGCACTTAAGATCCAAGGTACAGCATATACATCCAGGGAGACTCCACTAGAGGAAACACTATTTTTTCCTTTGCCAGTCGTATCGATTGCAGATAGAGTCTTGATTAAGGATGGGAGTCTGTGTCTGCTTCCTCTTCTCATCACTGGGATTGCTTGATCCTGCTACCTATGGCCAGTGGCAAGGTGATGCATTGAGATAGCAGGTATATGGAGAAGCAGCACTCACCTCACAAAAAAGAGAAGGTGACCCTGGACACACCCTCAAGAGCAGCTCTCTAATGACCCGACCTCCAGCAGATGACCCTCTTAAAAGTGTCACCACCTCCCAGTAGGGCCAAGCTGGGACAAAGCCCTTAACTCACTGGCCTTAAAAGAACATGAGATTATAACATGAGATATGATGCTTTAAAACACATTTGCTTCCACTATAGTTTCTATATCCAGAAAGGCTCCTATCATGCTTACTGAAGAACACGGCATAGGCAGACATTAAACATGATAGATAATAACAGACAGTTTTTCAAAAATATATCACATGTGGATATGATGTTTCTAATGGTCTCGAGGGTCTGAATATAAAACTCTTTCCACTTGAAATTCTTCATCTACCTATTGGACTATAAACTCAAACTTCATTAAGAAACAGATTAATCTTCGACATAGTCCCATCTAAGTGCTATGTATTCAAGAAGCAATTACAATGTTATCTAACATTATAAAATGTTTTTCTTATGGATCCCTTACTGCTTAATCTTTTCAAGAATATTGAGCAAACATTCAGAGGAAATAAAGGTAAATGAAATGGTGATTTTTAAAAATTGTTTTCAACTTTAAGGAGAATATTACAAACCAATGAAATCTTACATTTACTCCTTAGTTTTTCTGTGACTTCTTGTTAACCTTGAAACTTCTGCACAGATGAAGTGCTGTCATCTTAAAATGTGTGTATGAAAATTGGTCTCCATGGCCATTTGCATGATGAAACCCAGGAGGGACTGTTTCCACAAAGTGAGGTAGAAACTTCATTCCTTCATCCCTTTGTAGTAACCTAGACAGGTGACATCCAGCTGTAACTTATTTTTCTTTGAATATTTAATGATCTTCTGTTTAAAATTAATGAATAATTATCATACATTTTTTATGGACAGGAAGAAACAAAAGTGCTAGACAATTTCAAGCTCCCCCTTCTGAGTCCTACAAACAGATGTATTTTCTCAATGGAACAAGAACTCTGACCTTTGCACAACCCTACTAAGACATAGTAAAAGTTTGCCAAACCCATCTTTCCTAGATGGAGCAAAGGTTGTCACTTGGCAACCACCAAAAGGTATTGGCCTACAAGGCAGGTAGATTCCAACTTCCTAGATCACCAAGACAATTCTTTTCCAAGGTCACCCACACTCATATGCCATTAATATTGCACAATTTCTACCAAATGGTTTCTCTCCTGTAAGACTTAGACTTATTTGGAAATTATTTTCTCCTATTCACTCTTTCCCATAATGAAGATTTCTATCATCTAAAATTATTTTATATGTAATAAAGAAATATGAGCCATAGTAGAAATTTAATTTACATAAAATCAAATTTTTATGATTAAAGAAAACAGTGTGATCCTTCTGGAACCCCCAAAAGACAAGGTTAATAATTAGAACTTCATTTTCTTATTTTGCCATTTTATGTTATATTTTAGTTAATTTTCACTATTCTTTTAACTAAGATAATTCATCAACTTTATCAGACCATCTCATTGTGTATGGGACTTAGATAAATAATTTTGATCACAGCCTGTGTGTAGGATAAGCTTAAATCCGAGAGAAGAGTGTGACTGAGGAGAGATGCCAAAGTAGATAAGATGTCACAATTCCGAGTACAACCACCACACTCCAACTAGTAATTCAGCTCCAGGAGAGAATTAAACGAAGTGACAAACCATTTGCATATCTTAAAATCATCTCTCTGTCTCTTTTTGCTATATAGAAGTGGCCCATCTGTCTTCTTTTCTGTCTGTACCGACTCCAAGCTGATTATGGCCCAGAGAGTATTCTAGGCATTGCTGTCAATTAGAGGCAAAGGACAGTGAGTTAAAAATCTATCCTTGAGTGGGAGAAAAGAGGGGATTAACATAACTATAGCAAAGAAACAAGAACTATTGGAAGAAGTTGAAATTCAATGGGGAAATGTAGAACATCATTGTGGTGATACATTGTTTATGATTTAATAAAGCTTTCCTGGGGATCAGAATGCAAAGCCAGCCACACTAGTTAGCCATAGAAGCTGGGCAGGGATGGTACACACCTTTAATCCCAGAACTCAGGAGACAGAGGTAGATGGATCTCTGTGAGTTCAAGGCCAACTTGAGCTACAGGAGAGTGAGCCAGTCTAACCAGAGTTCAAGCCTTTAAACCCAGCAATAGAGAGATACATAAGATAGGAGGAATCACAGCTAGGAATTAGTCTCCAGCCATGTTAAGAAAGGGGACATTGAGTTTCCAGTCACAGGGAAGACAGAATCTCCATTTCAGCCTTGATAGAGTTAAGAGCTACTGACTGGCTGTTTTGCTTTTCTGGTCTTCAGTTCGAACCCAATATCTGTCTCTGAAAAAGAAACAGCAGAAGTAGGGTGCCCTAGGAATCTTAAATTGGCATACAGGGTGCAATCTGTTGGAGAAGTAAGGATGACTAAAGATATTAAAGATGTGATGAACAAGCCAAGAACAGTTAAGAGCTCAAGGAACTGAGGCAATCAGTCTGCATGGGGATGCCAGTAGACCAGCATGTTGAGAGTTAGGGCTGCTGCAAGAATCTAGGGACATAATAATGGCATGGACCACATGGTGCAAGTGAGGAGGGTATGAAATGGTCATATTGTGAAGGTATATTAAAAAAGAAACTTTATAACATATCATAACAAAAACTAACGCAATAGTCACCATTAAGACAGGAAATGAAAGCAAGTTCAGGCTTCCACTTAATGAATGCCTGCTGCAGGCCAGCAGCAGTGTTGAGCTCTGATCTGGGTAATACAACAGCAAGGTCATAGGAAGATGACAACAGCGGCTCTCATGGGTTCTCTGAATCAGTAATGAATTATCCAGTCTTCTATCCAGTGTTCTGCTAGCTTATACTGTTTTAGTAACAGGGCTGGAATACACAAATAGTGAAGAAGAAAAGAAACAGAATTATGATGTAGCCAGATTTTTCAGTTGGTTCTACAAGTCATTATAAAATCCTAAAGTGAGTTATTAAAATATATACACTAAGGAGAGTTTTGGAAAAACACATTTCCAAAAGACACAAAATGGACAAGAGCCCACTCCCACCCCTGGAGAAGAAAACTTCAAAATAGGAAATTCCTAGGAAAAGTGGAGCTTCCAGGGAAAATCTTTATTTGTGACAATGAAGCAGGATCAAAGTAATAGTGTTTGTAACAAGCCATTAGCATTTTCCAGAAATTGCACCCATCTCTAGTCACATGGAAGATGCATTCTCATGGCATACTGTAATTTGTTCAAAGTGTAGAAAGACAGCCCAATACTCTCAATAATATTATCTGTATTCTTATAGCAAATGGCATATGTTCAAAGAGTTCATATTAAGCAAAATAAATGTTTTCCTCACACAGGGCTGCCTGCAGAGGATTATGAAGGACTATCCAAGAATCTTATTGATGTTCAAACAAAATACTAAATACTAACAAATACTTTAAATTAACGGACCCTTTAGTGCCTATACTGAAGATAGGGGAAACAATCCCATAATAGGAAAATAGATATAGCTACCTCTTTAAGCAAGAAGCTTTGGAATAGATTTTAAAAGTATTTATGATGTTAAATCTTTAGATACTCTACTGGGTGTATATGTGTTTAAAAGGAAAGATAATGAAATCTTCCAAATTAGGCAAATTTTCTGGGAAGTGTAGCTAAGAATCATCCAAAAATATACATGTCATTTTTCATCTTTTTAAGGAAGCTAGAGAGATCAATGAAAGGAAACTTAAGTTGAATATGTGAAATTCAAATATGGGAATGCAAATTGGGCATACTTGAACAACTCTCAGTATAATAAGGTAATTTGTGTTTCTCTTATGAATAGATTGAGGCAAACGCAGATGCTAGAAAAAAGCAAGTTTCATAGCTGTGAAATACCATTTCAAAACTATATTGTTTTTAGAGAAATCATGAAATATTGTCAGATAGATTTAAAAGCCTCTATTGCATAATATTTATGAGCTATTCATCAAAGTGAATTGCTTGACTATGAAATGTTCAAAATATGTAGTAATTAATGAAATGATATTTTTCAAAAGTTTTGCCTTGCCTGAATTCTTAGTATAACTTCTCTAATGGCAAAAAAGGAAGTTTTCTTCTTTCAACACTTACAGTGAGGATAGTTTAGTGGAGAGGTTCAGGGGTACCTAACACCACCAAGTATTGTTTTTTCTCCATTAAAAAAAAACCTTCAGCTATGAAAGAAAGTATAAACACCTGGAATACTTCCTATATCTGTAAGCTGTTAAAAATTCCAATATTCCAAATTGTAGCAAAAACATGCTAAATGCCATCGGAAGCTAATTGGGTAGGCCATTTTTATATCTACTATATTGGCTTAAAAACTAAACGCATATATAGTTCTACTACAAAATCCTTATTCTCAATCCCCTTGATTATGGCTGATTAAGCAAGTCTTATGACCTAACTTAAGAGTAGAGAATCTGCACACTGATGAGCTATCCTTGAATTTGATTTCTAAATTTACCCCAACAGGAGCATGCAACTGATTAGACTAGTCCAGTCATCATCGTCAGCCTTCGGGACACCTGTAATCGGTAGCAAGTATGGCAGCTCAACTGTCATGGGAGCTGAATAACAGTGGAAAAGGGCACAGGGAGATGGTAAACAACCTCCAGTTAAGTAGGTGCCCATTGGTTCACTTCCTCCAAAGCCGACTCTGAGATAGCTTCATGTGCAAGACTTTTATTAAAGAATTACTCTAGGGCCTAGGATATGGTTCAATGGGGAAAATGCTTGCTACATAAGCATGAGGATCCGAGTTCAAGTCCCCAGAACCCAGGAAAGTGAAACAAATGCATCATGTCAAATGTGCTAACATCCTAGTAGCTAAAACAAGCCAAGTGGCAGAACCCAAAATCAAGAAGCAAGGGAATGGAGTCTACCTTTTAAGAAAGAAGTGGTGGATAGCAAAAGGCATAGATACAGGCACATGTTTAATTAGGGCTATTCCTACAGTTAAATAAATGATAATGGAAGAATTGGCCATGAAGCTTTGCTTTTGTCTCCCATTTTTACTGATCTGCATTGTCTCTATCCTCTGCCTTGGAAAACGTAATGACAACATTGAGCTGTTCTGATAAAAGCTAAGAGAAGAAAAGTAATTCAAGGTAGCATTTTTAAAATATAACAGGACAAGTCAGTGCAGCAGTTCCTCCACCTCTTAGCCTTGCTGAGGCCATTTTATCTTTAACTAGAATTTGGTCTCCTTGATCAATAGCCCCATGGAAGATTACCCATTTCTATTCTAGGAACTGGAGGTCAAGATGTCCCAGCCTCTGTTCAATTGCCTGTTTGCACAAAACCTCCCTCTGCATCTGCTGGATTAGACACCAGGATGTGGTTCTCATCTTTAAAAAAAACCTTACTCTAAACACTGGATCCCACACTTGGGTCCGGAATACCTGAGTGTAGTCTCACCCAGCTGGAATTGGAGTGGTCATCTCGGGTGGGATCCCTGTAACAAAAATAGGTGCCTGCATATAAACAGGATGCCTAGGTAAAATACTCAAAATCTTCAAAAACTTCAAAAAATGACCCCACATCATCAACTCCGCCTGACAAGTACCATTCTAAAAGCGGTTTGGGACTACATCGCTCAACACAACTCCGGACCAATAAATTGGCATGGTACCCCTTCTACAATCTGGCCAGAGCTTCAACAAGAGTTTCAATAAACATTAAAACTCAAGTCAAGGCCAGGCAGTGGTGGCGCGCCTTTAATCCCAGCACTCAGGAGGCAGAAGCAGGCGGATCTCTGTGAGTTCGAGGCTGGGCTGGACCGATAGCCTCCAAAACAATACAGAGAAACCCTGTCTCATAAAAAAAAAAAAAAAAAAAACTTCAATCAAACATCTGCCAAACAGATACTATTTAATCTACTTAAGACTTTCACTACACTAACAACACTAACATCTTCTTCCCACAGGTTCCCATGAGATTGTCATTGTCCCATTTCAACAGGAAGTATTTTTAAGAAGACTTTGTCCCATTTCCCTACTGTTGATAATATAGGATAATTTACACCTGTTAGAGTTAGTTTTCAATTATTTAGGGTTGGGATTGGAAGGAGGTGTTCAGAATTGGGCATCTCTTTCAAATAAGCTTAAGTTTTGATGGGATAGATATACTTAGGGTAGGATATAAATGGATTATAATTTGTTTATCATCTTCTATGTACATATGCTGTATATGTTTGAGTTTTTGTATCAAGTCTAAATCTTCTCTTTAGACTAAAAGGGGAATTGTATGGAGAGAGGGACTTGCAGCTTTAGCCACTCCCATCGGGGCATGGCTACAGTGTGTGAGAGAGAGGGGAATAAACAGAGAGAGAGGGCTACCTGGTACTCTCTCCTTGGATGCTGGCCATGTTTCTGAAAGCTTTCTGGCTTCCCAGTTTCTCACGTAAGTTACTTCTCTCTCTCTGAACAAATAAATATCTGACTACCTTTTCCCGGCATTCTTAGTGTGACTCATTGACCCCCCCATGCAGGGAACCATGTTGAAAAGCACAGGTTTTTTTTATGTAAGTTAAAAACAAGCTTGTTACACATGTTAATCCCAAATCCCTTTCCCTCCCCTCTTCCCCTGCCCTCCTCCACCAGGTCCCCCAGTCCCCCACCCAATCTCCACTCTGATCACCAGGGAGGGTGAGGCCCTCCATGATGGATCTCCAGTGACTGTCATTTCATCCTGGGCAGGGCCTAGGCCCTCCCCCAAGAGTGCTGGCTGAGAGAGCATCCCATATTGTGGCATGGGCACTCAAAGTCTATTTGTATGCCAGGGATAAATACTACCCAAGGATGTCTGTTCCACTATGTTCATAGCAGCATTATTTGTAGTAGCCAGAATCTGGAAGCAACCTAGATGCCCCTCAACTGAAGAGTGGGTAGAGAAAACGTGGTACATTTACACAATGGAGTACTATTCCATGGAAAAAAACAATGGAATCTTGAAATTTGCAGGCAAATGGATGGCACTAGAAGAAAACATCCTGAGTGAGGTAACCCAGTCACAAAAAGAGAAACATGGTATGTACTCACTCATTTATGGATTTTAGACATGAATCAGGGGAGTGCCAGCCTACAATCCCACTGCCAGAGAGTCTGGGAAACAGAACCTTCATCCAGCGACTGATGAAAGCAGAGGCAGATACCCACAGACAAACACTGAACTGAACTCCTGGAATCCAGTGTCAGAAAGAGAGAACTGATGGGTAAAGGAGTTAAGACTGGGCTGGTTTAACCCACAGAAACAGTTGACCTGAGCAAGGGGGAGCTCTTGGACCCCAGATTGATGGCTGTATGGAAAGCGTGGGACTGACCCAGATCCCCTGAAAAGTACAGTTTTTAATGTGAAGAAATGGACTGGATCTGCCAGGTAACGATTTTGTCTACTGATCCAATTGTCCTCAGCAGTATAAACAGTCTTTGTTTATTATTTTCTCTATTCTCTCATATTCCTTTCACTATAAAACAGTTTAACAAAGAAGACGATGTAAGGGGTGGTAGTAAAGAAAAAGAAAAGGCAAGATGACATGGACTGAAAAGTAGGTGGGAACAAGGAGTGATTCCTGTAAAGAAGAAAGGACATAGCCATTGTTCTCCCTGTGTTCACACAATTTCAGTTTCTGGGTGAATATTCTTGTTACCTGTATGAGAAATGGGGCAACCACAGGTACAAGCCATTCATGAGGAACAAGACCAGGCTTGCTCATTCACATTCCATTGGAGAGACTGTTTGAACCCCTGCTCTACACATAGGTGTTTGCTATCTATAATCTACAAGGTCACTTGTATTGAGTCATTCTTCTCAGGAAACATGCTCTCCACCCAACACCAGCACAACTGGTAAGTTCCTCTTCTCTCAGTCATTGTAAACAATTCCTTGGATCCTTGGGAGTGACCATTGAGCATCTGGTACCCATCTGGTATTCTTGAAGCTGCAGGAACCTCCAACCATGGTCTTTAAGGCTACAGTTGAGCCTCTTCACCAACACTCAACTCTGGCCATTTCCCACGAGGGATGCTTACTCTCTGGAGTATGTATGGTTTCTCTCCCTTTGGTCCTGTTCAAGCCCTGATACCAGGTGACCACAGGCTTGGATTTCTTGGCCCCTGTTCTTGCATGATATTGTGATGAATAGCTTGTGCTTACTCATCTGGTCCTCTCTGGATTCCTGGGATGCTGGAAATTTCAGGCCTTTGGGTATTGTGTCATTGGAATTGTGTCATCAGCCATACCTCCAAATCCTCCCCTGGGATTCCTTTTGGAAAAACCTCAGAACTCTACACTTAGCACCCAACTTAAGGGCTTCTAAACTTACCCACATTTGAAGTCAAGACTAGGCTCCGATACCAGTTAGATAATCAATCAAAGTAGCCACATACCAGCAGCCTAGATCCCAGTATTACATGGGACCTTTGCAACTTTTGCCAGCAACTGGGTAGATGGAAGGTTGTGCCTTATGCTCAACCGTTCTCTTACCTTAGCACCAAACCTTTCCCCTGCTCTTCCTGCCCCCCATTCAGCTGTGAACTCTGAACTAGAGGAGCCTCCGCCACTCTCCATTCTGCTGACAAGCCTCCACTTTACTGACCTCAACACGCAACTCCTCCTTCGGCTCCTCCAACCTCTTCCTCCTCTCCAGCCCTCTTATGTTATTCCTGTCTAGATCCCAAAAACCCAGAGAGATGAAAAAGCCTATAAACAGAAATACCAAATGCTGGCCAAGGCCATTCAACTAGCTTTGGTGACTGCCCAGGCTCCCTTACCTCCTACGGCTTGAAGACCACTGGGCCCCTGCTTCAGATGTGGTCAGGAGGGTCATTGGGCCCAGGTCTGCCCTAATCTCCATAGGCCACCCAGGCCACATGTTCAAGATGCCACCAAGAGGTATATTGGGCTGTTGACTCTCCCCAATCCCTCGTTACATGGGAACATCTTATGCAGACCACCCTCCAGCCACACTTTTAGGCCTGGCCATGGATGACTGAAGGGGCCTTGGCTCCCGTGGCCCGACCACTGTCATCTCTGACAGGGAGCCCCAGGTAGACATCACAGTATCAGGGAGGTCCATCTCCTTCCTCCTGGACACTGGGGCCACTTACTTAGTCCTGATGGAGTTTTGGGGACACACCTCTCCTTGTTTCCCTATTGTTGGGGTAGAGGACCAGCCTTATGTACCTCACCAGAACCCACTGCTCAATTGTACTTTCAGGGGTACTCCTCTCACTCATTCCTTCCTGGTGGTGACAACTTGTCCTGTCCTCTTACTGGGAAGGATATTTTAGCCAAGTGGGTACTTCTTTTTCTTTTGCTCCCCCATTTATCTGACCCCAGACTCATCAGCAGCCCCTCTCCTCCTCCTAGCCATCCAACCTACTGGTTGGTTCCAATACATCATTTCCTCTGCCAGCCTCTCAGGTGGAACCCCAAGTCTGGGATACCCAAAACCTCTCTGTAATGTATAAAGGATGACAAACTACCTGCTTCCCGGGTTCTTTCTCTCCAGAAGGCACTAGGAGAAGATGCCACACTTACTTTCCAATCTTACCTACCCACCCCTCAGCATCTCACATCTTCTTCCCTGACCAAATACCTACTACCCCCATCTCATTCTTGCATTGAAATCCTAGAGGAACTACCACCCCATCCCTCACACATACAGGAGGCCACATGCCTCGGGCCCTCTATACCTGGTACACAGATGGCAGCTCCTTCTTACATGAGGGGGTCTGAAAAGGAGACTATGCCATAGTGTCAGATATTGAGGTGGTTGAGGCACAGGCTTTCCCTGCCCACATTACTAATCAACAGGCTGAACTAAAAGCTTTCCCCCACGCCTTATGCTTCTCAGGCTCTGGGCTCTCCCAAGTAACCTCTTTCCATCTTGCCTTTTGAGTTCATGGGTGACTGGCCCTAACCCCCAGTCTCTCAGCCAAACCCTCACCTCTCCCTGATCACCTACTTACTTACTCCCTTACTCAGTCATCCCTGCTCTCTCTACGGAACTTTACTGACCACTCCCTACCCAGACCATGTGCCAACCCCTGTCCATCCCCAGTTAAAATTGAAGATCGTGTCCCTGTCTATTCTCCAGACCACCATCCCTCACCTCTTCCCGCTAAATGACAGGGCTCTTCCTTTCAAGGTGATTCTTTTAACTCCCACAGCTACTAAGCTTGAGGGCCTCTCTCACTGGGTTCACTTATCCAACCTCAAGCCTTTTATGCCCCACCTCAAAACATATGTCTTATTTTATTGGCAATTAATTATTGCTACCTTTTCTGATTTACCAAAACTTAAGTTCTTTTTCTCAACATTCCTTTCTTACATTAAAAAAAAATGTTAAAATCGTATTGAGGTGATTTCTGAGAAGTGGAGTCCCACAACTGAAGACACTCCAGCGATAATGAACTGGTAAAGACTGGTGGGCTCCTCCTAGGGCAGGAAGAATGAGGACACAGAATCAAACAGGAAAAGGAGAAAGTCCCAACAGTCTTGAGATAGATTGGGAGAAGTGGCATAAGTGGGTTAAGTTTTGTGAAATTTAACCTTTCCTTTTTGAGTGCAAAATACTGATTTAATCTAAAATTCTAAGAAGAGCTAGGTTTTTACTAAAGGAGGTCTAATTCAAAGTTTGGTAAGAGCTAAAAAATCTATGGCATAATTAGATGCCAACACAAAACACACACAAAAAATAAAATTTTACTTTGAAATTGAACATGTAAGGTCAGTAAATGGCTCAGCAAGTAAAGGTACTTGCTGCTGGATCTGTCCCCCAATTATATTCTGACCTCTGTATATGGCCTGTACCCACAAATAATAAAGACTAAATGGCAGATGAAATACATTTTAAATTGAAAATATACAGCATAAATATGAAACAAGTATTGTATTACAGAAATTTGTGAAAGAGAATAACAAAAACAAGAGACACAGATTTAAAATTATTAAAGTGTTAGCATCAATAAGGGAGTTACAGCATAACCATGACCTTGAAATCTCAGAACCTATCCTTTGAATGAATAGATAACATAAAACATTGATGACTCAAGTCTCATCAGATGTGATTGAAATCTTGATGATGTTATTGTTAACTGGTTAAAATTCATCTTCTGACAATGATTTCTAACCTATTGTTCCTAATATTTTCTTTCCAGAATGTTCTAATACACATTCCTTGCAACAAGGTGGCCAGGTGTCCCCCCTCTCTTATCTGTCACTCTTCAGTGAGCATGCTGCAACCATAGGGGTACATCTTTAAAAGCATACATATTTATTTCACTATTGATTCACTTATTTAATGTTTGAAGCAGTTATTAATTTTGTATATTGTTTTCTTCTGATCCTACCGTGAGTTTCTAGAAAGTCGAAGTTAATACATTTTGGGTTTGTTGTGTATACTATTCATACTGAAAGCATCAGAAAACATTAAACTCATGTATTTCACCATTTTAAGATTTAGCCTTAAATCTTATTGTTGTCGGCAAGAATATATAGCCGAGATATTACAGAAAAATACAATGATCATAGTATGATAGAAATATAGGAAAATGTAATTGTAGGGGGGCATGCCCAAAGTGACAAAAGACCTCATTCAATGAGAATTTGAAATCTGTGAAAAACATTTAATCTGTCTAGATAAACAGCTTGTTTCTGATTAACAACAGTGTAACCACAAATCAGAGGCAAATATTTTATTATCAGCTTGAGTGTTTTCCATTAAAAAATAGATGTGAACATGTCAGTTGGAGTCTCCTTTAGTAAAAACCTAGCTCTTCTTAGAATTTTAGATTAAATCAGTATTTTGCAATCAAAAAGGAAAGGTTAAATTTCACGAAACTTAACCCATAAGTGTCATTTCTCCCAATCTATCTCAAGACTGTTGGGGCTTTCTCCTTTTCCTGTTTGACTCTGTGTCCTCATTCTTTCTGTCCTAGGAGGAGCCCACCAGTCTTTACCAGTTCATTATCGCTGGAGTGTCTTCAGTTGTGGGACTCCACTTCTCAGAAATCACCTCAATACGATTTTAAGATTTTTTAATGTAAGAAAGGAATGTTGAGAAAAAGAACTTAAGTTTTGGTAAATCAGAAAAGGTAGCAATAGTTAATTGCCAATAAAATAAGACACATGTTGCATTGGTTTCTATTGCAGTACATGCGATTAATATGCCTTGTGCATTTACTGTTTCTTTGTACATTGTTATATTCTCCTATTAAAGGACTATTGACTCCGTTTAAAAAATCAGGAGAAGGGAAAACCAACAACCAAAAACAAAACAAAACAAACAAACAAACAAAAACCCTTGTGGCTGGAGATATGTCTTGGCGGTTACAACTCATAGTATTCTTGCCTAGCACCCAAGGTAAGTTCCCAGTACCATAAGAGGTGAACCCCAACCACCTGTAGCTCCAGTTCTAAAACATTCAACACCTTCTTCTTTTGACCTCTGCCAACTCCTGCACACACATAGGCGTATACATAAATAGACAAATGTTTAAAGAATAACTACCTCATCTCATAAGTAGCGTGACTGTGACTGTGTTTGACTATGACTACTGAAGGGCAAAAGAACCAAATCTAAATGCTGGTTCCTCCTGCTGCTGCTGCTGCTGCTGCTTCCTTACAAAGAAGCAAGAAAAAAAGGCCCACAAATGGGTTCTGTTTGCTAAAGTTAAGGCACTGCACCAGGAGAAGTGTCAACATTGCCTTTTATTAATACTGGCTAGAGAAAACCAGTAAGTGGCAATAAATTAAATATAATAATTTATATTTATATAATGAACTCTTTCCTTACATATATCTGTTCACTTGGAAGATAATAGCAAACTAAAAAGAAATAGTGCATTTATAGCACTTAACAGACTAGGTGAAGATGAAAAGATTTTAAGAGGATGCCCCAAATCAAATTAAAGCACAATACCTCACATTTAATTCCAAAAATCTGATGAATCGTATGACAATTGGATAATCTACAAATTCACATCTCAAACTAGTAGCACAGGTTGAACATTCTTTGCTATACTGTTGCCTTTAGAAACAACTGTGGTGAGACAAAGTCAACTTTGATTATCTAAGAAAAGCATAGCCACAATGTGGACAGATTTTAAAAGAGAAGGTTTGTTAAGCAATAGGAGGCTTAGTCTTATTTCCCGGGACTAGAGAAAAGCGCTATCAATATATAGAAGATGGAACACCTTTTAGCCAAACGTGGAAAACAATAATGTATAGAGCTGTGCAGCAATGAGATTCTTGTGCTGTGTGATACAGGCGTGCGGTATCACCCTATGTGCTCAAGCAGATTCTCTCTCATGCTACTTCCCAAAGGAAAGGATTCCTCCATCCAATCACATTACAGCCGTGGTGTGCTAGTTTACCTGCATAGTGAAAGTACAATAAGTTTAGTTGTTTCAAGCTGCTGATATAGCTGTACAATTGCAGCTGGATGCTGTTACTTTTGTCTAGAAATTGTTTAAAACACACTGACTGTAACCTTTCAGACAGATGCTGGAAGGTGGTTGCAAAGCATCATTTTATTAGCATATTGCCTAGCTTCAGGTGAAACAGTAACGATTCACTATTTAAAACTGGACCCACGCTTCTCCTAGACTTACATATTGAAATCAAGTCCTGTCAAATCGTTTTCAATTGTCTACACACTTTCAAATATAGCTACTTTGGATCCGACTCCTACAAATTCAAGATACATTATTCCAAGATTGAAAACAAAACAAAACCCACACTAGATCTAAGAAACATAAGATACTTTCTTTGGTTTGTGAAGTGTGGCTGACAATTAGCAGAGGAAACATCTTGGTTGACATAAAATGCTTACATTCAAAGAGGAAAGTCATCTTTGTGGGAAGGCAGACACTGCAACATATAGCGAGTGGGGAGTCTACACACAGTTTTACAAGGAACATTCTTTTCACTCTGCCTGTAACAGAAAAAATTAGCTGCCTGTGAACTGCTTACAAGCTATTCAAAGAAAAGTGTGGTTGACATCTGGAGAAAATCCAAAGACTAAAAAGCCTCACCTTAAAATATTTACTGAAGGTCCACAAAAGTTCATTCTGAGGCTAAGTAGCTCACATAATAGAAAACTTTTATCAAAGTTTACTCTAGGACTGGCTACACAGCACATGCGTATAAAATATCTAAATTGATCACATGATTAGACAGCTAATGTCTTTGAAGTAACATAAACTATTTGGTGGCTCCTTAACATTCATCATGGCTTGCTCTAAACATTAAGCACTTTCATTTATGCTATTTTTAGTTCCCATGACCTAGAGCATTTCCTCAACAGAATGTTCAGTGATTCCTGTGACTGTTACAGAAGAAAGTAAATTTAAAATATTTTTTACTTACAGCTGAGACTTTTCTAGCTACATTTCAATGATTTTTCTTCCCTTTGCCTTTAATGTTTAATTTTAGAAATTGAAGAAAATATTTGAGTCTTTATTTGATATCTATCTTTTATTTATGGATATCTGTGGCATTATTTCTGAAGGGAAAAATAAGTTGAGTTGCACAAAAAATGAGAAGAAAAGTTTAGGAAAGAAATTTCATCAACTAAGGTATGAAAAAGGTACCTAATTAATTGACAAACTTAGGTAGACACTATTCTTGTGGTATTCCGAATAGTGTATAAGATTACAAATGTTTGGAAAACATTTGAGGTAATAAGTCTAAAGGCAGACAATGATTGCTCCATTGATTCTGTGTATAGGATTTTATTCAAAATTTATAACTAAGTACCTTATATTTATTTAAAAATTCTACGAAATCTCAAAACTATCCAAGGGTAATCAGTAATGATCCAGAAATGCATGTAATTGTATAACTCTTGAAAAAGGTACAAATAAGTTTTTAATTAACATGTAAGGATATTTGAATGACATGACCTGGTTAGAGAAGAGTATGTAAATGCTTTATGTCTTCAAAATTTGTGGAAAATAATTGTAACTATTAACACTGATTATAGTTTTGTTTGGGGTAGTAGGGAGTTGACTTAGTAAGCTGCTGATGCAAAACTTCAAAAAGAAGTTTAAATGTTTTCTTGTCACATTAAGTAATAGCGTTTAACTTTATAATATAAAGAAAAATCTGATCCTGTAAAAAGCATCATGAAATTATTTAAAGTATGTGGGGTTTTACTTTTAAACCTTTAAAAGTTTAAGTAGTCATAGGTTTTGCTGTCTACCTGGGTGCAAATCCTTTGCTGCCATCTTCTGGAGCTTAGTAAATAGTGCATGCCAATAGGTTTCTTTTACATTCTAGTTTCCCAGAGGAGACAGGGAAGGATGATTGCATTAGCAAACCAGAGTAATGCGAAATGGGAACTGGCTTCTACGAGCATACTGAGTGAGTCATTTTATTACATGAATCTGTATTTGGACATACCTTGAATGTCCTGAAAATATTGATCTTTTACAAAGTTCCCATTTTGCATTGTCTCAGGCTTCAAAACTGGATTTTATTTCCACAGAAACGTTAAAATACACTTTAAAATACAGGGAATTAAAAAAGAATAAGCAGAGATACAAATGAGGAGGCACTGTTTTTTTTTCTTACAAGCAAATATGACTTAAAGAGAAGGTTCACGGTGCAGAAAGGCACTAAGCCACTAGAGAAAGGCTGGTGCCTTGCAGAGGACAGGAGGACGGATGTATGCAGATGCTATGTGAGCTAGGAGATCAGCAAAGAAATAAAACACTGGATCAGTGTCTCACTCAACATTAATGTGGGTTTGCAAACATGAGAATTCATTAAAACTTCACAGTGTTGCCTGAAACATTTCCTGGGACAGTTTGTGGCACCTAACTGTGTCTCTAAGTGTTGTGGAACTTCATTCTTTCCTTCACCAGTAACTTCAGGGACAAATACCAGGGACCCCTTGTCCCTTTTGCCTCCCCATCACCGACTCCCCCGTAACCTTCACCTTCTTCCTTACCAAGTAAATGTTTGTTGACTCCTGGATGGAAGAGGGTAGGGAAAGTCTAGGTTTATAGCATCTGACAACTTGAAATCCTTCTGCCGTAGTTGATTTAAAGTGGTCACCTAGATGTCACTGAAAGCCGAGTTGGAACTAACTGAATGTGTGCAGGTGCGTCTCCACCATTCCTCCCTGAGAAGCCAGCAGTGCTCACCTGGACATGATGCAGCCCTGTGACCTTCTGACACTTAGTTTCTCTATCCACTGGCCAGTGGGCAGTAATGGCCACTTCCTTATTGGAAAACCATCCTCCTCTTGGGGGTCACTCTCTATTTCTGCAGCAAATACTAGTCTTCCTGTGCAATCTGCCACCTGCCCAGTTGTTTTTTCCCAGGGGTTCAATTTCCCACCCTATTCCGTGTTCTGTTTTCATTATCTTGGTCTCACACCCCACCCGTTATGTGCCAAAGTGATGCTGTATCGATAAACGGCACACTTTCTGAAAGTAAAACTAAGTATTTATTGTAGAAATTACTCACAAGATACCAAACAAGTAACCCAGATGAGCCCAGTAGTTTTCCGCCGCCAAACTGGAAGCTGAAAGCTGGAAAAAGAGACCAAGACTTCTGCTGTTCCGTCTTTTATGCCTTCCCCCGTAACGCCCCCTAGCCATGCCCAAAAGTGGGCCTGGCTAGTGACGTAGTTCACTGCCTACATACGTACACGTCTTTATGTCCGTCCATATATGTCTTTAGTCATGCCTAAAGTGGGTGTGGTTAGCGGTGTGGTAAACCGCTCTTTTATTACCTCATCTGTATGCGCCTCTAGTAAGTCACATGGTTAATGGCGGCATTGTTTTCCTCCTACAATTCCCCTTTTAGTCTAAAAAGGATATTTAAACTTAAAACAACTAACTTGTGTCAATGAACAAAATGTATCAAACATCTATTCCAGGCTTTTCTCAAGAAAAAGGTTTCCCTTTACAAATGGTGTCAGAGCGGGATTGAATTTCCACGTAGAACGACAAAAGCTTTAAAGGAATTTTAGAAACAAAAAGACAGAGAGAAACACGGCTTTTTGGTAGCAGCATTTTCTCAGGCAGGCTCTATTTTGCTAGCCACAAGCAGAGACTCGCAGCTTACTCAGCATAAGAAAAAAAAAAAACCAGCAAGGTTCTTTTAAGAGGCTCTGCTAATGATTGAAAGGTGTGTACGTACAGCTGGAAGTGGCAGTAACCACATCTCCAAGCAGGCAGCTGGAGTCACGCTTACGCCCGCCATCTTGGAAAAACGGCAGTTTAAACAGCTGCGGTATTAACAGATAAGACATGTGGCCAGAAAAACATAAAGATTTACAATAAAGTCAGACTTGGATGAAGAAAAACCTCTAAAGGTTTACAGTGTGTTTAAAAATATACGTAAGATTGAGAGAGAGAGAAAAAAGGCCTAGTGATAAATAGAGAAGCTGGATTTGATGGCGCAAACCGGTAGGATTTGCTACAGAGGCAGAGGCAGGCAGGTTTCCAAAGAGAAACCCTGTCTCAGCAAAAAAGAAATAAAAGTAAAATAAATAGAGTAATAATAGATAAATAAATAAGCCACACAAAGATGGAAAATACACAGAGAGTCTGGATACTGTATGCTATTATGTTTTTCAGTTTTTTCATTGCTAAGGAAGGAACAACTGTTAAAGTACACTTGATTATAAATGCTGCTGAATTAATTCAACGTATATCATTTGAAAATGCCTTCACTTCAAAATTTAAGTATAAGGATATGTTACTTGGGAAAGGAGTTTTTGTTTATGTTTCTACAGAAAATGAAAAGCTGAGGATTCCTTCCAGGCTTCTGTGGTTTGATAAACCAAGACCCCCGGAAGCAGTGGACCAAGTGTTCCAACAACTGAAACAGCTAAGATGATGCAATCTTACAGACCCTGAAACTAAGGACTTATACGGGTTTCTGAGTTTTATCATGATCCCCATGGTATGAACAGCACCCCCTTCCAGCACGAAGAAGTTTGGAATGAGCGACGTCCTAATTCCCATCTTGTTTATAAATCTTTGTTTTCATTTAAATGGGATTGTTTATAATTGGTTAATGATCACAACCAATCTCTTTTTAATGGTAAAAAAGGGAATTATGGTATGGAAATGAATACTTGGTATGGGTATGGTTTTTCATTTATTGAGACAAATTCAAGGTCAATTTTGTGATGTGTATATTTCTCCTCTTGATTAAGTATTGTGCTTATACTGATCTTTTAAAACATAATGCATAATTGAGTACAGATTATAGATAGTTACTTATAATAGTCAGAACTTATAGTTAGATAAATTAGGTTTTGTATATATACAGAAATATATTTGAGATAGATAGTCTTCAAACCTTTCAAAGACCTTCAGAAAATGGCATTTAAAATGGTTTAGGGTTTTCTTGACAATGAGAAATGTCTGCTCCTGGCAGCACCAATTACGTCTGAGAGGAAGATGGGCACCGAAGAAACTCATTATGGAGTTTGCTTTCAACATGGCAAGATTAGCAATTTGGGCAAGAAACTAATCTTGCCTGGACTGTTTGACTGTTACTGTATAAACTGGACATGCAGGACCCACAGGAAAGTGACTGCTGAACTCAGTCTTACAGGATTCCTGCTTCATGGAAGAGTCTACGAGACTTTCTGCAGGACACAGAGAAATGACTGACAGACTGCCAATACAGATGGACAGTTTTGAAATTTCCTGCTTTGCTGAGAAATCTTCTGGATACATTGTGGCCTATGGGCTGAAGATGAATGCCCCAACCTTACAGAGGAATTTTGGGTGACTGTCCAGGTAGCAAGATGTCTCTGTCAATCCTAGTGTTTATATATTATCCTTCTGTGGTCTTTGATGGAGTTGAAGACAGATAGTTACAATTATAGTTTTCCTTAGTTATGATAAAAGATAAGCTACATATAGAACTTTGAACTCACAAGAATGGGATGGATATTTTCTTTAAATCTTGCTAAAATATTGTAACTATGTTCTTACTTGATAACTGTTGTTATATATAATTTAACTATGTTAAAGTCAAGACCTTTCTTTTTGTTTAGACAGAAAAGAGGAGATGTTGGGGAAGTCCTGTGTATATGTCAATAAAGCACTGCTGGCCAATAGGGAATCAAGATAGGTGGGACTAGGAGTCCAGGAGGACTCTGGGAAGGAGAAACACAGAGAGTCAAGATGTAACGCCCTGGGGTAGGAAGCCCGGAAACCTCTCTGGTAAGAGAAATACTTAGATTAGCAATTATGGGATAAACACTTAAGTCAGAGCGAGCCAGTAAGAAACAAGCAAGGCCAACAGCTTCATAATTAATATAGCCTCCTGCATGTTTATTTGGGACTGATGCAGTTCTAGAACCAGGCTGGCGGGAAGGCTTCTCTCAAGGAAAGGCTTCCTTTTACACCAAAGTCATCTGACTCAGCAAGTGTAGACACAGCATACTGCTGTTTCTCTTTGACCTAGCACACACATCTTTACTTGAATTTTCAGCCACAGCTGCTTATTCTATTCTCTCATTTTCGCTGCTACTGTCTGATGTTTTGTTCATGTTACATCTGCCCTGAGCTAATGCCATACCTTCCAGGGTAAGGTCACTCTTCCAACTTCTTCACTGGCTCTTCTCTTGGACCCCAGCCCATCACACCTTTGGTAGTTAAAATTACCCTTATTTGTAACCATCCAGTCATAAGTTCCTCCATTTCCCCTCTAGACTAAAAATTTAAATGCATGGTTCATAACTGCTCTTGTCTTCCCACTATGTGTAACACATTCCAACAGAAACCAGACCTATTAATATAAAAATAACCTAACTTCTACTTAATTTTTCTATTGTAAGCACAGGATCTTGATTTAAAAATCAGGTATATGAAAGAAAATATACTGTGGGAGTGATATAACTTCTTATGCTCCATGGCATGTTAAAACAGTTACTTACAAACTGTGCACATTCACAAAATGAGAAGTTGTGTAACCTCTCTCCAGATGGAATCCCAACCAGAGGGTGGGGGAAGGCTACAGACTCATGAGGAAATTACAACCCATGAGACCCCTCCTAAATACCGTTTAAGCAGCAGACAATTGCCAGAAGAGGAGGAAACCCTCTGATGTCGCTACTTGCAAGGTATGTAGGGAACTGTAGTGGCGAAGCTTTTGTATACCACTGTTCATGCCGGAGGGGATGATGGATTTGCTCGAGTTACACGTGCTCCTGTAAGTAAATCTAATAAATCCATTGGCTCAACAAGCTACACATGGGGTGAATAATGTCTTCGGTTTGCTAGTTGTTTTCTCCATAATGGGTTGACAGGGTCACAAGTCTGAGGGATATAAAGGGAAATCCATAAAAGCTGATCAAATCCCCTGACTATGCCCAGCATCACTCCAACCTCTGGTTTCCCCATCGCCCCATCTGATACCCTCCCAAGTTCTCTTATAAAGGCTCTTGTGACTCTCTGCATTGGCTCCTCCAGAGTCTTCGAGGGTATTTCCTATATTTTGAAGTCATTAATCTAATTAATTACAAAATGAGGTAATATATTTCCCAGGTGCTAGGGATTAGGCTGTGGACTGCCACCCCCACGGGAGGGGCATTTTGCCTACTTAGACCGTGAGTTAAGAGCACCAATTCTAGGTTAGTCTAACCGGATCCAATTTTGTTTGTAGTCATTAATCACTGAAATAAATATCCCAGGGAAAATAATTAAGTTTTCAAGACCTTTATTGTCTCACCTATAAAATGTGAATATACAGAAAGTAGATATTTCATAAGGGTAGATAAAGATTAAAATAAATAATATTAGCAAAGTAGAATTATACCAGATCCAGCATAGATAGCAATAGTTCTAGTATTTACCCAGAACTAGAACACGGTAGTGACAAATGACTTAGGATATTAACCTAACAACAAAGACAGTTTGTCAGTTTGTTCAAGGTGATGAGTTCTGTTTTAGAATAAATAATCATGTTTCTCTTGATGTATACTAATTCAGCTATCTCTATATAAAATGCAATGGTGCATAGTTGTACTTGGCAAGTTGAATTTTTTAAAACAGTGAGATTCCTTAAAAACAAAAGAAATTGTTTGGCAATAGCAGAGCATTGCCA
The DNA here is from genome assembly GCF_017639785.1 of Mesocricetus auratus. Taxonomy (NCBI): domain Eukaryota; kingdom Metazoa; phylum Chordata; class Mammalia; order Rodentia; family Cricetidae; genus Mesocricetus; species Mesocricetus auratus. Next base: position 72,906,727 of record NW_024429193.1, on the reverse strand, counting down.
TAGGAACATTATGTTATAGTAAATATGGACATAAACAAGGACATTGGGGCAAAGGATCAAAATGGGACATTTTGAAACACTAATCTTCAGTCTGATTAATAAAAAGGGTGGTGTCATTTCCGGTCTGAACAGGCAGGTGCTGGCTAGATGTCCTGCAGAGGTTTTTATAGTATGAGGGGTGTCTGTGAAGCTGATGCTTCCAGCAGTCCTCAGTGACATCAGGCAACCATGCAGAACGCTTTTTCACAACATCAAGGCATTATTTACTTTTAAGGTTAAGGTTGACAAAAGTGAATTCATATTTTTTGACATGTTTTCTTTCAATGCAGTGATGTTAAGTTTTTCTGGATATATGAAAAATTACACTTAAATCACTGTAGTTTACTCTAGCTGCTGGCTCTCCTTGAGACTCTGATGACCCCTTTGTGAGTCCCTTCTTCACAGCAGCGTACTCGCCCCACAATTCCCCAGCTGTCTGGGTACTTGTGTCTGAGCGCAGCCTTCATCCATCAATAGCCATGGGGATTTATGTATAGCTCACTATCCAATGCCCAGAGGCTGCTGTAGTTATCATCCCATGACAGCTGTAAGCACAGCCCTTTGCTTCCTTTTTATTTTTATCTATCTCTAACCTGCACCACAAGCCACAGGGCCACAGATAGCTTCCTGATGTGGGAGGATAAGACACTGTTGAAGAGGAGTCCCATCTCAATTGCGTTGCATGTGAAGAGAGGTCTTCTCATCCTTCACCCTGCTCCCTGACACACACATACACACACACACACATACACACACACACACGCACGCATGCACACACGCACACATGCATGCACACACACTACAGGACACACAGCAAGTCCGACAGGGAGTGAGTACAAGCTGCTTACACAAGAGCACATTTTAACCAGTAGCAAAAGGCAGCACCCATTCTCAACCACTCAAAACCACTGTCACATGGGTTCCATGTACTAGACTTCTGTTTCGGTGTTCTCTCCTAAGTTTGGTATTCAACTCACGCTTGCATCTGTAAAAACGGAGATACTGCCAGGAGGCATTCTCTTTAGAGCTTCTCATTTTGTGCCTGTGGGGAGCAATCATCTGAACAGATTCCCACTGTGAACTTACTCAGCCTTGCAGTCATGGCCTATTGGTAGCCAGGAACTTGGTGTTCTCCATTTGGACTCTCAAAGGCTGATTCAGAACATGTTGCTTATGTGAGTTTAACAAAGGGATGAGCTCTAAGCTTAGATATGAAGGTGCTAAACTCAACAGACACATGAAAGGATAGTATGTAATTTATAGAAAAATCAAAAGCTCCTGAGATGATTTGTGCACTGAAGAGGTTCTTTGTAAGAGTGGGTTTTCTGTGAGCCTTTGCGGTGCTTTAATGTTATCTTTCAGTTAAGGTTGTATTTAGTTAGTCATGCACTAATTCACTCAACAATTATGGGCCTACAGCCCACTAGAAAAAAATAGTTCCACCATTCTGATGATGTAAAACATTGCTTTCAACATATACTAAGTGGCTTGAAAAATATTAGCATAGCACTAAAATTTCTGTAGCTTACCATGTGAAAATAATGAAAAGACATCATCTATTAGATCCTGCGGAGAAATCAACCATTTTAGGTGAACTGTTTTTGTTTCCTGTAGTTTTCTATAAGGGAACTATGCCATCTACTAATTAATAGCATCAATTAAGAAATTGAAATGAAATCAAATGCATTCTATAGGAAAAGATCTTCATTCAAATGGCAACTAATAATTTGGAGATTTTAGAGACTTGAAGACTATTTTTATGTATTTTTATGTGGGTGTGTGTCTGTGTACATGCATGCCACTTTCAATGGAGGCCCAAAGAAGCTGTTGTATCCCTTACTGTCAGTTACAGGTGATCGTGAACTGCCTGATGTAGGTGCTGGTAACCAAACTAGGGTCCCCGGAAGAGCAGGGTGCTGTCTTCGCTGTTGAGCCATTCCTCCAGCCCCTCCACAGATGTTTCGGTAATTTTTCTATTCATAAGTCCTGCCTAAAGTAAAGTTTTATCAGCCAAATGGATAAAAAAGTGAACATGGCTCTTACTTTTGCATACATATAATGATCTGCAAATTGTCTAAAATTTAGTTCTTCCCATGTGAGAAAATGTGAGTACCTCCTTGCTGAGGGCACAGGAATTTTAACAGAATCACATTTGTTAGTGAAATATAGGTTAGAAAAGTTAACAGTAACTGGTGAGAATAGAAAATCTTTTTCTAGTACAAAAATTCACTTAAAATAGTTAAGATGTCTTTATTTATGTAGATGGGTGCTTTGTCTGTAACATATGCACACCTCAAGGGGGCATTGCAATTCGCTGGACTACAGCTATACACAGTTGTGAGCAGCCATGTGGGTGCATGGAATTGAACTCAGGACCACTGGAAGAACAGCCAGTGCTCTTAACTTTTGAACCACTTCTCTAGCTTTGTATTTATTTTTAGATATGTTTTATTTACTGAATTTGAGGCAGGGTTTCACTATGTAGCTCTGGCTGGCCTAGAATTTATTCTGTTGACTAGGTTGGCCTTGAACTCACAGAGATGTGCCTGCACCTGACTCCCAAATGCCAGGACTATTGGTAAATGCCACCATGCCGGGCCCTACTTAAAAATAGTTTAAAAAAATAGCTGGGCGGTGGTGACGTAAGCCTTTAATCCCAGCACTCGGGAGACAGAGGTCTGCTGGTGGATCTCTGTGAGTTCGAGACCAGCCTGGTCTACAAGAGCTAGTTCCAGGACAGTCTCCAAAGCCACAGAGAAACCCTGTCTCGAAAAAACCACAAAAAAGTTAAAATCAACACAATTAAGCAAACCAAATTTACCAAACAGGAACAATTTGAAAGACATTTCATAAACTGAGCTTTTAAAAAAAGGACCATTGATTATTTAGAAAGATTTTTCTTACAAAAGTTGCATTTATTTTTATGTACATTTAAATTTTCTATATGCTGATTTATTAAATTTACCTTTCACTGTCATTTTTTTAGAAATAACTACTAAGTAAAATATTATGGAGACAGAGAAACAAACTAGTTTAGTTGCTAGTCAATGAATTAATCTTGACAAACTTGTTTTCAAATTAAAACTAGATGAAATCTGTGTAACTTAAAGTTTTTAAGTGTTTTGTGTATTAATATTATCGATGATAACTAAATGACAACCATACTGATTCCTGCAGAAGTACAGTGTCCTCCAGCCTACTTGCCCATTTTTATTTGCTGGCTGACTTTTAAGCGATTATCCGCTTAGCATAGAAAGGAGCCACTTTCCATCAAAGACGTGAAACTAGCTCTCTGCTGTGTGATACTTCTGTCCAAGCCCCGCCGTGTTGTGCATTAGTTGCAAGAAGCGCTCATACATAATGTTAACCGAATGCAATTCTAGACACTTCCCAGTATTTCACTACACATTGCATTCAGCCTTCACAGCCACCTTTTAAGTCAGGCATCGCTATAGTTATTAGTTTCGGAAGAAATCAAAGCACAGAGACCTTAATTTGCAAACGCCAAGAATCAAATGTCCAGGTTGACTCCAAAGATTGCAAGAGTCACTACCATAGTATTCTGTCCGTTCCGTTGACACTGCTGAGATTCACAGATTCCACGTCCTAGCTGGCGAACAAAACGACGCTTTGCGTCGCGGTTACGCCATACCTGCGCATAAACAAGGACTCTAACTGAGCATGAGCAAATCCAGGTTCCCTATCTCAATGGCAGAGGGCCGTCCTGTCTCTTAGGCAACAGTCATTGCATACAGGCTGCAACCGCACGGAGCTATCAACACCTACACCGGTGACGTCACTTCCCTTGGTCTGTGCAGTTATCCCAGCGACGCAGGCCGAAAGGCGGTGTTGGGTACCCAAGAGACCAGGCGGGTGGGAAGTCACTTCCTCCCGGGGACGCTGTTACCTAGCAACCGCCTTCCGCCTCCATCTTTTGCCCCGCCTCCTGCTTGTTCCAATACCTGGTTTCACAGACTTCCAGGCCCTGGCCGAGGGCGATATCGGTGCTAGATCCCAGCCGCTGGGTTCTCAGGTGGTCGCAGGAGCGGGGGCGCAGGCGGCGCTGGGTGGGTACAGGAGCGGCGGGCCGTGGGGCGCGGAGGAGCCGCGGGGACCGCGCTGGGTGTGCGCCGGCCTGGCGCGTGCTGGGTCGGGAGCCGCGCGGAGCTGGGGACGCGGACGCCACCTGGCCGGCCTGGGGAACTCTGGGCGGTGGCCGGCTCTCGGAATGGGCCTCCAGCGTCGCGCGCGAGAAACAGCGACTTTAATGCAGCCTAGTGTAATGCAGCCTGGTGTCGAGAAGTCTTTGTGTGGTTTGTGTGTGTGTTTGATGGCTTGGGAAAATGTCACTGCTGTTTGTGGTTAAGCATTGTTTTTGAATACGGTTATATGCAAGGCATTTTTTTTTCCGGGGCAGGGAAGGGATCATATAACCTTGACTCTGACAGTCTTCTTGATCTAGTCTTGAAATTAAGTCATACTGCCATCTGCAATGCTATATTGTTTAATAATGGATAGGTGAAAAAATATTTGGCAGCATTTGGTGCTAATGCAGTTTGCTCATCCTTAAAATAGTGGTAGTGCAGCAACTTCCTTTTGTGTTTCCTCTTCGTGAAAGCAAATTTGTTGTGAGAATTTCATGTCTTTACTAAAACACCGTTTATATTTTTAGGTGAAAATATAGGCCAATGTTCAGGACGGGTTCTCTTTTTTTGGCAGGGAGGGCACTAACCCCAGGAATAGAGTATCCCGATCATGTAAAAAACGTCTAATTCTTTTTATATATTTGTGTATTTTTCAGGCACCATCAAAGGCTGAATGTATTATTCCGTTTATTCCTTAGCAGTTTTGTAAAAGTAGAGGAAAAAGAATACACTATGTCTGATGAAATCTTCAGCACGACTTTGGCGTATACTAAGAGTCCAAAAGCTACCAAGAGAACTTCTTTTCAGGTAAGATATGTCAAAGCATTTTGCTTTTGAGTGCCCTAGGTCTCAGCACTGGCATATTTGCAGGGGCGGGGCGGTTGACGAGAAGTGGGAGGAGTTCTTGCTTCTCCTTTGCTGTGTTGTAGGTCATCTGTCAACTCTGGACTCGGTATTAAAACACCCACCTCTGTGGCTGTCTTTTCTGCAGTATTGGCTTCTGAGTTGAAAGTGGGAGAGCCGCTTCCGAGCCTGTCTCTGCCTAGCCTTCAGTTTTCTGTTGTAAGCGTAGAAAGGACTTACTGCTGGATCACTACAATTTCAAACTCTGCATCCGCTTTTGCAGTGTTGATTATGCCCATCTCCGCAGTAGGCTTAAAGTACCAGTTGCAAGGCTGAGTGAGAGTGTGCCTACCGTGCTCGTCAAACCCAAGCCCCTACCTCCCTCAAAACGTACCGGCCTCTAACAAAATGTCAGTTTCTAATAAATCCCATCTAAATTAATGCCCCTATTATTAATAGCATTTAGCTCTCAGATCGTAACCGGCAGTTAATTTATCTGGTATTAGCAGTCACTCCTTGTGTAACTACAAATCCCAGAGGTGATGGCTCTAGTTTCAGTGTTCTTCAGTGAGTCTGATGACTTGGGAACATGGCACAAAGTAGGCTTAAAGTGAATGAAACTTAAATTTGAAAACAGAATAATCAAGCCCTATTTGCTTAAAAATTACTTCTAAGTATGAGACTTCCCTGACCAGCAGGGCACAACGGGTTCGAGCCCAGGGAACCTAGAATGAATGAGACAAGAGACATGAGGAGAGATGGACAGCAAAACAACATGGCCGATCAAGCTGCTGTTTAATGAAAGTTCTGTACAGGCTTAGATAGGGGAATGTGGCTTTGGCCATGGCGGAGGTTGTTTGACCAGAGAAGCTGGGAAGTGAGACAGGGGGCTGTTAGGAGCAGGGAGCTTTTGATGTGAGAGAGAACAGGAGATCTCACTAGGGAGTGTAGGTGTTAGCCAGGCATTGTTAAGCCATAGGTTATCTCTGGCATCAGGCTATTTGTGGGAAGGCAGATGCCTGAGTTTTGAGATGTGCCCTAGGGTAAGAAGTAGATTCAGTGACCTGGTCCCCAGCATGAGACATCCCTGCTTGGATGGGAATTGATATTACTGATCTCATTTCAGGATGAGCTGATCAGAGCAATCACAGCCCGGTCAGCCAGGCAGAGAAGTTCCGAATACTCGGATGACTTCGACAGTGATGAGATTGGTATGTAAAGGAAGACACAAATGGATCGGTTTCCTGTGTTTTGCTTCCTTAGTTACATTTCACCAACCCATACCCTTTTTATGATAATACAGGGCCTGTGAATTTACTAGTTTCAGAATTCTGTGAGTGCGATGTCTTAGAGGGCGACTCAATAGTCTAGAAGCTTATGAATTACTTTTGCTTATTTCCGAATATGAATTTAAAAATATGTAAGTACAGTATTACCACACCAACAGTAAAATGATGCCTCAGGAATAAGCTGTATTGGAAAGTAGTTTCACATGTAAGTTCAACTTTAAGAATCCTGCAGTTAGACAGCAACCAGAGCTACTTTTCTGTTACTGGTATAAAACCTCATGACACAGAGAGAAAGAGTTTATTTTAGTTTATAGTTTTAGGATGCAAGTCGGTCATGGGGGGTGGGCATGGTGAAAGCTGCAGGCGTGGGGGCAGGAACAATAAGCTGAGAGGCAACTTCTGTAATAAGGTAGCACACTTGAAGCAGGAAGCAAGCTGATACCTGCTCGTCAGACAATGCCACCACCTGGGGACCAAGTGGTCAGGTACCTGAGTCTATGGGGACATTCTCACTCAGACCACCACATTCCACTTTCTGTAACCCAGAAACGCATGGCCAGTGTAAAACACATTTAGGTCAACTTTAAACATTTTCAACGCTGTTTAAAAGTCCCGTCTCTTTTGAGGCTCAGGGCATCTCTTAATTGTAACCCCTTGAAAAATAAGAAAAGGAAATTACATGCTTCCAACATATGACGGGACAGGATATGCATTGCCATTCCAAGAGAGGAATGGGGCGGGAGGCTTAGTGAGGAAATACTGAGCTAACACAAGACCGAAAGAAACAGCAGGGCAAGCTTGAAGTCCCACATAGCTCCATATCTAGTGTCTGGGACTCTAGTTGGCTCTGCCCTTAAGCTTGTCATCTTTCTTTTGGTCTGGTTCTCATCCCGTGTGGAACTCTCTTTGGCAGATATCTCATGGCTATGCCTCTCCAACATCTTGGGTCCCCACCACAGCCCAAGTTTCATTTTGACATTTTGACACAATGATTTTCTGATCCCTTAAGGCCTTCAAACAGAGACTTCTGGGCCACAGTTTGCCTAGCCTGGTGGTCTGTCCACAGCCCATAGGAGGAGAATCCATGATCCTCTCACATTTCTGAGTTGCTTGCCTCCAAAGTCCTTACTAAGTTTGACTGTGAGCTTGGGGTGGGCTCTCACTCCCTTGAGTCAGGTTTCTTTTAAAAATTCCATTGATTTCTAGAAGCAGAATTCCATAAACTCTTTCACAATTGGAAATTTAGTTACTTGGAGGGGGAGGGGCCGTACCCTGAGGGCACCCTTCCCTTTGGTCCATTGCAGAGCTGGGAGCCTCCTGAGGCAGTGATCTCATCAGCCCCCAGGCACAAGTTGTGCTGCAACGTTAAGCTTCCTCAGGCTCTTTTTCTCTCCAGGCTGTGTTTTTGTCTGCCTGACTTCTTCATTTGTCTTATATACCTATGTAAGCAAAATCAGCAATGACCCCACCACTGATTCAGTGGTCCTCTGTCTTCAAGCTTCCTCTAGCAAAGAAATTAGCGCTTTGCTTTTTACATTAGCATTTTGTTTGCTTCCTATTGCTGTGCTAAATATTAACCAAATCCAACTTGGGGAGGAAAAGGTTTATGTGGCTTAAGCTTCCTCATAACAATCCCTCACTGAGGCATGTCACCGTCAGGAGCCTACGATAGCAACTGAAGCAGAGGACATGAAGGAGCACTGCTAAGTGGCTTACTCCCCCTTAGCTTGCTCATCTTGCTTTCTTACACTGTCAGGGCCCCCTGCCTAGGGATGGCACCGCCCACTGTGGGCTGGCCCCTCCCACATCAATCACTAATCAAGAATATGCCTTGTAGATATGCCCACAGGCCATTATGTTGGGGGCACTTCTTCTGTTGTGGTTTCCTCTTCCCAGATACTCCAGTCTGTGTCAAATTGGCAAAACCAAAGCCCTCAGATTTATCCTCAGACAAGACTGTATGACAAGGGCAGAAGATTCTTCACCAGGATATCACAGGAATGGCCTCTAGCCCAGAAGCTGTTAAAGTCCTTGCTTCCTTCTGAAACTTCTTGAGCTGGGCCCCTACAGTCCCGGTTACTCTCAGAACGTCAGTCTTCCAGGCTAGAATGGACTTTCAAACTCTCCTTATAGGGTTTAACTGCTATTCCAATCCAGAGTTCCGAGGTATTTTACATTCCTCCAAAACCAGTGTGATCAGGTTTCTAACAGGGTACCACCTGCTCACTGAACAATGCCACCCACTGGGGACCAAGTGTTCATGTACCTCAGGTCATGGGAACATTCTCATTCAAACCACCAAAGTGGGTCGTTTTGAAAAATAGACCCCCATGTTACTATATCCATTATTTTGGTTTAACTTGGTTTCTATTAAGTGAAGAAAACATTCCACTTTAGATTTCAGGTATAAGCATATAGAATTCTAAATCTGAAATTAAGTGTGCTACTTTGTAATATTCACTGAATAAATGTTCTCTGTAAAAATATTCTGAATAGCTGATAAGTCATGTGTGTCTTGCTAAGTTGGTGTTCTTTATTAGACTATATTTTGGGGTGGGTGCTACATTTAGTAACCTTTGAGGGACATACCCCAGAATAAACACAGTGCTGTAGGCACTTGGTAAATAATTTTAATATGTTAATGAATTTAATATGTTAAATTTTATTTCATAAATGTCAACAAAGCATGCCTAGATTAACTATTTTCAAGAGTTACAAAATAAATTTGTGCTTATTTGGGGTTGTTGATTAATTTCTAGTCCTTTCTCTTCATGAAGAGAAATGAAATATAACCTCCAGATGTTTAAGATACACTCTTCAATTCACCTTTTCCTTGTTTATATTTCAGTTTCTTTAGGTGAATTTTCAGATACCTCAACAGATGAAAGTCTACTTAGAAAAAAGGTAAATGATTTTCATATATCTGATGATGAAGAAAAGAGTTCTCCAAGACTATCTTTTTTGAAAACCAAGAAAGTCAACAGTGACATAGCCAAAGATGGGCAGGAATCTGTCTCCCAGGACAGTGAAGACATGTCACCTCATGTTCATGAGGATAGGACTGGAAACTCCTTTTCCAAATCCCAAAAGGATGATCAAGAAGTTGGAAAAGAGATCATCACAATAAAGCCAAAGCCCAGAGTTCTTCCTATCAAAAGAAGTACATCTTCAGGTAACTTAGGAAATTACTGTAATTACATTTGCAGAACATTTGTTTTAAGATAACCTGTCACAAAATGCTTTTTTATGGTAGCTAACGTATGTAACTGTCCAGTTTTCCAGCTATAACTTAGTAACCAAAGCTAGGAAAGCCCTATGTATGTTCACTCTGGAATCTGTACTGGGGCTTGAGAGAAATCCAGAGTTGCTGTGGTCCCCCATAGATGTAGCTCCCAAACTCCTGGCTCATCAGCTTCAATCCTGTTTGTGGGGAGGAGGCTGCAGTAAATCTTCTAATCTCCATGTGTTTCAGGATCAGGACAGTCATCTACAAACTGCAGTAAATCTATTCTAATCTCCATGTGTTTCCAAGATCAGGACAGTCATCTACAAACTGGGGGTATAGTGAGGCGACAGATAGGTGGCCCTGGGTTCAAGTTCAAGTCCATGAAGCATGGAAACATTTCTATACCAATATTTGGCTTTTGTTGTTAATGAAGCTTCCAGACTCTCCTTAAGAACACAGACTCTTTCTTTGATCTATTGAATGGGACTGTCAGCCAAAATCTAGTTTCCTGGTGTGATTGGGACACACTGGAGTACTCTCCACTAGTCTGCTGAACACGTGACCTTGGAGAGGAAGGATGGAGGACAGCCATGTGGTACTCTGGGAGCCCGTAGTGTGACCACGTCTCCTGCTCATCTTCTTTTCTGTTTTATAAAGGAAGAAGTAGCTGATGCTGAGCTGCGTAAAATCCTCCCCAATCACACTGTCACATGTAGTGCTGACAAATACTTCATACTTAACAGAGTAGATGGCACCAGTAAATTCAAATGAAACTTTATTACACATGTATGTGAAGGAGTGACCTTCCCTCCCTGATAAAGGGTAAAAGTGAGCAGAGACCCCTGGAAAAGTGTCCAAAACGCTGGTTACAAACATTGCCACGCGTCAGTTATATGTGACTTGGGCAAATGGCTTCAGCCACTTCATGAGTAGGAGGGCAAACCTGTTTTTCCTGTTTCCTGTCCCACAGTATTGTTTAGGAAATCTCTTGAAGTAACTGGAAAATGCCATCAGTATCGGGAAGGTGAATTAACTTCTAACCCGAGTCTTCCAAGTGTAGTGATGGAATCACAGGGGGAAAGGAATGTAGTTGAACTTAGTTATTATGAAACTATGAGGACTGAGGCTCTAGGATAATGATAAATTCTTGTCCAGCATATGTAAAGGGTCCTGAATTTGATCCCCAGAAATGACAAGAGAAATAAAGAAAAAAGCAAAAAAGGAAGTCGGAGATGAAATGTGAATACAGCATCATAAATGAGTCTGGAACAGCTGGGTGTGTGTCATTACCAGTGATGGATATGCCAAGCCACCTAGTTAATCCGTTGTAAAGGTTGACTAGAGCCTGCTGTGTTAATGCACACATGAAGTCCTACCATTCTAGAGGGGGAGGAAGCAGGATCGATGTGACTTTGAGGCTAGCCTGCACTACATAGACGTGGGTGAAAAAGCAAGATGTTCTTTTATCTACTGGAAAAAGTTGGTGGGGAAGCTGAAGTGAAGGTGGAATTAAAATGAGCAAGACAATACTATGTTGTAACCACCAGGTGGCAGCAGAACCCCTTTCAGTGTTTCCATCTAAGTAGGTTCTCTTGCTAAAGTTGAAGCAAAGCAGTTCAAATGAATAGAACTTACTTTTCTTCTTGAGAATTCAACATTATTTCTGGGAATAGAAATGGGGCCTAAAATCACTAAAGTTGTTGTGTTATTCTGTTTAAAGAGTAAAAATTGAGGCTAGAGGCCCTTAAAAATACCTAGCATAGAGAATTTATGAGGCATCAAGATCAATGAATGAATGAATGAATGAATACATAGCTGATTCATTCATTTCAAAAGGAATGTACTTCCTGGCTTTAGCTATACCCTCTAAATCAATCGTTTGTTTCTTTAATTTTTATTCTGTATGTATGATGCTGGAGATTAAGCTGTTTTCTTGAGTGCTAAGCACCCTCTGCACCACAGAACCACTGAGTGCTAAGCACCCTCTGCACCACAGAACCACTGAGTGCTAAGCACCCTCTGCACCACAGAACCACTGAGTGCTAAGCACCCTCTGCACCACTGTAACAGCTGGAGAACCTCCTTCTCTAACCGGTCCTCTTTGTATCCCTTCCTCCAGCAAGAGACCTTCCATCCCCCGAAGGCCAGCATCATTTTCTGCATGATTGTAATAACACTTACTTTTGTTTTGTCATTTTATTTATTTAGAGTCTTATGTTTTATCTACCTACAAAGTCCTTGGATGGAGACCTTGCTGCTGAATGGTTAAAAGGACTGGTGTTGTATGGAGGGTCTGGCTTCAGCCGATGTTTCATTTCCTAGAGGGAGGGTTGTGTGATGGTTTATGGTTTGGAAATGTTTTTAATACTAAGAGAACTCAGAAAATTGAAACTAACTTCTCATAAAACTAAACTAGACTAACTCCAGGATGGCAACACTATTTTTAGATTTTGATTATGGGACCTGTGCTTTATTGGAGCTTGTGGAGAAGAGTGTGCTTGCCCGATGCTCCAAGCACTGCGGCCTCGCCGGGAGGGTAGCTGAAGCCGAGGTCAGTTTCATACACTCACCCAAAAGTTTCGTTTTCAGGGGAAAACAGCAGCAGTCATGAAGTAGATGACCACTTTAAGCCTTCACCTCGACCCAGGAGCATAAAAAAGAGCAGCCCCATGGAGGAGGGCGACAGGCCAGATGACAAAGAACAGTCCCCAAGTGAAGACTCTGCCACCACACCTTCCCTTCCGAGGCAGAATGGCACAGAATTGGAAACTGAGGAAAAAGTACACCCCGAAAACCTTGATCTTGAGGTAGGCATAATGTACAACTGTTGAGTTGTTCTTTAGTTCAGACCTATCGTGTGTGTGTGTGTGTGTGTGTGTGTGTGTGTGTGTGTGTGTGCGTGTGTGTGTGTGTGCACTCACATGTGTGTATATGTATGTTGCTAGCATTTAATTTTGCAATTTTAAAGCGATCTCCTTGGGTTTTTGTTTTTTGCTTGTTTTGTATACTAGATTCCACTAAGCCTAAAATTCCCTTGATTGTAAAAGTAGCATGATTTTACATGCCACTAGAAAGGTATACCTAAAGCAATGATAGTGAGATGTATCCATTTCAAAAGAGGTAAAATGTTAAAATAACTTTGCTTTAGCTGGGAGTTGGTGGTGCACACCTTTAATCCCAGCACTGAGGAAGCAGAGGCCGGTGGATCTCTGTGAGTTCGAGGCCAGCCTGGTCTACAGAGCAAGTTCCAGGACAGCCTTCAAACAATACAGAGAAACCCTGTCTTGGAAAAAAAATTTTTTTTGCTCTTCTGGTTATGTATAGTGTTGTGTATCTTGAATTATAATTTATGTGATGATTTATCTTTGCTGATATAATGTTTTGACTAAGGACTCTTCAGTTCATGTCCTTTATTTGGCTAGACTCACTCTTAAGGTACTATTTTATATTCTGTGAGACTTGGCATATCCCCAGGTTTCCATGAGGAGGTATGATTGCAGTGTCACCAGGGAGAACACCTGTCATCTCACTTCGTCTTTTACTGTGAAAAGGCAGTGTCCAGCTCACGTCTCAGAAAAGTCCATTGTCCCCCATGATCTGCTTGGGCAGATGAGGGAGGATGAGCTGCAAGCCGCCTCCCCCACTTCCCACTCATCTTCAGTGAGGGTGGAAGGACCTGCTCACAGGGCGTGATGCATAGACCGGGACACATCGGCACCCGAGTCCATAGATTTCTACTGCCAAGTCACGCTGTGGCTAAGGAGTCACATCTCCTTTAGAGCTGACCGTTTTGGTCTCACTTGTGGCTCCTCTGGCTAGTTCTTAATTTGTTCTGAAACATCAAGAGAGGAACTGAAACAGCGATTTTATGTATTTAACATAATTACCTCCTCAATTGAATATTGAATTGGTTTCCTGTAGGTGCTGGAACAAACTGCTGCTATCTAAGAGGTTGGCAGAAGGAGAGCTTTGCTTTCCTAGTTCTGAAATCTAGATGTCAGGCCACTCTCTCGAAGGCTCAAGAGGGCCCTTTCTTCTTGTCTCCTCCCAGTGACCAGTAGCCACCCACCCTCCCTGGTCTAAAGAGGCATTGGCCCAGCCTACCTTCATCACCAAGCCTTGTGCCTCTGTCTCCTCTTCCTTTCCTAAAACAAACCCTCTCAGAGTTAGGACAGTGTGCCCTCTTCTTAACTAAAACTACATCCGAAAGTATGGTACTAAAGTGACCGACTCTGGGTGGACATGAACTGGGGAAGGGAGCCCGTTTATGCAGGTATAGATTCTTCTTTAATGAGTCATTTGTTTTTACTTTTTGTGCATTGATGTTTTGCTTGCATGTATGTCTGTGTGAGGGTGTTGGATCTCCTGGGCCTGGAGTTGCAGATAGCTATGAGCTGCCGTGTGAGTGGGTGCTGGGAATTGAACCAGGGTCCTCTGAAAGAGCAGCTTAGCCGCTGAGCCAAGTTTCCGGCCCCAGATACAGATTCTGAACTGTAAATGTTTCCTTAGATTTTCACATCCCCTGACTTAAAATGTGATGTATGTGTGTGCTCCTGTTTTCTTTTTTAAGTAGTGTCATACTATGGCGAAAATCTAACAGGAGCGCATCCACACATAACCCTGTCTCAGCAGCTGCCCTGTTCTTCTCTCCAACACTGTTTCTCTTGTGTTGCTACTCACTCTGTTTGTGGTTTGTGTTGGACATCTTGTTTGTAAGGCTTGGAGTCTTTCCATGCTGTGAGGGGGCCTTGGAGACATATCCATGTGGTTTCTGACATAGCCCATAGTGGAGAACTGTTGTCCTGTTGGACACTCTATTTTTAACAATCGAGTGTTCCCACTGCTCAGTGTAAGTCCCTCTGGCTCTGCTCTGACTCTTCAAGGCCATTCTCAGGATTTCCCATGGAGTTTGACCAAGCCTTCTCTTCCCTGGGTGTGTAACTGTTCTCTCCTCACTCTTGACTTCCAAGTGTGTTCATTGACATTCAAGCCCTCCATCTTTGTGTGAGTTCCCACTTAATGTGCATCTCCTCCTCTGCCTAGCCCTGCAGAGACCACGCCGGATGTGGAAGAGGTGGGAGCGAATGAGCTAGCGAGAGTGAGTGAGTGAGTGAGACAGTGAGTGAGAGAGAAAGTGAGTGAGAGAGTAAGTGAGTGAGTGAGTGTGTGTGAGAGAGAGAGTGAGAGAGAGAGTGAGACAGTGAGACAGTGTGACATTTGCTTCCTCTCTGCTTCCTCCTCTTGCCTTTCCTCAGTGTGTGTGCATCACTTAAGTACATATCATTCATACACTTTCCTGGCGTAAAGCCTTGGTCAAGACATTATAAGTTTTGCACTTTGATTTCTTACTCTTTTGTGTACCTTCCATCTATGCATGTGTGAAGGCCATTGCTGGATGAAATTTGTTTTCTTGTGTTTTTTTTTTTCAAGAAGTTATAATCATGCTTAAATGTCAGATGGAATTATTTACTGTATTTTTGTGTCTGTTATTTTGTCTGTGTGTCTCTGTCTTCTATTTTCTAGAAGTTTGTTATGAAAAGTTAAATTAGAAGTTAAACTATTTGGGATTGGAAACTTCTTTGTGGAGAGTTCTATGCCCATGAATTTGCATTTTTTACTATATTATTTCTGTTTTGTTTTACATTGCATTTAGTTACTAATTTTGGTTCCTCTGTTGTCTCTGTGCATCTGTGCATGCATGGTTTGCTTGCAGAGGACAACTTTGTGGAACTTACAGTGTCCCGGCCTTGCATGGCTGTGAGGAGCAACAATCATTCTGTCTCCTGAGCCATCTTGCTGGCCCCTGGTTTTTTCTTCCTGACAGTTGGTGGTATCTGTTGAGGACAGAAAAGAGTGTCCCATTCCCAAGAGCTGAGGTTCCAGGCAGTTGCGAACTGCCCACTTCAGTTCTAGAAACAGAACTGGTGTCATGTGGAAGAGCAGGAAGCAATCTTAACCCTTGAGCCAACCTTTCCAGCACAGACAGTGTTAATGACTCTGTTGCCTCTGGGAGTCCTTAGGGCTAACCTTATATGGTAAATGCTTTCTTAATAGGAGTTGCTCTTACAAAGTCTGACCTCATCATCCCTCAAAGAAAGCCCTGCAAATTGCACCTCACCAGGATCTCAGGAACAGACATCCTTAAAAGGTAGTCACACCTATTACTATTCCCTGTTTGTGAACTCTATTATTCAGTGTCCAGTCTGCAAGCAAAACTGTATTTTATGTATTTACAGGAAACGGTATGTTTGCTTTTGTATGAGTTTTAATCCTGATGATGCAATTGACTGGGTGACTTTACAACACAGAAGTTAATTTCCCGATGCCTCTGATTCTCCAATGTTTTATAGCTACCCTGTCTCAAAAGGCTATTGTGAAAGTTAAGTGTTAAAGTCTTTTATGCATCCAGCAAAATCTCAAGGACAGCTGGAATGGTCATTTAAGGGGAACCCGAGTTTGATGCTATAATCATGCAGATGACACAGCATAATGGCCACCGGGACTTTTTATGCAGAATAGACAGATTGACAGAGCAGCAAGCCTCTCTGTGGCTATGAATTTAATCATCTGTTTCATGTGGTTGTGAGAATTTTAAAAATTACTAATACCTAGAAGGCCCTGAGACTTCTACTAGAGTAAGCGCATATTAAATATGAGGTGTACATTGGTTGGTGATGTCATTTCCTTTGTTAATGTTCGAGCACATGTAGTTTGATGCAGCCAAAATGAAGAAGTGATTGCACCTAGACCTGTCTCAGACGAGGCAATCTCATTCAAGGGGATGCCTCCATCAGTTCGGCTTATAGGCAGATCATTGTCTTGATTACTAATGTATGGTAAGAACCAGCCTGGTATGGGTGATGTCTCCCCTGGGCAATGGCTGAGCGGTATAAGAAAGCAGGCTGAGCAAGCCGTGGGGTATAAAGCGGTAAATAGTGGTCCTCCGTGGGCTCTGCTCCAGTTCGCGGTAAATAGTGGTCCTCCGTGGGCTCTGCTCCAGTTCTCGGTAAATAGTGGTCCTCTGTGGGCTCTGCTCCAGTTCGCGGTAAATAGTGGTCTTCCGTGGGGTCTGCTCCAGTTCGCGGTAAATAGTGGTCCTCTGTGGGCTCTGCTCCAGTTCGCGGTAAATAGTGGTCTTCCGTGGGCTCTGCTCCAGTTCTCGGTAAATAGTGGTCCTCCGTGGGCTCTGCTCCAGTTTCTGCCTTGATCTGCCCCGGCTTCCCACAACAATGGACTGTGAACAGGGCATGTGAGCCGAATAAACCCTTTCCTTCCCAAATTAGTTTTGCTCAGTGTTTTATCAAAGCAGCAGAAACGTAAATGAAGATAAAAACATACTATGTAGTGTTGGGGAAGTCTTTTGTCAATAAAGCACTGTTGAGCCAATAATGCAGAGCTATTGAGACACATACTTAAGGCCAGTGATGGAGACATAGTTTGACTTTGGCTCCTAAGTCCTTGTGCTTTTCACAGCTCCAAAGATTCCAATAATGAATTTAGTCATGGATGCTCTTCAGATTGAAACAGAACAAATGTAATGATAACGTGATTTTGAAACTTAGTTACTCTCAAAAATCTTCCCCCCAGTTAGCCATAGTGAAAGCAGCAGAATTAAGACTTTCCAGTAACTGGAAGTTAGATCTTGGTGGCAATCAAATCGGCTATTACACAGGGACTGCTGACTTTTCTGTGGAATATCACATAAGCGACTGCTGGTTTCCTTCTGTAGGATATCCCAAAGTGTCATAGAGTCAGGATAAATAGAAGCAATTCAGAGAAAGCCAAACTTAGTCTTCCTATGGGGAGCTTAGGCCTGTGCCTAGGAATCCTGAGTGTGCAACGGGCCAGCCCTTGGCGCCTTCAGTCCTGAGTGTGCAACAGCCCTTGGTGCCTTCTTCATCTGAGACAATGGAGAAATGAAGGAGTGAAGTGGTCTGAGCTCGGCTAGAGCTCTGTGTAAGATGAGTTACACGAGTCTGTGCTCCCCCCCCCACCCCATCTGGGCAGCTCACCTGAGCCCCTACTGCCCGCAGTTCTGCTGAGCTGTTAGCCTCCTGCTTTCCCAGCAGGCTCTCTTAGCTTTAATTGGATAGGTATTATGGTCTGGGTTACTTGATTTGCATATCCACATGTTCTCCTTTGCTTGGGGGTAATTAATCCATGCTAATTTCATATGCTGTGTTTTCTAAGTATAATGGGGCTTATCAAATGTTAGATTGAGTAAGCATTTTTGCATTCATGGATCAAGTGTGTTCGAATTTAATTAGATATTTTTCATTGTTTTATTCTGTAAGAAAAAAGAGATTATAGCCAGGCACCATGGCAGATGTTTATCATTCCAGCACTTGGGAGGTAAAGAAAGATGGTTCAGGGGTTCAAGGCCAGCTTCAGTTCTAGGACACCCTGCTTCCAAAAGAGAGAATCAGCAGTTAAGAGCACATATTACTGTTATTCTAGAGGGCTCAAGGTCCATTCCCAGCACCCACATCAGTCAGCTCATAATTGTGTGTAACCCCAGCTATTGGGAATTTTGACTCCTCTGGCCTCTGAGAAGGGCATCTGCGTTCATATTAACACACACACACACACACACACACACACACTTTAAAAAGTTACAAAAAAGCTCATTTGAAGGATAGTAGATGAATCTCTTATACCCTGTGTGGAATCAGAAGGATTTAGTGCTGTCTCTGCCTCCACACAGATCATGATGGAGAACCTACTGAAATCTGGAATTCCTTGATATCAAATGAAAATGAAGAAAATTCAGTTTTGGTAAACTGTGTTACTCCTGAACTTGAGCAGCCCAAGACAGGTCAGGTGGCTGCTGATGGCATTGAAGAAGATAAAGAGAAGGCTGGATTTACAGATGACGACTTCACCACTGACCCACTGCTCTCCACGTCCCCAAGTGTTATAACACCCACCGAGACAGCGGAGCCTACCAAGGTATGTCTGTAATGCGTAGCATTGGCAGGCACTGCAGCTCCAGACATGAAAGAGAACCTTCAAGGATCTTATTTCTGTCCTCACAACTCTGTATCAGAGTGGAGAACATCTTTTGTATTTTCAAGTAAATGTTACTTAATTCATTTGAATTTCGATTTCAAGGAAAGTTTGCTCTTGGCACAATGAAGCCAAGTGTTCACTGGAACCTGTCAGGAATAGTAAGATAATTTTACAATTTCATAACGACATAGTATATGTGTCTCTATATAGGTGAAGCGTGAGCTCCCAGAAGAATAAAAGCTGATTTATTAAGGGGTGCAATAAAAAAGGACAGACACAGCTACAGAGTAAGGCTGAAGCCACCAGAGATCCTGAGCTGCCATGCCACGCACTAGCGAGAGCAAGGGAGAGAGTGGCTTTCTCCTCCAGCTTTTCAGTCCTATGCGTTGTTGTCCAGCAAGGAAAAGTCTTTTATAAAATACAGACAGGATCTTAGACTAGGAGTGAGTCTAAATTAAAACACCCAACAATAAGCACAGGATCTTCTTCTGCGATGAACTTTGGTTTTATTCTCATGCTCTGCTGAGTGGTCCTTCCTACTTGAACACAGTAACACACCCCACATCCCCCACACCCCTACCCCTCTGCATCCAGTTTATTTGTTGTTTCTGGGTGTCTTAGTTAGTGCTTCTGATGCTGCAAAGATACACCATGACCAAGGCAACTCTTGTAAGGAAAACATTTAATTAGGTGGCTCTCTTACAGTTTTAGATGTTCAGTCCATCGACATCCTGATGGGGAGCATGGTAGTGTGCAGTCAGACACGGTGCTGGCTGAGAGGAGCTGAGAGTCCTATATCTTGTAGGCAACAGGAAATGGTCTCAGTGTCACACTGAGGGAAGCTTGAGCAAAAGAAACCTCAAGGCTCCGCCGCCTTCAAGGCCATATCTCCCAGTAGTGTCACTCCCTTTGGGGGCTGTGTCCTTTCAAACCACCACACTGGGCATGGGAATGACATCTGTGCACCTTGCCACCATCTGATGAGCTCACAGACTCTTCCTTGAATGCATATTCCTCTCCTGTCTCACAGAGCCTCAGCACCATGTTTGTATGGTGTTAACCACAGCTAAGCATCTGTGCTGTCTTTGTTTCCGTAGACCTGCACGATGTCCTCTGCTCTCCCTTTCAGCCACCACTGTGCCCCTAGGACCCTCCCTAGGTCAGTTTCACCCGAGCAGCCCCTCAGACCCACTCCAGTCACTCACTGTCCCCAGCGTTGGCTGTTAACGAGCCATGTTAACATCTGAGGTGGCGCCATTCATGCTTAAGATGCTTCAGAGCCTTGAGAGCATCAGGGGCTCTGACCTAAAGGGCTTGACACTTGATGTAGAGCAGCACTCATTCCTCAGCTTTGCTTCCCGGCTGAAGTAATCATGGTGAATGATCCATGTATGTGTTTTCCATACTAGAAAACAAATGAGGACCGAAACATGAAGAACAAAAAGCCAACGAATACTAGAGTGTCCAGTGCCTCTGGCAGGTAAAAGTTACAACATCATTATGTATGGGCTCACATTCTAGCAAAACTCACCTTCATCTAGAATCCATGAAACACATTTCACTTGCTGTCATGGTTTTTGAAGTGGTTTCCACTGCCAGATATGATAGACATCTCATGATGAAACTCTCAGTCAGTTTCACTCTTTCATAGAAAAATCTCCATTTATTCAGTGTTCTTCAGGGTTTTCTCTCTGCCTGTGTTTTTATTTTTTCCCTAATCTCACTGAACAGCTACTCGGCTGAAGCTCCTGGTTGTTTTTTTGTTTTTTGGGTTTTTTTTTTTTTAGATATAGATAGTCATAAAACTGAAGTCCAACACTTTTTTTTCTTTTAAGTGTTTTAGTCAAAAAAAAAAAAATTGACAGCTCCCAGGGGCTAATTGGGTTTATTACAAAGATAAGAATCTGAAGCTAGCCATGTTGGCAAATACCTGTAACCCAGCACGCAGGAGGCAGAAGCAGGAGGATCATTGTGCATTCAAGGCCAGCTTGAACTACGTAGTAACGCACTGTCTCAAATAAAACCAAACAGGAATAATGAAACTAAATGCTTAGAAGCCATTTGATTGGCGTTGCTGGCTCCTGTGTATTGTGCAAACCTTCTGATTCCTTTATAGTATTTACTATTAGCCAAATGAAGCAGGCCAGCCAACCCTGGCTAGTAAGTCAGTATTTTACATCGAATGAGCTCATCTACCCCTGCCTCAGCCACTCAGTTCTGCTATCCCAGCCTGAAGGAGGAATGGTAAATATGCAAATGAGTGAGTAGAGCTGCTGTGCAGGAAACCTTATTCACTAAAAGGGAAGACA
The DNA here is from genome assembly GCF_017639785.1 of Mesocricetus auratus. Lineage (NCBI taxonomy): Eukaryota > Metazoa > Chordata > Mammalia > Rodentia > Cricetidae > Mesocricetus > Mesocricetus auratus. The sequence continues at coordinate 72,885,867 of NW_024429193.1, read as the reverse complement.
GGCCTGATTTTCCCATAAGTACCTGAAACATAGATAGGGTCCTGTTCCTCCAAATTTGTAGAGTTTATCAAATAACAGAATAATACATTAACATATTCAAAAAGTGATTCAAACCTACTTTATTGGTGCTTCTCATGTAGTTTAAGATGTGGCTTATGTTTCATTAAAAGACTCTAATTTTAAGTATCTAAGATAAGAACTATAGTTCAAAGTTATAAAGTTTAAATTATGTTAGCAGAAGTAAGAAAACATGACTCATGAGTGGATTATTTTGAAAGTAATTATAATTCAATTCATGCGGTCATAATTTTGTTTGATTTTGTTTGTTCAAGACAGGGTCCCACACTTAGTCCAGGGTAGCTTGCAACCCACTTTGTGTATCAAGCTGGCCTCCTTACTGTGGCATTACAGGTGTGAGGCACCGTAGTTGGCACTGGAATGTAGTTTTAAAGGCAGTGACTGCGTGTCTGGCAGCCCTACCTCACTTGCTCTTGGTCCATTTGGAACTTTCCAGGCTGATGACCTCTGAGTTTTTAAAGAAATCTGGTCCCACAAGGAGAAGTCCATCTGCAGCTACCTCTTCTCACTATTTAGGGACTTTGAAAGTCTTGGACCAGAAGCCATCACGGAAGCAGAGCATTGAGCCAGACAAAGCTGATCACATAAGGGCAGCTGTTTATCAGGTAAAATGGAAAATATTTCTTAAATAAGAATCCATTATTTCCACAAGGCCTACTCATCAATTAATAACATGACCGTCTAAACTGATAATTGGATACTCATTGTCACTGGGAAAGATTGCTTTTTTAGAAGTGTGTGAGCAATCGTGAGGGTTTTTCTGAATTATTTGCTGCTACATTTTGTTTAAAATATAAAAGTAATATTTTTAAAGAATGAGAAGATATTGTTATATTTTATAAAAATACAGCAAGAGTCAGTTTGTTGTAAAATCTACATACCATTTTATCTTATTTCTTCTGAAAGTCTATGTTGTTCATGATCAATTTTTCTTTAAACTTTTTCTTTCTAGAGACAAAGATTTTCGTAATTTTTCCACAGACTAAGATTTTCCTTTTTTTCCCACAGTCTGAAGAAACACCTTTTTTGTTTTGTTACACAGAATATAATCTCCTTTGGAAATATTTGCAGTTCAATTTCAGTATAAAATGTTGATATATTTAACCATTATATTAAATCATTGAGGTTTTACAATATAAGAAAGATAATATAAGATTTTCCTAAACAGCAATATTCATCTTTAAGTTATACAATTATCACTGGGAAAGAATATTATTTTAGATAAAACATAAATTTCTGAGTTCCTTTTTTTAACTTTAAACAAGTATTTCAAAATTAGATAAGAATTCTAAGTCATTTGGGCACCATGTAGTATCATTTAACCTTTTTTTTTTTTTAATTTCATAGGAGTGGTTAGAAAAGAAAAATGAGTATTTACATGAAATGCACAGAATAAAAAGAATTGAAAGTGAAAACTTAAGGATTCAAAATGAACAGGTATCATAAAGAATTTTATATCAGTAAAAGATCTCTGGATATTTAATGTTACCAAATGAACTGTTTTAAAGTGGTAAAATATATACATAAAAGAACTGATTTTTGATTTCATTTCTTCAGTTTGGTTTCAACTTGACTGTTACATAAAAACACATACACATGTTAAGTTTCATATGCATAGGCTAGACACAGCAGGACTTGCTATTAATTTAGTATTTGTGTGACCGACCAATTCAGTCTCAATTTGATGTTGCTTAGAGTTTAGTCAAGAACGTAGTATAGACTGACATTCCGTTTTCCTCTTCTCTTCCACACTACCCCTGCTATACTCCTGACCGCATTCTCCTTCGCTGCATAAGACTCTTGTCTAGCCCTTCCTGTGATTTCATTCTGTCCTCTCTCCTGCCTAAGAACCCACCATGCACTCAGCCCTATCTTCTCACCTCCTTATATTGATCCACACTAAAGCAGGGTGGCGGGGAAATATTGCGAAAATGAGCAACACTGGGCCAGCAAGTTCTTTGTGGGGCAGCCTCCAGGGCTGTGCCTCTGAACACCTCTGTGCCATTGTACTATAATTTTCCTTCAGAATGACTTCACCTCCGTGATACAGTCTATGTTTCTAAGGTTGAACAGTATTTGAAATCGAATATGGGCATTGATGAGGTTAGAGAGTAAGTGTAATTCCATTATATGACATTTGGTATATGTTCATGTTATAGGAATGTTATGTTTTCATGTCAAAACTGGGTTCAAGCCAAGCACTTATTGTCACTGTGTACCTTGGGCAACTAACATTACTTAATAATCTTTTAACTTTCATCTTTTTTTTTACTAAACATTTAATAGTACCAATTAGCCTATTGTAGTTTATTTTGAAAACATTTATTTTGCCTACTTCCAAAGTCAATAGATGCTTTTTTGTCATGAATACAAAATAGGTCAACACCTGATAAGTGCTTTGAGGGTCTAAAAATCAGTAATTTTTGTAGATCAACTTGTCCAAGTAATTCTAAATAAATTACCTGCTGTGTAACTTCTTTGTGTGACAATTGTTGGGAGAGTAAAAACAAATCTGTCTTTGCGTATCTCTGTCTAGACACATATACGTATGTCATTTTCTTTTTGGGTTTTTTTTTGGCTTTTTTTTTTTTTGGCTTTTTTGTTTTTGTCATTTTCTTTTAAATCAAAAAACAGAAAAAAGCAGCTAAGAGAGAAGAAGCATTAGCATCATTTGAAGCCTGGAAGGCTATGAAAGAAAGGGAAGCAAAGAAAATAGCCGCAAAGAAGAGGCTGGAGGAAAAAAACAAGAGGAAAACGGAAGAGGAAAACGCCGTGAGAAAGGGCGAGGCCCTGCAAGTGAGTTCCCCAGGCCCTGGCTGGCCTTCCTTGTCTGCAGTCCTTGTGCTTGAATGAAGGATCCATTCGTGCGCTTTTGCTGATCTCAGAAAAGCCGTAGCAAGTAAGAAAACCACTCTGAACTCTTTCAGGCATTTGAAAAATGGAAAGAGAAAAAGCTGGAATACCTAAAAGAGAAGACGAGGAAGGAGAAGGAATATGAGAGAGCAAAGAAACAGAAAGAGGAAGCAACGGTTGCCGAGAAAAAGAAAGACAGTTTGACTGCCTTTGAAAAATGGTAATCCTGCATGATTTGACGTTTGGTAGTTACAGAATAATACCTGAAGCTTTTCTAGAACTTATTGCTTACAGGTCTACTCACCCCTCAATCTCATGGCTTCCGAAGCTACATGAGGGCATCTCTGAGTGTACGTTTGTCCTTTAATTTCCCACTGTTTCATGTTCTCCTACACAGGAGTGAAAAGAAGGACGCCCTTCTCAAGCAAAAGGAAAAGGAGAAAATAAACGAGAGAAGAAAGGAGGAGCTAAAGAGAGCGGAGAAGAAAGACAAAGACAAGCAAGCCATCAGTGAATACGAAAAGTGGCTGGTAGGTGTTGCGTGCGCATGAACTTCCTTCATACTGACGTTGTATTCCTTGTCTGCTTCTCATTCCCATTCTGTTCTCCCGGAGGCTCCCTTGTTGAGCTCAGCCTTTCCTCTGCAGATCAGAGTCCCCTGTGTCTCTTTTCTGTCTGCGCTTCTGAGGCTGGCCGATGCCTGTGAGTTTGCACCAGCTGTCACGTTCTCGGCCTGCATCCCCGCCTCAGCCCCTTCCCGTGGTGCCCATCCCTCCCTCTGTGCTTCCCGCCTGTGACATTGTAGAAGGCAGACAGGTGCACCGAGGGTGCGGAGTCCCCCAGGCGGGTCCCCATTGCTGTAGTAGCACTGCCGCTAATGCTAATGGTGAGAAACTTCCTGTTTCTTACGTTCCTTTAAAATGCTGATCGTCTACGGAAAATGTCTTGTTGGGACATTGTTCAATGTGAGGGATCAACATCGAAGTTGGAAGGCACAATGTCCAGCTGCCCTTTGCTAGATGTGTGAGTAATAAGTGTTTCATTTTGATTTATGGATGTTAACAGCAAAATACAGGTTTCTATTTTAAAACAAATACTCATTTTGTTCATTTTGAATAAATGACATCCATAAATATTACACTTTGTGCAAGTAGATGATAAAATTTTTCACAGTCCTAGTGGTTTTGTTTTGTTTTGTTTTTTAATCTGGCTTAACTGGATTTATCTCAATCTGCCATCTACAAACATCACTCAGAATATTTTTGACTTGCATATCTCAGACTGAACTTACTCATGTTTTCATTTATAGATGTGTGCGAATAATGTATTTCTGTAAATTGTCACTTCATAGATGCACACATTTTTATTGGATTGTCTTTGTCTTACTAATATCTAAGAGCTGCTACAGTAGGGAAATTCACCTATAGTTTCTAGTGGAAGACACAACTTTTGACCCTAGTCTTGCTTTCCCAGCATTGTTTACCAGTGTCTTAGGCCATGCCAATTCCAGTTTTGTTTTGGATTTTTGTCTTTTCTTGTGGCCTCTGATTCTCACACCTAGGTGAAAAGACTTCCCCATAGTTTAAAGCTCCTGGGTCTCTCTCATTCTCTTACGGCTCCAATATCCCAGTGTATTAGCATTTGCCCTGACTTCAAGCTGTTTTCTTACATGCTGAGAAATTTGATTGCAACTCACCTTTCCTAGGATGTGTGCTTTACACACCAGAGCATCTCTTCCTGGTGGTTTAAGAGCTCATCTTTGCAGTACATCCCTTAATTTGGGGCTCTGTCTCTCGACTTTGTGCTCCATTGGTCAGTCTCATTGTATGTGTCATTTTTCCAGTACCAGTCGGCTTCCTTGCAGGCTTCACGTGTCATGTATAGACCTGGGGGATTTCCCCACCACGCTTCTTTCACAGTGCTCTTCGATGTGCTTCCCTGATTTGCATACATATTTTAGGATTAACACCTCCAAGAGCTTGTAAGACCACATGGAACTGCTTAAAAGTGGACTATGCGATAAGACACTTAGGAGTAAAGTGAATAACCATGGGAGTCCACCTGAAAGAACACTGTAGAACTCTCCTGCAGCCCAAGCCTTGAGGAAATGCAGCCGGCACAAGGCTCTTGGGTAGGAATGACCTTGAAGTGGTGATACAAAGGGTCTTTTCTCTCTGAGTCAAAAGTCCTGGTTGTGAGAAACAAATTATCGTTTGCATCTTCTGTAGACTTTTGCACTGCTTCATGACAATCACGTACAGAGAAACAAGAAAATTGGGTGATTAGTGTTAGCTCATAATAGGATCCTGTCTTTAAATATATAAAGTCTGATATTTGAATGAAGCACTCAGTATTTCATTGTTCTTTTAAATTAAACTCTTATATGATGCTTGATCCTTTTAAAAAATGTTAGAATGCTTCCTATGTTGAAAAAGTCTATGCTATTGCCAGTATCACTTGGACAATTGAATATCAAAGTTAAAATTTTTTATTTTGTTTCCACGTTTTCTCGAAAGTGGAGTAGCGTTCCCATTGGTGGCGTGTCATGATTCTGTACCCTTGCCACAGTATTTAAACTGCACCTTGTTGGCACATTCCCATTCTCATCAGTCTACTCCTCAAAGCCTTAGCGACAACTAGCACACTGCCCCTTGCAAGAAAACGCTACTCTGGACTGCTCCCCCATGCAGGAAAACTCCGCTCTGGACTGCTCCCCAGAGCAGGAAAACTCCACTCAGGACTGCTCCCCCATGCAGGAGCAGACACCACACTGTCAACCCATTTGTTACTTTAGACTTTCTGCTGACAGAAGAGCGTACGGTGAAGGGAGGAGAGGGAAGGAAGGAGCCCGGATCCCACACCTGACAGGAACCCTCTCTAAATGCTTTTAGTTACTTTTACAGTGCCATTGTTGCTTCAGGCTACCTGATAGTGAAAGTGATGACTGTCTACTTGTACTCAGGGCTGTTCAGCATCTACTAGTAAGATCTCACTGTTTCAGGTTTTCTCTTGAAAGGTAGGTTGACGAAAAAGAAGCGTAGCTGGATCAAGTGAGCTACTGGCAGCTTTTCCTTTGGATGGTTGTAAAAGGTTCCCCTTTGCTTCGGTAGGAGTATCAAGCATTCAGACATTCTCACGGAGCAAGGTTATGAGCCTTAAGACCTCTCCCTACTTCTCTTGCCTTGTCTGTGAATGGAAATCTTACATTGCCATACTGTTTTCATGACTCTTCTCCATCTTCAAATGTAATGATGAAAGATGCAGACAGCCAGCACCCACTCTGGCGTTGTCCCCGGGCCATCAGCCTACAGAGACAGTGTAGTTTAAGGGTCTCATGGAAACTGCTGCTTTTCTGAGCAATGCGAGAATACTACATACAGGAAGAAACCACATGCAGAGAAACAGACAGAGAGACAATCCAAGTTTCAGAATGAAAGAGCGAGTGCTGCTCAGACACCAAGGAAAATATATCTAGATGAATGTGTGGATTTTTTATTAACCCCTAAATGGACATTTCTTCAACAGAAGTTTAAGTGGGAAGAGGCTCAGATTCACCTTCTGTAATAATGGAGAAACGTGAAAGATAATACCTCAATAATAATAGGAAATGCCACTAATCCTCTATTGAAGCAATAAAATAGAAATATATCATGCCTCCCCTCTTTCTGTCTCCTTGAATTACCTGCCTCATGTGTCACAGAAATTAATCAGAAATAAACATCAAATAATGAAATCCCTGCTCAGCATCCCCTTCTAACTCTGGTCCCTTACATTCTGATTTTCTTCACTTGTGGGTTTTCTCACCCTTTCCAACCTCCTTCACCCATGCTGTTTCCAGCACAATCAAAGCCAAAAAAACTGGGAAAATCTGGGTTTTGCCAAACAACCTTTTACCATGATGCTTCGTTCCCTGTCCCTGGTGATGGTAAAGTGCACGCAGGAGTGTGCACGTGTGGCATGCACTCGCGAGTGCACACGTGCACACACACATGCACTCACACACACGTGCAAACACACATGTACGCACAGGCACACGCACACACACGCCCTCTTCTGTGTCCTCCCACTCCCCCCTTCTTGACTTATATCTCAAGTTGCATTGTTTTACCTGAATTCTTTGTGTTACTGTGGCCTGCTGTTTCTGGTGTCCTTTGCTTCTCATCTGGGGCCACTCTCCCTTCACACAAGCTTTGGTCACATTGGCTTCTCTTTGTTTCCTCCAGCGTCACCAACTTTTTCCCAGCTTCTTCTGAACTGTGACACTTGAAACCCTTCTGCTTGAAACCTGGCTCCCACTGGATCTACAGATGTTTTCTTTTTCCAACATGTGCCACTTTAAATTAATGTTCCTTTAATTCACTTTTCTTTGGGAGTATAGTACCCTTTTATTCTTTGTTTTGTAGAAACTCACAGTTTTGGATTCTATGGTATTAATTTACTTGTTTCTCACCTGTTCATTCTGAAAGTTTTCTGGGCAACAGAAACTGTGTGTGTGTCTATGTCTGTGTCTGTGTGTCTCTCTGTGTGTTCAGATTTAATAAACACTCTATGTTTAATCCCAAGTAGAAGCTGAGTGCTTGACATTTGAATAAAGAAACAAAAACTAAGTCTGCATGGGGCCAGAAGGATGAAAACCCCATAGACACCTCCAAACCTGTTTTATATAAGGACATGATGTGTGAGGAGCAGCACGAATTAGTGGTGGCAGGAGAATTGCTGCTGGGTAATTCCTTTGATATTTAGACTTCAAAGCTTTGCCTCACAGAAGAAAAAAAAAGCCAAAAGGATTAATGCAATACATAGAAAATACCAAGCAATCAGACAAGTCAAAAGAAAATATAACTCCCTCCGTTTGCATCTGTCTCCCAGATCTGACCTGCCTTCTAACCCTTACTGCTCAGAGTCATCAAAGAGTAAAGTTATGCCATCAAACGGAAAAGCATTAACATAATAATCTGAAATTCAGTGTAGGCGCTGGTGGGCATGTCAGTTCCTACAACTGCTAATGGGAATAAATGGTTGTTCAGTGAAGTTGGACATATGTAAACACTACCAAAAATGTGGGGAGAGGGGAGGCGTGATGAGGGAGCTTACACAGAGCCTCTAGAATTTGCGTCATGCGCAGTGGGTAATCACATGTTGTTAATATCACACAGTTTTCTGTGGTTGAATTATTTCTTTCTGCATTGTGTAACTGCTAACACTAAAAATAACATAAACAAAATCATACCAAAACACTATTATATTATTTGAAATATTATACTTGAAAATACTCAAACTACTAAAGTTAAAAGTAGTGTTACCTATACAGTTAGATAAGTCAAATAATTGTACAAAAATGAGTCACAGGAAGAGCAACAAATGTGCTCAAGCTCAATAAAACATAAATGCCAGACTAGATTTTCCAGAATCTGAATGTCCTGTATTGCCATGGCACAGTCAGATGTTGCTCTTGCTGGTCTCCTGGAAATCCACCCTCTGAATGTCACCACTAACTTTTTATAATCATGATGTTTCTTACAAAACTGCACACTCACTTACAGATGATCAGTTTTGGTTTTTGATTCAGTCTAGCTGTGTAGACAAAGCTGGCCTCCAACTTCTGATGTGCCTCTGTCTTAGCCTCCCCAAGACTTCGATTATGCCTGGACCACCTTGCCTTCAATTGCACCTGTCGCCTCTATGCTCATCCGCCTTTCTCTTCCTAGTCTTCTTCTTATCCTGTTTCCTAGCATCAGCATCATTGCCTACTTGATACAGGGTCTCATTCTGGAGCCCAACAAGCTGGCCTCACATTCCTGGCAATCCTCCTGCCTGAGCCTCCTGAGTATTATAAGTGTGAGCTTCCAAGGCTAGTTGGATGTGTTTTACTTAACTTTCAACATTTAAAAAAGTGAGATGAAGTCAGGCATGATGGTTTACTCCTTTAATCCCAGCCGTGGCGGGGTTGGGGGCGGGGGACTATCGAATCAGAGTCCAGGGTCCTCCTTCACTACACAGTGAACATGATGATAGACTAGGCTTATGGGTGTCTGTCTCAAAAACAAGCAAACAAACAAAACTGTGACATTGGTACCTATTAATAGTGTGTTCGTGCTCATACATAGCAGCAACATCCCCTAGCTACTTTTTCTTCATAACCAATTAAACAAGAAGTTGTATACAAAGATCTTATAATGAGTTATTTTCTTCCAGCTATCCAATTCAATAACAAGTTCAGGTAGTATATTATAGACTTAGACTTTCTGGGTTTTTTTCTTTTCTTTTTTTGTCATTGTTCTTTTGTTTTTCCTTTTATCTTTTGTCCCCCTTAGGAAAAGAAAGAAAGGCAGGAAAGAATTGAACGGAAACAAAAGAAGCGTCATTCCTACCTGGAAAATGAGACACACCCTCCGTGGAGCCCTCCAAGCAGAACTGTGTCCTCTAAAGTATTTTGATGATTTAGGCTCTTGATTTTCACCAACTTTACCCATGGATTTTAGAGCATTCATCTCATTATTTGTGGTAAGAAGAATCTGTTTTAATTACCTGCAGGAACTTCTGCTGAGCATGAAAGAGATACTTGGCAGTTTAATCAGCGGAAGCAATTTTCTGAAATGTAGATAAACTGCCTCAGACAAGGAACCAATCAGATTGCTGGGACAATCCAGATGCATGAAGCTTTATCATGTCCTCACCGTTCCTAAAGTGGGGTGGTCTGTGGTCACTGACACTGAGTTCTGTGTCTTTTAAAGCATGTTTAATCCCACTGATCGAAGGATGGATGCCATCTAGATACCACAGTCACAGGAATGATTCAGTCTGTGGAAGCTTGCGCTTCTCCATTAGTGTTAGGTGATGAACGGTCCCTGGGGAGGATGGACACATTCTTTCTTCTAACCTGGTCTTCGGCTCAGAACAGCATCTTTGCTGTGCAAGTTAGAATCGCAGTCAGCCGAGGCTGCAGAGCTCTAGGCAGCAAGTCACTTTATGAACTTTTCCTTATGGTTTCATCTCAGTGAGCATTGCCTGTGTGAAGCTTACCTGACAATCATAGCCACTTCTAGAACGGGCGGGCTCGCTGCTGACATTTTTCTTTCTAAATTAGATCTCAACTTGCTTGTTATTTGGTTAACACCCAAAGTCATCAATTTGATGGCAGTGGTGTCTTATAAAGTAGTTGGGACAATTTCATAGGGGTTCAGGGTCATTATAAAATTTCTTTCTGGGCTAAAATTATAAAGATACATGAAGACATTTCCCACCTTCTTCACTAATCTTAGAGTATTTCAACTTGCATTTAGAAGCAGTTAAATTAGAAAGTAAGTTTGTAAAAATATTCAAGAACTTATTTATTTATTTATTTATCTACTTGACCTCTGCTTCTCCCTGTATCCCTGGTCTGGTACATGACTGGTCAGCCCTTAAAACAGACCAGTTGTTGTAATGCTGCAACAGTGAATGCAGAGACAATCAATGGAGAACAGTTTTGACTGTTCATAAGCTCTTACATCATCTCTGCTGTGTCTTCACAAATGTCATTTGTCAACTTTGTAACAGCTGTTCACAGTTGGTGGTATTAGCTTTATCAAGGCTTAGAAAGTTCAAAATGAACTTGCCATGCAGCTAACATGAGTGGTGGGACCAAAACCCAATGTCATCCTCTTCCTTGAGACCTGTGTGACCTCAGAGACTGTGACTGACTCCTGTGTTAGTCAGCCTTGCAAGTGCTTGTCACTTCCAGGGTATAAATTTTGCACTGCTGGTGAGACATGCTCCCTTCCTAGTGCCTCCAGATGCCAGCCCTCCTTACGTGTGTAAAATGAAGTGGGGGTTCATGGGATTTCAGATGTTCATCAAACGTGGTGTCAACAAAGCTAGAAACTTGTGTGAGACCCAACTGTGGGATGTGCAGAAAACAGGAAGTCACGAGCTACTTTGTAGCATTACAGAGCACATCAAATCCCATGAAAGGCGTGCACAGATGAAGCTAGAAGTCTTTGATACTGCCAGAAGTGGTCACCGCAAGATTATCAACCATGTGCTGTCGGAATGGGATTCAGGACTCCAGTTTGTGTGTTTTCCCGGAAACAACCACGCCTGCCACACTACGCTGATAACAGCTTCTTGCATTGAAGTAAACAGGTAGTGATAAAAAGGGGTTTGCACATTGTAAGGAATGAAAAGGAGGCTCTGACAAAGGTGTACCTCTTCCATGGTCACTTTGTACAGTGCTGTATTTACTCTTTTGTTAGCTCATAAATCATGAGAAATGGATGTCATGACTAATGTGAAGAGTTTGGAACATAAGGACTCAGTAAATAGTCAGTGTCCTATTTATTTGCCACGCCCCCACTTCATGGACATGAGATCAATGTGGGCTGAGCAGTAGTTATCTGACATACTTTAACATACTGAAGAACTCGGTCTTCTGGTCCATCTTTAATGTTCCCGTCACAGTCAAGTGTTACCAGGAGCAGGACCGTCTGAGAGACCTCTCAATACTGTTTTTTAAGATTGTTTCTGAAGAGAATTTGGTGACAAGTGAAGATGTGCCCAATGGCCCAAAATGTCATCCCCTCATGTGATTTGGGATGAGTATGGTTATAGAATAAATAATAGGCTTTTCCCAACTTACAACAACCTGTATTTGGTCTGTATGGAATTTATCTAGTTAAACATAGTTACCCCTTTTCCTGTAGTAACAATAAAGCAGAACTTTGGACAGTGAACATCCAATTCTGTAATATGGCAATCTGAGTTCCAGAGGGCAGACTCAAACCTGGTACGATTATCTTAATGTATTGCCTATTTAAGAAATAAGACTTTCCCCCTGTTTCTTTAAAAAGTACCAAATATTGATATAGATTAATTTATTATAATAAAAAATAAAACTTTTACATGAAAGTCAGTTTCATATAACAGCAAAAAGATATCACACGTATCAAAAGGAATAGTACAATTTTTTTTTCATTTAGAAACAATCTTATTTTACATATTATCCCTCCTGCCCCATTCCCTCTTCCTCCCATTTTCCCATGCCCCCCACCGACCCTCCAACCCACCCTCCACACACTCCACCAGGAAAGTGAGGCCTTCCATGGGGGATCATCAAGTCTGTCACATCATTTGGGGGAGGGCCTAGGCCCTCCTCCATGTATCTGGGCTGAAATAGTATCCCTCCATAGGGAATGGGCTGCACAAAGTCCATTTGTGCACTAGGGATAAATACTGATTCTACTGTTAGAGGTCCCATAGACTGCCCAGGCTTCCTAACTGGCACCCACATTCTGAGGGCTTGGTTCTGTCCAATAATATGATATTTTCAATGTGGAAGAGTTACTCTTTCCTTAAGGAAATAGAGTAAGAACAACTCGGGGTAATGGTATTCCGGTAGCCTATGTGTGTGTGTGCATGACTCTTGAAGGTGTCGGTTCACTAATTGTTTTAGGTTATAGGATAGCCAAAGAGGAACCTTGTAGGAGCTTGATAGCCACAGTTAGATGCTCCTTGGAGTGATGTAGCTGTTAACCTGGACAAGATTCTATTTCTAAGTTGCATAATCTAATGTCCAACATTTTTTCCAACCTCAGATGCCTAGTGTTATCATTCAAGTTGACAGCCCTTTGCCCATCGTTCCCCAATTGTAGTCATCTGCTAAGATGCTTACACAAACTTTGGTGAACCGTGGTTGTTGCTCCTGTAGCTGACTGTTGCTCTCTCCTGTTTCCCTTTTCTCCCCAGATTTCTAGGAGAACAGCCATTTGGGTGCTCACTGCTGTTTAAATATGAGATAATAGTGGTACTTGTTAGATCCTAAGTCATGGCCTAAGACATAATAGAAAAGGGAGGTTTCACAAAATAGGGGAAAGTGCATGCTAGTCCTTCTCAAAAGTAAGATAGTACAGAAAGCAAATTTGCCTAATTTAATCATGATTCTTAGTTCAGTTGTGCTGTACTAAAAGGCATTTAAAAACCCATATGTGTCCATTCTACAAAAGGCAAATACATTATTGATTTCCCTTATCCCTAGTTACACTGACTGATAGAATAATGAAATACTATGGGGGGCTGAACTGGCGGGTTTTCCAAGCCCTTTTATTTTAAAATGTCATGTTATACTGCTAGTTTGAAATGTTGTGCTATATAGAGTGGTAACTGTGTAAGGGTAACCAGAGTATGTGACATTCTTGGTGCTGAAATTAGGTTGTCTTTGGGATTATTGAGGGATATATAGTTAATGCCTGCTCCTTAGTAATACACTTTTGTTTCATACTTAATTTATTAAAGTTAGCAACGAATGACTGATTTTATTGAGTGTTATAATTTATTGGCTGTATGCCAAGTGTTAATAAATGTGAGCTAAAGAGAAAACATGTCATGTTGGTATATCTTTTAAAGGAATTGAATGGTGGACAGGAAGTGATTTTCAATGTAAGACGTGGATATGAACTGATTTTACTGTACAGATGCAAATGTGTCATAATTAGTAAGTGGTTAGGAAATGAAGATTAGTGAGGGTAACATGTTCCATCTCTGTGATAACTGCAGTTGACCCGATATGTCCACTCACCTGTCTTTTTTTTTTTGAGTATTCTGTCACTGAATGTAAGAGGGTGAAGGAGGGAGCTCCTCCTCCTCTGCTTCTCGAGGTCTCTGTCTCTCGCCTCTCCCTCTGAGTCTGTGTTATCTAAGTGTATATACATATGTATGTGTGTTTATAATGTGTATTTCATCTTTGAAATAAAAATAAGATCAAGCCACCATTTGGTAAGTGGATTTTTCGTTAAACAATTCATTAACATATTCCCACAGTAATATACCTTTAATCATTTTATACCTACAATTTATTCTAGGTAATTTGTCCTTAAAGTGTCATAAGTGTATAGCCAATATCTTTAGTAAATATCCATAATAATGATGTTAAACCTCACTGAATTCATATATTCAAATGACAAATGACAAAACTTAAGTATTACAATGTCGGAAACCCCCTCAGGATATGTGGTAGTGGTATTATACAAAGGCCATCCCTGGTTGCAGTCTTCCTGTGAGGCCAAAGTCATCACAGATCATGTGGGTCCTTTAAAGCAAAGTCTTCAGTGCTGCACATTTAGTATGTCACTTCTCCCTAGATATTCTGTCACCAAGCTTTTTCTTCTTCACTATCAAGTCACATATGTCATGCCTTCAATAGTGCTTGTGTGTGCGCTCGCGCGCGTGTGTGTGTGTGTATAAAGATCTCTTCAAGCTTGGCAGATGTTCTACAATTGAGCCACATTTTTAGTCCTCTATTTCACTTGTAACCCAGAGTGTTTTCACTTCCACCATCTAGTTTTCTGAAAATGAAATTTTATTTTAGTTTTGGCCTTCTTTCCTGCTTTGCATGCAAAGTGACTACTGTGAGAATAACTTCACTATTAAAAGACCATAGACCTGAGGGGGTAGACAGGGCCCAGGAGGGATAGATGGGGATGGTGCTTGGCAATAGCCAGTAGTAGCCCAGGTAAATTTTCTATTTTTGAATCTCACTGGCCGTATCTCCTAAACAAACAGTTCTCAGTACTGACCCTGGAAGTTCCAAATGAAACAGATATGCAAAGCTTCTTGGTTCCATTTTCTTTCCCAGAAACTCCCTATCGATGTGCCAGAGGTGCACACATGAGCCAGAGGCCTCGATAGACACAGACTCCACAGGCTTGTGTCTCTCAGGGCAGCCAGGGGACCATGGCCAGAGTCCCCATGACGTCAGTCACCTCTGGCGATGAACTGTCTCATGACCTCCTGAAAGGGTGTCATCTTGGGGCTTGGGCTTGTTGATGTGTCACTTGTACCTACAAATTGCTACAAAGTGAGGACCACATAGCAGTTAGTGCTCTGCCTCAACCCTAGAGTCTGCTGTGACATGGGGTCCAGTTTGTAGATGAGCTGCATTAGAGGTCATTTTGCATGTCTGTGAACTCTAGGAGAGCTGAATTCTAAAACAAAATATTCCATGATGTTCTTTGACTTTGACAAAGAAAATTCAATGACTTAAAATCCACTTACTTTGTCATAAGAAATTTAGTGTTTCAATTGCTAATAAAATAAAAATTATTTGATATTTTTAAAAAATGTAATTCCAACAGTATGGGTTTGATGATCCAAATATGTTTTCAAAAATCTCCTTGAACTACATCAAAATGAAATAATTCTTTTCAGCCAACAAGTCAGTCACCAGAGGGAAGATCACACCTACACAATGCCAGGAAATATTTGAACTTTTAATCAGATAGTGGGCTCAGAAGCAAACATCAATGAGCTCTTTTATTTCATTTTACATATTTGAGTGTTTTGCCCGTATGTTTGTCTGTGAACCATGTGTATGTCTGGTGCCCATGGAGGTCAGCAGAGGGTACCATCTATAACTGGGATTACAGATGGTGATGAGCTGCTATGTGGATGCCAGGAATGGAATCCAGGACCTCTGAAAGAGCAGTCACTGTTATCTTCCTAGGCCCCATGAATAGCCTTATTTCAAGTGGACAATAGACCTAAATTGACTTTTCTAAAAGTCAAATGAACAAAAGGCACAAGAAAATGGGCAGTCTCACCAATCATCACAGCAAGGCACATCCAAACCACAGCTAGTCCTCTCCTGTAACAGGAAGAATGGCTGCTGTGTAAGAATAGAGCAAATGATAACAAGGAGGCTAAAACAATTCTCTTCCACTGCTAATGTGAAGGCAAATTAGCATGGGTATGGTACAGAGAGTCCTTAAAAAGCTCGAGAGAATTGACAAAACCACTATGTGAGTTCAATGTTCAATTTCTACAATACTCCATAATAATTGAATTTTCACTTTTATGCAAGGAAAATTCGTTTCTGTTAACCAAGCTTACTACAGAATCCTTTATATACATGGACTCATTGACAGTAACAATGATTTCCTGGTGTCACATGGCAAATGTTTGATCACACGACCTTATCTTTCCCTCTTTCCCTTCCAGGATTGGAGAGCTCATGTCTCAGAAGTTCACAAGCAGATTCAGACAGTTCTTTCTGAGCAAATATTTGTCCAGCTGTGTTTATTTCTTCATACCAGTTAGAGAGTTAGATAGCAATGCAACAAATGCTTTCTTTGTTAAAAACAATCAAGTGAAAACGCTGAGTTTCACTTTGTAGTGAAACATAAAAGGTTAACTTAAAAAATTTAGAGTAGAAAACTAATATTTCCACGCTTCTTACGAGTGATTCTGGCCTCAATGTGGTTCTGTGTCTTGTAGCTGCTTAGAGTGTACCCTGGCTAGCGTCGGCACTGAGAGTAACTGAGGGATGAAGCCAAGTCCCTGCCCCTTCTACTCCAGGGGCAAAGCAGTACGTTGAAAGGCAAGCATGGATACATGAGACACACGTGCCAGTAACTCAGTCTAATAACCTGCAGGCTGGTTAAGGAGACAGAAGTACAGTCACTGTCCTGAAGGATTAGCACAAGTCTGTAAAGAAAAGAATTAGGAGCAAAACCCCAAGAGAACTGACTGAGCAAACCATGTGAACTAAGGTCAGACGCCCTGAGCAGGACAAAGACTTGGGAATTGCCATGCATTACAGGTAAAACCAGAGCATTAACATCAGGGACCGCTCACACTCTTATAATAGAGACAGTGACCTTTGACTGTAGAGTGTGCAATAGACATCTGAGGGCAAACCTGGAAGGTAATAGAGCTATGGGGTTATGAGAGAGGAGTAAGGTGGCATGGTCCTAGTGGAGCCAGGTCATCAAATTCCATGTGTATATGGAGGAATAAGCTGCAGGATTTTCTCATGGGTTGGGCCAGAGTATGGCAGAAAAAAAATAGGAAAACAAAGGTTCCATTGACCAACTTGGTGAATGGTGAAGCTACTCATGGAAATAGGGAAGACAGGGTAAAGTCAAGAGTGAAAGGGAAAATAATTTTTTGAAAATATTAATTACATGTTGTTGACAGGTCGCTAGCTAGGATAGTCAGATCACAGGAGAGAAGCTGCATAAACACAGGTGTGTTTATGATACCACAGGACTTGCTGGAATTAGCTAGACAATAAGTATATATGAATAAGAAAGGAGGGTTCTGGAAAAAAATTTTAGGACAACTCAACACTTACAGACCAGAAAGAAAAGGGACCCCCGCATAAACGGAAGGGACATAAAGGACAGCAGGGGCAAATCTCTGAGGCCTGAGGGCCGCCGATGCCCTGATGTTAGATGCAAAATGTGTTTGAAGGAGAGTGCCAAATATTCATGGTAGACCGGGGATGCAGATAGTTTTCATACTGGGTAGTGATGGTTTCAGAGGATAAGACTTCAGCAGAGCACAGAGAGGAACGCTGGAGTCCGTTTTGGAAACAGGGAGGAGGGGAACAGGATCTACAGGGGACAGCAGAGTGGGGAACGCAGGTAGGAGGGGTCTGGGCCATCTAGGGTGGGTTTACTTGTTTTTAAGGTGGGTGAGTTTGTAAATTGTAATATCTAGCAAAAATTAAACACAGTTGTGACTTTTATAGGAGGTACATATCCTATGATTGAAGAATTCAACTAACTTAGATTTAAAAAAATCTCTGCCTTTTGGACAATAATATTTATATCCTCTTTTTTTATCAAGTGCTATGTAATGAAGAAACTATCTTAAAGAATAAACTGAAATGTAATGTTTATCACCCAGATTTGACAGCTGTCAAGTTCTTTCTAGTCAACCTTAAGTATTTCTTCCCTTCTTCCCTGGCTAAAAGCTATAGTGATCAACCATAAAAGTTGGCCATAAAGAACATAGTGGAGAAATAATTACAGATAAAATAGGTAGACTTTTAGTCCACTCAAACTTCTAGATGTAATGATACATAATAACTGAAATGCATTACATATATACGCTTAGACACAATTTTTATGGTGACATGAAAAAGGTAGAGATAAAATCAATAGAATCATGCATACTGTGGTTATACATGCAGCTCATCAAAGCTGTTGGCATTTTCCGAGAGTCTCAGCTAAAATGATCCTCACATCAAGAAAAAAAAGAGAAATAAAATGTCATCCTTCAAATAAATTACAATTATTATCCTTCTTGAGCCATGAAATAGTTAAATCTGTCACACATATCACATTGGAAAGCAGCTTCCAGATGTTTCTGACTGGGTCCAAGTATACATTTTTTTGTGTCTTTCTTCAGACTTGTTTAATTGGGAACTTCCAACAAAACAGAGCAGAAGAGAGTCAGTGGATTGATTTTTCATTGTTATTACACACTCAAACTAAATGAGAAAACTACTATTGAATTCATTAAAAGTAAAAGTAAATTAAACGGAAGCATGAAAATTGGATTGAGTAAGCTAGTAAATGGAAATCCTTGATATTTTTGGCCTTAGGATTTCTCATGTCCCCACTGTTTTACCCCAGTGTTTGGAGAATATTGATACAGATTTCTTGTTTTTAGATTTCTCGTTACTTAAACTCTGGAGAACAGGAATGGGTTAAATAGAAAGGCCTCCAAAACCCAGCTTTATATTTAACCTATTCTTCCTGTTCTCCCGATATGTATGAAATCACCTCCATTGTTTTTCTGGGTTTTTATATCTCCTGCATAGAAAACTAGTCAAATTACATATACACAAATTAGATGTACAGAGGTCTTTGTTATCCTTACATATTACCTAGCCAATACTCCCTGCCTCAGTTCTTGCTTGGTGATGAAGCTGTGGTTATGGATAGGCTGACAGATACCCAGTTTAGGCACTGACTTTGCATCTTTCCCATGCCAGTTCCATGTGACAGATGATATATTTCTATCAATATAACTAGTGTTCTGTGTTCATAAGCTTAGGTGAGCTTTGACACCTGATAAAAAGAGATATGAGGAATATCCATTGTTACTTTTTTCCTGAACACAGAATAGTGGCTAGAGCTATAATAGCCTTACTGTTATCATGAGAACAGCAAGAGAATTATGTCTGTGTGGTGACATATTGCTTATGATCTAATAAGGCCATTGGAGATCAGAATGCAATGCCAGCCACACTAGTTAGCCATATAAACTGGGCAGTGATGGCACACACTTTTAATCCCAGGACTCAGGAGACAGAGGCAGATGGATCTCTGTGAGGTCAAGACTACCCTAAGCTACCCGAGAGTGAGTCAGTCCAAGAGACTAACAGAGCTTACACCTTTAATCCCAGCACTGGAGAGTTATATAAGGAAGAAGCAAAGGGTCTCATGTAAGATTCAGCCTTGGTAGTAGTAAGAATTACTGGCCTACTGCTTTGTTTTTCTGGTCTTCAGCTTGAACCACAATATCTGTCTCTGGGTTTTAATTATTCATACTACGTGTATGTATATCTTATCTACTAAAATATGATAATACTTATTACTTCTGAATCTATGTTCTCATGAAAAACAAATATGTAACTAGTTTTTCAGTCTGCTGACAACAGGTCTTCAATGATTTGTAGCCAAATAAAATGCTTCATAAAAAGTACTCAGTCTGTTGATGAGCACAGCTGTTGTGGAATATTTGCTTAAGTAGGCACAGATGTGTTACATTTGTTTAACTATGCAAAGATCAACTACTGTTTCACCTTGACTACCTAAAGTGCTTGGTTGATCTAGCTGACCAGCCAGTACCTAGGCAGAGTAGGGATAGGCAGGTTGGCAGACAGAGAGGAAAGGGAAACAAGCCATCTGGCCAGAGAGCAACCAGGGACCAGCCATTCAGACACAGCGGAAGCAGGAGAACAGGACATACAGAATAAAAGGAACGTATGAAGCCCTGAAGGAAAAGTGTTGATGAAGAGAAATGGGTTAAACTAAGCTGTAAGAGCTGGTGGGACAAGCGTAAGATAAGGCTGGGCACAGAGCTAATACTAAGTCTCCATGGCATGATTTGCACAGTCCAGGAAAACTCTGCTGAACACTGCAGCTGAATGAATCTGCTCTTCCAGAATACACACAGTGTTGAGATGCAGCAGGCAATGCTACTCACTACAACCAGCAAATCCCAATTTCAAAGGCCTTTACGGTTATGTCTCTAGGAAATCAGGTCGGGAGTGGTGGGGAAGACAGAAATGACACTTGACCTCTGTGGTCAGAGGCTTGAGCCCTGCCTCTTTCTGCAATGACGCATCATCCAGCTGGAAGACTGGTCAAGGAAATAGAGGAACTCTAGGTGGGAATTCTCAGCCAGGTCCAAACATGGTGCACATGTCCCTGGGTGGCCTTCAGAGCCTGTGTCTCCCTGTTAGAGGGAAGTGCATGCACAGAAGCCGTCTATGACCCAGCACACGAGGTAGCAGATTTGGTGCGCAGTCAGTAACTACCTTCAGTAACAACTACACTTTAGGTGACTGTCCACCAAATTTGCCTCCCATTTTACTGCATACGATTACATTAGCCATAAATAATGCTATCTACATCCATCCCACAATTTCTTGTTTAAAATGTACATATTTTATTTACTATGTATGTGTATATGTCTTGAATATATGTATGCTCACCACAAGCATGCAAGTGCTCACAGGGGCCAGAAGCAATCAACAGATTCCTTGGCAATGGAGTTGCAGGCAGTTGCTGTGGGTGCTGGGAACCAAACCCAGTTCTTTAAAAGAGCAACAAGTTCTCTTACCTGTTGAACCATCCTTTCAGACATTATCCCACTGTCTAAACATACATTTACTGAAGAATAATTCATAGGGAATAAGTCACAAGAAGATGTCCAAGGTTTTGATACACACACACACACAAACACACATTTATATACACTCTCGACACATTAACATAATATCCAGCCACCCCAGAAAATCTCATGTTCCTTCCAGTTCCAGCCCACACAAATCTGCTCTCTTATCTGTCTC
Organism: Mesocricetus auratus; assembly: GCF_017639785.1. Lineage (NCBI taxonomy): Eukaryota > Metazoa > Chordata > Mammalia > Rodentia > Cricetidae > Mesocricetus > Mesocricetus auratus. The sequence continues at coordinate 72,865,097 of NW_024429193.1, read as the reverse complement.
TGTGCCACCTACAACAGAATTACACATAAGCAAAACCTACAGGTTTGCCATGACAGGTTTTCTTTTTCCATGAAGCACAACCTCTCCGAGATCCGTGGGTATTGTGGCAATGCTGCCAGTCAGCCACCTCTGAGTGCTAATGGAATACTACGGTGCCTTGTACTGTACAAACCCCAGCAGAAGCCTGGTTTTATATTTGAGATTCTAAATGAAGACACTATAAGCACCTTCATTCAGGCTTCTGGGGTACTTTTGGACTGCTAGCTCATGGAGCAAATGTGTGACTAAGCATTTAATGAAACGATTATCAGATTTTTCCAGAGATATTGCATTCCCTTTGCAGCCATTTTCCCTGTTATTAGCATCTGCGTGACATTAATTAGGAATCTTATTTGAGAAAGGGAGTTAATATTTAAAGATTTTAATATATGTATTCACAATGTTTGCCTCAGAGTAAGTAGGAATGAGTTTGGGATCTGTCATAAATAACTGTAATTTAATTAGCTAGCTCAATGACTATTAACCTGTTATTTCACGAGTACCATGCCTGCATCTGTCATGAGTAGCACATAACAGGCATCCAGAGTTTTGTCTGCAGATTCATAAAGAGATCAACATAATATAGAACACCATAACTTCAAATTGACTTTGTGGCATGGCTAGGAACAACTGAACTTTCCATATGAAGGCCACTTAATCATTAGCCCAATATCACAATAAATTGTTCAAAAGAATGATACTTGGTTCCACAGCGAAATATAGATACAGTGTTATAATTATGGGTGCAGCAACTGTTACTTGTGTTCTCTTTAGTACTGCTGTTAAATCCAAACAGCCAAAGCAAGGGTAGTTAGGGATTTGCTTTAGCATCAGCGTTTCCTAGTAATCACAGCTTTCCTTGTCAATAAATCAGCATTGGATATTTAGTAAGGGGAGAATTAATTGAGAACTTTTCTTTTCAACCCTTTTCAAAGTGTAACTATATACAGACAAATGTGCTGTTTCAAACTGGTGCACATCCATTTATAAGTTCTGCTAATTTATGACTGTTAAGATGTGCCACAAGTTACAAATACTACCAAAATGAGTAGCATATTTTAGATAAAGTCATCTTGGAAATAATTTAAACACAGACCTACTTTTAAACAGAAACAATGTGAGTAGAGAATGTTTGTATTAATAAGGTTAAAAATAGAAAAACATAAGTTGGATATAAATAATGAAACTTAATGTTTATTTAATCATTCAGAAAGAGTTTAAGTGAAGTAAGAGCCCCTTAAAATAAAGAATGCCTTTTACATTAGCTTGGAATGGGATCATCTTTTGTCAAGAACAATCTTGTTTAAATACTTCCATTGTTTCTACATTCTTGTGAGCTGCTTCTACATGAGTGGCCTATGTGCCCAGCATTTTAATTATTATTTTCTGGGTTTTTTTTGTTTTTGTTTTGGTTTTACGAGACAGGGTTTCTCTGTTTTGGAGGCTGTCGGTCCAGCCTAGCCTCGAACTCACAGAGATCCGCCTTCCTCTGCCTCCCGAGTGCTGGGATTAAAGGCGTGCGCCACCAATGCCCGGCTATTTTCTGGGTTTTTAAATCATAATATAGTATTGGATTTTTGCCAAAGGTGTTCTTTATTCTACATAAATTGCAATTTTTGTTCGATTTTTGACCTTGAGTCCATTTATGCGATAAGTCATGTTCATTGATTTAGGTGTGTTGAACCATCCTTGTATTGCTATAATGAAGCCATATTGACAACAGGGAATGATCTTTTGAGTGTTCCTGAATGTGATTTGTAAGCAGTTACTTGTGTTTATATTCATTATGGAGATTGATTGGCCTGTCGTTTTGATTTTTTTGTTGAATCTGGTTTTAGGTATCAGAATCTACTAACTTCATAAAGAGTACCTTCACTTTATATTTTACAAAATAATATGAGTAGTATTGGTTTTAGTTCTTTTAAGGTCTGGTTGGAGTTCTATGTTGATTCTGACTGGCCATAACCTTTTTATAGCTGAGAGGTTTTGAAATTACTGCTTCTACCTCAGTGGTTGTTATAGAGTTCATGGTAATTTGATCAATGATTAAAATTTCCATTCATTATCTGAAGACTAAAATTATCATCCTTACCATGTACATCATCTCTCTTTCCCATATAGTTCCTATTAGACCTATCATTGAAAACATCTTCAAACATTACAGTTTTAGCATGAGTCCTATAGTTAAATAAATCCTGGGTGATTGCCGATTCTTTTGCCTTGATTTCTCCAGTCATTACTGGGTTTACTCAGGTTTATCTGGTCTATCATATAGTATCTTATACAAAATAATTGATAACTATACATATTAAATTCTTATATGTTTAAGAAGTTATAGTGTTATGAAATTTGTGCTTGAATGAAAATTATGCTAGGTATAACATGTTGGAGGTTTTCCATTCTTTCTTGGAACACTCAAAGCTCAATATCCCCTTCCTCTGGATGTGCCCATATAGGCCTGTTACAATTTTCATCCCACAGAGATAATTGCTATGGATTGAATGTTGAAGCCTTAACCTACCAATGATGTTACTTGAAGATGAGCCATTTGAGATGTAATTAAGTTTAGAAGAGGTCACAAGAGTAGAGACACAAAATGGAATAATGTCTGCAGATACCAGAGGTGGCTTCCTCTTTGCCTCATGAGAACACAGTAAGATGTTGGCTTTCTGCAATCAGGAAAGAAAGCCCTCCCCAGGGCACAAACATACCACAACCATGGTCATAGTTAGTCTTTGGCCTATAGAACTATGTAAAAGTTCTATGACAATGATAAGTAATAAGTAAATGAGTAACAAGTAAACTTATACTGTACTGAGTTGTTTTAAAATAATCAAGACTGTGGGGGGTTTTTGTTGTTGTTGGTTCAATTTTGGTTTTGTTCCAAAGTAGCAAAAAGATCCTTCTCCTGGGGTATGAGTCTAAGAACACACAGCTTTATCTCTATTCTGATGTTTGCTTTGTTTGAGTCAGATAACATTGGTAAAATTTATGGATGTTAGTTCACATATTCATGGAAAGTTTTCTTAACTTACATATTAGGATGTTCTTGTCTTACTTGCTGAATTGTTCTTTGAAGAACCCAAAGGTGTATAGGTTTCCTTGTCTGTCATCCATATACACAATATTTTCTGTAATTCTCTTTATATCCTTTCCTATTACACATTATCTTCTCACTTTTCTCATTCATTTTCTCTGGATCATTTGCTATGATGTAGGCAGTGTCTGTTCTATTCTCATGTAGACTCCTGCTGTCATGTTCTTTCATGGCGCTGTCCCATTGGTATCTCTGGATCCATAGTTCCATGTCCTTTTGTGTTATTTCTGTATCTCACCTCACATGGTTAGATCTCTGCCTCATGATTTGTTGTTGATTTCATTATGGCTTGTATTCAGTATTTAATTTGTTGTCAATCCATTTCAACCCTTTTTACGCCTTTTCCCACTAGTATTTAGAGGAGTAATATTTATAAATGATCATAATTAGTTTTATTTATTATTTCCATTTTGGATGACCTAAGTCAATCCGAACTCAATTATTTTAGAAAATTTATACTTAGAAAAACATTCAAAAAAAAAAAAAAAGAAAAGCTGGCAAGACTTTAGCCCAATTCCCTGAGCAGCTTTATCTGCTGCAAAATAGTGCATATGTGTATGAATTTTTATGGCAAGTTGTCTCACCACCCACAGAGATTGGCATCTGTGAACTGGTCACAGCATGGCATCTCAGCCCTTCCCTGCCACCCTCAGAGCACTGCTGCCATTGACATTTTCACACTCTCTCCAAAAGGCAACTGTCCTATGACTCTTAGCCTTGGGAGAAACAATCTCACAGTTAACATATGCACCTTGTTCTTGTAGGCTCCTTCATTGCTAAAGGCTCTAACCTCAAAGTATACTACTCCTGGGGAAATGATGGCATTTCGGCAGCTTCTGTAGACTCTGTAGTAGCAAGTATCCAGATGGTGTGGAGAGTGTTCTGATCGTGGGAGCTTTTCTTCATGCATTATTGTTTGAGCACAGATAACTCCTCAAGACATCAAAAAAGAAACTTTATATTTTAAATACATTTGTTATTGTACCACAGACCTTCACCACTCCTGACTCTCCTTCAATTCCAGTCTCTCAGTATCATCCCCCGGTCTGTAGCAGACCATCTGTTGAGGCCTCCCTTCACTCTCCCCCTTTCCTATGGAACTGAGAAGAACATGGTGGAAATCCTAATTTTCTCCCACCTGTGGACCCTGTCAGCCACACCCCTCATCATTTCTAAATGACAGCTTCCAATACCTAGAAACACATTTTAACCAGAACCATAGAGGACATACCTGTCAGTATCCTCAAATAATTCCCTACATGGCAACACACAACCACTACACCCTTCTAAGAGACAGAGAAGGCAACAGAAACCAAGGGGAAAGATACCATCCACTCAACAAAGGCAAGACCAAATGACTTACAGTCTCCTCTAGCCCAGATGCCAAGACATAAGCATAAAAACCTAACAGTCAGGGCAATATGTCTCCACTAGAGTACAGTAACTCTACTACAAAAGCCCTGAGAATCACAACATAGCTTAAGCAAAGGACAAACATGTTAAAATAGTCTTTATGAATATGATAGAGGTTCTTAAAGAGGAAACAAATAAATCCCTTAAAGAAATCTATAAAAACACAAACAGTAGAAGGAAATGAATAAAACATTTCAAGACCTGAAAGTACAAATAGAATCAATAAAGAAAACCCAATGTGAAATCTAGAAATGAAAAAGTAGGCACTTGAACAAGAACATCAGATGCTGGCCTCACCAACATAACACAAGAAATGGAAGAGAGAATCTCAGGCATTGAAAACACAATAAAAGAAATGGAAACCCAAGTCAGAGAAATTGTTAAATATAAAAAAATCCTAGCATAAAGCATTCAGAAAATGTAGGACACTGTGAAAAAATATTCTAACAATAATAGGAATAGAAGAAGGAGAAGAAATCCAGGTAAAAGGCACAGAAAATCATAGAAGAAAATCCCCCATTCTAAAGTAGGAGATGCCTATCAAGATACGAGCATCATGCATAACACCTAATAGACAGGGTCAGAAAAGAAAGTCCCCTCAGTGTATAATAATTAAAACTCTACATGTGTAGATAAGAAAGAATATTAAAAGTTGCAAAAGAAAAATAGCAAATAACATATAAAGGCAAGACCAATTAAAATAACACCTGACTTCTCAATGAGAATTCTAAATGCCAGAATGGTCTGGACAGATGTCTTACAAAATCTAAGCTACCACAGATGTCAAGCAAAAGTGTCAATCATTAAAAACAAAGAAGGACACTCCAGGTAAAATAAAATTTAAGCAGTATCAATGTACAAACCCAGCTTTAAACATGAGGCCAGAAAAAAGTCCAACCTAAAGAGGTTAGCCTAGCCTCACCCAAGCAAACACAAGGAATAATCCCAGACCAGTATATCAAAAGATGGGAAACACACACACACACACACACACACACACACACACACACACACACTATGAGAAAATACAGGAATCAACAAACACTGATAATTTATATCTGTCAACATTAGTAGTCTTAATTCTTTAATAAAACTAACAGAAGAAATGATAAAACAGGATTCACCCTTCTGTAGCATACAGGAAACATGCCTTAACATCAAGGATAGACATCATATCAAGAATAGAAAAATATTTCAAGCAAATAGACCTCAAACAGAGCTTATATAGCCATTCTAATATCTGACCAAGTAGACTTCAAACCAAAACTAATCAAAATAGAAAGAGAAGGATACCATATTCTCATCAAAGGAAAAATCCACCAAGTCTTAACATCTATGCACCAAAAACAAGGACACCCAAATTTGTAAAGGAAACACTAGTGCATCTTAAATCACTATTAACTGTTACACACTGATAGTTGGAGACTTAAATACCCTACTGTCATCAATAGACAGGCCATCCAGCCAAAAACAAAACAGAGAAATGCTGGAACTAACAGATGTTATAAACCAAACGAACCTAAAGATATTTCCAGAACATTCCATCCAAACACAAAAAATATACCTTCTTCTCAGCACCCCATGGAACTTGTTTTCCAAAACTGACCACATACTTAGTCACAAATCAAATCTCAACAGATACAAAAAATGGAGACAACACCAGCATCCTATTGACAACAGACAGCATACAAACTCATGGAAAGTGAATAACTCACTGCTAGGTGAAATACAGATCAAGACAAAAATTGGGGCACTAACTCAGCCACAACACCTTCAACCTACAATCTGTCCTGTCTGCAAGATGAGTTGGGGCAAAGATGGTACAGAACATGTGGGAGTGGCCAACTTGAGACCCATACCATGACCTGGAGGGCCAGGAGTCAGAGGCTGGATACCCAGAGACCCAGGATAGAAGCAAACACTATTGGTAAAAAGAAAAAAGAAGTCACAGCAAAGTCTAGCATAATTGTCACCAGAGAGGCTTCACCCATCAACTGCTAGGATCAGATGTAGAGACACACAGCCGAACAATAGGTACAGCTTGGGGAATCCCATGGAAGATGGAAAGGAAGAATTGTAGGACCCAAAGGGTGAGAACACCACAGAATCACTAATCAGGGCTCACCAGGGCTCACAGAGACTGGAGCAACAATCAGGGAGCCTGCATGGGTCTGATTAGGTTCTCTGCATATATGTTAAGGTTGTGCAGTTTGGCCTTCTTTTGAGACTCCTAAAAGTGGGAGTGTGGGTGTCTCTGATTCTTTTGCCTGCTTATGGGACCCATTTCTTCCTACTAAGTTCCCTCATCTAGTCTTGGCATGAGAATATGTGCTAGTCTTATTGTAACTTGCTGTGCCATGTTTGGCTGGTATACCTGGGAGACCGGCTCTTTTCTGAAGAGAAACAGAAGTAGAGTGGATCTAGAGGAGAGAGAAGGTGTGGGGGGCAAGGGATTGGAAGGAGAGGGGGAAGGGGAATTTGTGGCCATGGTGTAATATATGATATATGATAGAATACAAAATTAATTAAAAAAGAAATTACTTTCTAGAATTGAATGAAAATAAACACACAACATATCTAAATGTATATAACATAAGGATATCAGTTGAGGCAAGTTCATAGCACTAAGTGCCTACAAAAAACAACAACAACAAATTGGAGAGATCTCATACTAATAGCAGCATACCTGAAAGCTCTAGAACTAAAAGAAGTCATACCCCAAAGGAATAAATGGCAAGAAATAGTTCCAGGCCTGAAACCAAACTTGAATCAACAGAAGGAAATCTAGGGAGAACCTTGATGTGAGATGGGAGTGATCTCTATACTCCCAACAAAATCCCTGAGAACTTTTGGACTAGGCAACTCTAACTCTGCCTAGACCATGGATTCCCTCTTCATCCAATGGGACGAAGAAATTTTATTTATATGTCCATGATCTTTAATGTGAAAATGGACTTAAAGCCTTGAGGTTTTCATTTCAATCATGATTTTTGGCCCTTCTGGAATTGTAAGACCATGAAACCATACAACAAAACTTTCATTAAGCACATCACTTCTTAGCCATATTTATAAAAGTGTTCTCAATACTAAAACCTAATTTAACAGGCAGAAGATTACTCTAAGCAATGAAGGAAAAGCTTGGAGCTATCATCAACATTCTATGGAGCAAGGAGCAATGAGATTATATGAATGAAGAGAGCTCTCTCCTGATAGCCGTTCATTTGCATGGCGCCAATTACTGCAGCGTAAGGATGCTAAGACAGACACATCAGGGTAAATGAATTAGCTGCAAGCAAGCAAGGGGGAGCACCCCCTTTCTCATATGATCTGGACTGAGTCACAGAGAAAACAGTCCTATCCATTTTCAGATGCACCGTGTCGAGTTTTAGAAAGGTGGGTATCCCGACCGGAGAACTGTAAATTACCATCACTCCTAAAAAACTGATATCCGAATCCCATCACTCAGAAAAGGAAAGGGCATCTGCCACACAGCAGCTGTCTCTGGTGGTCCAGTCCTGTCCTTGTGCCTCTCCCCAGGGATATAGCCACAGAATGTCTGCATGAGGTAAAATCAAATTAAGTTGCCATCCACCCACTTAGCTGAATACAGAAAGCTTTTTAATCTATGATCGTTAACATCTGGTTAGGTTTTCCCCAGACTACTGTGACTAAAGAAATCATTGAGGAATCACATGTCCTTTGGTAATTCTCAAAGGTAGCTGCATCATTTCACCATGTAATGAAATTCTCCTCGAGTTTCAGGCATAGCTACCTTAGAAATATTTAGGAGGTTCTCTTGAGGACTCAGGATGTGACCCAGGACTCATCTCTCAGTGATCATTACACCGTTTTGAACTTCCACAATGATTGTACTGTGTTGTCTTTTATGGTCCTGTCTCCCTGGGAGTTTATGATTCTATTATATGAAGTATGATTTATGAGTGAACCCATCCTCCATTCTTTCAAACACACAGCTTTGATAGGAGGCAGTGTTACTGTGAGGATACCATAAAGACCTCACATCTCTCTCCTGACCTTAAGCAGGATCAAGCTCATGGTGACAAAACTGGCTTACAGTCTCTATAGGCTCACTGAAGCAGCATGACAAAAGAGTCCCAGAAATACAGCAGCTGCAGTGCAACTCCATGTACACTGTGGGTCCACACCTACACAGGTATGGCCCTGGTCCACAGTCAGACAAGTGATCAGGTTTTCATGTCACAGACATCACTTTTCTTTAGAAGATATGATTTGAATTTTCTCAAATATCCATAATAAATTCTACTTTGAGAAAAAGATGTGGCTTAGATAACTGTTGTTTCCTGAGCCAGGAACTAGAGTAAGCCTCATGGTACAATTAAGAACATTATTTTAGTAGCTGTCTTAGGGTTTCTATTTCTGTGAAGAGACACCATGACCATTGCAACTCTTATAAAGGAAAACATTTAATTGGGGTGGCTTGCTTACAGTTTAGCAGTTTAGCCTTTTCTTGTCATGGCAGCAGTGGAATACAGGCAGATATGATGCTGGAGAAGGAGCTGAGAGTTCAACATCTTTATCTGCAAGCAACAGGATGAGACAGTGAGCCAAGCTGGGCCTACCTTGAGCATCTAAGACCTCAAAGGCCCCTCCCCAGTGACACACTTCTTCCAACAAGAAACACCTACTCCAACTTGACCAAACCTCCTGATAGTCTTAATCCCTATGGGCCTATAAAGGCCATTTGCTATTTAAAAACACCATAAAGTCCCTTATGTAAATTTCTCATAAACACAAGTGTTTTGAATTTCAGAATTTTTTAGTTTTGTCATATTTACACGTATATAGTAAGGTGTCTTTTGACTTGATCCAAGTGTAAACACAACATATGCTTCATATTACACATTGTATGTAGAATCTGGAGGTAATTTTATACAGTATTTTAAACAAAATTGTGCATGGAACATCATTTCATAGAGCTTATAGCTTGAAAAATCATGCTGATGCTTAAAAATTTCTCTGTTTTGAAGCACACCAGATTGTGGATTACTGGATTATGGATGCTGGAACCACAGGTACACAAAGGAGAGGATGGGTGAATGTGAAGGAAAGTTCCATGATGTATTTTAATTATAATTTTAATCAAATATATAAGGTTAATGGAAACAAACTAAAACAGTTAATATTCTACATTAGGGCAGAGTAATATTTATCAGGTTTCAGTCTGATATCTGAAAACGCCCATGCTTTCTGTGGAAAAAAGATAGCCACAGAACTTAGATTCAACCCCTTATCCATAGGAAAGCAGATTGGTTCATTTTAAAACACAACAATGGAAATAACACTACCAAGACTAGAGGCTAGAATAGAGCAGTGACCTATGTTCTAATCAGCACTCCTGCTTAATACTTAGGCTGCCTGAACAAGAATCTTTAAGCCTCAGCTTTATCTGTAAATGACAGGGGCTTTATAATGCTTCTGCCAGGATGTAAACATAATAGTGTAGCATAATCAGTAGAAAGAGGCTTCCTGTTGGAGATGTTTGTTACTAGTTGTCCCAGAGATTGTTCAAGAGGAATGATGTTGTCCGTGGTCCTGAAAATTTCTTTTTGCACCTACAGAAATACTCAGCAAGAAGGAACAGTGCATGCACTAATTTTTAAGTCTCTCAAAAACAAAGCTATACTTGAAAGGGGTGTGGATAAGAAGTCCAGAGAATGCGGGTGTTCTCTCTCAGGAGAATAAGAAGCTGTCTCTGCAAGCTACCCAAGAGGATGAGGCAAGAAGATTGTGAATTTTGTGACTCACCCGTTTTAGGACATAGCAAGTTTTAGGCTATCCTGGGAAAAGTAGAGGAAGCCTTTCACAAAATAGAAAAGTAAAGGTGTCCTGGGAATACAACGCGGTGTTACTTTAGCATGGGTGGCACCATGGATCCAATGTCCAGTGGAAGGACACAGTGAAAGAAGCAGTTATAACGAGACGTTCAAATTGAAAAGGCCAGAAGATTCAATAAATGGGAAGATGATTGAGGCAATCAACAGCAGGACATTCTGTGAATCAGAGTTAATCATGGGCTCTGGGAAGAACGACAAGCAGATCCCCGATTAGACCATCCCGTCTAGCCTGCAGCAAATCTTTAGAAAAGACCACACCTGTAGTTATGTTATTTGTATTAGATGTTTCCCTAATTCTATGTTGTAACTTTATGAATCACAGTAAGGGTTCCCAAGATCTGTATAGTTCATGTATATCATGCAATGTAGCATCAACATTACTCCAGTTTCTACAGGATGCCTGGTGTAATCCAATAATGTATTCTTGCCTCTGTCCCAATCAGGATGGCCTTAATTTTCTTCATAACTTGAATAAACTTTAGGCAACTTTCTTCCAGACTAAGGAATCTCCCTTCCATTTTCTTAAAGCAATGATCTCTAGGCTTCCACTGATTAAATAACCAGGAGCCTTTCACAGCAACTTGGAAGACATTCCTTTATAAGGTGATGATCAAAAAAGTTTGTGTCCTATATCCCAAGCTCTGTAAAATTCCAATTCAATAAGTGACAGCTAGCTAATGGGAATGCCATGATAACATTGTCCCTCTAATGTCCTTTGGTTCTTCTCAGTACTTGAAAATTGTATAATTGCGTATGTTGGGAGGAGAAGAGGTCACTTCTTCTCCTCTATTGCAACAGTTTTGAGAAATCTCTCCCATGTCTTCTCTGTGTGTGTGACATTGAGTGTTAAACTCAGAGGCTATATCTGGGGTAGGCAGGTCCTCTACCACTGAGCTATATCCCCAGTCCTTATTTAACTCTTTACTTTGACACAGTGTCTAGTTGTCTAACCCAGGCTTGTCTAGAATGCTGACTCAGGTTGGTCTTGAATTTTTATCTACTAAATCAGCCTCTGGAACAACTAGGATTACAGGCCTGCATCACTGGGGCTGACCACCTTTGTCTGCTTAACCTCTGTATAATGTCTCCTTGATGTGCATGTGAAATTAAAGTCTATAACTAGAAAATAATGACTGTTCTGTCATGTCATTGCTGTATCTCTAACATCTATAGTCTTATCACTATGCTTGGATCAATAAATCATGTTTTGTAGAGTCAATTGGAACAAACTTTGTCTCTTGCATTTTATTATCCATGATAACTTGAACAAGTCACCGATCTAAATATGGATGTCTACTCATGAAATGAAGAAAATTCAAATATTTTCACATTATGGATTACCTATAAATACTGAATCTGGATGCAAAGCCTTAGAAATATGTAAGGCTTTTTGAACTTATTACTGTGTTTTCATCTATCAGACTTAAAACATAATACATATGCATTTTAAAATAATTGCTTTTTGAAAAACAGAAATGATGAATAAAGAGGTAAGGAAATTAAAAGGAATGGAGAATCTAGAGAAGGAAGAAGGAGGGAGAGAAGGAGGGAAGGAAGAAATAAAGGGAAGAGATAGAAGAAAGAGAGAAAATGGAGAGAAAAAGGAAAGAGGGAAGGAAGGAAGGTAGGAAGGAAAGAAGGAGAGTAGGATTAGGAATAGGCTTCAGGACTGAGGGTGTAAGAATGTGTGATAGAAAAAGGTAAGCGGGCCGGGTGGTGGTGGCACGCGCCTTTAATCCCAGCACTCAGGAGGTAGAGGCAGGTGGATCTCTGTGAGTTAGAGGCCAGGCTGGACCGACAGCCTCCAAAACAATACAGAGAAACCCTGTCTCATAAAACCAAAAAAAAAAAAAGAAAAGAAAAGAAAAGAAAAGAAAAAGGTAAGCAGAAATACTGGAATTCTATTGAGCTTCTTGTTTTTATGGTTTTCTTTTTCTGGTGCTGGGACTTGAACCCAGGACCTCCCACAGCAAGAACTCTACCACTGAGTTATATCCCCAGACCTACTGTATTTGTTTATCAGGTGGAAAGAGAAGTATTCCTCATGCCAGTTGTTATTACATGATAGATATTGTAGAACACAGGCATCTGTGTTCACAGGAGTCAAGAGTGAGGGCTTCTAGGAAGACATGAAGAGGCCCACTGAAAACATTAGTCCTGAATGGAAAGGCTGATCTTTGGCCTCTTTCATACTCCTGTTATAGGGAATGTGATACCCTAAACCTCAGTAAGGCCGGCTTTATAAAGCAGGTGTTGGGGGCTTCAGGAGATGCAAGCTTGCCTAGGCTACACATGGACTGCAACAAAGCTTAGTCTGAACATGTCACTTTTTATGATGCTATGTGCATGGGGGAGAGGGGGCAGCTGGGAGAGTGGGATGCAGCAAGAATTGGTGAGAGAGTTAAGATTCCTACCAGATAGGCTACATAGAAGACTTGCTTTGATACATATTTCATTCCTAAGCCTTTAGCAAATCAGATGAGATTTCATTCAATTGTGTGGTTTTACTCATTTTCAATTTACCATTTTATTCCCTTTACCCAAGTAAATGAAACCTCTCAGGGACTGTATATATTAATGTCCAGACCAAGCAGACGCCAGATGCATTTCCAACAAGATGACAGTGCCTCCCTGGAGAATTCACTTTTCATAGGTTTTTGTTCTGTTTGTCTCTTCGACAAGGGTGACTTGTCCTTTACCATAACGTTCCAGGTTCCCCTTAAGATTTCTAATCAAGCAAAGAGAAGTCATGGAATCACCGCCATGCCCAGGGTGACATTTGCAGTTCTTGGTCTGTTTGCTTCAGCACAATGATCTGCTGAGTCTCATCTGAAGTGATCTTGGTGCCTCTTGTTCCACACTGATGCATGAATCATTCCCATACATCCATCTTTTGATCTCAGGCAGACATAAACTCCCAACCTTTGCATTATCATCTATGTGGGAACCTGAATGAAATTAAACATGCCATCATTAGATTAGCCCATTCTTCATCCTGAAAACATACCAGCTGATTTTAGAAACTGGCTTATTTTCATACCATAAATAGCATTTTGTTACATTCTAGATTACAAATTGAGATGTGGGTCTAATATAATTATATGTAAAAATCTCTGTTGTGAGTTTTAGCTCACTTGCTCCTTTTTTCATTGCTTGGATGTTATCAGAAGAAAAGATACACACATAGCTCTGATGTCTGTGGTGGGTCAGCCTCTACTCCCAGAATCCACATGCGCATCTCCCAGATTCACATTGCTGTTTTGTATTCGTCTAGACTAATAGTGTCATTCTAAGATTTTGGTGGATTAGCACACACTCTTGCTTTACAGGTTCCCAGTAATGGAGAACTGTTGACATAATATGCAAGTATGTCTTGTTCTTGCTCAGCCAAGTGCTTGGTAGCACCTATTTCCCTCCCATAGCTTAATTCCAAAAATAATTCAATACACAGGATCCTTCCATTGTACAAAACCACAGTTCCCTGCAATTCCATTGTCTAGATATGGAAAAAAGAGATGTGGAACAACTAACCTCCTCCTTTATAGTCTTAGCCTGAAAGTAACGGTTTATTTCTCTGGCCCATATTCCAGATTAATCAAACAACACATTTAAGGAAAAGGGCTGCTTCGTGACTGATCATCTGTGTGCATATAACTCTGCTGAGGGCTTTCTTCCTCACACAGCTCTGTAGGAGACAAGGGAAAGAGCATATTTTGATACCAAATCAAAAAATTTCTGCCATCATTGCTACTGTTAACATAGCCTGTGTTTTTAGATTATAAATTTCCAGGGAAAACCACCACAGAAGCTGTTTTAAGCAAAATACATGGGTGGTGTTACTTCTATAAATAAACATTTTAACATGCAGCAGTGCTTAAGAACACCTCACAACATACTCGTAATAATCAGTATTATGATCTCTTCAGTGAGTTAGGGTTTACTTATCCCACCACAATAAATAATGCCATAGTCTATGACCTGTGTCTCTTTGCTTAGACTGTTGTTACCAGAGACTGAATTTTGGTATCTTTGCAAATTCCTATTTGATAATGCAATCCCCAAAGTTACTATGTTAATATTTGTAATTTCCAGAAGTTGCTTTAAGTCACAAAGTCATTCAGTCTCTCAAAAGTAGGGTTAGCATACTCACAGAAAAGACCCTATGTGCAGAGAGAAAACCAGCATCTTAAAATGAGAAGTAAACCCACAGCAGATGTCTATGGTGAATGGCTCTAAATGTAGTCAGGGTTTTCTTTGGGCTGCCAGCTCACAAGAAACAACGTGGGAACTTATATTAGTTATGAAAGCTCGGCCTTAGTTCAGGCTTATTTCTATCTAGCTCTTGTAACATAAATTAGCCCATTTCTATTAATTTACTTTCTATCTTACAGCTTTATTACATAATTTTCATATTTCCTGTCCTTCTGTGGAATAATCTTTCTATACATTGTGAAAATGTGTTTCTCTCACTGTTAATAAAAAGCTGACTAACCAACAGCTAGGTAGGATTTTCAGGACAGAGAGGATTCTGGGAAGAAAGGGAGAGTCAGAGGAGTTCCAAGCCAGACACAGGAGGAAACATGATGTCCAAGATGAAAGACAGGTAATGTCATGAGGCAGAATGTAGATTAATAGAAATGGTTTAAGTTGTAAGAACTCATTAGTGATAAGCCTGAGATATCAACCCAGCCTTTATAACTAATATTAAATCTCTGTATTGATTATTTGGGAACTGGTGGTGGGAGAGAAAAGTCTGCCTATACCATCCTGCTTGCTTTGTGTCTCTTTGGCATCTCTGCCTTATTCTCCCCAGAGTCCCCTGTGTACAGAAATCCTTCCTAGCTATTGGCTGTTCAGCTTTCTATTAAACCAACCAGAGTGACACATCTTCACAGCATGCAAAAAGATTATTTCACAATATCTAAAGTCTGAAGCAGTAAGAAATTATTTTTAGTATTGTTTATAAGTGACTCAGTTTGTTATTTTTGTAATAGTATTCCAAATGAACAAAGACAGCTATGATATCCAGCTGTTTTACTCAACAACAGCCTAGTCGCTATTGTGTGCTTTGTAGATCTGATTGATGCTTAACAAGCAATCAGTTTTTGATGGGGTTTAATATCCTTGGTAATGTGTACAAACATCATCTGATCAATTGTGAGCAATAATAGACAAAGATTTCTAGAAGTAAGAATTCTTCCTTAAAGCACATCAGATTTCACCTGAGTTTCCAGCCTGCTACTTTGCCACACAATTTTAACTTTTCAGTCTCCACATTCTCCACATTCAGTTCATTCTCCGTCTGTCCCTTCTCCTCCCCTCTCCTTCCCTTTATCCCCATCCCAATTGGCTCTGTCTCCAGGGAGACCCCTGAGTGATGCAAGCATGGATATGATTTCATTGAGCAAATACAGATGCCTGCGTAGCTGCATAGGAATCTTTTCATAAATTACCCTGGTAACCTGATAAGGCTGGCCTTTAACATGAGGAAGTCATGACAAATGTAGAGGTTTCAGAGCAAAATACTGAACTGTTTTGCAAGCCATTGGATGTAAGCCTATTAATAGAAATCTACATATATGAATATATTCAACCAACATGGAAACACACACACACACACACACACACACACACACACACACACACACACACACCCTACTGCCGCTGCATACAAAGCCACAACAAACCAATGACTCACCTGTTTAGAAGGGGAGCCTGCTCCCTTCAGTCTGGGTCTTGAACTAGCCTTATGCATTTAGTCACATGCCTTCTTGCTGTGGTAAAATACATGGACAAAAGAGAGTTAAAGAGGCAAAGGTTTACTTTTGCTGCCAGTTCACAATTCAAGGACATAATCCACCATGGAGGCAAAGTCATGACTGAGCTTGAGGCAGCTGATCTCATTGGCTCCATAGTCAGAAAGTATAGAGAGATGAATATATGTATCCTCAAAAATATTCCAGAGATTTGTTTCCATGATTATTCTAAATTCCATCAATTTGATGGTAGACATCACACTTGTCTACACAGAACTATCAAAACAAAACAAACACCTGCATTTAAAGTTTTGTTCAAAGAGCATAGTCTTGAACAAATTGTGTAGAAGCCACCATTCACTATTTTAAACAATGAGTATCAGAATAACACCAAGTTCAAAGATTTCTTTTTGATAATTGACAGGTATAATATGTACAAGGTGTGAAAACTTAGTACATGGGAAACTAAAATATTTTTTATTATTGTGATGTTTACTGTTAATTGTCAACTCCACATAATCTGATATTGTCTGGGAGATAGATGTCTATGCATAATTGTTGGGAATTTTCTTGATTATTTTAATTGAGTGGTAAGATCCACATTAATTATGAGGGGGACAATTACCTGAGCATGTGAACTGGTCTGGAGAAAGAGAACTGAGCACTAATGCCCATTCATCATTGCTCTCTGTTCCTGATTATGCATGTGACCTGACAAGTTCTGTCAAGCTCACATGGCTGTTACATCCATGGTGTGATGGACCGAAGTCTGGAATCATGCATACAGCAAATAAATTCTCCATCAAGTTGCTCTTGTCACAACAATGGGAAAATAAGGTAAGATTCTTGCTTCTGGCATTGTTGCTGTTAAACAGTACATTTATTTTGTAAACGGTATATTCATATTTTTCATATTAATTAAAATACAAAACTACACAGACTTCACTGTGTCTAGTGAGGTTGAGAATTGACACCTGATAATGAAGAAAGAATGCATAGTAAAGAAATGATAGACACATACCCAAAAAAGCTGTGGTCAGGTGGGTGGTAGACAGTGTTATGGAGTGGAACCAACTACCAAAGCAGCCTGAAGCCTCAGCTGGTTTATCATGTACATCACCAGGAGGGAGGAATTAGTCTCTGTAGGAGGTTTCTATAGGCTAACAGTCTCAGGCCATAAGAATGAGGAGGAGGAAATTGTCTGTGGTTTTCAGTTTTTGTTCACACTGGCCAATTGTTTCTAAACACTGGTACACAGACTTGATAAAGGCTTTGCCTTTCTGACCCTGGCTCAAAAGAAAGGTATTACCAAATTCCCATGAGTCTGAGCCCTTAATCCTTGACACTGTTGGCTCATGTCAAACAATGCAAACTCACTCAGGACTTCACTCATTCTTTACACATTCATTCAAGGCTTCTTCTGCTCCCCACAGGGCTTGATTTTGGGTTGAAAGTCCATTAATGTAGCTGTATACAAGTGAGCTGCTTGTTGTCACTGCAGTATAAATAGTAATGGCAAAAATGCAAATATGTTGAAGGTAAAACATGGAACTTCTGTGAAATAATACTAAAATTGTATGATGTTATTTTATTTCCTGAGAAAAGACAATTCCATTAATAAGTATAAAATATGATATTAAAATAACTGCATATTTAATTATTTTCGGGAAGAGATTGGGAAGAACTTTTAAAACTTTCCTGTGATTC
This sequence comes from Mesocricetus auratus, assembly GCF_017639785.1. Taxonomy (NCBI): domain Eukaryota; kingdom Metazoa; phylum Chordata; class Mammalia; order Rodentia; family Cricetidae; genus Mesocricetus; species Mesocricetus auratus. The sequence continues at coordinate 72,847,209 of NW_024429193.1, read as the reverse complement.
ACACTAGAGGTAAGTGGACATTTGTATCATAAATTTCCCTTACTATTGCCTCCTCACAACATATTTCAAAATTCTTCAATGATAGAAACCTTCATCATACCCATGAAGCAGGCCAGCACTCATGGTATATATTCTTTCTCTTCTTGTCCTAGAGACTGTTTCTGCCTTCCCATTTCCTAGAGAGATTAACTCTTTCATCAATTGGCCATTTCCTTATCTTGTGGGCTAGCTCTGTATTCTCTTTTAACTCATGTATTCAAGGGCGTTGCTGCTTGTCTCTAACACTTGTCTATTCCCTTTCCTCTTGCTGTAAATATATTCAATCTAGTGATCAAACCCACCATTATTACTTGCAATCTCTATTACAAATCAAATCCATAACAAGGATTTCATTCAACATTTCTCCCCGTAGCTACTGATGAATTCCTCTCTCTACTCAGTTTTACGGTGGACCTCCTTACTAGATTTTCTTTCTCCAAGCACGTTCTCCTATTCTCCTTTGCTTACTACAGCCCAGCTTTTCTTTCTGTCATCGCATTAAAACAACACTTAAGGTCATGGGTGGCTCTAAGTTGCTGACTCCTACGGTCAGTTCTCAGCTCACATCTAACTCGACTTACAGCATGTGACACAGACTGTTATCACATCTTCTAGAAACCCTCCCATATCATGGTTTCCATGGCTGTGTTTTGGATTTACCTTGACCCCAGACTCACCTTGTTGAACTTTGTAATTCTCTCTGCCTTGGCTACTGATGAAATGGTAGCTGAGAACTCAATCCTCAGTCCTCATGTCTCTAACTTTACTTTGCTCTTCTACAATTTCTTTAAGTCATGTGCTGATTTTTGAGGACTGTCACAGATAAAATTTCAGGTCTGAACTTCCTTTTTATCTCAAGATTTATATAATCAAAATGTACCTATGGACTAGATAGCCTAATAGACTTCTCAAACTCAATATATGCCATAATGAACTCTCTTAGCCCTCCATATGGGAATGGTGGAATGTAAGGTTGGTATAAAAATCAGAAAAGTACAGTGAAGATTTCTTAGGTTATTATTAGATTTCTGTCAGCCTGAAGGAATCATATACAGTGTTACATATAATGTCTGCCAAAGAAAAGCAAACACCTGCAGTCCATAAAATTGTTTCTACAGAAAACTGGGTATTTTCCACTGCTTTCTGAACATCATTTCTTATTAAAATGAGGGAGATGGGTCAGAACAGACTTCAAGATCATTTCCTGTTCAATACACCATGTCAATGAATGGAAGTTGTATTTTAATTTGGTTCCAAACTAATGTTCCTAAAGAGGAGAGCTAGAGACAACAGCTGAGAAATATCCAATCTGGAAAGCCTATATCCAATGGATCTTTCCAGTGAATATAGCATTATCTCCCTCCCAGTACCCTTTCCAACCGCACCCATCTGCCTTCTCACTAGTGTTCTCCCAAATGCCATATAATTTACAATGTCCTTTGTAACCAACTGTGATCTATTGAATTGAATAAATTGAACTCACATTCTTTTCCTCCCAGACTTGGGTATGCTGCCTATACTATAAATGGCAGTACTTCTGGACTTACATTGTAGCAAGCATGTTTATCAGTGCCTATTCTCTTTTGACAGTGTTGGACGAGACAGGGTGGTTGGGAATATCTGGCCACAATCTTGCAAAGGTTGGCTATCTCGGAAACCGTATTTTATCTTTTTCGTCTCTTATTTTCACATCTCTACATAAAAGGACAGTTAGTTTCATGTGGAGGAGTTTGACGATGTCTCTTCCTTCCAACTACTTTCACATCCAATGTTGAATGCCACCCAAAAGTACATTGACCAAGGAGAAACACCAAAATCACAGGCTGCTTGGGATTGATGGTGGATAACATTGAGAAACAAAGAAATAGTATATATTGTCCAGAAGTCAGGAAAACATTTTATCCAGTGGTTTGTAGAGGCACATACTTTTCGTTTCACCGGCACTTACATCAAAGGATGAAGCAGGAGGATCACTTGAACCCAGGATTTCAAAGATTCCCTGGGAAGCAGGTCAAGTTTGTCTCTACTAATTAAAAAAAGAAAAAAAAAACAAATCTGTAACTGATAAGCAAAATATGTGGTTGGGTTGTTGACCTAAGTTTTCAAATGACATATTTTATGTGAAATACAGTTCAAAACCAGTACAGTTTTCTAAGATGCTGCCACTCTAGCAAAAATTGACTTTCATGCTCCCTCTGAGTAACAAGTTCATTATGATAGTCCTATGTGCACCAGCAACATAACAATGAACTAGGTCTAAGCCTATCCCACCCACTAAAAGTACCATTCCCAACATGAAGTTATCTTACTCTGGCAGCAAGGATTGACATCTTCTCTACCCAACACCATACTGAGGACTGATGATACCCACAAGTTGCCAGGATTCAGAGTGTTGCAGAAGCACAATAGCATCCACATCTGTCTCTGAAGTTCAGGAATGAAAGTAAATAAAAAGGAATCAGGAGGAATACTTCATACAAGGGTGATCTGGGAATTCTTATGGTTCTCTAGCATAGCAAAGTTCTACAAACTCATTAGGAAACTTAGACATAGACCACCTGGCCCTAGCATAGGCCAGGAGAACCATAGAATCTTTGAAATAATTTGGGTACCATGTCAGAGAAGCTTGTTAGGAAACAATGGTTAGAAATATTGTGCTACATACACTAAAGCACTTTCCGTGCACTCCACCTTGCTGGCACATCATCGGTGTCCCCCTTTTCTGGGATCTCATAGTCAAAGGACATGGGGCTCAGTGCTAGCTGTAGGCTTTAAGCAAAGCTGTCTGAGGACTATGCATAGAGTACTTTCCCCTCCTCCATGCTGTAATCTTTTCTGGAAGGATGTGAAGCTTGGGGCTACTTAAACTTCCCTTTAGGTATTAATATCCATAGCTATTAATATTGACACTCTCATAAGAAATCGAGAGTGTACATGTAATACACTTAGGAAAGTACCTGGTAAATAATAAATGTAATTTAATTCTTAGTGAGGATGAAAGCATGTCAAATAAGTACTGGTGGTATTACTTCATTATATGTTTATATATAGAGAATCTGGCCTCTGGATAGAACTACTTAAGTTGTGACTACTACTTTTTTTTCTTTGTAGATTATCAAGACAGTGTTCCTGGCTGTCCTGGAACTTGCTTTATAGACCAGGATGGCCTTGAACTCATAGAGATCTGCCTGCCTCTACCTCCTGTGTTTTGGGATTAAAGGTGTGCACCACCACACCTGGCTTGTGGCCATTATATTTATTATTGTTATTATTAAAGTCTAAGATATATATTCATATTTTATTCAGCATATGTACTAATATCTGATTAATAACATTTATTTTCATTTAGTTGAATTTCATAGAGATATTAGCTCTATCTCAGATCAAATATCTACAAAATAACTGTCTTGTTTCCACTCATCATTTGAGGTTGACTTCCTTTGAAAATAAAGAAAATTTCTCTTTTAGGGGAAAAAAGTCTTTACAAAGCTTTGTGTTCACAGAAAAAAATTGAGAGATGAGACTGGTGCCCCACGAATGCATAATTCCCTCTATCACCAGTGACCCCAGCACGGAATGCTTGTTTTTGCAGCCCATGAATCCATACTGGCACGTAAGGGTCAGCCAAAATTCATGCACTCTTGGTGCTGTGAATTGTAATGGACTGGACAGATGTCCACCACTACAGTGTCATCAGCCACAGTAATCTCACCCTGGAAAGTCCTCTGAGTTCTTTCTGGGTATATTCCATGACTCCTGGCATTGATTCCTTAGCTCCATGTCTTGTCTTTTCTACCAGAAAGGATTCTATAGATCTGTAGAAATCTTAAGAAGTAGCCTTTCCAGATGGTTTTGGTTTTTACTCAGTGCTGTGCGTCTTAGTGTATATTCATAACTTAACAGCTCTAATCTTCCTATTGATGAGTAAGAGTCCACTGTTTGAGTAGATCATGGTGTGCCTCCTAAATTACATCTTTGCGACTTCCATGTTTTGACAACTATGGATAAATCTGCTGTAAACAGGTGGTGGCAGGATGACCATTTTTAATGCAGCACTGGAGCTGGAGGGGATGATTCAGTGGTTAGGAGCACTTGTTGTTCTTGCAGAAGCCCCGGGTTCAATCCCAGAACCCATAAGACAGCTCACAGCCATTTGCAACTTCAGTTCCAGGTGATCTGGAGATATCAGGCTGACAAAACACACACAAATATTAAATAAATAGATGTTTTTAATACAGCACCATTTACCTTCCATCTTATTCAACTAGCATTGCCATTGTTCATGGATCAAGGTTGAATTTACCGCACTAGGAAGAGTGGATTGGTTACTTTATGCATTGGTATGTGCTTGGCACTTCCGTCCACTAACTGTGCCTGTAAGGGAGCTTTGGAATTTCTTCCCTCCCCCTTATTCATTTGCTAGCCGAGAATAGTGAATGCATTTTTCTCTGAGACGTCTTTTGGATATGAAACCTTTGGAATTAAAAAAGATTTCAAGTAAATCTTCATAAAAGCACATTTTAATTTTATTGTTAACAACTGGTGGAAAACCTTTGTCACATGTTAACCCTTAAATGTTTTGGTAGATCATTTTGTTCTTATTATTGTAGAAAATGCAATTATTCTGAGCATTGCCATCTCTCTGCTGGAAGCAAGCACTTAAGGGTTGTGAGTGCAAGCCTGGCCCAGCACGGCTCCCCGAGGGACAGCCCTGGGGCCTGCCAAGGACAGCACCCATAAAATGTCACTTAGCTGAACATTTTACATGAATTGTTTGTCCTTTCCAGAGAGGAAATGATAGCATTAACATTTGTAAAAGGTACATGTTTATTTACAAGAGTTTACAAATAAATCTACCTAAAAAAGTACTGAGATTGTTTTTCCATTATATGAATATTTAAAAATTATTAATATATTCATATTCTCTGAAATCTCTTCTGATATCCAGAAAAGTCATTCACGTTATTATTAAAAGGCCTTTGTATTTTCTAGAAGTGGTATATGCTATTTCTGTTTTACTATTGTTGGCCAGAATTTAACACATAGCTATTCCCTGAAAGAAAAATACAGAAATAAAATCTTTGTTCTAAATATTATGGTCCATCTTTCAAAACAAAGAACTCTTAGATTGTAAAGTACAGCTTTGGTGTGTTGTAGTCAGTTTATTTTCTTATGTCTTATTTTGATGCATACTTATTTTTGATCATCAAAATTTTAAATAGAGCAAGGCATGGTGTCACATGCTTATAATCCCAGCACTGGAGAAGCAGAGACATGAGAGCTGCAAATCCAATGCTAGCCTGACTATGTAACAAGTTCAAGGTCATCTTGAGAAAAAGAGCATGTCACAAAAAATCCCTAAATACATAAATAGATAAGCAAACATAAAGTTTAAATTATAAACAATAAATTTGAAGTTTTTCTTAATCAATGCGATTATTTTATTGGAAGTAGATTTTTTCATATATATAATCTGATTATGATTGTCCTTCCTCTAAATCTCCAAATCCTGCCAGATTCTCCTCCCCACTCCCACCAACCCAAATCCACATCCTTTCTCGGTCTCTCTCATCAGAAATCAAACAGATTTCTAAAACTAAAAAAACAATAAAATAAAAACAAACAGACCAGAATAGGAAAAAAGAAACCCTGCAAAACAAGCAAACAAAAACACAAAAAACCTATAAGCACAGAGACACACACAATGGAAGGACAGACGTCTCCTAAAAACATAAAATTCCAGCCATATTACATGAGCAAAAACCCTGTAGGGTAACAAAAAAGAAAAATGGAAAAAAATCCACACAAAACATTATGATCCCTCCCATCCTCCCAAAAAATAACCCCCTAAAAATACTCTTGAGTTCATTTGTGCTGTTGGTATCCGCTGCTGACCATCAGACCTGGCGTTATGACTGTCTTGTTTACCCAGGGAGACTCTGTGGGTGAAAACTAATTTTTCGTTTGGAAGTGGTTATCGATTGGTGATAGCTTTTGTGTTCGGGCTGTTGGCTTGTGTCCACCTCTCTTCTGAGCCCTGCTGTGACCCGGTCTGGCACAGATCCCTGTGTGCTCTGTGCATGCTGCCTCTGTCTGAGTTCACAGGTGCATCAGTGTTCTGTGTTGACAAGGCTTTGTGTCCAATGTGTTCTTCATTCCCACCGGGTCCTCGTCTTTATGCCTCCTCTTCCACAGGGTTCCCTGAGTGAGGGGAGGGATTTGGTGGTGACAGACCATTTAGGACTGAGTGTTCTAAGGGCTCTCATTCTCTACATCATGTCCAGCTGTGGAGTTCCGTATTTATTCCACTCTATAGTAGAAAGATTCTGTATGATGGCTGAGTGAGACCTGATGTATGGGTATTGCAGGATCTCATTAGGAGTAATTTTGTTGCTATGTCCATTTAGAAAAACAGTAGCATTTTGTTTTACACTAGGTATCTGGCCTATCTAGTGTCAGGTTTCTCACTACCTGAGTGGTATCCAAAGTGAGTTTCATTTCATGGAGTACACCCTTGAGTAAAATCAGATATTGGTTGGTCAGTGCTACAGCCTTTGCACCACTATTGTATGAGTACATCTTGCATGCTGGTCTCCGTTGTAAATCGAAGGATCAGTAATTGGGCGGGTATTTACCATTTTCCTTTGGTATCCTGCAAAGTACCTTCCAGTAACATGAACACTGGTCAGTAGGCACCAGATCAGCTTCTCCATGTATAATAAAAGTTGCATAGATGTTGTCTTCAGCAATAGAGCCTTACCATTGGTTTTTTGTGGAGCAACCAATGGCCTTGGCAGCAGCCTGAGCTGTTGGGGGATTCCCATGTGACCCTTATGGCCAACTACTATATTGTATGCAATCCATAAAAACATAGGGAAATCTAAGTATAAAAATAGCAATTACAATATAACAAAAGCAATGCTAACATTCTGATATGCGTTTCCTGACCTTTGACACACAGTGGCAACATACCTAAATATTGTTGGTGGCTGGTATAGGTCTTGACATCTCCCCAAATTCCTGTGTGTTGAAATCTTGGACCACAATGGTGCTTTTGGAAGATGGTGGTGATCTTAGGAGGTAGACTCTAGTGAGACAAAGAGTGCTCTTGAAAGGATTGTGGGATCCCACTGCTTCCTTAGTTTTGCTCCATGGCTTGTGCTATAAGTGGTTTTATGACACCATATATCCCCACTTTTACCTCAGACCCAAGCTGTGATCAAAGCCTGAAATACTCAAAACTATGAGCCAGTTCTCTCCATCTAGAAGATGCTTATCTCAGATACTTGTTTATACTGAATGAGCTCTGACTAATAAACCTATAATCACCGGGTATATGTTCTCAGAAATGCCTCCTTCTGTAAATGAACAATTTTCCTAGAATGTTGTTCTTATGGATTCTTTGTAAATGCCACAAAAAGTTCCCTATGGCAAGGACTTTGTTTTCAGACTATGAGCACTGTGATTGTTATGAGATTTGATAGAATCAGTTAATTTTCATATTAATTTATTGCCCATAACCAAAACTCCTGGAAGGAAAATTTTAGGGTCAATTTTAATTTGCATTTTTGTAATTCCCACAGCAATCTCAGAGCTGCTTACGCAAGTTGCCTGTGCATTCACATCCAGCGCTCTACCCTGTAATGTGCAGCCACCCATGCTGTTCCAGGCTCATTTCCTTTGTGTCTTGTGATGGTGAACCTTCTCCCTAGATTATTCAGTCATATTTGTGAGTGTTGTATGATGTGCCTAAAATACATTAGCTTGGTACCTTAGTTCATTCTGTAAGAATACATCACTTTTTTCTTGAAATGATTTAAAGATTCTTGATGATGGGAAATTAATGCAAGATTTTGTTATATATCTATATAAAATGGACATATATTCATTCCATAATGGAAAATAATGAATATATTAATAATTATGCTATTAATGTTATTATCATTTTTGTCCTTATGATTTATTTTAGATTTTGTTTATTGAAAATAGATTACTTTAATACAATATATTCTGATTATGGTTGCCCCTCCCCCCAATTCCTCCCCAATCCTCCTCACAGCCCAGTCACCCAAACCCACATACTTTTTCTCCTTCATTTTCTTTCATTCCCATTTTATTTAAAATAGAATTTTTCTCATATAATATATCATTACTACAGTTGCCCTTCCTATATTCTTCCCAGTTCCCCCCAACATCCCCTCCCATCTGTGTCAGTTTACTTTCTGTCTCTCATTAGAAAACAATTATGCTTCCAAGGGATAAAAACAAAATAAAATAAACAAAATTCACACATCAGAACTGGACAAACCAACAGAAGGAAAAGAGCCCATGAGAAGGCACAAGAAACAGAGATCCACAGCTTTGCACATTCAGGAATCCTATAAAACACTAAATTGGGAGCCATAATATATCTATATCTATATATTGTGTGTGTAAAGGGTATATAGGAGAAAATGTGTATGGATAACATAAAATAAGAAACGATAAGATAAAATAAAATAAAAAACTAGAAAAGCCCTGATACATTGTGAGACAAGGAACCTCCAAAGATAAGTTTGAGTTTATTTTCTGTTGACCATCTACTGCTGGGCATGCAGCCCACCCTTAAGAGTAGTTCTGTTTTCCTCAGTGAGACTCCCTGGGAGAAAACTAAATTGTCAGTTACTAGTGGTTATCAACTGGAGATTGCATCTGGGTAATGCATGGAGACTTGTCTATCTGACGCAGACCCATGCAGTCCTTGTCTCAGTCTCTGTGTCGTCTTTGTCTTCTTGGTATAGTCCATCTCCTCTGGCTCTCACATTCTTTCCATCTCCTCTTACACAAAGTTCCCTGAGACTGTAGGGAGAGATTTGATGGATACTTTAAGGCTGGGTGTTCCAAGGTCTCTCACTGTCTGCGAGTTGACTGGCTGCGTGTCTTTGCATTTGTCCCATCTGCTGCAGCAGGAAGCTTCTCTGATGATGGCTGAAGAAGGCACTTGAACTATGAGTATAGCAGGATGTCATGAGTAGTCATCTTATTGCTACATTCTTTTAGAACGATAGTTTTTGGTTTTGCTTTAGGTCCATGGGCTATCTAGGATCAGGTTCTTGGTCACCCAAGCAGTGTCTAATATGGGTTCCATTATGTGGAATATTAAGTCTAATCATATTTTTGTTGGCCACTCCCACAAGTTTTGTGCCACCACCACACAAGCATATATTACAGGAAGGACTTCATTTCAGGTCAAAGGGTTTGTGGCTTCCTTGGTGTTTATATTTCTCATTAGGTAGCATGCAGAGTCCCTTCTTATAGTGAAGACACTGGAACATAGAGGTGAAGGCTCTATGTAAGCACCATCTCAGCTTCCCCATGTTCAGATAGTTGTCTTGGTGTCATCTTCCACAATGGAGCTGTATATTTGTAGAGAGCAACCTACAGTATGGTGACAGTCTTTTGTTAAAGGCTTTTTCTCTAATGGCATGATCCTGTGTGCTTTGTCTTTCAGTTTGTTTATATGGTGGGTTACATTTATCAATTTATGTATGTGAGTCATTCCTGCATCTCTGGGATGAAGACTCTTTTAGATGTTTTGAAAAGGTCTATCAAATTATCTATTTTCTCAGAGAACTAGCTGGTTTCATTGATTTAGTATTTTTGTTGTTGTTTCTGTTTTCGTCAATTTCAGCCCTGGGTTTGATTATTTCTTGCCCTCTATTCCTTAGATGTGATTTATTCTTTTTCTTCTAAAGCTTTCAGGTGTGGTGTTAAGTTACTAGTATGAGATCTCTACAATTTCTTTTTTTTTCCTTTCTTTTTTGGGGGGCGGTGGTTCAAGACAGGGTTTCTCTGTGTATCTCTGCTGTCCTGAAACTTGCTTTTGCAGACCAGGCTGGCTTGAACTCACTGAGATCCACTTGCCCTTGACTCCCCAGTGCTGGGATTAAAGGCTTGTGCCACCACACCTGGCCTACAATCTTTATGTAGGCATTTAATGTTATGAACTTGCTTCTTAGAACCAATTTTATTGTCTCATAAGTTTGAGTATGGTGTGGATTTACTTTCATTCAATTCTAGGAAAACTTTTTAAACTTTTTAAAATTTAATTTTACATTCCAATCACAGTTTTCTCTCCACCCTTCCTCCTGTATTCCTTCCCCTCCCCTCCAGCCCATCCCTATCTACTCTTCCCAAAGATTAAGGGCTCCTATGGAAAGTCAAGGCAGTCTGGCACATTAAATTGAGGCAGGACTAAGCCCTTCCCCACTGCGGGAAGGCTGAGCATGGCATCCCATCATAGGGAATGCACTCCCCAAGCTAGCTCATGCACCAGGGATAGATCCTGATCTTACTGTCAGGAGCCCCTCAGATAGTCCAAACTACACAACTGTCTCCCACAGGCAAAGGGCCTAGCTCAGTCCTATGTAGGCTCCAGAGCTGTTGATCTAGAGTTCCTGAGTTCCCACAAGATTGTTTTAGCTGTCACTAGAATTTTTTTCTTAATGATCTTGACCTCCATCACTCATATATTCCCTCCTCCCTCTCTTCAACTGGATTCCTGGAGGACAGCCTGATTGGTGCTTGTCTGTGGATCTCTGTACCTGGTTCCATCAGTAACTGGATAAAGGCTCTATGATGACAGTTGGGGTATTCACCAATCTGATTACAGGGGAAGGCCTGTTTAGGTACCCTTTCCACTATTGCCAGGAGTCTTAGTTGAGATAATCCTTGTGGATTCCTTGGAATTTCACTAGCATCAGGTTTCTCCCTAGCCCAATAATGACTCTCTCTATCAATATGTCTCTTTCATTGCGCTCCTACTCTGTCCCTCCCCAAACTCAATGGTCCCATTACCTCATGTTCTCATTCCCTATCCCCTCCCCTTTACCACCCCCAACATCCTTAATCATCAGGTAAATGATGCAAATCAAAAAGACTCTGAGATCTATCTTACACATACCAGAAAGGCTAAGATAAAAAATAATGACAGCTTATGTTGGAGAAGATGTGGAGTAAGGGGAACATTTCTCCACTGCTGGTGGGAATGCAAACTTGTACAGCCACTTTGGAAATCAGTATGGAGGTTCCTCAGAAAACTGGAAATCAACCTAATTCAAGATACAATGGCACATATCCAAAGGATGCTCAATCATACCACAAGGTCACTTGCTCAACTATGTTCATAGCAGCATTGTCTGTATTCACCAGGACCTGGAAACAACATAAATGCCCCTTCAGTGAAGAATGGATAAAGAAAATGTGATACATTACACAATGGAGTATGGCTCAGTAGTTAAAAAAACAATGACATTATAAAATTTGCAGGTAAATCTATGGAAGTAGAGACAACCATCCTGAGTGAGATAACCCAGACTCAGAAAGACAAATATGGTATGTACTCATCAGTGGATAGTAGATGTAAAGCAAAGGATAACCAGACTAAAATCCACAGCTCCAGAGAAGCCAGGTAACAAGGAGGACCCTAAGAGGGACAAATGGGCCGGGCGGTGGTGGCACACGCCTTTAATCCCAGCACTCGGGTGGCAGAGGTTAGGTGGATCTCTGTGAAAACATTCCAAGAATAGACTAGAATCTTGAGACCTCAGATTTTTAAAATATGAAATTGTACTTGAAATGTATTTTAGTGTTCCTACCATGTGTAGTAGATAGGAGCTTACTTCAGATTATTCATTACAACAGCTTTTTATTATTTCTTTATATGCTTTTATGCAAAAACATGTTTTTTTTTACTGCAAGTAGCTTTTCCTCCACATGAAGCTTGGGCTTGACGTCCATGTGTAGCTTTGCTACCACATGTGGCTTGCCTTTGTGGTTGTACACTCTCCTCATGGGACTCTTCTTCACGCTGAGAATATAAACTGATGCTCTGAATAAAGCTGGCTATTGAATGAGACCTTAGTCTGCCTCATTTATCATTTAAAGCTGGCTATTGAATGAGAACTTAGTCTGCCTCATTTATCATTTAAAGCTGGCTATTGAATGAGACCTTAGTCTGCCTCATTTATCATCTCCATTCCCCCAAGTCCCACTGTCCCTATAATGGTAAATAATTGGCGCTATGAATCAGGGACCTGAAGTTGGGGGCCCTCACAGAAAGTGGTCAGTGAGAATAACTGGACAGAGACCAGGGAAATCTTTGCATTATATGAAGCTTGAGTGTCATTTGTTTTAAAGAGAGGATGAGATCAAATGTTAAAATCACAATTCTTAAATTGCTTGCATGTTGTTTACGATTACAAATAATCACTGGTTTCCAGAAGGAACATTAGATGGAGAAGTATGGGACAGACTCTGAAAAATACTGAAATAGCATATAAACAAGGGGAAAAGAGCACCATTTTTGATAATTCAGATCATTATCAATCCTTACAGAAGATAATGAAGATATTAATCATGGGGAAAAGATGACTACTTTTTAAATAAATATAAACTGGATGGTCAAATCTTAAAACTGTTAAGAGGCATAAAAGGAGATTTTCCCCCATTCAGGCTAAATCAGATGTAAAAATAGCTCCAATAACTGTGCTGGTGATGACTCCCTCAGGTCCCTTCCTTTTGTTAAACACTATCCTTTATTGCCTGAAAATGACTCTGAAGCATGGGGTGAGGGATCTGATACACAATCTAAGCTTGAATTATCTCCACTTTTTGATGATGGTTTAGAAGAGCCTATGAAAACACTAACTTTACAACCTACGAAAGTTAGGGCACAGCAGGGCAAAAGGAATTAGTTTCCCAATTCTTCCCTGGCCTCATGAGCTGTACTTTGTATTTATAATTCACTAACCAATCTATTTAAACCTATAGAAAAAGGGGTGGCATTGGGTAATCCTCTTATACTATCTCTAGGGGCAAGAAAAGACTTACAGTGATTTGAATTCAGACTAAAAGCATTTGTGTATCATACAGATCCTTTACTTCCTTTAAACTTCTTTCCCCCACTAAATTGTCTCATATAGCTATTGTAGTACAAGAGGATAAACCTTTGGAATAGATTTAATTACATCATAAGGGCCATAAAGTACTAAGTACTTGCCTTCTTGCCCAATTAGTAAATCAGGAGAGGGCCTGATGTCAACAATTATATGGATTTGATGCTTGCCTTGTTACATTACCTTTAACAATCAATTTTTCAGAGAATAACAGAATTATGGATTTTCAAATTTCATTTTCAGATTACCATGGAAGATAAGAAATCATTATCCAGCTGGCAAGCTATCAGAGATTTTCTCATATGAACTGAATTTGTGATTACAAAAATTGTTTCACCTCCCATTCATCAATGCTTATAGGAGGACTCATGGTCCAAATATTCATCAGTGTATTAGTTCTTATTTTCCTCGGGTCAGCAAGTGGAAGTTGCTGTTGGGCTCAGAAACTTTTAAATACCATTTCAGATTCTCCTTACATTGTAGAATTATTTCCGGGAACAGATTCATATTCATGAAAACTCTAAATTCCCTGGTTTTATTGAAGAAGGAAATAAGCATTTACCTCCCTTACTTTTACTTTTCCAGAGGGAAGTTTGGAAGGAGTATGCATGTGACATTGCAGATGGACCACTGGATTCGTCTCCAGCCCTAAGCCATCAAGGACAATGGCAGAGTGTGAGGAGGCAATGGAACACATCAGAAAGAGAGCAAAACTACAGCTAAGGTCAAAAGTAGACGCTGACTATAAAATCAGAAGTCAACTCTGCCCACCTGGGACCAGTGCAGCAAGGGAGAAGTCATTCGATGAGACACACAGACAGCCCTATGTCACCTGAGAATATTTCTGGTGATGCTCGCTGCTTTGGCCTGTGCATCTACTGTGAGTGCCTCTGAGCAAATGTATTGGTGTTATGTTTCTCATCCTCCTCTGCTTCAGCTTGTAGACTGGATGGATCCGTCTCCTGATATCTTCACTAATGACTCTGTGTTTATGACTGGACCTTGGGAATGTAATAAACTCATTCATCCATATGAAGAAGGAACTGCATTTAATTGTTCCCTGGGATTTGAACCACTTCCTATTTGCATTGGCCATCATAACATCTGTGTTCTAATTAAAGGGGAAATAAGGGCTTATGTTCTAAAAGAGTCCAGGACTACTAATCCTATGAGTCTCTTTTCAACTATTCTCTAGATATTCCTGATCATTATCCCTGTTCTTAGTGGCAGAGCTTTTATGCACAGCTCTTTCACTGCTTTAATATTATGCTTATAATGGCTTGCTTATAGCATAGTCATGCATTAAATGACAATTAGATTTATCTACAACATCTCAGATCAAAGCCTCTCTGTAAGTCCTGTTATTGAAACATAAAGGTAGAAGATGTCGGGACACAGTCCAAGAATGAATCTGTGTGAGGAGAATTCTCAGTGCTTGTGAGAACACACCAAGAAGGAGACAAAAATCTTGTGACCTCAGTTTCCTCAAAACACAGAATTATTCCTAGAATATGTTTTAGTGTTCCTCCCAGGTGTAGCAGGTAGGAGTGAGTTTACCTCAGATTACTGCCTATATGGAAAAACATATTTTGCCATGAGTGGCTTGTCCTCTACATGCGGCTTGTCTGCCACATGTGGCTTTCCTTTGTGATTTTACACTTTTTACCCAAATGACTCATCTTAACCCTCCATATGTAAATTGTCAGGTGCTCTGAATTAAGCTGGCTATGCTATTTCACAAGACTTTAGTCTGCCTTATTTATCATCTCTATTATACTAGGTCCCACCTCCTCTAGAGCAGTAAACACACACACACACACACACACACACACACAGAGAGAGAGAGAGAGAGACTTAATTAGTTCTTGTGCGTGAGTATTTTGTCTATATGTGTGTCTGTGCACCGTATGTATTCAGTGCCCATGGAGGCCAGAAGAGGGCAGCAGATGCCCAGGAACTGGAGTTACAAATGTTTGTGAGCTGCCATGTGGCCACTGAGAACCAAACTCATATCTTTTGCAAGAGTAGCCATTGCTCTTCACCATTGAGCCATAGCTTCATCCCTGTGGGGGTGAAGTGTTCTATAAATATCTGTTAGGTCCACTTGGTTTATAACTTGTTACCTCCAGTATTTCTCTGTTCCGTTTCTTGTCTGGATGACTTGTCTATTGATAAAAATGAGACACCGAAATCTCCCACTGTCAGTGTGTGAAGGTCAATATGAAATTTAAGTTGCAGTAGTTGTTCTTTTATGAAAATTGGTGCTCCTGTGTTTGGGGCATAGGTGCTAAGAATTGCAATGTCCTCCTGATGGAGTTTTCCTTTGACGTGTATGTAGTGTCATTCCCTATCTCCTCTAATTAGTTTTGTTTTGAAGTTGGTTTTGTCAGATATTAAAATGACTACACCAGCTTGCTTCTTATATAATTTTTTCTTGGGAAACACTTTCCACCCTCCAGTTACCTTGAGGTGATGCCTACTCTTGATGTTAAGGTGCAAGAGAAGGATGGATCCTGTTTTCCCATTCATTCCATAAATCCGTGTCTTTTCACTGGGGAAATGAGACTGCTAATTTTGAGAGATAGCAATGTGCAGTGTTTGTTGATTCTTTTTATTTTGTTGTTGTGTTTGTTTTCCCTCTTTTGATTCACTGGTCTAGCAATATCTCTTCTCTGTATTTTTTGGGTGTGGCTAACCTCTTTAGGTTGGTTTTCCTTCTAGTGAAATCTGTAAGGCTGGATTTGTAGATAAATATTGCTTAAATTTGATTTAATTGTGATTTTTTTCCTCTTTTTTTGTGATGGAAAGTTTTGTTGTTTATAGTAATCTGGCTAGGCATCTGTTGTCTCTTAGAGTTTGTAGAACATCTGTTTAAATACTGGTTTTCTGGACTATTTATTGAGAAATCAAGCGTTATTCTAAATAGGCTGTCCTTGATATATTATTTGGTCTTTTCCACCTTGTATCTTTTAAGATATTTTCTTTGTTCTGTATATTTAGAGTTTTAATTATGTGCCAAATGGACTTTCTTTTCCTTCCCAGTCTGTTTGGTGTTCCATATGTTTCTTGTAACTTGATAGACATCTTTTTCTTTAGGTTAGGGAAGCTTCTAGTGTTTTGTTGAAATAGTGTTTATGCCTTTGACCTATGTTTCTTCTCCTTCCTCCATTCCTATTATTCTTAGAATTAATCTTTTCCTAGTGATAAAGATTTCCTGGATGTTTTATAACACAATTTCTTTAGATTTAACATTTACTTTGACTGAGCTATCCACTTCATCTGCCAGGTATTCAATGTCCGAGATTCTCTCTTCCATCTCTTGTATACTGTTGGCTTGTCTCTAAGGTTCCTGGTCAAGTTCCTAAAACTTTCATCTCCAGATTTACCTATATTTGGGTTTTCTTTATTGATTCTATTTTGACTTTTAGGTCTTGAACTGTTTTATTCATCTCCTTCCATTGTTTATATTTTCATAGATAAGTGGGGTATTCACCTCCTCTTTAAAGACCCTTATCATATTCATAAAGGCTAGCTATTTAAGGTTCTTTTCTTGTGTCTCAGCAATTTGCAATATTCGGGGCCCTGACTCCTTTGATTGGATCTTTATGCTGACAGCTAGGCATCTTGGTTTGGGAAAATTGTAATTCTGGGTGCTAGCATCTGGTCTTGTATTTGTTGGGTTGTTGTTTATTTTCACTTGGTTTTGGTTGCCCTCTTTAGTACTTAGTAGAGTGTTGGGGCTGTGTGTTGCTTGATAGAGAATTCTTCTGGTATCCTGAGAAGTGTGACCATTGGGGATTCCAGGTAAAATGTGTTTCTAGGAATTGGGAGCTGACACTTAGAAATGGGGATGAGCTGGATAGGTGTTGAGGGTGTCAACTGGAGGGAGGAAAGCTTGGTTTTCCACCAGGATCTACTTAGTTCCCTGGAACTGAGCATGGAGGGTGCATAGAGGCTGCATTATGTGGCTTGTTACAGAGTCGGGGAAGAGCCTGGGGACTGGACTTTTCTGTCAGGAGTACATGTTATTTTTTTAATTCTCTACTTTCTGGTTTTCTTGTTAATAGTTTATACATTTAAAAAATGAAATGCATATCATATTTTACTAAAAAGCATACTTTGGGGAAAAATTTAATTTTTATTTTTAATTGTGTCTAAATATACATATCTATGTATAGTTTGTGCATGTGACTGCAGTGTGCAGAGGCCATTGGATTCCCTAGAACTAGAGTTATTTCTATGGCATAGCAACAGGCATTCTGTCTTATAACTCTCTTTTCTACACAACTTTTTAAAAGTTACTTGAGAAAAGTGACTTAAGCCATAGTTACTTAACAGAGATCCAAGCTGGACACAGCCAACATATTGAGAATATGAGGAGAGATAACTAACACTAAGGGCCATATGAGGGAGCATATGGAAATCGACTACTGTAGAAACTTCTTAAAATATATGCATATATGAAAGAAGTATAAATGGAATCACCACGAAAAAGCTTCAATTGCCACCAAGTGGAACTTCCAATGCCAGGAATGGTTCACATCGAAATGAGTTGTTGGCAAAAGGAGCCTATGGAAGCACCCAAGTAACTCAGGCTATTGTTCCCTCTCCACACCCTGATGCTTAAGGTCCTATTGCTAAAGACGGCAGTTACATCTCTCATTGAACACAGAGAAGTGAGCTGGTGCCTACCTAGAGACATCACCCCTATTGGATTAGTGTTCATGGTACCTGGAGTACTCTTCATGTTACCAGAGGATAAAGGTAACCACCAACCTGACTATGTAACCACAAACAGACCCATGTTTGACACTGCGGGTGTAGCTAAGAAGCTGAGACTAGATAGGCCAGGGAACAAGAGGAAATCCACATGTTACTAGTATGCTAAGGGAATGGAGTGACAAGAGAAGCTTCCTCCTGCAATAGATGGGGACTAATACAGAGACCCACAACAGGACAATGTGCAGAGAGTGAGAGACTTTGGAGCACTCCATCCAAATGGAATGTCTTTGTCAAATCCCTCCCTTCAGGGCTATTCACAAGAGGAAGCAAAAAGATTCTAAGGGGATCCCAGCAGGAGTCATCCCACCCAGAGACTGCCAGTATTCTAGTCCCTTTTTCCTTCCACAGGACTAGGTAAGCCTGGACCTGTTTCCAGCCCTCCCTTCCATTGCCTTGTGTGCAACCAGTTGAGGTCTGGGGACTGTGAACAGTGGATCCCATCGTGATGGTTTCTAGCCCACCCTGAGACTGCCAAGGCCCTGATACTAGAACCGTCTCCATCCATGGGAAGAGGAGAGCCACCAGAGTAGAAGGGAACCCTGGTCCTGTACCCACCAGGAGATGAAGAGACTCCTTCTGTACCCACTGGAAGAAGGGATGGGAAGGAGACAATATAAAAATACACTCAGCAACAGAAAAACCAATATGATATGGCCAGAGTCTAGAGACTACACCAGCAAGACCTGAACATCCCAATGCAGATGAATAAATAGAGGCCCTCAAAGAGGATATGAGAAAATTCCTTAAAGAAACGGAAGAAAAACAAACAAAAATTCAAGAAATGGAGGAAAAAACAAAGCAAAATTTGCAAGAAACAATTCAAATAGTGCAAGGGCTGAAAGCTGAAAAACATAAAATAAAAAAAAAACAACACAGTCTGAGGGAATGCTGGAAATAGAAAAGCTAGGCAAACAGTCAGGGACTACAGATGCAAGCATAACCAACAGAATACACAAGATGGAAGACAGAGTATCAGGGAATGAAGACACACTAGGAGAAATAGATTCATCTACCAAAGAAAACCTTAGGTCCAACAAATCCCTAACACAAAATATCCAGGAAATGTGGGACACTGTGAAAAGACCAAACCTAAGAAAAATAGGTATAGTAGAAGGTCAAGAAACCCACCTCAAAGATGCAGAAAGCATATTCAACAAGACCATAGAGGAAAACTTACCCAACCTAAAGAAAGACATGCCAATGAAAGCACAAGAAGCACAGAGCAAGTCAGTCCCCTCCAGCCCCTGTCCTGTTCTTGAGGTGAGTGGGGGCTCTGTTCCAGGCCCCAACTCCTGACATCACCCTGCTTCCATCTCCCCGGGCCTGGTCCATACCTAGAGTGGTCCTGCCCCACCAAAAAGGACCACCCTGAGTCTGACCACACCTCAGTCTTCAGTCCCTTCCATCTCCTACCCTGTGTTTGAGGTGAGTGGGGGCTCTGTTCTGGGCCCCAACTCCCTACATCCCCCTTTTTCCTTCTTCCTGGGCCTGCTCAGGTGCTTAACTCTCAGAGTGGACCCGCCCCACCAGAAAGGACCACCCTTCAGTCTTCACTCCCCTCCTGTGCCTTCCCTGATCTTAAGTCTTCAGTACCCTCTGCCCTGTGCCTGAGAGTGTCTCAGACCCACCTGCACCCATTGTAAGACCCATCAGAGTATTGGACCTGCTTGAAAGCACCAGGAAAGAACCTTAGACCCGCACCCACCTGAAGAGGAAGAGACCCTACGAGCTCCCACTGAACAAAAGGGATGGGAGGACAACAATATAAAAACACAGTCAACAACAGAAAAACCAATATGACACCACAAGAGTCTACAGACTCTACACCAGCAAGACCTGAACATTCCAACCCAGATGAAACAGAAAAGAATGACCATCATAACAACTTCATGAAAAGGATAGAGGCTCTATAAAAGATATAATACCTTAAAGAAACAGAAGAAAAAACAAACCAAAAAATGCAAGAAATCATCAAATCCTTAAAAGAAAGCCAAGAACAATCAATTAAACAGATGAAGGAAGCAATTCAAACTGTTCAAGACATGAAAACTGAAATAGAGGCAATAAAAAAAACAAAAGCAGAAGAGCTGAGTGAACGATCAGGAACTACAGATGTAAGCATTACCAACAGAATACAAGAGATTGAAGACAGAATCTCAGGTGCTGAAGATAAACTAGAGGAAATGGATTCATCAACCAAAGATAATCTTAAATCCAAAAAATCCTTATCACAAAATATCCAGGAAATATGGGACACCGTGAAAAGACCAAACCTAAGAATAATAGGTGTAAAAGAAGGCAAAGAAGCCCAGCTCAATGGTGTAGAAAACATATTCAACAAAATCATAGAATAAAACTTCAGGTTCCAACCTGAAGAAGGAGATGCCTATGAAAGTACAGGAAGCCTATCGAATGCCAAATAGAGTGGATCAAAAACAAACAAACAAACAAAAACAAAAAACAAAGAAAAAACCCCTTGCCACATAATAATGAAAACACCAAACATACAGAAAAAAGAAGGAAAAAGGCCAAGTAACCTATACAAAGGCAAACCTATCAGAATTACACCTGACTTCTCCATGGAAACTCTGAAAGCCAGAAGGTACAGGATAGATGTTCGATGTTCTACAAACACTATGAGACCACAGAATCCAGCCCAGACTTCTGTACCCAGCAAAACTCTCAATCACTATAGATGGAGAAAGCAAGATATTCCATGACAAAATCAGATTTACACAATACATATCCACAAATCTAGCCCGACAGAAAGTTCTAGAAGGAAAACTTCAACCTAAGGAAACTAACTACACTCACAAAAGCATATGCAATAGGTAATCTCACTTAACCAAAAGCCAGAAATAGGGAAAAAAACTCACCCAATACCACCACCAAACACAAATCCAAAACAAACAAAAATCAACAATCTATGGTCATTAATATCCATCAATATCAATGGTCTTAACACACCTATAAAAAGACACAGGCTAACAGAATGGATATCAAGACAAAATCCATCCTTCTGCTGCATACAAGAAACACATCTCACCTTCAAAGACAGGCATTACCTCAAAGTTAAGGGCTGGGAAAAGATTTTCCAATCAAATGGACCTAAGAAGCAAGCAGGTGTAACTATCCTAATATCTAACAAAAGAGACTTCAAACCAAAGTTAATCAAAAGAGATGAAGAAGGTCATTTCATATTCATCACAGAAAAAAATAGATTAGGATAAAATCTCAATTCTAAATATCTATGCCCCAAATACAAATGCATCCACATTTGTGCTGGGCAGTGGTGGCACACACCTTTATTCCCAGCACTCAGGAGGCAGAGGCAGGCAGATCTCTGTGAGTTTGAGGCCAGGCTGGACGACAGCCTCCAAAACAATACAGAGAAACCCTGTCTCGTAAAACCAAAAAAAAAAAAAAGGCATCCACATTTGTAAAAGAAACATTACACACACTTATAGTGGTAGACTTCAACGCCCCACTCTCACCACTGGACAGGATCATCAGACAGAAACATGACAAAGAAACAAAGGAACTAACAGAAGTTATGAACCAATTGGGTATAAAAGACATTTATAGAACATTCTATCCAAACACAAAAGAATATACCTTCTTCTCAGCACCACATGGTGCCTTCTCTAAAACTGACCACATACTTGCCAATAAAGCAAACATCAATAGATACAAAATAATTGGAATAACCCCACATATCTTATCAGACCACCGTGGCTTAAAATTAGAATTCAACAACAACACAAATTGCAGAAACCCCACAAACTCATGGAAATTGAATAATGCTCAATTGCTTCACTCCTAGGTAAAGGAAGAAATAAAGAAAGAAGTAAAAGACTTCCTAGAATTCAATGAAAATTAAGGCACAACATACCCAAACCTATGGGACACTATGAAAGCAGTTCCAAGAGGAATGTTCATAGTACTAAATGCTCACTTGAAGAATAGCCACACTAGAGAATTAACAGAACACCTGAAAGCTCTAAAACAAAAGTATGCAAGCTCACCCAGTAGGAGTAGGCACCAGGAAATAATCAAAATTGATATCTGAAAACAATAAAATAGAAACAACAACAAAAACAAAAACAATTCAAAGAATCAATGAAGCCAAGAGTTGCTTCTTTGAGAAAATCAACAAGATAGACAAACCTTTATCCAACCTAATCAAAAGGCAGAGAGAGAACATGCAAATTAACAAAATCAGAAATGAAAAGGGGAACATAACAACAGACACTGCAAAAATCCTGAGACTTTGAAAACCTGTACTCCACAAAAGTGGAAAATTTTAAAGGAAATGGATGATTTTCTGGATAGATATCACTTACCAAAATTCATTCAAGAACAGATAAACAATTGAATAGACCTATAACCCCTAAAGAAATAGAAGCAGCTATCAAAAGTTTCCCAACTAAAAACAGTTCAGGGCCAGATGGTTTCAGGGCAGAAGTCTACCAGAAATTCAAAGCAGAGCTAATATCAATAATCTTAAAATTGTTCCACACAATAGAAGCAGAATGATCACTGCCAAACTCTTTTTATGAGGCTACAATCACGTTAGTACTCAAACCACACAAAGACACAGCTAAGCTAGGGAACTACTGACCAATCTACCTCATGAACATTGATGCAAAAATACTAAATAAAATACTGGCAAGTCAAATTCAAGAACACATCAGAAAAATCATTCATCATGATCAAGTAGGTTTCATCCCAGGCATACAGGGATATTTCAGAATACAAAAATCCATCATTGTAATCCACCATATAAACAATCTAAAAATTAAAAACAACATGATCAACTCCCTAGATGCTGAGAAAGCCTTTGACAAAATCCCCTTCATAATAAAGGTCTTGGAGAGATCAGGGATAACAGGAACATACCTAAACATAAAAAAGGCAATATACAGTCAACATCAAACTAAATGGAAAGGAAACTCAAGGCGATTCCTCTAAAGATCAGGGATAACAGGAACATACCTAAACATAAAAAAGGCAATATACACTCAACATCAAACTAAATGGAAAGGAAACTCAAGGCAATTCCTCTAAAGTCAGTAACAAGACAAGGTTGCCCACTCTCTCCATATCTCTTCAATATAGTACTCGAAGTTCTTGCTGGAGCAATAAGACAACACAAGTAGATCAAGGGGATACACACTGGAAAGTAAGAAGTCAAACATTCACTATTTGCTGATGATATGATCATCTAAGTAAGCAACATGAAGAATTACACCAGGGAACTCCTACAGTTCATACACACCTTCAGCATAGTGGCAGGATACAAGATTAACTAAAAGAAATCAGTAGCCCTAATATATCTAGACAAAGCTGTGCAGAGAAAGAAATCAGAGAAACATCACACTCTACAATAGCCACAAACAACATAAAATATCTTGGGGTAACTCTAACCAAACAAGGGAAAGACATGTATGACAAGAACTTTGAATCTTTAAAGAAAGAAATTAAAGAAGATACCAGAAAATGGAAAGAGCTCCCATGCTCTTGGATAGGTAGGATCAACATAGCAAAAATTACAGTCTTGCATAAAGCAATCTACAGATTCAATGCAATCCCAGAACAATTCTTCACAGACCTTGAAAGAACAATTTTCAACCTTACGTGGAATAACAAAAGACTCAGGATAGCCAAAACAAGCCTGTTCAACAAAGGACCGTCCGGAGGCATCACCATCCCTGACTTCAAGCTCTAATATAGAGTTATAGTTCTGAAAACAGCTTGGTATTGGCACAAAAATAGACAGGTAGACCAACGGAATAGAATTGAACATCCTAATATTAATCCACACATCTATAAACACCTGATTTTTGACAAAGAAGCTAAAATTATACAATGGAAAAAATAAAGTATCTTCAACAAATGGTGCTGGCATAACTGGATGCTAGCATGTAGAAGACTGCAGATAGATCCATGTCGATTGCCATGCACAAAACATAAGTGCAAATGGATCATAGATCAACATAAATCCAGCCACACTGAACCACTTAGTAGAGAAAGTGGGAGGTAGCCTTAAACAAATTGGTACAGGAGACTGCTTCCTGTACACAAGACCAGTAGCACAGACATTGAGATCAACAATTAATAAATGGGACCTCCTGAACCTGATTAGCTTTTGTAAGGCAACAAGACAAAAAGGCAGTCCACAGAATGGAAAAAGATCAGACCACCATGCATTAACATTAGAATTCAACAATAACACAAATCGCAGAAACCCTACAAACTCATGGAGATTGAACAATGCACAATTGCACCATCCCTGGGTAAAGGAACAAATAAAAAAAGAAATTAAAGACTTCCTCGATTTCAATGAGAATGAAGACACAACATACACAAACTTATGGGACACTTTGAAAGCAGTGCTGAGAGGAAAGTTTATAGCACTAAGTGCCCACATGAAAAAACTGGAGAACAGTCATACTAGAGAATTAATAGCACAGCTGAATGTTCTAGAACAAAAAGAAGCAAACTCCTCCAGGAGGAGAAGACGCCAGGAAATAATCAAATTGAGGGCTGAAATCAATCAAGTAGAAACCAGGAAAACACTGAGAAGAATCAATGAAACAAAGAGTTGGTTCTTTGAGAAAATCAACAAAATAGACAAACCTCTGTCCAAACTAACCAAAAGACAGAGAGAGAACATGCTAATTAACAAAATCAGGGATGAAAAAGGGGACATAACAACGGTCTCTGAGGAAATCAAGAGAATCATCAGGGCATACTTTGAAAATCTGTACTCCACAAAATTTGAAAATTTAAAGGAAATGGACAATTTCCTGGATAGATATCACTTGCCAAAACTAAATCAAGAGCAAATAAATAATCTAAATAGACCTATAACCCCTAATGAAATAGAAGCAGTCATCAAAAGTCTCCCAAACAAAAAAAGCCCAGGCCCAGATGGCTTCAGTGCAGAATTCTACCAGAAATTCAAAGAAGAGCTCATTCCAATACTCGTCAAAGTATTCCACACAATAGAAGCAGGAGGCTCACTGCCAAACTCTTTCTACAAGGCTACAATTACCTTGATACCCAAGCCACACAAGGACACAACTAAGACAGAGAACTATAGACCAATTTCCCTCATGAACATTGATGCAAAAATACTCAATAAAATACTCGCAAACCGGATTCAAGAACACATCAGAAAAATCATCCACCATGATCAAGTAGGCTTCATTCCAGGAATGCAGGGATGGTTCAACATTAGAAAATCTATCAATGTAATCCACCATATTAACAATCTGCGAAAGAAAAACCACATGATCATCTCACTAGATGCTGAAAAAGCCTTTGACAAAATCCAGCACCCCTTCATGATAAAGGTCCTAGAGAGATCAGGGATAACAGGAACGTACCTGAATATAATAAAAGCAATATACAGTAAACCAACAGCTAACATCAAACTAAATGGAGAGAAACTCAAAGCAATTCCTCTAAAATCAGGAACAAGACAAGGCTGTCCACTCTCTCCATATCTCTTCAATATTGTACTTGAAGTTCTAGCTACAGCAATAAGACAACAAAAGGAGATAAAGGGGATACAAATAGGAAAAGAAGAAGTCAAACTTTCACTATTTGCAGATGATATGATAGTTTACATAAGTGACCCAAAAAACTCCGCAAGGTTACTCCTAGAGCTGATAAACACCTTCAGCAATGTGGCAGGATACAAGGTAAACTCAAAAAAATCAGTGGCCCTATTATATACAGATGATGAAGTGACTGAGAAAGAAATCAGAGAAACATCACCTTTTACAATAGCCAAAAACAGCATCAAATATCTGGGGATAATGTTAACCTAGGAAGTGAAAGACCTGTATATCAAGAACTTTGTGTCTTTGAAGAAAGAAATCAAAGAAGATACCAGAAAATGGAAAGATCTCCCATGCTCTTGGATTGGTAGGATCAACACAATAAAAATGGCAATCTTGCCAAAAGCAGTCTATAGATTCAATGCAATCCCTATCAAAATTCCATCACAATTCTTCAAGGACCTGGAAAGAACATTAATCAACTTTATATGGAAAAACAAAAGGCCCAGGATAGCCAAAACATCCCTATACAATAAAGGAACTTCAGGAGGCATCACCATACCTGACTTCAAGCTCTATTATAGAGCTATAGTCCTGAAAACAGCTTGGTATTGGCACAAAAATAGGCAGGTAGACCAATGGAACTGAATCGAAAGCCCTAATTTTAACCCACACACCTATGAACACCTGATTTTTGACAAAGAAGCTAAAAGTGTACAGTGGAAAAAAGAAAGCATCTTCAACAAATGGTGCTGGCATAACTGGGTACTGGTATGCAGAAGACTGCAGATAGATCCATGTTTATCGCCTTGTACAAAACTTAAGTCCAAATGGATCAAAGATCTCAACATACATCCAGCCACACTGAAACTTTTAGAAGAGAAAGTGGGAGATACTCTTCAACTAGTTGGTACAGGAGACCACTTACTGAACATAACACCAGTGGCACAGGCACTGAGATCGACAATTAACAAATGGGACCTTCTGAAACTAAAAAGCTTCTGTAAGGCAAAGGACACAGTCAAAAAGACAAAAAGGCAGGCCACAGAATGGGAAAAGATATTCACTAACCCTACATCTGACAGAGGGCTAATCTCCAAAATTTACAAAGAACTCAAGAAACAAGTCTCCAAAACACCAAAGGATCCACTTGAAAGGTGGGGTACAGAGCTAAATAGAGAATTCTCAGTAGAGGAGGCTAAAATGGCCAAGAGACACTTGAGAAAGTGCTCAACATCCTTAGCCATCAGGGAAATGCAAATCAAAACAACTCTGAGATACCATCTTACTCCTGTCAGAATGGCTAGAATCAAAAACACTGAAGACAATTTATGCTGGAGAGGATGTGGAGAGAGAGGAACACTCCTCCACTGCTGGTGGGAATGCCGACTCATACAGCCTCTTTGGAAATCAGTATGGAGATTCCTCAGGAAAATGGGAATTAATCTACCACTAGACCCAGCAATTCCACTCTTAGGCATTTATCCAAATGAGGCAGGTTCATACAACAAGGGCATCTGCTCCACTATGTTCATAGCAGCATTGTTTGTAATAGCCAGAACCTGGAAGCAACCTAGATGCCCCTCAACTGAAGAGTGGATAGAGAAAATGTGGTACATTTACACAATGGAGTATTACTCAGCAGAAAAAAACAATGGAATCTTGAAATTCGCAGGGAAATGGATAGCACTGGAAAAACCATCCTGAGTGAGGTAACCCAGTCACAAAAAGGCAAACATGGTATGTACTCACTCATATATGGATTTTAGATTTGGATCAGGATAGTGCCAGTCTGCACTTCTACAGATAGAGAGTCTGGGAAACAGGAAAGAACCTAAAAGATATGCATATATGCATAGTACCCAAGAGAAGAGGATGGAGACAAGATCCTCTGAATGGACTGGGGAACATGGCGAGGGGTGGGGGAGTGGGACCTGGGAAGAATAGAGGGGTAAAGAGGAAGGGAGTTGGTCATGGGGGAACAGGAAGTTGAGGGGGTGGGGATAGAATAGGGGGAAGAGGGAATCATAGGATCGAAGACAGATCAGGCACCAGAGTGACCTCGAGTGATCTAAAGGTATAACATCAATTGGCAAGCTAAGCAATAGTGGAGGGACCACCTCGAATGCCCATTCCTGATAATGAACTTGATGTCTATAACCATCCGGGAGCCTTCATCCTGTGACTGATGGAAGCAGAGGCAAACACACAACTAATCACTGAACTGAACCCAAGGAACCCAGTGACAGAGAGAGAGGAGTGATGAGCAAATTGGCAAAGAATGGGCTGGCAAAACCAGCAGAGACAGCTGATCTGAACAGGGGAGAGCTCTTGGACCCCAGACCGACAGTGGGGAGGCCAGCATGGGACTGATCTGGACCCCCCAAATGTGAGTGTCAGTGAGAAGTCCTGGGCAACCTATGGGGCCCTGAGCTGTGGATCAGTGTCTATCCCTGGTATACAAACTGTCTTCATGTGCCTATAGCACAAAGAGAGATGCTCTCTCAGCCTGGACTCTTAGGGGAGTGCCTTGACCCTACCAAGAGTAAAATGACAGACTCTAGATATCCCCTATGTGGAAGGATTTGCCAATAGGGTAGGAGGGGGGAAGGGGAGTGCGGGAAGAGGGGAGGGAGAGGGAACTGGGATTGACATGTAAAACAAGCTATTTAAAATTAAAATAAAAAATGATAAAAAAAGATATTCATTAACAGAGGGCTGATCTCCAAAATTTACAAAGAACTCAAGAAGCAAGTCGCCAAAACACCAAAAGATCCAATTAAAAAGTTGGGTGCAGAACTAAATAGAGAATTCTCAATAGAGGATTCTAAAATGGCAGAGAGACACTTAAGAAAGTGCTCAACATCCTTAACCATTATGGAAATGCAAATCAAACAACTCTGAGATATCATCTTACTCCTGTCAGAATGGCTAAAATTAAAAACACCAATGACAGTTTATGCTGGAGAGGATGTGGAGAAAGGGGAACACTCGTCCATTGCTGGTGGGAGTGCAAACTCATACACCCACTTTGGAAATCAGTATGGAGATTCCTCAGGAAAATGGGAATCAGTCTACCACAAGATCCAGCAATCCCACTCTTGGGCTTATACTCAACAAATGCACATTCATACAACAAGGACATCTGTTACACTATGTTCATAGGCAGAAACTGGAAGCAATCTAGATGCCCCTCAACTGATGAGTGGATAGAGAAAATATGGTACATTTAAACAATGGTGTATTACTCAGCAGAAAAAAATCAATGGAATCTTGAAATTTGCATGCAAATGGATGGCACTAGTAGAAACCATCCTGAGGCAACCCAATCATAAAAAGACAAACATGGTACGTATTCACTCATATATATGGATTTTAGACATAGATCTGGGGAGTGCCAGGCTAAAATCCCACTGCCACCTAGTCTGGGAAACAGTGAGGACCCTAAGAGAGATAAGCATGGTATCCCAGAAAAGGGGAATGGGACAGGACCTCCTGAGTGGTTTGAGAGCATGAAGGGAGGGGAGAGGGAGCTGGGGAAATGGGAGGGGATGAAGAGCAGGGGAGAGGAGGACATGGGGGAGCAGAATGGTTGGGTTCAGGGAAGAATAGAGGAGAGCAGGATGAGAGATTAACAATAGAGGGAGTCATTATAGGTTTGAGAAGAGATCTGGCACTAGTGAGATTTCCAGAGGTCTACAAGGATGACACCAACTGACAAACTAAGTAATAGTGGAGAGGCTACCTTAAATGCCCTTCCCTGATAATGAGATTGACTGCTACCTTATATGCCATCCTAGAGCCTTCATCCAGTGGCTGATGGAAATAGATGCAGACACCCACAGCCAAACTCTGAACTGAACTCCTGGAACCCAGTTGCTGAGAGGGAGGAGTGGTGAGCAAAGGGGTCCAGATTGGGCTGGTGAAACCCACAGAAACTGCAATTCTGAACCAGGGGTAGCTCATAGACCCCAGACTGATGGCTGAGAAGCCAGTATGGAACTGACCCAGACCTCATAAATTTGGGTGTCAGTGAGGATGCTTCAACAATTTATGGAGCTTTGGGTAGTAGATCAATATTTATCCCTGACATACAAATGAACTTTGGGAGCCCATTCCACATCGAGGGATGTTCTCTCTGCCTGGGGGAGGGCCTAGGCCCTGACCCAGATGAAATGATAGACTTGGAGTTCCCCCATGGTGGACTTCACCCTCCCTGGGTGGCAGAGTGGGGATTGGCTATGGGGACTGGGGAGGGCTGCTGGTGTGTGTGGGAGGAGGAGAGAGAGCTGGGATTGACCTGTGAAGCAAGCTTGTTTCTAATTTAATAAAAAAATATTTAAAAAGATTCTAAAGGTCAGAGTTAACTTATAGATGTCCCCAAGAAAATAGTGTTTTTTTAGGCACAACAGGATTGATGTTCATTTAAACTCATACAGTCTCTGGCAGCATTTACAGGGCTTGCAGCTTGCAGAGGTTCAGGCTACATGGGTTCCCAGTGTGGACAGGGGAAGTGGACAGAAACTTTCATTTCCTAACTAAGAAGTTCTCTCCAATTGACTACAGTTTGCAAAGGTAAAGCCAGTTTTTTCCAATGATGTCTCGTTGTGTATATAAATCACACTTAATGCTCATGAACAACAGTAGGTGGCCAACATAAAACAGCCTTAGTGCTACTTTTCATTTGTAGAATTTTTGTCTCACATTGCTTTGCTGGGGCACTCTTATATCTTACTGGTCATTTGCTTGTATAGAATGGTTTTAGATGTTGTGTTTTTAGTTGTGTTTCTTGTTGTTGTTGGGTTTTGTTGCTCTTGTGTTGATGGCTTGTTTGCTTCTTATTGGTCTGTTTATTTTCTTAAGAAAGAGAGAAAGAATGCCTGAAGTTGGATGAGTGAAGAGGTGGAGAGATCTGGGAGAAGATAGAGGAGGGAAAACCTCAATTGGAATGTATTTTATCAATTATCATTTTTCAATTTTCAAAAGGGTTAATTAGACTTACAAAGAATTGTTTTATTTTGTTGAAGGAAAAGATCCGTGTGATTGCATTCTATCACCAGAAACATTCCATTAGCCATCATCTTGATAATAAACTTATTATGAGTAAAGATTCATTTTGGCTCATTGCATTGGAAATTTTAATCCATGGCCACTTAGTCCTGTTACTTTGGACCTGCGATAACACAGTGTGACATAGTGGATTAATGTAGTGAAGGAGGGATGTTCCCTTTACTGTAGATGGGAAATAAAAAGACATGGGGGAGAAGACAATATCTTAATAAACTTTTTATAAGGTTATTTTTGGTGGTTTGGATGACCTCTTAGGCTAATGCATTTGAATGTTTGTTTCACGGTTGGTAGACTATTTAGGAAGGATTGGGAGGTGTGATCTTGTTGGAGCAGGTAATTCACTGGGGTTGGACTTTGAGGTTTCAAAAGCCCACACTGGACCCAGTATCTCTTCTCTTTTCTCTCTCTGTCTCTCTCTGTCTCTGCCTCTCTGTCTCTCTGTCTCTCTCTCTCTCTGGTGATATTTTGTTTATTCTCTAAAAAAAAAGCTTGCCTGAAGACTGAAGACCAGACAGTAGAGCTAGCCACTAGTTAGCACACACATTTGATTCCGGGACTTGGGATCTCATGCCTTTGATCCCAACACTTAGGAGGTACATGTCTTAAGTCCAAGCACTAGGGAGGTGGAAACAGGAATGTAAGGTGGGAAGAGACAGGATCTCAACCCCTTGAGTCTGAGAATTCTGAAGAGGTTAGAAGTCCTTCTAATGGCTGGATCCTTTACTTCTGTGATCTCTCAGCATTTACCCTGGTAGCTGACTCTGAGATTTTAGTATTAAGGGCAATTAGAATTTGAGCTACCCCCTCCCCCATCAGCAACTTGCAGATTGTGGGTGATCTCAGCTACTGCTCCATCTCTACACCTGCTTGCCTGTTGCCATGCTCCCAGCCATAATGCATGTAGACTAATCTTCTGAAACTTTAAGCAAGCCCCCAACTACATGCTTCTTTTATAAGGTTCACTGGTCTTGATGCTACTTTTGTCTGCTTGCTTGTTTCATTGATTTTATGCTTATTAAGAGTTTCCATTTGATAATTTGTAATTCCGTTATTAATTAAATTTATTCATGTATTTTACATTCCCGCTGCAATTTCCCCTCTCTCCTCTCCTGCCATCTCCCTCCAGCACCCATCACAATCCACTCCTTCTTTGTTTCTGTTTAGAAAAGGTCAGGCCTCTCATGAGTATAGACAAAGCTTGGCATATGGAGTTGAGGCAGGATTAAGCTCCTTCCCTTGTACTAAAGCTGTGCAAGGCAACTCGTACAAGGAATAAGTTCCTGGAAGTCAGTCAGAGCAGCATCAAGGACACACTCTGCCTCCACAACTAGGAGTCCTACAAGTAGATTAAGCTACATAACTGTCCCACATATGTATAGGGCCTAGGTCAGTCCCATGCTGGCTCCTTAGCTGTTGGTCCAGAGTCTGTGAGCTCCTATGAGACAATGTTAGTTGTTTCTGTGGGTCACCTTATGATGACCTTGACACCCTTGCTTGTAAAAGCCTTTCTCTCTTCAACAGGATTCCCTGAGCTTGACCTAGTGCTTGTTTGTGAATCTCTGCATCTGTTTTCATTAATCACTGGATGAAGGTTCTCTGATGACAAATGGGGTGGTTGCCAATTTGGTTACAGGAGACAGTCAGTTGTCATGGTGTTTCTTAACAGCAGTGTAACAGTAACTAAGACAGCATGGCTCCAACAACTTTGCTCTCTTCTAAGAGGCATCACTACTTCTTACAGATTTCATTACAAGCTAGTCATACTAATAATACACAGGCTATACAGGAAGCTTGTAATGCATGGGCCTGTGAGGTATACTTACCTAACCATAGCAACAACATAGTTAACTGCCATTAGAAAAAACAGGAAATGTTTTCTGACCTCATATGCAATAGAAACCATCACAGATGGTAGAAGGCTAAAAGGATTCTCAGATATAGCTTTTTTTAAATCATTATGAGAGTTGAAAAACACAGCCTCATCAAGGAAATGACAAAATTAACATGTTTGATATTAATCCTTCAGAACTAATAGGGAACTATTGCCATTTAAGGCATGCATCTACAAAAGCACATTGTGCTCCAGTCTGTTGTAAGCTATTATGTGTGGCTCCCCAGAGGGCTGATGAAAATGAAGAATAATCAGAAAATGACAAGGAATGTATTTCATTACATCAGCTCCAGGAGGGAGGCAGCCTGGGCAAGAAATGGGCTAATTAAACTAAGAAGTTTCCAGTGTAATTTATACAAATCTTTTCTGATTAAAAATCAAGTCAGTAGTTTACTAGTGAGTTCTTTGCCACATAACCTGTGTCAACATTTCTAGAACTATTTTTATTTTGTAGAGCATTAATTGATAAATTTTATTATGCATTGAGATGGATTGGAAATACTTTGCTCTCCAATCGATTCATGGTGGAATCTCCTATTTTTTTCAGTTGTCCACTAAGTAATGTCAGGTCTCAAGTAGATCATTCATATTTGTTCTCTGGGCATCACTCTATACAGATAACTGAGGCAAAAGAGGGTTTTCTGCCTTGAGTTTGACTGTTAGGCAATACTTTTCTTTACATGGCAGCTCTATTTTCAGGAGGTTCTAATTCTTCCCATGATTGCTAATTGCTCAGATACTTGTATCAAAATATAATCTTCACCCCGTGATGGTGGGTTATTAACATGTAAAAAAATTAAGCTAAGTCATTAAGAAAGGGCCAAAGATTGTGAGAAACACACACACACAGAGAGAGAGAGAGAGAGAGAGAGAGAGAGAGAGAGAGAGAGAGGGAGGAGAGAGGGAGAGAGAGAGAGAGAGTTCTAAGTGGTCCTGAAGAAAATCCGGCTGTAAGTCACAAAGAAGTTTCAGATCTTGGACTTCAGAACTGTGTGTGTGGGGAACTAATTCCTGCTATTTAATCCACACAGTTGTTAATACTTTGTTATGGTAACCCTAGAAAATTAATAAACTCAGAATTTATTCTTAGTAAGAACTAAAAGGTGTCTTCAAGGCTAAAGTAAAAATGCGCTTAATCACAAAGCCTCTGTGAGATGCTGACTGTTCAAAGGGCATTTCTAATATCATGTGTAAAGGTAACAAGAAAATGAAGCAACCCACTCTAGTAAGGGATGTCTGCTCTTTAACTAACAGTTAAAGCAGATCCTGGTTTAAGGGACAGCTAAGGTAAAACCCTGGAAAGAAGGTGTTAATAACAGCGGAGTCTCAGCTCTGGCCCCAAGAAAACAAAACTCCCTTACCACCTCTGTCTTAGAGGGCAAAAGCAAGGGTGAGCACAGCCCCATGGGCACCAGAGAACACAGTGGGCACTGGCAGCCCCAGGACTAGTGGCGAGCACATCAGGCTCTCTGAAAGCACTTGGAAGGAACTGGAGGAACATCAAGTGTAGGATATGCAAACAGAGCTTTCTGGCCCGTTGATTTGCTACCGCTGAATGCCATTGGCCCTACAAAAATACATTTGTCTCCATATTAAAGCATTCTTATTCTTATCTCTAGACTGCAGCAAATATGCAATAGACTAGGGGACAAAGGGGCCTTTTGCACTAATATTCAAATTAAGAAAGGAGAAACTATAGTTGTATCAGAGAGGATTACCTGAATTTTAATTGATCTGGATCCTTTGGTGCTCAGTACATCCAGATTCCATTTTAAATAACGTTGTGTCCTTTTTCCCTTAAGGTTCCTTTTAGAGGTTGCTAGAGACAGCCCTCTGCAGTATGAATATCCCATCAATATCAAATGCAGCTGACTCATCAATATAAAATATCATTGCACAAATATAACTGATATAGCAAAATTCTGCCTTCTGTAAGAAAGCAGCCAACAATATTATTTAATAAAAAGAAAAGGCTAATTCAATACTTTTAAATAATAACCTTGAAATATCTGAGAAATGTTCTTTGATTTATAATTTCTTATTAAGACCTTTAACATTCCTGTCCTTGCCAAGGATTTCAAATCATGTATGAAGTGTTATTTCATACATTCTAATTCACATGTGAATCTCACTAGTGCCTTACTTTATGGCCACATGGGAACCCTTTCCTTATTGTTCCCATAGAATCTGAGACATAAACGACTGCAACTATCTGGTTGACAGTTTACAACCCGGGCAGAGAAATCGTTAAAGAAACGCAGGTCATCAGTAGAACAGAACAGGAACCCCATGCAGTGTGGCTCCTTGATTAAGGCTCGGGATCTGACAGCAAGGCACCCTCAACTTCCTGCTGTCCTGCACTTGGCTTTCTCCACTCCACACACGGAGACTTTCTTGCTGTTTATCACTTCCTGGGAACCCGTGTCTGGTGTTGGTGAACATTGTTTCTTTACCCAGCATCCTACTGTAAGTCTCTGTAGACCTTCCCTGGCACTTCATCTACAACAGCGATCCTCCCCAGCATTTCACTTCCCATTATTGTACCAATTCTACCTGTATTCAGCAATGCGAGTTTACAGATTTCATTGAAATCCTTTGAGAATAAGTGTGCTTCCAGAAAATGCAGTATTTATAATTTATATATGCACAATGCATATGTATATGTAATTTATAATGAACAATATATATATAATTTATAATGCACAATTATAGAAAGATGGTGTGTTTATTACTTTTCCTGTTATGAAAAAATATGGCAAACACTACTTAGGAAGAGATTATTCACCTTTTGAACGTATAAATGTTTGGGGGCCCAGTCCATCATGGAAAGAAAGTCATGGTGGCAGACCTTGAGGCAGCTGGCCACATCCATCTGTAGTCATGAATCAAAGAATGAATTCCTGTGTTCAGCTCACTTTCTCCATTTTATTCTGTCCAGGATCCCAGCTCAGAAAATGGTGCAGCCTACATTTAGGGTGTGTCTTCCCACCTCAGTTAACTAATCTGAGTAAATCTCTTGAAGAGATGCTCAGAGAATTCTCTTCTACACGAGTCCAGATTCTCTCATGTGGACAGTCTATATGAACCATCACAGATGGCGCCGGACATTTACCATACACAAATGTCACCAATGATCCTTGATGAAATAATTGTCATTAATTTCACATAAAGCTGTTAATTTTATGTCAGTTCAAAATGAGTTTTGCCATCAAAAAAGTTACACAAATTATCTTTGGTTTTTCAGAACTCCTTAGATTTTAGGGTGCAAGATATGAGATTTAGAGACTACACACACACACACACACACACACACACACACACACACACACACAGAGAGAGAGAGAGAGAGAGAGAGAGAGAATAAATGTTTGAAAACTTGTAAAATAAGTAAATAAATAAAAAAGAAGTCAGGAAAAACTTTTGAGACCATGAAAAGAAGTTTATAGTGTTTGTATCAAAAACATGATCTGAGGAAAAGTCAAGAAATGTTGCAAAACAGAAAAAAATTGACCTATGAAAAGCCCTATCATAGGAATGAAGGCCAAGGTCCACAGGTTGTAGAGATGTCTGTCAGTAAAGTGATTACTTTGCAAGCACAATAACATGTTTGATCCTGCAAACCAATGTAAGAAACTGGGTACGGTGACACTCTGAGCATTTGCTGGAAACAGTGGAATCCTGGGGTTCTGTAGTGAGCCTGCATAGCCCACTCTGTGACCTCAAGGCAAAGGAGAAGCTCTGATGCAAGGGGACAGAGTGCCTGGATTGAATTTGTCCTCTAGTCTCCACATGCAAATGTACTTAAAAAGAACAGAAACAAACAGCTCAACTATCAAACTTGAGCAAAGGGTGAAAGTGGACTCTTTGAAGAGCACACATGAATTCTAAAGGACTGCACGAAGGTGTTTGACATCACTAGCCATTAGGAAATGACAATTGTAACCTTCACTATGAGATAGCCCTACAGCTGTGAAAGTGACTAAATCAACTGGTGATGATACCAAATACTGGTGAGAATTATGAAGAAACTAAGTTATTCTTTATGATGTTTAACTTCTATTGGCAACTTGGTTAGATCAAGAAACACTCAGATATTTGATGAAGCATAACTGTGGCTGATTCCATGATGGTATTTGTAGAGAGAAGTAACTGAGAACTAAGAAGCTCCAAGGTGGCACCATCTATTGTCTTGGGTCCCAAACCGAATATAAAGAGGTAATAGAGAAACCCAGGTGAGACCCAGTATTCATGACTCGGTGCTTCCTGACTCAGGATGCAATGTGACCAGCTACCTCCTGTTTCTGTCTCCACTTTCTACCGTCACTAATACAACTATATATCACTCATAGTTACAAAATGCAGTACAGCTACCCCAAAAAAAGACTTTTGGTAGTTTCTTGAGTATTTTTATGGAAACTTCACCCAAACTAGAGTTATCTGAAAGGAGAGAAAGTCAACTGAGAAAATGCCTCCATAAGAGATGACTCTAGGGCATTTTTGTAATTAATGATTGATGGAAAAGGGCCCAGCCCATTGTGTTTGGTGTCTTCCCTGGGGTCGTGTTCTTGGGTTCTATAAGAAAGCAGGCTAAGCAAGCCAGGAAGCAGCACCCTCCCATGACCTCTGCATTAACTCCTGCCTCTAAACTCATGCTCCATTTGAGTTCCTGTGCTGTCATTTTCCAACCATGAACCACAATATGGAAGAATAAGCTTAGTAAATCCTTCCCTCCTTAAATTGCTTTTGGTCAAGGTTTTTCATTATAGCAATAGTAACCCTAACCAAGACAGGCAGTGTTTTCTAAAATGAAGTTCCAACTTAGTATACAATCCAAGAATTTTCTCATGATACATTTGTGCTAGAGAAATGAAAATTCATTTTCATTTCATGTTCACCTTAAACATTTATATATAACAATACGTGCTACTAGTAATCAAGAATTAGAAGCATAGATACAATTCATTTAAACATTCTTGTCATGAGACATTACTCGATGATAAAGAGGAGAACAGATGGGCCAGTATGAAGGGGACTCAAGTAAATTATGCATGCTGGGTAGGGACCTAAGTACCCAGTAATAATTCTATTTTTTTCATCTTTCCTGAGATTTTTTTATATAGGTAATCAGATGCTAGCAAGCTTGTGGGACACTGGGCATGGACCTCTTCCCTGTAGTCAACTGTTTATAAAAGCAGTGAGAAGAACAGAGGAACCTGAATTACTCCTCAGCACAGAACCTGAGTCGTGTCTACAGCCCTGGATGAGAAATGGCATCATGAACTACTTTAAGGGTCACCAGGGTACAACTATCCTAAACTTTCTTAAACTGCATGAGGCTAACCCTTACAGGATTTCTATGTAGCAGGAGGCTTTCCACGAACAAAAATACATCAACAGCTCCTTCTGTGGACTCAAAAACAGGCCTGCTAGTACAAAGTCCCTCAGGAAAAGTCACTTGTTCTAGACATTTCATAAAGCAGCACAAAGTTTGCCTAGAATGGAGATAACTGTGTGGTCTCTTTGTCCATTGTCTACTCTCACCCTGTCAGAGTGTACTTTCCACCACCCTTCAATAAATTCTCTCTCCTCCATACTATGGTGCATCTAGATCAAATACTTTCAAGTAATGTAAGAAGGACCAGACAGACAGAAGGAATCTTGAGATGCTGGTGACAAGATGACTATTACGGTAAAAATAGAAAAATAAAAAATAAAATAGAAACAATAGTTACTAGGAATTGAGGAAGAGAAGAAGACAGCAGGTAGCAGATGGAGGAGACTATAATGCAATAGGGTTTATTGCATTACTTGAATATAGTGATCATTGAAGTAATGTGTAGCTATGACAAAGTTTACTAGAATTAGGTACATGGACACACAACATAAGTATACAAAATTTATGTAAATCTGGGTGGGGTTGCTGGTTTTAATACTGTTCTTCTGGTGCTATTCTTTTATACACAGTAGTCATATAAAATGGTATCATTGAGGAAAATCAAATTATTCCCAGATTTATCATTCTCTATTTTAAAGCATCATGTGATGGAATAAACTAAATAAAAATATTTAATTAAAATAATGTGTGCACTTTACTGTTTTTACTTTGGGGATGAACTAAGAAGTGATTCTACACAATTTCATGCTGTTCTGTTCTTTTAACTGCCTGCTTTTTTCTCCATCACTCTGATATATGATTTGTATGCAAGAACAAGAGAGCAAATGGAATTCATTAAAGTTATAAACATGAATCAACTTGAAATGGAAACATTTACTCTTTGTGGTTGGAATGTTTACATTTCTATTTCAACCAGAAATTGGCTCTAAAATGTGAATTTCATAACCAGGTTAAAGTAAAAATTTCAAGAACCTTGACACCATACACCATAATTTCACACACACAAAAAAGAACTTCAGAAATATCAAACCTGTTGTAGTTCTTATTTTTCTATAGGATGTGTAAGCAACAATAAGTGCCATGACAGCTAGAGATTATTTTCTTGCCTCTCATAGATAAACATGACTTTAAAACAGAATCTAGGGACTCTAGAGATGGCTCAGCTCTTGGGAGTGAGTGTTTCTGTTCCAGAACACCTAAACTGAACTTTCCCCATAGACACCACTCATGACTGCCTTCAGCGGGTCCCAGGGATTCCAGTGCCTTTTCTTGGCTTCTGTGGGCATGAGGCACACAAACGGTGTACATAATATACATCCAGGCAAATGTTCACACAAATAAAAATACGTAAATCTTTAAAAATAATTTATTTTTAGCAGTTTAGATTCACAGTAAAGTTGAGTGAAGACACAGAAAAGCCCCATATGTCACATGCCCCTCCATGCTCAGCCTCTCCACTATAAAGAGCTCTACCACTGAGTAGATTACTTGAAGTAAGTAATCAAGTCACTGGATTACTTGAAGCACCACTATCATTCAGAGTTAAGAGTTAATTTGATTTGTATGTTTATTCTTGTTTGTTCATTTTTGTTTTTTTTTTCAATGCAGACCTGGCTGTCCTGGAACTGACTCTGTAGACAAAACTGGCCTCTAACTCAGATATATACCTGCCTCTGCCTCCCGAGTTTTGGGATCAATGGCATGTGCTACCACTGCCCAGCTGTAGGCTTATTCATAATGCCGTACATTTTTTACAGGTTTAGAAGATAAATAAGCAGGGGCTTATGTCACTAGCAGCAGGGAAACTACCTAAGGATTTGATGGAGATGCCTGTGAAACTGCCCTCAGTAACTCACAGGATTCTATTCAGGTGTAGCTGGAATTCTGAACAGCACTGCAAATAATTTCAGGACACATCAGTGTAAAGCAAAGAAAACAAGTTTATTGGTGAAGAGAAAGCACAGATGCACTTGAAAGGCAAACATAGGGGTTAGAAGAAAACTCATTTAACGGCTTCAATAGCAGCCACAGAACTTTTAGAGTTAATTTCTTACAAGAGGAAATCTTCAGGATTAAGAGGAGAAAAAGTGAACGTGCCTCACTCTACTAATTTCTTATCAAAAGAATACCATTTCGAATACAAGCATGGAATTACAAAGTGGTATGTGAGGGTACCAGGCAAGATTACACGTGAAGCAGAAATGTGATTAAGGCAAAGACATAATTCAAATCGAAAGTTTCAAAGTAACTATCACTGTGTGGAGACAGAGGGGTGTGCGCAGAATCCAGCATATGTGGGAGGAGAGAGGACAGCTTTCTGGAGTACGTTCTCTTCTCCACCTGTGTGGGATGGAACCAACTGGAGTCACCAGGTTTATGCTTTGAGTATTGTCATCTCCTGAGCCATCTCATTCAGCCCAAAGCAATATTATGTATAGGTTGGGCAAAGAGGCAAAGAGATATTTTTAACCTAAGTATGGTGTACTAATCTTAATAACTTTTGGGAGGGTATTTTGAGGAAGGGAATATAGTTTTGTGCAGAACAGTCTGCAGTCTGCTATGTGAAAACTCGACTTACCAAGAGGTTGAAGTCAGACCTATGTGGATGAGGACAAGGAACTCTTCTTTTTCTATGTCTCTTTAACCTCATCCTGTCCTTTCATCTTGCCTCGGTACATATCCATGTTACAGTGTCATAGAGCGCAGTTCACTGCACTGAAAGTTCTCTGTGTTCTGCCTATTCACTTGAGAGCTACTGGTCTTTTCCTGTCTCCATTGTGTTGTGATTCTGGAATGTTCTGTCACTAGAACCGTACTGTATGTATACAGTCTAGAAGGGCATTTCTGCTGAGTAACACTCATTTACCATCCCTCCATGTCTTTCCTTGGCATGCCAACATTTAGTTTTCATAATCAGTAGAGTTCCACTATCTATATGGAATCAGATATCTATTCATTTGCCTGCTGAACACCATTTGGTAATTGCAAGTCTGCTAAAAGAATGCGTGTATGTGTTTTCTTGTGAAATAATTTTGTACCACTTTAAGTAGATACTAAGGAAAATAATGGGGGATTCATAGTTTTAGAAGAAACTGAAAAAAAAACTCTTCCAAAATAGTTATACTGCTTTGCATTCTCACTAGTAGCAAAAGGTAATGGTTTCTGTTCCATCTTATTTGCATTTGGCATTGCAGGGAACAACAATGCTGAAAAGAGGAGTCTGTGTATAGACATCCTAAATCAAGGAGTGCTGTAATACAGTGCAGAGCACACACTCTTTGCCTAGAGGGAACTTTACCAGTGTTCAGTCAAGAATTTAGATCAAACAATGAAAATGAACCTTCCTCCACTGGCTTGGGTTTTCTATTGATGTGCTAAAACACTATGACCAACAACTACTTGGGTAGGAAATGGTATACTTTGACTTCCACTTCCACACCACAAGTCATCACTGAAGTAAGTCAGGGCATGCACCTGCAGGCCAGAACTCTAACAAAGATGATGGAGGAATGCTGATTAGTGGCTTACTCCTCCAGACTTTCTCAACCTGCTTTCTTGTACAATCCAGGACCACTTCCCCAGACATGGCACCACCTATAGCGCCAGGCACCAGGCACTCCCACGACAATAAATAATGAAGAAACTGTCCCCCTGGCCTTCTTACAGGCTAATCTTATGGAGTCATTTTCTCAGTCGGGGCCCTCTCTTCTCGGATAACTCTAGCTTGTGAGCAGTTGGCAGAAAAGCCAGCCAGAACATAGCAAGCACTCTTCTGCTTCTTCGCCACAGCATCACAAATTCATGTCAGAGTCAGTGCTATCCCTCAGTCACTATAGGTCTAGGGGAAAGTGGTCTAACTAAACTTAAGTTCTAACAATACCAAATGTAATAATACATATTTCAGCTGAAACAGAGAAAATAGAAGCAAAATTGCTTAGAAATAATGTAGCTTTAACATGTTGTGGACTGATTTTATGTTTTAAAGAGTATTATTACTTACATTTATGTTTTACTGTGTATGTATGGGGAGCTATGTGAGTTTGTGTGTACCAAGTGTATCCAAGTGCGTTCGGAACCCAGAAGAGGGCATTGGATCCCAAGGTACTGTAGTCATAGGCAGTTGTGAAGAGCCCATCTGGGTGTTGGGATCTAAGCCTACCTTTGCAAGAGCAGTAAGTGCTCCTAAACACTGGGCCAGTTATTTATCGTTGCTTTTAATTAATTCTTCCTGTCCCTACTTTTTGTAGTGTTCCCAAATCACCAAAAAGATAGCAGGTCAAGAGAAATTCAAAGAAACAGGCACAATTGACCTATGTGTATGTGTGTGAGTATTGAGTGTTCTGCCATACTGTACTATTTCACTGTCCCTTGCTCACACAGCTCTCAACCTGCTAGGATTTAAGAGTCTTCATCTCTGTGTACACGGTCATCGATAGCAGCAGATGTAGATCAGGCAGACTGCCCAGATTCCTGCAATGTTCAGGTCATTTTACAAATACAGGTGTCGTAATCTAATGGAAAAGTAAATACATCAGTTTGGCTCTTGTGGAAAACTGCTATACTAAGGCTCCAAAAAAATGCTTCCTGACATTTAGAAAAAAGCGCAGGTGGGAGAAAGGACTACTGACAGCAGACATGGACTTCTATGGTTTGGATAGGCAAACTACCAATCCAAGGGTATCCGCTACACTTGGTTTGTGAACTGGCATTTGTAACTAAATAAGTAATTTGCACCAGGACAGTTTGTGCATGCCCGTGTGTGTATGTGCAAATGCGTATTTGTGTGTGTGTGTGTGTGCGTGCATGCGTGTGTGTGTGTGCGTGTGTGTGTAAATAGGGTTTCAAGTGTCTTCATGTAACCCAGCAAGGCCTCACACTCACTACACAGCTATAGATTACTTTGAGCTTCTAATCCTCCAGCCTCCACCTTCTTGGGTTCTAGGATTATAAACATGCACTAACCTGCTAGTTTATGTGATGCTAGGGATTGGACCCAGAGCTTCATGAATATTAGGTGGATATTCTAACAACTATGCTACCTCCCTGAGCCCTACCTTCTTGTTGAAAGGACCCTTGCCAGTAAGAGCTAACTAATGTTCGGCAAAATAACTCAGAGTTATGGCAGAAAATTTTCTGCTTTATGGATTCAGCTCTTCCTCTATATTGTTAAACGCTTATTAGTTCAAGCTGATCATTTGACCTAGAACTCCATATGGATTCCCACTCTTCACAAAGGTACACATTTTTCTTCTCAAGGTGAATGAAAACATAAGTATGCTGCACAAAGTTAAATACATGTCTATCCTGTTCACCTCTGAGCTCTCCCACTCTCGGGAATTTCATGAATGATGCTTCAATAGTGCATAGGATGTTTAAAATTAATCTTAAAAGTCAGGAATCTGGATGTCATTCCTGTGTTCCTCTTCCTTAGTATAAAACACAGCAGTATCAATAGTGGTAAAAATTAAGCCAGGCATGGTAATAGATGCCTGTTCCCAGAGCTAGGAAGATGGAGACAGGATAACTGTGAGTTTAGGACCATCTGAGGCTACACAGCAAAACCCTACCTCAGAAAATGGAAAACCCAGTATTGAACTGTCAAAATTACTCATTAAATGATACAACCATCTTCTATGTTTGCTTCTCTCTGTGAAGTATGGCTTAGAACGTGTTCTGAGACCTTTTGCACAGAAAATACTAAAATCCACACTAATACACAGCGTTTGTGTCCCAAGTTCTGCCCACAAGGAGAGGAGAAAATAAAATCTTTCAGTGCTCAGTGTGCTTCTTCCCCCTTCTCTTCCCATGGTAATAAAATGCCTTGTCCTAAGACTAAGAAATGCTTTAGGGTTAAAGGAATAGATTGGAAAATGGTGCTAACAACAACAACAACAACAAACCCAACCCGTTAATTCCTTGGAGAATTGCATTAGAAGGCAAAGAAAATACAAACAGGAGTGCCAGCTTACAATCCCACAGCCAGAGAGTCTGGGGAACAGAATCTTCATCCAATGGCTGAT
The DNA here is from genome assembly GCF_017639785.1 of Mesocricetus auratus. Classification (NCBI taxonomy): domain Eukaryota; kingdom Metazoa; phylum Chordata; class Mammalia; order Rodentia; family Cricetidae; genus Mesocricetus; species Mesocricetus auratus. The sequence goes on along the minus strand of NW_024429193.1, from coordinate 72,803,509 downwards.
GGGAGCAGAGGCAGACTCCCACAGCTAAGCACTGAGCTGAACTCAAGGAACTCAGTGACAGAGAGGGAGGACTGATGAGCAAAGGGGCTAAGACTGGGCTAGTTTAACCTCCAGAAACAGCTGACCTGACAAGGGCTAGCTCTTAAATCCCAGGCTGATGCCTGAGAATCCAGCATGGGATTGATCAAGACCCCCTGAATGTGGGTGTCAGTGAGGAGGCCTAGGGAATCTATTGGGCCTTGAGTAGTAGATCAGTATTTATCCATGGCATACAAATGGACTTTGGGTGCACATCCAACAATGAGAGATACACTCTCATCCTGGACTCTCGGGGGAGGGTCTAGGCCCTGCCCTGGATGAAATGACAGATTATAGACACCCCCATGGAGGGCCTCACCCTCCCTGGGGAAATGAGGGAGTGTTGGGGGCGTTGGTGGGAAGGCATGGGAGGAGGGGAGGGGAAGGGAGAGGGACCTGGGATTGACATGTGAAGCAACCTTGCTTCTAATTTAAATTTAAAAATAAAAATGAAAAAATAAATAAGAAAATCAGCAATAATTCGCAAATATATCCTATCACAGTACATGTTAATGACTAATTGTCGTTAAATATGTTTCAGCTATTTTTCTTATATTACAAACTTGTTTTCAGATGCCATACAGCGCTTCATTACATCCCTGCATACCTGATCTGGAACCACCACCCTGCCCTTTTCCATGAGCACATGGCGTTGTCTTTGGAATGGTCTGTGTTCTACATATATCTGATTTGTTTCATTGTAATTTTACTAACTGAATCAAAGCACAAACAAAAACTCAATTAAAATATTTGGGAGCTTTCAACAAAAAAGAAAAACACTGATTACGGCTGATGTTGTCTGACAGAAAACGAGTCAGCTTCCTCCCCCTCATCCCCACAACTGTCCTTCGGGGACTTCTGAATGATAGGGTTGTGCTAGTCATCTCTGCTACCTGGGGTCTGTCAGCCACCTAAAGAATTAAGTAACCCTGAAAACTAACTAGCATTCCCAAATGTTAGTTCCAGTTTCAGTGTGCACAGAGTCATAGCCCACAGAAAAGAAGCATAGTTAGGAAACATGCATTTTATTAAACCAGCATCTGATTATTCATGCCTGCTCAGTTAATCATGCCTGCTCAACTAATCATGCCTGCTCAGCTAATCATGCCTGCTCAGCTGTAAGTCTCATGCTCATACCTTTCTCTCCTTTCTCTGCCACACATCTTGCACCTCCGGCTTGTTCTCCCAACTCTGATTTTTTTCTCCAGCTCATCAATTATATGCTCTCTCATTTCCAACATTCTAGACAAATAAAGAAGCATCTCAGGTTGCTTACACTGCAAAGCACTGAAGTGTGTGGGTTTCAGAGATATTAACTCAAGATCCCCCAAATAAACAGCCACATGTGTGGTGAAGATTCTCAGTGACTGATCATAACCCCATGATTGTGGAGAATTAGAATGTCATAGATTATATCAGGGCTATCTTTAGTTCCCTTAATAGGCATCCATTGCTCCTATGTCTGACATGCCTTCTTTTTGATTAACAGGCATAACTTTTAAAAGTTCAAAAGAGCAGGACGTGTTTGGAGATAAGTTGCCACCTGATACTCTAATTGGTTTTGTGTTTGGTAATTATGGTAATTCATCCTACAAATTTTTGGGAAAATGGGGAAATCTAACTAAAGTTTTCTGTTTCCCTCAATTGGGAACATTTGATATTCTTAAATTGCTTTCCCCCATGCCAAATGAGAAGTTCTAGGCAAAAAAGCAAGAGATAATGAATGCACACTAAATGAAGATCCTATTTATTCAGACATTTGAAGCATCTAAGATAAGAAATGATAAAATTGCTAAAAGATTCTTTTTTAAGTTTTAGAAATAATATCAGAACTGAACAAAGATCTTGAGGAAATGGAGATTAATAAATTGAACTTTGCTGGGTGCAGGCACCCTGACACACACACACACACACACACACACACACACACACACACACACACACACACGTGTATGGGGATGTGATGCAGCATGGTACATGTGGTCTGAGAGGAAATATTGGTGCTTACTATTTCAATCAGAAAATCTTCATTTGCCTTGACTAAGGCTATCAAGGAGAGTGGAAATATCTGCCAAACATCAGTGCCTTGTGAATTTACTGTTATTACATACATTCTGGTATTACGGAGAGATAAAAATGTTTCTGATATAGAATTCTTCCAACACAAATAAATATGATTATACCAAAATAATAGATGTACTACTCTTCCTAAAAGAGGCATGCTGGAAACATTCTTTGAAAATCAGAATTAATTTTATTCACTTACAGTTCTTGGCTATGAGGTTAATTTCTTTAAAAAAAAAAAAAACATTTCGCCGGGCGGTGGTGGCGCACGCCTTTAATCCCAGCACTTGGGAGGCAGAGGCAGGCGGATCTCTGTGAGTTCGAGGCCAGGCTGGACCGACAGCCTCCAAAACAATACAGAGAAACCTTGTCTTGTAAAAACCAAAAAAAAAATTTCAGGAAGGCTATGAAGTTCCTTCTACTCTCGGGATAACTAGGCGTGCTTGAGATGAAAACCTTAGCCCTAACCAGGGCATGCTGTTTAGCACAAAACAAAACAGCTAACATTGACAAATAGTCACTGTAATTTTGAAGAGCCCCAACATACATGTCAATGCTGTGTGAAGGTGGCAGCCCACTTGTACTACCATCAGTTGGAGAAAATGATGGGGTATCCCTGGGATAATTTGATTAGTAAAATGAAAGAGCTGAAGCTCATGTGGAAGACCCTCCTTTAATATGCAATGTTGGAAACTGATACCTGATGTTAATCTCTGAGCTCCACACACATACACACATGGATCCCCACATTTTTACCTCCCCACACACATGAATATATATATGTACCAACACATGTACAAACATAAGAAAGAATATGTGCAAAAAATGAGCCTAATAGGAAGTCTACAAAATCAAAATCAAGTCTCAGAATTATCAGATCTTATACATTTATCAAATCAATAATCCATTTTAAATTCCCAGAACATTCTAAAACAAATAATAACATGGCAAAGATAATAGTTTGGATGCTGGAGCAGAATTAAGGGGCCATGAAAGGAGTTGTCCTGTGAGTATGCCAGTGTTACCTATGAATTCAGACTCAACAAGATAAGGACACCTGGTAACACAAGGGTTGTAGATTCAGCCCCAAGGCAATCTGGTTGGGGCCTAAATCTTAGCCGCCTATAATGCTTCTAACTGTGCAATGGTCTCTTCTGAAATACATACATAACTTTAATATTTTGCAGATCCCACGACAACAGCAGCACATGCAGCTTGCTAAAAATGTTTTATTTTTTCCAAAATAGTTCTGGCAAGCTGATTCATGGAATAAAAGGACATCTCCCTTTACTGAATGGGCAACTTGATGAAGAGATTTTATCCAAATTACTTCGATTCATACATCTTAGCTCTTTTTAGTTTACGGCAGCTGCCACACCGCATGCACCTCCAGGAGGCAGAGAGATGAACGCTGGTGTTCAGCTTGTCTTCTTTGATTCATTGCAGCATCCCAGCTCGTATATTTAGGGTAGATTTTCTTGCCTCAGTTAGCTCAATCTAGAAATTTCCTCATATATATGTCTAGAAGTGTGTATCCTAGGTGGTTCTAGAACTTATAAAATTGATAATATTAATCATTACAATTGCCAAAAGTTGGGGGCTGACTCCACAGAAGTAATGATCAATGACGCCACCATTCATGGTAGATTCATCAAAACTGATCCAACTCAAATTCCAAAAGAGATCTGGCTGAGAATTTGTGGACAAGAATTAGCTACAAATATAGGAAGACATTCCTCAGTAAAGGATTCACTTTCAGTATCGGACTTTTAGAGGTACCATTTTATATTTAGCTAGATGACTAACTCACTGAGCATCAACACAGATGTGCTGAGGTAAAGAAAAAAAAGTCTCATTAATATGATGCTACATTCATTTGAGTAGAACCAATATGATCTTTTAACTCTTAATCTTCATTCCAAGGCACTCCTAAGCTAACTCAATTTAACTTTCAAAACTGAGTCCTGAGTTCTAACAGTCTTGCACATCTTAATGCAGATTTAATGTTCTTCTGACACATCTGATCATCACAACCTAATTACTACACAGTATCTTGCTTCTAAAGCATGACACATTTGGATGATTTTTAGCATCTCTGTAGGATGTAGTCATAACCAAACTTTCTTAGCAATGGAAGCTCTTACTTGTCTCTGCTTTAGAAATCATACCATAATTATAAAGCCTAAATCTAAATTTAGCAGTATATATCCAATTAAGCCTACTGGAAGTAGGATGTGTGAAACCTTAGGTTACATGCTGTTTTATGTAATTTCAATTATATTCTAGGGCTCATATTGCATGATATGATACCCAGCTTCCCAATTGTCCCATGTGTTCTTGGCTTGTAAAATAAACTTTTTAATTAAAATCATTATTTGGATTGCCATTATCAGCAAATTAGTTACTTATCTTTTCTTATATCTTCAATCACAGCCACCAACTAGAAGTAAGGCTAAAGTACTTTCAAATTCTAGGTAAAGAAAATGACTGCTTGATGCTTAGTGAGTGAATATGGATATGCTTAACAAGTCAGGAAAAATTGCCTAGTGGTTAATGACTTTTTCTGAAGTTTGAGGACTTGAGTTCTGCTCCCAGAGGATGATAACTCTGATATTGTACCCTGTGACCTCCACATGTACACTGTGATGAATACACATACACAATGCACATGACCCCCTTCAATGAATTTCAAAATATAAAGAAAGATATGCTAAGTAGAGGAAGACAGATCATCATGGACTTACACCCTCTTGTTCTAAGAGAAAAACTCTTGAAGCCACTACCAATAATGAATCTAGATGCTATCTACAAGGACTCCTCAATTTGAAAGAGAGAAGGGAGTAGAGACGGGGCAATTGATAGAAAAAAACAGAAAGGGAAAAAGAAACAAAGGAAACAATGATATAAGGAAGTAATGGAGGTAGAAATGTCTTACTGTGAGCAGAAAAGTAGCTAAGGTGGAGACACTGTGTCCCTTATTAATTCATCCTAATTGGATGCCAATCAATTTCAGAATTGTAAGGCTGAGACTGTTGGCTCCTTCATTTCAAGATTCTTCCATATTTTGATAGAGAAGAGATGGCTAGATGACGGACTCCAGTGTTGGATGCGTTCAGGTAGTTTGGTGATGTCTTGAAACAGAACCTTTGATTTTCAGTGGCTTAGTACCATCCATGCATAGACCACAAGGCGTGTACCCATCATGTCCAGTACAGAAACTTTTTTGTGATCACTTAGAGTCCCCAGCTGATGAAGCAGCTTATGGAATACTGAATCCTGAACAGAGTTGTAAATTGCACAAAATTCTTGGTTTTCCATCTGAAATGACATATACCCATTTATTTTCATGTTAACATGAAATGCAAAAAAAATGATCTCACCTAATTTTAAGAAGATGGAGAAAGACCAACTAACATAGGAGGCACTGTAGGAGGATCACATGCATCTAAGTAACAGTAATATGTGATACTTCCATTGTCCCTGTCAGAAAGCGAAGACCATACCAGGCAGAGGGCACTGTGCATCCATGTTAGCTTGGTTAATTATTAAGTAACATTGTTCTTGGGAATGGTACTCAACAGGACTCATTTCCCACATAATACAGTAGGCCCGTCAGTGAAATAATGAGTTGAATGCAAAAGGATTATTTACAAAGCAGCCAAGTAATAAGATGAGATGGCAAGTCTTAAATCTACCTTCAAAACCAGAGCAGAGGGTTATTGTGTGCAATTTTCCTGGGAAGACACATGCAAACATCTACTAACCGTAGAGGGGAAATCAAGACAGACAATACTAAATAGTTCTTATCAAAGTTCAAGGTGATAACTTAGTTTGTCAATAAACTTATTGGGGTTGCTTATAAGTTTGTGGGTAGAAGTGACAGGTTAGATAACCTATGCCACTTTTAGTGATGAGACATAGAACCTTCATCCCTGAAACTCCCCTCATGACATGTTGGCAACTCAACATGTCATGAAGAGTATCCTCTGGGCAGCTTAGTATCTAATAATCTGAGAGCATTTCTGCCTGCTCTCTTCTGTCCATCAATTGCTTATTGCTTCCCTAACCTGGAGGATTCTGTATCACATCAAATTCAGGACCTTCTTGAGAATTGTGAAGTGTTTATTTGCTGAATCTCATGAGCTTCCCCTTTTTCCTGGAAGGGATGTCTCAACTTAGAAATTCTGATTCTTAAGGAGCCTACTTCCAAGAGACATTGTTTCAAATCTTAGGAAATTGATGTACAACAGTTGTTTAATGTCATTTGAAGAAGGATGCTCTAAGTCAGTGGAAAATGTGTTTGGACATAAGGAGAAGTGATCTGGGCATGGACACAACCATATCTTTCCATGAGACATTTGAATAAAAAAAACAATGATACAAGCATTATCTGAGGACAATGTGTTATTTTTCTCATTGAGGTTGCAAAGTACCTTACAGAAGCAACTCAAGGAAGGAGAAGCACCTCAGGGGGTTAGTCCATCATGACAAGGAAGCCATGGTAACTGAAACTGCGTGCTGTGGTCAGTGGTGGTAGAAGTTTGCCATATATATAGTTTGCTCTCATTCCATGGGCCCAGTAGCAGAGAACTCAGAACAGGATCTCTGAGCAGATACTACTTTCAAGCCCAGTCCCACTTATATGCAAAGGTCCTACAAGTTCCACAAGCTGTCAAAATAACCCTCTGGAGATACAGTGCTCAAGCACATGAGCTCATGTGTGGTATTTAATATGCAATGCAAACTATAAAAATAGTTTTCAACTCTCCTGTCAGAGCAATCAGCCATCAGAAAGGCTGCAGTGAAACATCTGTAAACTCAGCCAGTTTGAACTAGACAAAAGTGACCTCCACATTCCTGAGAAACAGCTAGGCAACAGTTACCATCATAAACCCACAAGTTATTACCTACAAGGAGGTTAGTGGTAGGCTAATAACATGTTGCCTAGTTACCTGATTTCCAAAACTAGTGACTTTTTATTTATATATGATTAAATTGTTACTTTCTGTATATGAATGTTTTGCCTGCATGCATGTTTGTAAACCATGTCTGTGGTGTGTAGTGCCCATGAAGAACAGTAAAAAGACATCTGGTCCAGTGGAACTGGAGTTACAGATAGTTGATGACCACAATCTTGGTAATAGAAAAGGAATCTCTACAGAGGAGTAAGTTTTCTTAACACTGTAAAGAGCCATCACACACACATAACACTGATCATCTCTACAGTCTTTAAAATTAGTAATTCCAAAAGCACATAACTAAAAGCATATGCAGAAAACTACGTTTGGAGGATGTGTTGGATTTCCCTTCACTCTGAATAGCTAAGACCTGTATTTTCCATTTTCCTTCATAGGTAATGGGAGCTTTGGACATAGTTCCTGCTGCCAACATTAGAAGAAGATATTAGGAGAGCTTCAAAGAATGCTCTATAATGTCGTCACAGGCTCATGCCTTTCCTCACCCCTCTTAGAAAGTCTTTATGATGCTGCATGCTACAAAAGAGCCATTCTACAGCTGAGGGTCATGGTAAGCCTAAAATAGCCATGAGTCTGTGGTGCTTACTCACTAGTCCTGGCTCACCCACATTGCCAATATTCATTGCATGAGAAAAGCAAATATCAGGCCCAGTGAAATGGCTCTTCAGATAAAGACACCTGCTGCCAAGCCTTCAGCCTAAAGATCCAAGTTCAATTCCCAGGACCATCAAGGTGAAAGGAGAAAATGGACTCTTGCAAGCTGCCCTCTGACTTTAGACCGACAGTTTGGGACCTGTTAATTTTTCTCACCTGATGACCCCCCCCTTAGCACTGTAGTCAAAGAACATTGTTTTCCTCCTGTGACTGACTTGACTTACTTTCCATATTTTCCAGTTTTATTGTGATTTAGGCTTCCAAGTGTTGCTCTTTTAAGGTCTGTAAAGAACTGTGATAGACTTTTGATGGGAATTTCATAAGATGGCCAATTTTACTATGTCAATCCTGCTGATACACAAGTATAGAAGATAGTCCCATCTTCTGATATCTTCTCCAATGTCTTTCTTCAACAACTTGAAATTCTTGTCACACAGGTTTTTAACTTGCTTAGAGATACCCCAAAATATTTTATAACATTTGTGGCTATTGTGAAGAGTATTGTTTCCCTAATTTCTTTCTCAGCCCACTTATTGTTTGCATATAGGTGGGCTACTGATTTTTTTAGTTAATTTTATACCCAGCCACTTCTCCGAAGGTGTTTATCAACTGTAAGGAGTTCTCTGGTAGAAATTTTGGGGTCATATATATATATTGATTTCTTACTTTACAATTTTCATTACCTTGATTGCCTTACATTATCTTACTGCTCTAGCTAAAACTTCAGATACTATGCCAAATAGATATGGAGAAAGTAGGCAGCCTTGTCTTGTGTCTGATTTCAGTAGAATTGCTTTAAGTTTCTCTCCACTTATATATAGTGTTTTGGTATGCCTCTTGTATCCCTGCCCTCTCTGAGAATTTTATAATGAAAGGATGTTGGATTTTGTCAAAGGCTTTTCCAGCATCTTATAGAATGATCAAGTTTTTTTTTCTTTCATTTTGTTTTATAGTGGATTAAACCGACAGATTTTCATATGGTGACACATCCCTGCATCTGTGGAATTAAGCCTATTTGACCATGGTGGATGATCTTTTTGGTGTGTTCTTGGATTTGATTTGCAAGATAGCCAAAACAATACTGTATAAGAAAAGAACTTCTGGAGGTATCACCAACCCTGATTTCAAACAGTACTATAGAGCAATAGTAAAAAAAAATGCATGGTATTGTCATAAAAAGACAGGTTGATTAATGGAATTGAAGGCACAGAAGTAAATCCACACACCTATGGACACTTGGCTTTTTTTTTACAAAGAAGCCAAAATTAGACAATGGAAAATAGCATCTTCAACAAATGGTGATGTTCTAACTGGATGTCTACATGTAGATGAACACAAATAGATCTGTATCTATCATCCTGCACAAAACTCAAGTCCAAGTGGATCAAAGACCTCAAAATAAATCCAGATACACTGAGAAAATTGGGGAATAGCCTTATACACATTGGTACAGTAGAAAATTTCCTGAACAGAACACAGTGGAATAGACACTATGATCAATAACTAACAAATGATGCTTCAGGAAACTGAAAAGCTTCCATATGGCAAAGGACATTGTCACAATAACAAAATGACATCCCACAAAATGGGAAAAGACTTTCACCAACCCCACATCCAACAGAGGTCTAATATCCAAAATATAAAGAACTCAAGAAATAAACATAAAAAAAACAAATAAGCCAATTAAAAAATGGGACACAGATCTAAACAGAGAATTCTCAACAGAGGAATCTCAAATGGTCAAGAATCACTTAAAGAAATACAACATCCTTAGCTTTCAGGGAAATGTAAATCAACATGACACAGAGATTCCATCTTATACCGGTCAGAATGCCTAAACTCAAAAACACAGTGACAGCTCATGCTCGAGAGGATGTGGAGCAAGGGAAGCACTCCTCCATTGCTGGTGGGAAGTCAAACTTGTACAGCCACTTTGAAATCAACATGGTGGTTTCTGAGAAAATTGGGAATCTATCTACCTTAAGACCCAGCTACACCATTCCTGGGCATATACCCAAAAGACACTCAACCATACCACAAGAACAGCAAGACAACTATGACCATAGCAGCTTTATTAATAATATCCAGAAACTGGAAACAACCTTGATATCCATCAACCAAGGAACAAGCAAAGAAAATGTGGTGCATTTACACAATGGGAACATTACTCAATTATTAAAACCAATGACATCAGGAAATTGTTGGAAAATGAATGGAACTAGAAAAGATCATCCTCTGTGGGGTGACCAGACCTAGAAAGACAAAGAAGGATGGCTCAAGGAGAGATACATGAATTTCACTGTCAATTGGAAGTATAGTGGACATTGCCAGTAGAAGAGGGAAGGGGCCTAGAAGGAGAAATGGGGGTGGAAACAGGAGAGATCAGGTGTATGGAGGATAGAGGGGCAGAGTACTGAGAGAGATGACTGGAATCTGGGTGCACTGAGCTAGAAACCTAAAGCAATGAAAACTTCCAGAGATCTATGAGGGTAACCCTAGCAATAGGAGATATAGAAATTGAACAGGCCATCTCCTGAACCAGGCAAGATTTCCAGTGGAGGGTCTGAGACACCAAGCCAGTCACAAACCCTTTGACCTACGATTCATCCTGTCTACAAGATGTACAGGATAAAGATGATTCAGGGATTGTGGGAGGGACCAACTAATGACTAGCACAGGTGGAGACCCATACCCTGAGAGGGTGCTTACCCAGAGAGTAAGAGAGGGACAGGACCCAGAGGCAGGATATCCCAGAAACCTAGGATAGAACCAAAAGGAATGCCAAAATGTCAGTAAAATTATCCTAATATTTTTTCTATACTTACAGATTGATACCTAACCAGAGAGGCTTCACCCAGTCACTGATGGAAACAGATGAAGCCAACAGTCAACAATTAGGCAAATCTCAGGAAGAGGGGGAGGGAAGAGTGTAGGACCCGGTAGTAGCAAGGGAACCACAGAAAACCCACAGAACCATCTAACCTGGGCTTACAGGTGCTCATAGAGACTGAACTGATAACCAGGAAGCCTGCACGGGACTGCCCTAGGCCCTCTGCATACATGTTACAGTTGTGTAGCTTGGTCTTAATACGAAACTCCTAACAGGGAGAGCAGGGGCTCTCTCTGACTCTGGTGCCTGCTGTTGGGATTGTTTCCTTCTACCAGATTGCCTCATCCAGCCTTAATAGAAGAGGAGGTACCTAGTCTCACTGCATGGATATCAGCAGCCATGGGAGGCCTGCCTGTATCTGAAGAGAAACAGTGGAGGAGGAGAGGATGGGGTGAGGTGGGGGAAGCAGGAAGTGTGAGGGGGGCTGGGAAGAGGTGAGGGAGGGGAAATTTTGGGACATAAATACAAACATGAAACAAACAAAAATCCAATGAAAAATCTGAGCATTGCATCCACTTTCCAGTGTGCTCATGATTCTGAGCCAGCTTCCTCGTTAGGATGATTGTAGTTTGTCACAGGATTTTACATATCATCCTCTAAGCACCTTCCCTCTTGTCACCTCAGATGCCACCTCATGTACACCTGTCTTCACTGCACAACTTCTGCAAAAGCCACTGATACATAAGGCAGATATGGACCTCTGACACTGGGTGGATTTCTGAAAACACAGGTGAATTCTTAAAACAGGAAGGATCAATGAAGAAGCCCACGGTAGTCAGGCAAAGATGAGCTTCTGAAGCTAACAGCAGGGGAAATAGCTGACTGCAACGAGAATCCATCTGCTTTTGTGTGTTCAGTACTTTCAAATGTGCCGATGACTTTTTTCCCCTGCTTGTGCGTCTCCACATTGAATCCCTTTTTAAAACACATGTGAAGTCTGGTCCAACCCCAATGCTTCGAGAACAGCAGCAGCTGCACACTTTCTTCCAAGTACAGAACCATTACCCTATCTCCATCTTGTTTTGCTTTGTTTTAGTTTAGTTTGGGTGTTTTTAGTTTCTGGGGTTTTTCTTAGTTTGTTTTTATGCTGAAGATAGAATTGCGGGCCTCATATTCCACCAAGCCGTGTGCCCAGCCCATTTTTTTTTCTAATGCTTCCCATCTACTTTTCTTTTCTTGTTGGTGGCAGAGTCCTCCACAAAGGAAATGCCTGAATTACTTCTGAGTGAAGGGGTGGGAAATGGAAGAATAAAAATGTCCAGCAATAATAGCTGTGTTTCTGAAAGCATGTGTGCACAGAGGATGAGAGAGGAAGCCAGCGCACTAGGAGATAAAGGCTTCTAATGGAAGCCAGAAAGGCTGAGAAAGGGGAACACAGCAAGACAGGGGCTATGTCTTCAACGTTTGTCACATACTAGCATGAAAATGTAGCCGCATGTCCTGTCTGTTTTAAGAAAAGAAAAATAAAAGCTGATTTCAGTGTTTTCCTGGGGGAAAGAAAGAGGTACAGTCATGTTCTCTCCCTGATGACCTTGGTGGCTTTATTGTTGCTATGTGCATATTACAGGCATAACCAATCAAAATAGATCCTACTCAAAATAATATGGGTTGCTACTAATAAAATCTTGAGTTGAAATTGTCTCAGAAAAGGTGTCTCATATAAGGTGAGTGGGCACTTTTGTACCTCAAAATTTCATTCCCAGAAGTGAAGCCCAGTTACATCAATTCTAGAAAGATCCAAGTGTCCAGAATTCATTTTGCTTTTGTATAGTGAAGAGAGGACTTTATTTCAACAACACTGTGCTTTGTTTTATTTTATTTTTATTATATGGAATTCTGTGAGGAAGCAAGTATGTGATGCTCGGGGTATTGTCTAAAGCTGCAGAAGGCAAGTGCTCACTGTGACAGCAATAGCAGTTTAAGATTCGTTTCGGATCAGGGAACAGGGAGAGGGCTCCATGGGCAGAGCGCTTATAATAAGATGAGGACCTAAATTCTAATCCTAAAGTCCGAGTAAATGCTCCAATCTCAGTGTAAGAGCCTACCTCAAAAAATGCACGGGATGATAAAGGAAGCCACACACTGTTAACTTCCAGCCTCCCTCTGGGTACACACGGTCAAATGCACCTGCATAGTCTGTACGAATATCAATCAGTTTGAGCCCAAAGAAGAGGCATGAACTTAGTTTGATTAAGTCTTCGGTGTGGTGGAGAAAACCACATCATATAATTTTAATCTAATGGTCCCAGGAGAGTGGCACTCCTGGGTTACCATAAGAAGGTGCAAATTGTCTCTGTAGAAGGTTATTTTCATCCTAGGCCTCAACAGACTGCACAGAGAGAATTTCAATAGTCTGCTGCTACTTATGATAAATTGCAAGGGAGCATGATTCTAAGGAGAAGAGAAACTCATGGAGATAACAATACATGAGTCTATCTTCCTCTTCCGTATGGAAAAGCCTGTTTGAAGCTGACTGAGGCTCTGAGCATCCTCCCAGAACTGAGACCAAAGAAAATAGAATGCTAGAAGCTACTCTATGCTTTCCCTAGAGATTAGGGAGGACTGAACAGCAAGAATAAAAGTCAATTATTCAAACACTGTAGAAATAGATCAGATCTATCCTCTATTAACCTGCCTGCCCTGTTTTTCACTGTCTGGCAAAAAGACAGTGGGCATCCTCTGGAGGGAAATGATGTCATGGAGACTACCAGTTAATTCTGTAACTTTTTTAGCACAATCTAATGAAAAGATGTACAAGAAGACAAAAGCTGGGCAATAACGAAGACAAATAAATTATATGAGGGGATTCACAGAGAAAAAGAGCAAGAAAAGAAGAGTAAAGGACAGCATAGGACATAAAAAAGCAAATAAATGTAGATGAATGTCAATCAAGACTCCAGGTTAGGACACCCAGCTAGCAAACTAATGATACAATAGGAGATGTGTAAGCTAATTTAGTGATCAACAGAATCTCTGCAGTAGGCCTTCCAGCCAGAAACCTCTCTCTGCTCTACCCTGAGGCAGGGGGCATTTTGTAGATACAAGCAGGTTTAGAAAGACTACACACATTCCATATCAGAATTTGTAGGACTAGTCCTCCCAAACTGCACATTTTTGTACCAAGGCACTCTGTTGCAGACTGGTACTTAAGACAAACTGTTGAGCCCAGGGAGGCACTGGTACTGTGAAAGTGTTTGCTATACAAATAGGAAGACCAGGGTTCAGGTCCCCAGCACCTGAGGAAAAAGCCAAGAGAGACAGTGCATGTCTTTTGCCCCATTGTTAGGGGGTGGGTTTAGGTGGATCACTGAAGCTCTTGGGCAAGCATACCTCAAAGTATGGTGATAATTAAATGAATTCATACGCATGTGTCACCTCGTGATAGGAAAAATAGTAAATGTCTTATGAATAGCATTTTATGAGGAACAAATGCTAATATTTACTAAAAAAGAAAGTTGGAGTTTTAAACATGAATTTCTACCACAGACACTTTAATCATCACTAATTTCAATAATGAAAATTACCTCTAAGTCAAGTTCTATGTCAACTCCCAGAGCAGAAAACTTTCTCCTGACTCACACTCATTCTTAGTAGAGTACAGCTTCTTGGATTCCCTGTAAAGGTTTCTTTGTATAACAAATGTACTTAATAGTGCTAATAGCTATCCTTATTCCCTCTGGCAATTAAACACCTAGGTATAAAGTAGCTCACTGTGGCCAATGAGATTGCACATCATGAAGACTTGCTAGTGTGACTCACTGTAGTGATTGCGAAGAGAAGAGTTCTACACAGCCGTCGTAGATCTGCACCCAGCTCCATTTCCAGCTGTCACAGCACCTTGGCTTGGGGTGCATTGCATCTGTTAGGAGCTTCATTTCCTAGAGCTCTCTTGTGCTAACTTCCTTTCTCTGGTTAGCATTTGCCAGTAAGAGTGCCACTGCACAACCATACAGAAGTAGGTTAGAGAAGGAAATTCTATTCTGGGACGGCAGGCAGACATCATAGCCTCACAGTTTTCTCCATAAATTCCCACATGACAGTTTGTCACGTCCTTGGCCTTTTCTGGAAACTCAACAGTTACAACCACTTTCTGGCCCATTCAGGGACATCCTTGAAGGAAGGGATTTAGACTGAACCATCAGTAGCAGTTCTTATGACCTCCCGAGAGCTGTCCCACCTGATCTCCACTCACAGAGGACTGTCAGTATCCATGCTCTTCTTCCTTTATTGCTACAATAAGATTGACTCTCTTTTATTGACTAGGCCAAGACAAAATAGCTTAAAATTAGAAAACTAGGAATAGTAGGGCTGTCCCGGTTCTGACAAAAGATTAATAAAATGTATAAATGTCTTTAAACAAATTTATTACTTTAAGCTCTTTCATTTTAAGATCAGAAACAAGATAACAATGTGTGTTATTACTGATACCATTTTTAAAATTGGCCAAGAAATTAAATGATTTAGAGAGATTACAGGTGAAGAGAAAAAGTAATAATGACGTCCAATGATAAAAACATTTATATTAAAAATGGTAACCTAAAAATTGTATGAAGTGATAAAAGTGATAGACTGCATTTATGAATGAAAACTCATATTGCCTTAAACCACCAGTAACCAGCTAGAAGCTGTAATTTTAATATGATGCATCATTCAAACAGAAACAACTTACTCTCCATACGTGAAAGCATAATCAAAAATAGTATATAACTGGTGTAATGCCCTTGGGATAAAAGGGTGGAAATGGTGTCTGGCTCTGCTGACTTGAGTTGTCATCCTAGCTCAGCTACTCTCATAGAAGAGAGCAGGAATTCGAGGACCGAAGTAGGGTGAAAAATGCCTACTTGGTTTCTTTCCAGCATTAGATAGGCCTTGTCTACTTGTAGCCTATTGTGTGAACATCATCAAAAGGCTGGTGCTGTGCACTCTAGCCACAAGCAAACATGGCGGGTTCCAACGGTTCCCTGGACAGATGGAAGATGGGAGGTTTCTTGCCAGGGACCATGAGTACTTGTTACATTTTGTCTTCTATTTTCATTTGGATATTTTTATTTATTTTTTATTTTTAAATTTAAATTAGAAACAAGGTTGCTTCACATGTCAAGCCCAGGTCCCTCTCCTCCCTTTCCCTCCCCTCCTCCCACCAACCCCCCCCAACACCCTCTCTTTTCCCCAGGGAGGGTGAGGCCCTCCATGGGGTGTCCATAGTCTGTCATTTCATCCAGGGCAGGGCCTAGACCCTCCCCAATGGACTTTGTGTGCCCATCCCACAATGAGGGATATTTTTATTTTTAAAATGGAAATGGAGTTACGCCAGTTCCCCTTCATTTCAATTTTCTTTAATTACTACAAAGACCTTGGGTAATCTGCATTATAGTCTCAGAAGAACCAAATAACTTGCTTAAGGTTGTGAAAATGGAGCTGTAAGGGTAAAGCCCATTCTGACACCATAGAAACAGTGTTTTCTTTCTTTCTTTTTTATTCTATTTACTTATTATGTACACAGTGTTCCTTATGCATGTATGTCTGCATGCCAGAAGAGGGCATCAGATCTCATTATAGATGGTTGTGAGCCACCATGTGGTTTCTGGGAATTGAACTCAGGACCCCTGGAGGAACCAGTGCTCTTAACCTCTGAGCATCTCTCCAGTCATTGGTGAATAGTTATAGACAACACCATTACAAAAATCTAATAAAAGGTGTTTTTCTTATAGCCATGCACTAATGATCAGAGAGACGTGGTCGTGGGGTCGATTCATGTCCTGAGATATAAACTTCAGTGTTGCGTAGGAAAGTTTGTACCTTAAAGGAGCCCAGCCAGGGAAATTTCTATGGGTTATTAATCCTTCCCAAAGTCTACCCTTCCAACATTTATTCTATAATTAGAGCAGAAAAGTGACAAATAGTTAATGAAACCCTCCTACATGAAAAGAATAAGGGAATAAACTAAATAGTACTCTGAGTCAAAATTTAGTTTCCAATTTCATACTGAGGAGAATATTTTCTGTTCAGTCAAGAGTAAAGTCTACTCTAACATCTAATTACCCATTAAGCTATCTTGTTAAGGACATAAATTAACATTTGCACTCAAAATGTTTATGGAATTGAAGAGTATGATTAAAGAGTGCACTTTTCTTTCAGGGACTCTCTAACTTCATACCTTACTGGCACCCTGACCTTGGTTTTCCATCCTCCAGAACTACAAAAGAACAAATGCTTGCTCCTTAGTCATGGGCTGGTTTCATTATGACCGCTGGCTGAGATAAATGAAAAGCAGCTGACTGAGAGACTGAAGCTTCTATGCACCTGCTAAGGGATTGCTTGCTTGTTTGTTTGCCTGCTTGATCAATTGATTAGAAGGCAAGGGTAAGAGAATGATAAATAACGAGGCATCCGTCCTCATTAAACTTAAGTTACAGTCTAATAGAATTTCAAGTTTCTGCATACAAAACAAATGAAGCAGCTCTTGTGACGTCTTGAGGGACATCTCTAGGTGTTTTTCTTGACAGTTGACCCTGCAATTGTAGGAGTCAAAAGTCTGTGCAGACTTAAGTCTTTCTTTATTCTTTCCTCCATTAACTCACCAATTTGTATGTTCATTCATTAGTTCATTCATTCACTCATTCATTAATTCACCAAGAATTATTCATTGCTATCTTAGATGTGCCAATTACTTTGTCAGCAAAGTGAAGCTGAAAAGAACACAGCAATCCAGCTCATCTGCCCAGGCTCTCATAGGACCAGTTTCATTTATCGTTTGTAAACAGATTAGTAACAGTGTCTTGCCTGTTTGTTAAGGTCAAGTGTAGTGTCTATTAATATCGGCTTAACTAACAGACTAATCATTAATCTTGCGGAGAGCTTGCTATTGACTGAAACATGAGTGTCTTCAAAAATCTTGGATATAGATTCATTTTCCTAAGGTTTAAACACTAAGTAATTGAATAGATTCTATCTGACTTCTCTAGATGTTAGAAGGATGGATGGACACAGACATTTTGGTAAAGTCATTAGTCCTCGCATCTTTTTCACAGAAAGTTCCAAACACCCTTGACTCCTTCAGTGACTTCATCTTTCCTGGGAAAGCTGTGTGTTTCCACCAGACACTTCAAATCCATTGTAGCTTAGTATAAATAGTAAATTCTCTAGTGTGTCTCCTGAAAGATACAGTGAACACAACTATTCCTGTAGATCGTATGTAGTTGCTTTAGTAACTTCCTTTTCTTGATTTTAGTTTCAAATGTAAATCTACGGGTTTGACTATATTAAATCCTCCATATGAGCTGGAATTCACACATTTGATTCATCTTTCTGTGACTGGAAGATTTAACCCAGCCAGGATATTCGCAGACTCTGTCCCACTGCAAGACACATCATTTTAGCTTGCCCATATTTGTCCCTTATGACCCTTTCTTGTCTCCCACCTCCCACTGGTTTCTCCTGAAACAGTCTTCCCTCTATTTTCATGTAAAACATTTTTCTTAAAGTCTAGATTCTACATACAAATTGCTCCTCCTCTATTTTATTCTCTTGCTGTGCCCTGCATGATGATCAATGTGTCTTAAACATATAAGTGCCAGGAGTGATGTGAAGGGCAGGATGGATGTTAGTAATGAAAGGCTTGGTTCAAATTCAAGTTTTTTATACAATTTCTTTGCCTTTGTATTTTATTTTTGTAAAATGTATTATAAAAATTAACACATACACACACACACACACACACACACACACACACCAAAAAGTGAATAGACTCACACACATCTATATATCTCAACAAACTTCTACACAGTTAGAATAGGTATTTGGAACAGAAACTGTGGGGCTTTGAACTATAAAGATAGTTGTTTTTCTAGGTGTAACCTGGTCCCAAATTTGAGATTTTTATTTTCATTTTTTCTTGAATAAAATCTCAGAATGATGCTGCTGGTTCAGAGGTAGTTCTACCCTTAATTTATTGTGGCATCTCCACATGGTTTCCATAGTGACTGAACCATCTTTCTCCTCTCTCGGCAGCATATCAAGACTCCAGTTTCTCTTCATCCTCACCAACATTCATTAATTTTTCCTATTCTGAAAAATAATCACCCTACAAAGCATAATATGATGTCTCATTGTACTTCTACTCATGTTTTCCCTGACAATTGATGAAACGGATTTTACATGAAATTCTAAGATATTGGCTTCTTGATAGTTAGGTCTTCTCGCTTACCAAATAACTTTGGTATCTGATATATGGATAGAATAGGGTTTGTGTAAAGACAACTGAACCATTACAAAGCCATTTAGAACTTATCTGTTGATCTGATTGGCAGAGTTGGAAAATGATCCGAACATATGTGACACTGTGTCTTTAATGATGACACTACTGGATTGTATTGCAAAGTGCTTAAAGGTGTCACAGAAAACATGCTTGGATGGTGTATGAAGATCTTCTGGAGAGGACTGATATGGGAGACAGTAAACTAAGAAGGTAAGTTCACCCCGAATATTGCATTGGACCCAGAACGAGGCCCTAAAAGCACTTCTCTAAGCCACCGTGCTGCTGCTGCTACAACCACACATGGATGTACTAGCTTCCTGAGCCTTTCAACATGGACTCACTCCGGTGGTTCCTAGGGAGGGACCTGGGCCTTTAGCCTCTGACTAAGGCTACATCATTGATCCCTCCTCCTCTGAGGACTCCAATATAATAGTCTGAGCAGTTAACAGTTTCTCTAACTGTTGGCCCTTGTGGGCCTATCTAGGTTCCAAACCCATCCAGCAACTCTCTTCTTTAAGTACGTCATGTTAAATGTAAGCACTGAGTCCTCGAGAATCCTGAGAATCCTCTCAGCATTACATGAATCAACTGATACATTTGTAGATTAGTCTAAAAATAGGGAGAAGATGCCTCAAAGCCAGCCATGGTGGCATGCTCCTTTGATCCCTGTACTCGGGGTGGGGTGAGGGTTGCTGAAGCAAGGTGATTACTCTGAATTCAGGGCCATTCTGGAATATAGAGCAACACAGTGAGTTCAAAGCCAGCATTTCAAAACACAAAGAAAAAGCATGCCACTTGAATCCCATCTATCAGATTCTCTTAAGTTTCACGACATTGTTGAGAAGGGCAAGGCATACACTGGTTGTTTATGTCACTCACTGGAGGTAAACTCTAGGATGACTGCACTGAGCCATGATGTCCCTGGGGCTAATCTGGCATGATTATTCATGAACTCAACAGAAGTTTCTGGTTTTTCTGAAAAATTATTTTGAATTGTGCCTTCTGGGAACCTGGCATGTGGGAGGAAGCAACCGATTGCGAATAGCCTAGCATGTGTTGCAAAGAAACATGGCCATTGAAATGTCTTTCCTTCGTGATAGCCAAGGGCAACATGTAAAAATATTAAAGCCAAACATCTCTGCAGAAGGTGGTGATCACATGGCTGTATATTGCATATCTATTGATTTAGAAATCTCTGGATTTGATGGATTTTTCTTTATTTTCTGTCCTTCTTTCCTTTCTTTGCTTTAAAATCGTTTGAGTGTGAGTGTGTGTGTGTGTGTGTGTGTGTGTGTGTGTGTGTGTGTGTGTATTTGTGGAGGTGACAGGACAAAGACTTGCATGAGTCACTTGTCTTGGTTCCACCAGATGGATCCTGGGGATTGAGCTAAGGTGATACAAGAAACAAAGAGCCATCATTCATCTCAATGGCTCCCTTGTAACTAAGGTGGCTTAGCAATGGGGAAATCTAGAAGGTTGCATTCAAACTGCACAGATGGTGTTTATTAGTAAGGCTGCTAAAGATCATTGGAGGCTCCCGATTTGGAGAAAAAAACTGAGAACCTAAGGCTGTGATGTGTGATCAGTTTGGCACAGGACATCAAAAACGCCTGCCCAGAACATATCTCACATCTTTCCTTGAAATGTTGCACTTAATAGGGGCCATGGTGCCTCACTTTCAAATTTGTAGCAATGCCTGCCAAGAAAACCTCATAAACTTGTGAGTAATGTGTGAGAGCAGAGAGGAAGACTTGGCCCTCAGCATGCCCTTTGTGAGTAGGAAATCAGTCCATCGGCATTCATAAATGGCTGTGGAAGAGCAAAAGTAGCCACTTGGAAAAGATGGACTGAGGTTCCATAGCCAAGACCCACCATTAGGATTAATTCAATGGCCATGTGACTTCCAGAACCCCTAAATGGATCTAAAGCAAACCCAGTGTTGCCAAGTGTTCATTTACTGCTGCTCTCAACAAGGAATTTTAAATGACCTGCAATCCCTGAACTGTTCAGCTCTGGAATGTCACCCAGCTTAATCATCATTCACTTTACAAAAAAAAAGAATGTAATAAAAGCCAGGGGTGAAAGCAATGTAGACTGCATAGTTTTTGACTACTGCTGCTAGAGTAATTAGAGGAGGTTTCAGTCCCCTTCTGCAAGCACCTCTGACAAGAGGATACACTCACAGTTGCAAGTTCCTGGACCACAGACAGCTCTTGTGATTTAGCTACACCTTGATCCTCAAGTGCATTAAAACGAGTAATTTCCAAGTAAATCAGAAGGGGGGGGGGATTCCATCCCTTTTGGTGATTTAAGAATGTAAATTTGGAGGCCGGTACTTTAATGTTCTCTTACTTTACCTGACAGGCAGATGAAGGATCAAAAAAAAATCTCACTAGTTTGTAATGAACCAGTAACATAAAAGTATGTTGAGGAGAAACATAGGTCTTACTATAAAATTATCGAACTTCAAATTTTAGCATAGCTACCATTTATCTAAAACAGAAAATACTTTTCTGCCTTTATTTTTGTTTTATACTAGGATAATGAATAAAATTCATTGTCACTAATGGCTTTCTGGCTTTTATTTAATTTCTAGGGTAAATTATTCATTGTGCAAAGAAATACAGAGAAAATAGATGTATTCTATTACACCTAATTTTGAACTGCTATTTTTTGCCAAGAGGGATATACAATTCTTTTGAAAATGTTAGTCTCAAAACATGTAGCTATAAAGCAAATTATTTTAAATGAATTGGGTACATTATACAAGTTTAACTATTTTTAAAAAATTAACAGATACATCGCTCTGAACTGAAGTAGGGAAACCAACACTTCTGAGTGGCTACTACTGTATGCTTTTTAGACAGACTTCTGCTCGCATATCAACTGTGTAACCAGTAAAGTTAAGACAGCTAAGTCTGGGTTTCCTCATCTTAAAAATCAAGCAATAGTTCTTTCTTAGAAGGTTTGTAAGCACATTTTTAAAAGAATGCTGCGCAGAGAATTTTCCACATGGTAATTTTCCAATATTGGCCTTCTATGGATTGGAAATCACTAAGAGCAGAAATGCAGAAGATAATCAGGAAGCCGGACCAGTTCAGTCAGGAGCTGGGGTTGGCCTGAGATGGGGAAAGAGTGGAAGTGAGGAAATATGGGTGTGCTTGAGAGAGATGCATGAATTAACATTACAGGGCTCAGTGCTTGAGAGAGATGTCTGAATAGACATTACAGGCTCAAAGCTTAGTTGGATATGGGCTTCATTACTAAGGATCTGAAATACCATAAAACAATTCTTGGAAGGCTGGGCGCACAGGGAAGTAGCTGTCCCTCTGGCATAATCAGGTAAACAGGCCAGCTTCCCAGCCTGTGTTCCAGAGCCTGCAGATCACCTGGGAACTGTACAGAGCTCCCAATCCCGGCGGGAGCATCAGGTAAACAGGCCAGCTTCCCGGCCTGTGTTCCAGAGCCTGCAGATCGCCTGGGAACTGCACAGAGCTCCCAATCCCGGCGGGAGCCAAGCACCCCAGACTCCAGATCTTCTCTCCCACCAACGAGTCCAGGAAACTAGAGAAGGCTGGGAGCATAGGGAAGTAGCTGTCCCTCTGGCATCATCAGGTAAACAGGCCAGCTTCCTGGTCTGTGTTCCAGAGCCTGCAGATCGCCTGGGAACTGCACAGAGCTCCCAATCCCGGTGGGAGCATCAGGTAAACAGGCCAGCTTCCTGGCCTGTGTTCCAGAGCCTGCAGATCGCCTGGGAACTGCACAGAGTTCCCAATCCCGGCGGGAGCCAAGCGCCCCAGACTCCAGATCTTCTCTTCCACCAAAGAGACCAGGAAACTACAGGAGCCAGGGAGACCAGGGGAGTAGCAGTTCCGGATCAGGTACAACAGGACCCAGCATAGGGTCCAGGGGACCAGGTAGGAGGCTAAGCGCCCCAGATTCCTGTTCTTCTTCTCTACCCACGGACCAGCATTTGGACAAGGCATAGAAGAACCACCAGATTACTGGACTTACTAGCACCCACCAAAAGGGAACTCTGGTCCCCAGACCAGGAAGGGGCTCTTTCTGCACCCACTAGAAGAAGAGATGGGAAAGAGACAATACAAAAATACAGTCAGCAACAGAAAAACAAATATGACACCGCCAGATTCTAGAGACTCCACACCAGCAAGACCCCAATATTCCAACGCGAAGGAAGCAGAAGAGAACGACCTTAAAAGCACTTTCATGAAAATGATAGAGGCCCTAAAAGAGGATATTGGAAAATCCCTCAAAGAAATGGAAGAAAAAACAAACCAAAAAATGCAAGAATTGGAAGAAAAAAGAAACCAAAAAAGGCACGAAATGGAAGAAGAAATGAAGCAAAAAATGCAAGAAATGGAAGAAAAAGCAAAGCAAAAAATGCAAGAATTAGAAGAAGAAACATACCAAATAAGGCAGGAAATGGAAGAAGAAACAAAGCAAAAAATGCAAGAAATGGTAGAAAAAACAAAGCAAAAAATGAAAAAATGGAGGAAGAAACAAACCAAAAAAGGCAGGAAATGGAAGAAGAAACAAAGCACAAAATCCAAGAAATGGAACAAAAAGCAAACCAAAAAATGCAAGAAATGGAAGAAAGAACAAACCAAAAAATTCATAAAAGGCAACAAACGGACGAACAGATAAACAGAAAATTGCAAGAAGCAATGCAAACGCTGCAAGGGTTGAAAACTGAAATAGAGACACTAAAAAAAACACAATCTGTAGAAAGGCAGAAAATAGAAAAGCTGGACAAACAGTCAGGCACTACCAATACAAGCATTACCAACAGAATAGAAGAGATGGAAGAGAGAATCTCAAGTGTTGAAGATACATTAGGAGAAATGGATTTATCAACCAAAGAAAACCTTAAATCCAACAAATCCTTAACACAAAACATCCAGGAATTATGGGACACCATGAAAAGACCAAACCTAAGAATAATAGGCATAGAAGAAGGAGAAGAAATCCACCTCAAAGGGGCAGAAGGCATATTCAACAAAATCATAGAAGAAAACTTTCCCAACCTTAAGAAAGACATGCCAATGAAGGTATAAGAAGCCTACAGAACACCAAATAGAGTGGACCACAAAAAAAAATCCCCTCGCCACATAATAATCAAGACCCCAAACATACAGAATAAAGAAAGAATATTAAGAGCAGCTAAGGAAAAAGGTCAAGTAACATATAAAGGCAGACCTATCAGAATTACACCTGATTTCTCCATGGAAACTCTGAAAGCCAGAAGGTCCTGGATAGATATTCTACCTACACTAAGAGACCATGGATGCCAGCCCAGACTACTATACCCGGCAAAGCTCTCAATCACTATAGACGGAGAAAACAAGATATTCCATGACAAAACTAGATTCAACCAATATGTGTCCACTAACCCAGCCCTACAGAAAATTTTGGAAGGAAAACTCCAACCCAAGGAAGCTAACTACAACCAGAAAAACATAAGCATTAGAGAATCCCCTCTCTACCAACAGCCAAAAGAACAAAGGGGTGAAATTCCACCCATAATTCCACCACCACCAACCACCGCAAATCGAAGAAGGATGAGCAATCAATGGTCATTAATATCCCTCAATATTAACGGCCTTAACTCACCCATAAAAAGACACAGACTAGCAGAATGGATTCGAAGACAGAACCCTTCCTTCTGCTGCATACAAGAAACACACCTCACCCTCAAAGACAGACATTACTTGAGAGTTAAAGGTTGGGAAAAAATTTTTCAATCAAATGGACCCAAGAAACAAGCAGGGGTAGCAATCCTAATATCTAACAAACTAGACTTTAAAATAAAATCAATCAAAAGAGATGAAGGAGGTCATTACATACTCATCACAGGTGAAACCCACCAAGATGAAGTGTCTATCCTGAACATCTATGCCCCCAATACAAAGGCATCCACATTCGTTAAAGAAACATTATTAGAACTTAAATCTCATCTAAAGCCCCACACAGTTATAGTGGGAGATTTCAACACACCACTCTCACCACTAGACAAGAATACCAGACAGAAACTCAACAAAGAAGCAAAGGGTCTAATAGAAGTAATGACCCAACTGGGATTAACAGATATCTATAGAACATTTCATCCACATAAAAAAGAATATACCTTCTTCTCACCACCACATGGAACCTTCTCAAAAATCGACCACATACTTGGCAACATATCAAACCTCAGCAGCTACAAAAAAATTGGAATAACTCCATGCATCTTATCAGACCACCATGCCTTAAAATTAGAATTCAACAACAACACAAATTGCAGAAAACCTACAAACTCATGGAAATTGAATAATGCTCAACTGCACCATCCCTGGGTCAAAGAGGAAATAAAAAAAGAAATTAAAGACTTCCTCGAATTGAATGAGAATGAAGACACAACATACCCAAACCTATGGGACACTTTGAAAGCAGTGCTACGGGGGAAGTTCATAGCACTAAGTGCTCACATGAAGAAACAGGAAAACAGTTATACCAGAGAATTAACATCACAGCTAAAAGCTCTAGAACACAAAGAAGCAAACTCCCCCAGGAGGAGTAGACGCCAGGAAATAATCAAATTGAGGGCTGAAATCAACAAAGTAGAAACCAGGAAAACAATACAAAGAATCAATGCAATGAAGAGTTGGTTCTTTGAGAAAATCAACAAGATAGACAAACCTTTGTCCAAACTTACCAAACAGCAGAGAGTGAACACGCAAATTAACAAAATCAGAAATGAAAAGGGGGACATAACAACAGACTCTGAGGAAATCCAGAGAATCATTAGGTCATACTTTGAAAACCTGTACTCCACAAAATTCGAAAATTTAAAGGAAATGGATGACTTCCTGGACAGCTATCATTTGCCAAAACTAAATCAAGAACAGATAAGCAATTTAAATAGACCTATAACCCCTATGGAAATAGAAGCTGTCATCAAAAGTCTCCCAACCAAAAAAACTCCAGGTCCAGATGGCCTCAGTGCAGAATTCTACCACAAATTCAAAGAACAGCTTATACCAATTCTTCTCAAAGTGTTCCACACAATAGAAGCAGAAGGGTCTTTGCCAAACTCTTTCTATGAGGCTTCAATAACCTTGATCCCCAAGCCACACAAAGATATAACCAAGAAAGAGAACTTCAGACCAATATCCCTCATGAACATTGATGCAAAAATACTCAATAAAATGCTGGCAAATCGGATCCAAGAACACATCAAAACAATCATTCACCACGATCAAGTAGGTTTCATCCCAGGGATGCAGGGATGGTTCAACATACGAAAATCCATCAACGTAATCCACCATATAAACAAGCTGAAAAACAAAAATCACATGATCATCTCACTAGATGCTGAAAAAGCCTTTGACAAAATCCAACACCCCTTCATGATAAAGGTCTTGGAGAGATCTGGGATAACAGGGACATACTTAAACATAATAAAAGCCATATACAGTAAACCAACAGCCAACATCAAACTAAATGGACAGAAACAATGCAATTCCTCTAAAATCAGGAACAAAACAAGGCTGTCCACTCTCTCCATACCTTTTCAACATGGTACTTGAAGTTCTAGCTATAGCCATACGACAACAAAGGGGGATCAAGGGGATACAAATTGGGAAGGAAGAAGTCAAACTTTCACTGTTTGCAGACAATATGATAGTTTACATCAATGACCCAAAGAACTCTACCAGGGAACTCTTACAGCTGATTAACACCTTCAGCAAAGTGGCAGGTTACAAGATCAACTCAAGAAAGTCAGTAGCCCTACTATATACAGATGATAAAGGGCTGAAAGAGAAATCAGAGAAACATCACCCTTTACAATTGCCACAAACAACATAAAATACCTTGGGGTAACGCTAACCAAACAAGTGAAAGACCTGTATCGTAAGAACTTTGAATCTTTAAAGAAAGAAATTAAAGAAGCCCTCAGAAAATGGAAAGATCTCCCATGCTCTTGGATAGGTAGGATCAATGTAGTAAAAATGGCAATCCTGCCAAAAGCAATCTACAGATTCAATGCTATCCCCATTAAAATCCCAGCACAATTCTTCACAGACCTTGAAAGAACAATAATCAATTTTGTATGGAAAAACAAAAGACCCAGGATAGCCAAAACAACCCTGTTCAACAAGGCAACGTCCGGAGGCATCACTATCCCTGACCTCAAGCTCTATTATAGAGCTATAGTCCTGAAAACAGCTTGGTATTGGCACAAAAATAGACAGGCAGACCAATGGAATCGAATTGAAAATCCGGGTATTAACCCACACACGTACGAACATCTGATCTTTGACAAAGAAGCTAAAAATATACAATGGAATAAAGAAAGCATCTTCAACAAATGGTGCTGGCATAATTGGAGACTGGCATGTAGAAAAATGCGGATCGATCCATGTTTATCGCCATGCACAAAACTTAAGTCCAAATGGATCAAAGACCTCAACATAAATCCAGCCACACTGAACCTCTTAGAAGAGAAAGTGGGTGGTACCCTTGAACGAATTGGTACAGGAGACAGCTTCCTGAACATAACACCAGTAGCACAGACAGTGAGATCAACAATTAATAAATGGGACCTACTGAAACTGAGAAGCTTCTGTAAGGCAAAGGACACAGTCAGCAAGACAAAAAGGCAGCCCACAGAATGGGAAAAAATATTCACTAATCCCACATCTGACAGAGGTATGATCTCCAAAATTTACAAAGAACTCAAGAAGCAAGTCTCCAAAACAGCAAAGGACCCAATTAAGAAGTGGGCTGCAGAACTAAATAGAGAGTTTTCAATAGAGGAGTCTAAAATGGCTGAGAGGCACTTGAGAAAGTGCTCAACATCCTTAGCCATCCGGGAAATGCAAATCAAAGCAACTCTGAGATACCATCTCACTCCTGTCAGAATGGCTAAAATCAAAAACACCAATGACAATTTATGCTGGAGAGGATGTGGTGAAAGGGGGACACTCCTCCATTGCTGGTGGGAGTGCCAACTGGTTCAGCCACTTTGGAAAGCATATGGAGATTCCTCAGAAAAATGGGAATAAACCTACCACAAGACCCAGCAACTGCACTCTTAGGCATATATCCAAAAGATGCCCATTCATATAACAAAGATGTCTGTTCCACTATGTTCATAGCAGCTTTATTTGTAATAGCCAGAACTTGGAAGCAACCTAGATGTCCCTCACCCGAAGAATGGATAGAGAAAATGTGGTACATCTACACAATGGAGTACTATTCAGCAGAAAAAAATAATGGAATCATGAGATTCGCAGGCAAATGGATGACACTAGAAGAAACCATCCTGAGTGAGGTAACCCAGTCACAAAAAGAGAAACATGGCATGTACTCTCTCATATATGGATTTTAGACATAGATCTGGGGAGTGCCAGCCTACAATCCTATTGCCAGAGAGTCTGGGAAACAGAAACTTCATTTACTGGCTGGTTAAGTACTGAGCTGAACTCAAGAAAGCCAGTATCAGAGAGGGAGGACTGATGATCAAAGGGATTAAGACTGGGCTGGTTGAACCCCCAGAAACAGCTGACCAGACAAAGGTTAACTCTTGAATCCCAGGCATCAGCCTGGGAATCCAGCATGGGACTGATCAAGACCCCCTGAATCTGGGTGTCAGTGAGGAGGCCTAGGTAATCTATTGAGCCTTGGACAGCAGATCAGTACCCATCCCAAGTATACACACGGTCTCTGGACTCCCATAGAACAATGTGAGGTGCACTCTCACCCTGAACTCTTGGGGAAGGGTCTAGGCCCTGCCCTATATGAAATGACAGACTATGGACACCCCCATGGAGGGCCTCACCCTCCCTGGGGGAATGAGGGGATAACGGGGGGGGATGGGGGGAGGGCACGGGAGGAGGGGAGGGAAAGGGAGAGGGACCTCATACTGACTTGTGAAGCAACCTTGCTTCTTATCTAAATTTAAAATGGAAAATAAAAAAAATATTAATAAAAAAAACAAAAAAAACAATTCTTGGTGCCCTTATTTTTCATCATTTTAGATATCTATTTCGTGTTTTACTTTTAGCTGAAGACCTTGTTGCTGAGTCACTAAGAAAATAGAAGCAATCATAAAAAAGACTGAACTGCTCAAACTACACCTGCCTACTCACCCCCTTCATCCATCCACACCCACATTCTCCATCATCCTGCTGTTGCTGTGGTGACTACACAGGCCATCTCCAGCTAGGCTTTCAATATGTGCACTTCCCTCCTCCCTGTCAATTAGCACCCTCATTCTCATTAGTATGCAAAGATGTTATTTATTTTGTCTACCTAAAAAAACAACAAACACATACACATACCACACACACACACCACACACACACATACACACACACAAACCACACACACGAACAACAACAAAAACCTTGTGGTCTCATTTTTCCTCATAGTTAACATTCTACACTGTGATTTCCTTGGTTTTAAATGAAACTCTCCAGTAGTATTCATCTAGTACATCTACTCCAATCAGACATGCACCAAACTATAAAACACCATAATGAGAAAGGTTGCTTATACACAGATGTGGATGTCAGGCTGAGAACCTGAGAGAGAACCTTAAAGAAATGTGAAACCATTAGTCATAGTAGATCACACAAAATGCTGTTACAAAAAAAGGCAATCTAATCTTTCCAGGCAGATGGGCTCTGATTGACTTGCTATATAATAAAGTTGCTAGCAATTTATTGGGGAGATGAGCATCATTGGTGTGAAAATTATAAGCACTACTGTTTTCATTATGTCAGGCTTATGAGTCTTTATGATTCATAACCATCTCAGAAAGCCAAAACTATGTTGCATCAGTATTATTTGCAAAGGAAACATACATGCCCCTATCCTTTTAGAATCAGCACAAATATAAAAAACAATAAATATAGCATCAGTCATTTTAAAAGGAAAATTCAGAACCTATGGATGGAGGATTGAAGGGAAGGGAGGGGAGAGGGGTTTAGAACAACCGATTTCCTGTAACTATCTGTCCTAGTAAGACTGTGTCTCACCTCAAACAGATGAAGGCAGACCATATCACAGTATATGAAGTAAAATGAAAAGAGATTGATTAAGCTAAGTAAGTTTGAGACCAGAGTTATAAATGTCACATAAATAAATGTGCTGGAAGAACACATTTTATCTGAGAAAATAATGATTTTAATAAGACAACCTGTAAAACACTTGTTTGTGGTTATAGACCCCATGAAGAGATACACTTTGATTTTACTAGGGATTGAAATACCTGTTTATAAATCAAATATGTGTCGAAAATGATGACTTTGTTAAATGAATTGGAGTGCATTATCCTTCAAGAAAATGAATTTATTCATAATATATCACAACTGCTGTATTTAGAGAAGTATTGTTATCTGGGTTTGAATGATATCAAGGACCTCATTGTGAGAAAATGGAAATGTTCATATATCTTTTAAAAATAATATTTAATACAGCGAGCCTGATTTTAGAAGAAGCAACAAATATGTGCTAGAACGTGTTCTATTAAAATAATAACAAATTTTACTCTGAACTCTACAGTGACAGTACCAGTATTGTCAGCCTTTCAAACCAGTAGTTAATATATTATCTTGGGTTGATAAAACATTTTCTTCTGTGTTCAGATTATATGGGCACAGAGAACACACTAAGAACAGTAATGAAAATCATCCAAAATAGTGAATTTAAAATTTTCTGTTCCTCATGGAACAGCCCAATAATATTTGCTTCCTGTCATCTCAATATTTGTCTCTTCCTCCAACAACCACATCACTTAAACATTGAGACTCGCATCCACAAAATGATGGTTTTTGGGATGGGACTATCTGAAATAGGACTAGGTCTTCAGGTACAGACCTCAAGTCCTTCTGACAGTCACAGTGTTCTGAAGGAGCCTGAGGGAGCTTGTTCACTCCTTTGAGAAAGGAGTGAAAAGATATGTAGACACCTGTCCAGACACCAGAGTTGTGGGTGCTTTGGGTGCCGCCTTCCAGCCCATAGGACTGTGATATATCAATATTCACTGGGTATACATCACTAACTCATGATATTTTGGGATAATAACCCTTGAAGTCTAAAACAATGTGCATACCATGACCCCTATGTGCACACTATTCATCTGCTGTCTGTTTAGGGCTGCATCATCTCATACTGAATAAATTAATACTCTGTGTCTGTCCAGCACTAGAACAGAGCTAATGTAAGCTGAGATACACTGTGAAAAAAATCAGCCACACCAAATTTTGAAGACATTATTGTATTGTAAGGAGAATGCAAAATATCTCACTAAGGATTTCTGGAGTTCTAACCAGACTGGAGAGAGCAGGAAAGAACATCCCTCCCACTACTAGAACAAAAAGGGTGTTGGAATAAGTTCAAATAGATGAGTCATTTTATGGTCAGGGAACTGAGGCTGCAGAGCCTAAATAATGAGAAGAAAGAGCCTGCATGGACAGAAAGGACTGAGCTCTCCCTCAGAAGATGCCCCAACAAGAAGCAGTCAGCTGACTTAACTGGAGAGTAGGAAGAAGGTTCTACGTTGGCTGGCAGGACAATTCAGAATTCATGAGAGCTTCAGAAATATTACAGTCCCCGGGTTATCCATGAAAGGACCACAGAGCAAGAAGAAAATGCTGATTTAAGTATAAACCTAAGAAGAGGAGAGCAATGCCCCTGAAGGAAGACCAGGGAGCAAGTACCACTTGAGCCCTCTTTCCTCTAAGGTTTCAGTTAGAAAAGTAGCATGTGGCAGAAAGGGACACCAACACTTCCTTCCTTAGAAGTGCTGATGAGGGAGGAAAACTGACTCCCGAAGAAGGAACAGGCATAAGTGGTGGGATCACACAGTCGGGAAATGGACAGAAGAGCTGGGAGGGCCTCATCTGACAGCCAGAAATGTGTTACCTGCCTAGGCTGGTACCTGTCTTCACCAACATGATGCTGGGGGAAAGGAATTTCCCCTGGACATCATGTGGCTGTTGGCCATCATGGTACAGGTTGCTATGATGACCTAAGGAATGTTTGATCCCTTGTTCATGACAAGAACAAGTAAAAAGAACAATTTAATGATATGTAAGTCTGTGATGATGGCAATTGGGCTGCTAACACTCTCTATTTGAAGGGAGAGCTAGGGGACTCTCACCTGGGATTGTAGCTACTTCTTCCTCTTAGCCACGGAGCTGCATATATGAGGTACTGAATGGACTATGTAGGAGGCAGAATGTTAACTGGAGGCAGGGTTCTGTGATACAGCTTTTATGATGTCGTCACTCATTATGAGAGGCAGAGTAGGTACTTTCAGTGGTTCACTGTGGGGACAACAGACCTTGGGCAGAGACCCACTTCCCCATCAGCCTGGGATTAGGCAGCTGTAAGACAATGTTTACTAAAAACATGTTTACTAAATACAATACAATGCCTGGGGCAGCAAGTTCCTGAAAAGGGCTTACCCACGGGAACCGTCCTGTCCTCGACCTTTTCCAAAGACTAACTGCCTCTTCAGACCCACCCACCTCCACCTCTGGTGTCAGGGTATATAATAACCAGCCAGAGTAGGAATAAAAGAGAGCCTTCTTGAGGAGCCTTCTGGTCTCTGTGTCATCAATCCCAGACACCCTCACCACATCCTCAGATACAGGCTGCACAGCAGATGCAGCAATTGGAGGTCCCACTGAGATGTCAAAGCAAGGTAAGTGGACGGGGTCGTCCCTTTTGCCAGCCAGGGATGGATGGGGGAAAATAGAAAAAGGTATGGTGGGAAGTAGACCCTGGAAGTTTAAATTACAGTATCAAGTTAAAAAAAAGTTATTTGAAGAACAGGGGACTACAGTCCAGGCTAAAACCATGGAAGGCTTTTTAAAATGGATTGAACGAGCGAGTCCATGGTTCATTACTGGGGGAGGCTTAAATGTCCCAGATTGGGAGGATGTTTGCTATGATATTCAGAGAGCTGGGTGTTGGTGGCACACTCCTTTAATCCCAACACTCTGGAGGCAGAGGTAGGTAGGATCGGGCCATCCTGGTCAATAGAGCAAGTTCCAGGACAGCCTCCAAAATGATAGAGAGAAATCCTATCTTGGAAAAAAAAGGTAAAATAAAAAATAAAATAAAAAATCTCCAGCCTTTGGCCTGATCCACTGAGGTCAGGAAAGTAAAGGGGAACTGAGATGAGAGATCTAAAAGGTTGGCCAACAAGTAAGGCTATGAGGATGTATTAAAAAGGGGTACCAAGCTAAGGGTACCAGATTAAATCTCTAGGCCTTCACCCGATAAAGTTTGGGAAAGACAGGGGAACCTGAGTGATCGCCCTCAGTTGGAGGGTGGATTGGATTAAATCTCCAGTAAGAAAGAAAAATTGAGAGGTTGCCCTCAGTTGGAGGGTGGATTACATTAAATCTCTAGGCCTTAGCCTGACACCAAGGTCGGGAAAGAGGGGAACCCGAGATATTGCCCTCAGTTGGAGGGTGGATTGTGTAAATCTTAAGGCTTTTTTGCCTAAGGGAACATCCTCAGTTGGAGGATGGATTGAAAATGGGTGAATATCCAGGCGTTGGTGGCACACGCCTTTAATCCCAGCATGCCTTTTATCCCAGTACTGGGGAGGCACAAGCAGGCAGATCTCTTGGGTTCAAGGCCAGCCTGGTCTACAGAGTGAGTTCCGGACAACCTCCAAACAATACAGAGAAACCCTGTCTTGAAAAAAAAATGGGTGAATCAAAAGAAATTGGTAACAGTAAAGAGGTACTGGTATTAAGAAAAGAAAAAGACAAAGGTATATGGAATGGAAAAAGTTTGTTTGCATTTAAGGTCAATTTTGTGAGTCATCTCTAAAAACTTTTGGCCAAAAGCCTGGCCTCACCACCTTGCATCTACAGAGTTAGCCTACCTAAGCCAGTTTGAGTGAGATCTCCTAAATCACTGTTACTGACCCTTGATGTCATCGATTCTACACCCCAAGAAAGAAAGAAAACAGTCGGTTCGAGATTTCCAGTTTCTCAACAGGCCTGCTGCATCAACCTCCCGGACCCGTGAGTTTTCATCCCGAAGCCAACAGAGAACTGGAAAGACTAACTGTCTGCCCTTGACACACCTCGAAACAAGAGAATTCATTTTGCCAGTTTTTCCCTTTGGGGAAAAAAGGACCCATTTAAAACATTTGGACATTGGTATGGACTGTGAGTGGCAAAGCCTCTTTTCAGTATTTGAACAGGACATGGTCACTTGAAATATCAGACTTGGTAGTTCCTGTTTCTGGAATCCCGCCTATGCCAGTGTATATTTCTGGAGAAATGCAACTTGTCCTAATGCGACAAAAAGGAGACTTTGGCTCAAGTTGCATATTCAGCTGAGGCTATTGATGTTAAGTTAACAAACTGCATCACCACAGGAACAAATTGATACTCTATGGATAGTGCAAAAAGCCTCTTGTTCATAGTTTTTATAATGTTACATGTGTAATATCAATAATTGTACCTAGTGTATCTGTGCAAGTGCACTTTCTAAATGCTTTCCTGAGTAGATCTTGGAACGATCGTAAACTTTATCACTGTTTTGACCATCAAATTGAAACTGTAAATCCCATGCAGGTTACCCTTGTAACAGAGGAAGTCGGGTAGGATGTTATGGCCCAGATCTGGTGATGGGTACGGTGATGGAGTTCCTGAAAATGGCTTGCCCACGGGAACCGTCCTGTCCTCGACCTTTTCCAAAGACTAACTGCCTCTTCAGACCCACCCACCTCCACCTCTGGTGTCAGGGTTTATAATAACCAGCCAGAGTAGGAATAAAAGAGAGCCTTCTTGAGGAGCCTTCTGGTCTCTGTGTCATCAATCCCGACACCCTCGCCACATCCTCGGATACAGGCTGCACAGCGGGCACAGCAGTTCACCTATAAATTATAGCTTCTTTTGTTTACAGGCCAATAAACTCATTGACACATCAAGATAATATCAATGGAATCATTACTTTCATCTGTCTTTGATGTCCTATTTAAGATAAACAGACATTTTTTCACATATCCCTAGGAAAAAGTAATACAACAAACAAGCTAACAAGCTTTAGGTAACAATAGTATTCACAGTGATATTCTCTGTGGCATAATTTAGGACGAAACACCCAAGACTGAGGGCACAAAAACATTAATGTGGTATGTAAGTCAATCCCTTCTAAGTAAAAGATATCACTATAAAAATTCAAAGAGGGTACTGAACTCAATCATAAAAACAGGTTCCAGTTTCCAGCAGCTCCACAGTGATTCATAATCATCCATAATTACAGTTCATGTAGATGAGATCCAGTGTTCTGTTCTGGCCTCCATAGGCTCTGCTCACACATGGTACACTCACAAGCATACAGACAACACGTGCATATAAAATAAATCTTTCTAAAAAATTGATGAATACTCACAAATGTCCACAAGTAAATTCAACACATCCAAAGAAGTAAATGGACCTAACCTGAAATTGATCTGTATGCACTGGGGCACAATCAAGTACCATACACACACAATTAGACCCGAAAGGAAAAAAGAGGTCTTTTCAGAAAAAGTCATTTTAAAATAACATAAAAGGAAGAGCTACCTTTTTAAAAAGTTAAGGACCCATATCAAAGAACAGGTCTCCATACTCCAGAAAACAAGCAGAAAGTTATCAAAGACAAAAACAGGAGAAAATAGATTTACCTCCACAAGTACACCATCATCAATACTGGTGAAAGTAAAACTCCAAAAGAAAAACTCAGGGACACACAGATGTCACAACCAATTCACACTCAGAACAGCAAAACTAAAAGCTGGAACAGATTTTCATGTCTCATGAAAACCCACAGGGCTAAGACTATTCCTCTGACACACCTCTGACATGTAACACCACATATATTGCTGCACGACCACATTTATTGCAGTGCTACTCGCAATTCACAGTGGCAGCTGTCTAGATCTCAGATGAGAGATGGGTGGCTGTAAAACAGGGGACATAGACACAACAGACTTTCATGCAGCCACAAAGAAACATTAAATCATGACATTTGCAGGAAAATAGATGGAGAAGGGAATCATGTTAAACGCAACAATCCAAACTCGGAAAGAAAAAGCATACATGTTTTCCTCTCGTGTGTGGAACCTAGATTCTAGAGTTAAAATTCTATGTGTGCATTTATATGCATATATGTATAGGTCAGGAACAAAGGGGATCATGAGAAAGAAGAAACTGCTCAAAGGAGCAAGGACGAGAGGTTAAATAGATACAGGCGATATAAAAGCAGATGAGGGAAAGCCATGATATTGGGGGTGCCAGGCAGAGGGAGGTGGAGGGATATGGCTTAGGGACAAATAAGAATGGAGTATATTGACACACATGTTGAAAGAGGGTCTGCCTATCATAAATTAACTCTCAGGTTTGTACTCCAGCACCATACAAACCCAGTATGAAGACACACACCTATAATCTTAGAGCTGGAGGGGCAGAGTTAAGAGGATCAGAGTTCAAGGTCATACTTTGCTACAAAGTGATTCTAAGGCCAGTCCAACTTGCCAGAAAACTTAGATCAAAATGAAATAATACATTTTAAAAATGTCATAATGAATCCCATTACTTTGCATAACAACCTTTAAAAATCAATTAAAATATATAAAAATGAATTTTTAAATCAAAAATTATAAGGAAATTAATTCAACTACAATCTGTAATTTATTATATATCCTATAAATAATTTAAAGAAGAGTTTAAAAACAAGAGTTAATGACAAAAGAATGTCTAATATTCTGAAGCAAAGCCAGCATAGGAAATACAGATGAAAACACCTTCAAAAACAAAACAAAAAGGGGGGGAGAGAATTCATTGCCAGCAAACATACAAGACATTAATTAGTTAACTGTCTCTCTGTCTGTCCATCTGATTAAAAAATCTTTTATTATAAGAAATTTTTTTCTAAAAGAGATCCTTCCTAGATGTAAAACACGAAAAAGCAGTTATTAAGTACACTGCTGTCACTTTTCTTGAATGACAATTTTCTTTGTTTTTGTTTTTACACTACCACTGAAGTTTTCCCTCTCACCAAACTTGCCAGTTCCACCCCCCCCACTGATGGGGAAGTCCTGTGTACATGTCAATAAAGCACTGTTGGCCAGGCATGCAAGACATTTTTAGTATACTTCTCTGACCATACTTATGAGAGAGAAACCTGAAATGATACAAAAGAATATACAGGAGTATAACAGAATGAAATTAAATATTTTTCTTAGATTAAACAAATCTGAAAAACAACAGGCAATGTATGGAAAAAGTCATAGCAACACAGCTTGAACTTGCAACCATGTTAGGTGAGTGGCATCATACCACACATGGACAGGAAGAGTTGCTTTATGATGCTTATGCTGTCTGGTACTGTAGGTGATTCCTGGTTGTTCAGGGAAGACTGTCATGAATTTCAGAACATAAAGAATGAAACAGTAAAGAAAACAAAATAAACAATTCTCAGTTAAAAATAAAACCAAACCAAAAAAAAAAGGTAACAAGGAACAGAGAACAGATTGAGAGTTGGCAAGGTGGCGCAGAGGGCAACAGCGTGCACACTGCCTTTACAGATGACCCGGGTTCAGTTTCCAGCATCCGTGCAAACAGCTCCAAACAGCCTGTACCGTAGCTTCAGCAACGGTTAGGGGTGTCAGTCTCAGAGCATGGGATGGGGACCCCAAGCTCTGGGGATGGAAGAAGTAGGTCACTTTGCTTGTGTCCTGTTCGAGTTTCCATTGCTTGAAATCATTGTTCAGGAATTAAAGTATACATAGCTTCATAGTAGAGCACTTGCCTAGCAGGTACAAGACCCTAGGCTTTGATCGCCAGAACCACAAGAAGCAGACAAATGAACAAATTGTTTGGCCATAATTTATTACATAGTAAAACATATTTCAAGTATTTGGTTTTTATTAAGTTTAAATAAACAGAAAGAAACGCTGTAGAAATTTAAAGTACTGAAAAATCTACTTCAGATAAGGCTATAGGAATGCGTGGGTCGCCTTAGGCACACTGAAGAGGTCAGCGGAATGGTATGGTTGCTTGCACCCCTATCTTCTCCTAACTAGGTCCTTGTATTGTATGAGTGAATAAATGGGATGCAAATCACACTGACAGAGTCTGACTGCTTTGGTGAAGACTAAGTGTGAAAAGATAATGAGGCAGGCTTGATTTATGTGAGGATATAGGAGTGACTCAGGAGCTCTACCTCAGAACAGCTGTTGTGAAGAAAGGCTTCGGGGTCAGGCAGACTGACTCTTTCCCAGTCACTCTAATTTCTCACTGCCAGACACGTTTCTTCCTCTTGCTAAGACGGTGTCTCCCTGTGTGCACCTGGGACAATATAATTACACAAATACGTTATACGAATGTAAAGAATCAAAGGAAGTGAAGCCAGTAAGGCTGCCCTGATTTTCAAGGAAGCTGTCATTTTAGAACATTCATGGGACCACTTTAGTTAGTTATCTAGCAAGACACAAAAGTAATATGAGTGAGTTTTAAGGAAAATGAGAGGCGGTACAAAACCTATGAGGTATGAGTGACATTTCATTGAAAATAGACAATAGGTAATCCAGTCCAGAGGTATGAAGTGAACAAAGGAAATTTTTCTTGCTGTAGCCAGTTTTTCTCCACGTAGTACTAATAGATACAGTGGTTTGAATGGGACTCGATACCTGTGACTGGGTAATTGATAAAGGACACAGGTTTGCTTTGACTCTCAGCCCTGCAAATCCAAACGTGGCACCAGTATTAGCTGAGATTCTGTGAAGGCATCACAGCAAAACAGTAGAAGGGACGGTGGTAAGTGCAGAGGGGACAGTAAAGCAGAAAAGGAAGCCAGAAATTGAGCCCTGGAAGACAAAACCACTCCTCACAGCCTGGCTCTCCCAGTAGCCAGACCACAGTCTGCTTTCCCAGGAGTCAGCACAGTCCCTGTAGAATAGGAGCTTCACAGGGAAAGACCTGACTCCTCAGTGACACAGCTACCCTTCAGAGGCGGCATAGCCTCCCACCATATCATAGACCAAGTTCAAACGTGATTTTTTGGGAGGAGACAGGCCATATTCATCCATGGCAATGAGACCATAGCAAGTTTCTGACAGCATTTGAATCTCAAAGTAAACCCTTGAGGTAGTTAGAAGACACTGGGAGTTTCTGATCAGGAAAATGAATTCTGCTGTTCAGAAGAATGTGCTCTCTATAAAAGTCACTGGTCCTCATGGAACGCTCTAGT
The DNA here is from genome assembly GCF_017639785.1 of Mesocricetus auratus. Classification (NCBI taxonomy): domain Eukaryota; kingdom Metazoa; phylum Chordata; class Mammalia; order Rodentia; family Cricetidae; genus Mesocricetus; species Mesocricetus auratus. The sequence goes on along the minus strand of NW_024429193.1, from coordinate 72,764,319 downwards.
ACAGACACTACTCTAAGGCTGAATTAAGATTTATTATTAAGAAAATCACATGCTAGAATTTTACATTGTTCTACTTTGTGCTTTTCAATCACAAGGTAATAAAAAGTGATGTGTCAGTATGTCATTTAGTAAATATTTAGTAAATGAGGACGAGAGAGAGAGAGAGAGAGAGAGAGAGAGAGAGAGAGAGAGAGAGAGAGAGTTTGGTGAGAAGTGTCAAAGCTTCGTTAGGAGTTTTATTCAGGGACTGTGTGGAGATGGATCTTAGATGTCATCAAGGTGACAATTGAGAATAGCCATCACATTCTGTGTGGAGTTTAGAAGTCAGTGCAGGGGGGTGATGCAAAGGTCCTGATGGTCCTACAACCCACACATCTCATGAGGCAGCAGCTGTGCTGCCTGCCCCGCCACAGGGTGGCCACCAAACTCTAAGCAGCAGCTTTCATGAGGTCAGGTTGGGAGGAAAGTATGGCACGTTACTGATATTCAGGACATGGTTCGTGCTCATGTGAGCCTCAACTGGCCTTGGAGTTGTAATGTGATAATGCAATTGCCCTGCATAGACATCCAAATAAGCTTTGATATGGTTACAGAAGATGAAAATCACAGAAAGATGGGCAGGTGGTTGTCTTATTATACCACACTGAATAAGGATGACAATATAGACTTATATACCTGTAAGTATCGTCGTTTATGAAATAAAAGCGAGGAAGTCACAGCGGACTCCTTTCCAGATGAGGATGTTTTTGATAGAGAGTAACTTTTGAATAACCAATAGGAGGTCAGAATAACAGGATTTGAATCTAATACAGGAAGTAACCAGAGATCTAGGCTCTGGTAACTGCAAACATTCCAAGCATGGCTAAGGAACAAGGCACATCACTTTTCATTCCCAATATGAGAAGTGACAGACACAGAATTGCTCCTCTATCTTCCTGCTATACAACATTCTATTGGAGGGTAAATACGACATACGATATTGTTGATTATTCTGTGAACTTACTTTTCAAGAATATGGCATGCATTGGATGCTATGCTGATCATGAGAAATGCATTCATAAGCTGTAGTTCCTGTAAAGGAGTTGTGATGGCTATTCTCAATTGTCACCTTGATGACATCTAAAATGAACTATAATCCAGCAGTGGAGGGCACAGCTGTGAGATATTTTACTTGGGTGAATATGGCTCTAGTCTGGACCTTAAGGTAGAAAGACATACATCTTTATTTCATATTTCAAAACAACAAGACACAGCTTTAATATGGGCCACACCTTCTGCTAGAAGCCTATATAAGGGCATGGAAGAAGGTGGCTTTGGGTTTTTTGCTCTATAGCTTGCCTTACTAGCATAGCCACTCTTTCCTGAGCATTGAGGCCTACTTCTTTAGGATTCTAGCATGTACTGAAGACCAGCCTTATGGACTGAGAAACTACAGGATTATTATTACTGGACTTTTTCTTTCAGCTAGGCATTGATAGATTCAGTGGATTGTAAGTTATTATGACAGAGAGAGAGAGAGAGAGGATTCAATAAGTTCTGTTATTCTATATTGAGTTGATTCTCAATATTCCTAATGTTGTAACCATTTTCATGTTGTAGTAACCTCCCAATCATAAATTTATTTTCATTGCTACTTCATAACTTTAATTTTCCTGCAGTTATGAAACATAATGTAAATATTTTAGTTTAGAGGTAGAGGCTACCCTAAAGGAGTCATGACCCACATGTTGAGAACCCCTGACCTATAGAACCCCAACTAATACAGAAGGCATTTCCATTCTGGTTGAATTAAGATGTTGAGAAGTCCTGTATACAAAAGTGAAAAAAAATAAAAATGAGAGCAAAAGAAATGCTATATCAAGTACTATGGTAATGTCAGTAGTTCAGTGAATAAATCACGACAAAAGTTAGAGAAGTGAGTTGCAGACATGAGCAGAAACTTCTAGAAAGGGGCCTATGTGGTGTATAAACAGATATTAAGGAGGGCATGGAGACTATTAAAATTTCAAAGGGAAAGTAATTTTGGATTCCAGGGATTTAGGAGTTAGATCATTCAAAAAGCTTTAAGCTGTGAGTAACAGGAAATAAAAGTGACTAAATGGAGCTTAAACAATAAGTGATTTGTTATATTGTGTGACAAGCAATGAGAAGTTAGATGTGCCCAGGGTTAGTTAACCCAACTGCTCAATCCAATTGTGATTCAGACAAATACTTTTATCTCCCCTCCATTTTTTCTCTCTCTTCAAGATATTTAGTATCCAGTAAAGTGATCATTATTTACTCTTTGGGGCAGAAGTCACCTTGGCTAAATATATGTCTCCAGAAGATCAATGTCAAGACAAAAAGGACACTGGTGATAAAATGTGAGGCAGCCTAGAGTAGTAAAGGGTGGATCTACCATTGATGCCTGAAGTATGAGGCAAGGTAAGAAAAAATACTCCCTTGTTGAATGGCTGTAGAATTGAGAAGACATTGGTAGTGTACTGTTTAAAATCTTGACAGCAGTCAGGTCATATAAGCATTTTGAATCTACAGTGATAATAGAAAGCAGTTGGTGGATTTCAACAGCAGGTGGAGTGATTATGAGGTGATTATGGCAAATTAAGGTAGCACTGGAGTGGGCAAAGTTGGAAACCTAGGTGCAGTTCAGAAGGAGTTACAGGGCTTCTGATCAAGGTGGGAACTGGAGCAGTTATGGATAGGACCGCAGTAGGTGGCCTTTTGAATGGAATCAGGGTAGAGATGGTGAGACTTCATGATAACTCCTTCACAAAGTCTATAGGCTGGAAGACAGTATGTCAAGGCAGTAAAGACAACCAAGACAAAATGGCTTGTGATGAAAGATGGGTTTGGGGATTTGTTAAAGACAAGAAGAAAAGGAACAGTCAGAAGGTGGACATTTTCTAGGACCAGGACTGAGCAGCACACCAATTTGTCACTGATGCCTATCACAGATCATTATGCACGGCTGTGTTGATTAATGGCTCTATATAGTCTGACATACTGCTTATTTGAAACTGAACTGTCATTAATTATAGGCCACTAGAAAATGCTTAATTTTGAAGGAATGGTTTTTCACTATTCATGATAGTTTAATCCTTTATATGATTCTGCAAATTTATGGATCTTGTTGAAGTAAAATCAGTCGTGCTGTTGATATGATAACTGATAAAATGCTTTGTGACACAGTGGCACCCTGAGTTTGTGTTAGTCACATGAGAAAACCACAAATCTGAACAAGAACAACACATATGGGTGCCGAGTTCATTGTTCAGCCTATACAACATGGAGCCACAGACGGCTTGAAAAACTCCATGGACCCAGGAGGCCCAAAGTCCTCCATGAAACACTTCTTTGTCTGATGGATCTATTACATCATACAAAGAAAAACATGAAATATTAGGAAACCACAGAATTATCTTGTCTAAACACTGAAATGCTGTATACATTTCCATATTCTGTCAAACTAAGACATTTAATAGATGATATTTTGGTCTTCCATGGATGAATGTTCTATCCATGTGTGGGTCTCTGTGAGAGCTAGGTAGTGGCTATTGTCACACCATTGAGAATACTGTTATGGATCTCCATAATCAATGATCCTCCTGGAGACCCAGAGCCCTTTCTCTCAAGGTTACATCTCTCTTGCAGTAATTGCCTCTGTATTCTTGAAGTTATTTATTCCTGTGGTTGTTGCTGCTATGATTTGGATGTGGTTTTCACCCAAAGGTTCTTATACTGAAATGTGGGGTCAATTGATAAGAACTTCTAGCCTCTCAAATTATGACCTAAATAAGCCTCTTTTCTATATACTACCAAGTTTCAGTTATGTTATTTTTGCTATGGTTATTGAAGTAATAAACCAATTTTCAATGCTTTATACTGGAAAAAGATGTTTGATTTCCATGAACTTTAATTTTTTTCTGAATGTTAAAATTAAAGTAATCCTTAAACAATTTAGGGCAGTCTAACATTCTTGTCACTAACATTCTTATCATAAAAGCCTAATTCTACAACCTGACATTGACACTTATTTAGTACATAAAACATTCATTATCTACTTTAATAATTAATGCAAGCTTCCCACAGTGTGTTCACAGATATAAAGGGTTATAATGCAGCAGAACTAAGAGCAAAAATGTTTTCAAATTGTTACACATTTAATACCCTTTCCTAATGTTAAAACTAAGTGCTTTGAATTAAATTGTCAATTAAATCCATCTCAAAATCTTACTTATTTGAAAAGCAACGCCTCAGTTATTTTTCCTTGACATGTGAAAGTGGAGCATACAGGACAAACTGTAATGCTATGGGTTTTTATAGACAAGGTTTTTCTAATAGTCACAATTGAATTAGTTGCATTTATAATGCTCCATGCACTTTCCAAATGGAGTGAATTGCTTTTAATTTATGCTTTTAATATTATCCATGGACTCCCTATTGACTAGAGTACATGGAGTGTAATTTAGGTAATAATACTTTTACATTTTCACAAATCTCCATATAGAAAACTAAGTGAAGACAGATCACAGTCTATCACTTACACCTGTAGAGCATAAGAATCATCTAGATAAAGGTACATTGAATTTTTCCAAGAAATTTTGGCACATGGAGAGAAGTATTAATCTAGTAATGTCCTAACAAGAGGGAGTAAATAGTGATCACAAGACACCGAAACCGGAGCCAGTGTAGCTGAACCAACCACTTTTGGTTCTATGGTTTCTTACCCTGCTTATGGAGGTCAAGATGCAAAGACCCACAGAAAGTTTCCAAATACTCTTTGTCAGCAGAGTTCATTTGCCCTGAATTTCTGAAGCTGTGGCAGGTTATAAAGAGAAGAAACTAGGAATCTGGGCCTGGAGAGATAGCTCAGTAGTTAGGAGCACTTCCATGGGGTTAGGGTTAGGGTTAGCTACCCACAAGGCAGCTAACACTGTCCACCAACTCCAGTTCTGGGGGATGACACCCTCTCTATTATCTGTAGATACTGCATGCTTAGATATAGACATACATGCAGAAAAGATATCCACACATATAAAATACAAATAGGTAAATCCTTCTATGAAAGCTTAAAAAACAGAAACAATGAAGTTGGAAGAAAATAGGTTGACAAATACAACACGGTCCTACATGATGATTTCAACCATGGCCATGGAGTCTTCATGAGCTGGAGCCTCAGCTTGACGCCTAATTACACCGCATGCTGGGCTGCTATTTCATGGCTTAAGTAGGCACCTACATATCTGGTTAGTTTCAAGGAGCTAAAAGGTCCCTAATAACAATTACAAAAATTTACAATTCTCGTGGCAACATTGATACCCAAAATTATACCATCCCATCATGTTAATACTTACTCTACCAAAGTGGAAAAACCACGATGAGGGGTGCCACATCAGTACGGCCATTTATTGCCCATCAACACTACACCAGCTTTACCTTTTCTTGTGCGGCAATCACTGGAAAGCAAAAGCAAATCCTCCGAGGGAAGTGGGTATTAGAAATCAATGTTTCCCAGTGTTTCATGGTTTACTGGGAGGAAATATCCCAGTGCCAGTAGGCAAAGCAGGATTGCAGCCAAGTAAAGATGTCCAACACAGAGATAAAAATTCAGAGATGTTGAGAGTGGACGAAAGATGAAAGTGGGGATAGCTCAGGTGTATGAACACTTTAAATTATGTCCTTTCCCTGAATATATAAACTCACTACATTCATCCATTAGTATTAGGAAGTATAATAAAATGAAGTTTTACATGACAGAAACAAGCACTGTTAATACCTTGAGCCATTTCTCTTCTAGAGCTAGGAGTCTAACAGTGAAACAGCTTTCATTTTGTGTGTGTGTATGTGTGTGTGTGTGTATGTGTGTGCGTGTATGTTAGATGACTATGTACATGTGTGTCTGTGGGTCCACATGTGCATGTCCATATATGGGCATAGAAGCAGGTGGTAGATGATAATGGGTACCTTCTGCTATAGATCTTCACCAATTTTTGTTACTGTTACTATTGCTGTTGTTGCAGAGTCTATCACTGACTCTGAACAGACTGTTTTGACTATAATAGTTGGCCACCATGCCCCTGGGACCCTCCCTTCCCTATGCTTACAGCAAGTGGTTGTACACACAGGGTGCCATGCTGTGAATTCGAGGTCAGATCTTCCTACTTGCACAGAAGCATTCCTTTTTAAGCCAACTCCCCCAGCCTGCATTGCATGTTAATTAAAAATAAAATATTTGGGCAATAACACATCATGAAGCAAAAACCATGAAACCTTTCCCATTAAAGTCATTTTCTGACGTGGTAAACCATCACTTAAGTTCCAAGCCACACAAAATGTGAGGGTAAGGGATTGAGCTTAGCTGACCAAACACATTTCAACTATAAAGAGGAAAACATGAACTAACTCATATATCTCTAAAGATCTGTGTGGTGATTTGCCATGGAATGAGTCAGTGAAAAGAAAGAAAAATAAAAGGCTTGAAAAGTCACTCTTGAAACCAGAACTCACAGGGCAACATTTGTGGACTTCAAAATGTGGGCCTTAGTGAAACAGTCCACACCATCTGGTAGAGATAAAGGCAGCATATCTCAGATAATGAACAAAGGGCACCTGCACTTAACACCCTAAGAAGCACATGAATCTCACAGTGAGAGAACAGAGAAGCACAAAACCTAGTGCAAAGAGGTGGCACAGTCTAGAATTATTGAGTGAGAGCTATTAAGTAAAGTTATTTGGCATATACATAAAGATATAGGAGACAATCTATAAAGACACAAGCAAAGTTTGGGGAACTAAAAACTACCTAGCAGACAGACCAGCATTGATACATGGAGCAGGCCTTAACTATGGGGCGAGGAGTGGTTGGTTACTCCCACAACATCTGTGGCATGACTGTACCAGTTGCACACAGGTGGTTAGTATAGCTCACAGGGTTTGTAGCTGGGTGAGACTGATGGTTGCTTTTCTGTTCAGTAGTGTGTATACCAACTTACAGTACTATGAACACTAGCCAGGAGGATAGAAGCTTCCAGTGAGGACCACAAGCATTGCTTCTTCAGCAAAAGTACTTTCCAAGCAAGTTGTAGAGGGTAACGGATAGCATTGGTACCAACTTTCAGTGTTTGAGAGGTCTATGGGACTGTTATTGGCCAACAACTCAAAAGGACATAACCCATTTAAACTCATTTTACACATGTTTGTATTGTAGGAAGCTTCTACAGAAGTAAATTTCCATATGGCTGTTCAAAAGGCCTTTAGTGTTAGTTGTCCCTCCCTGTTCCTGCCTCTACCTTGTCCCCCACCCATTTAATCCTCCTGTTCTAATTTCTCTAAATTATTTTTATTACCTAACAAGTGTAAAAACAGTAGTTGCAATTTAAATTGAAAAGTTTATTTTCACAATGTTTTGATAGAGCTGAAGAAAGAATTGTAATTTTGAAGATAAAATACCAAAGCCCACGAGGCCAGCTCTCAGGTCTGCACCGAGCGTTGCAGAAAGAATGCCTTCAGAGCAGCAGGACTTAGAAAAAATTCTTCTCTGTCTGAGGACTGGACTTTTGTGTCTGAGGGTAGATAGAGAAACACATGCTTTCTGATGATAACTTTCTCTTTTATTCCATCTTGAATAATCTCTCTTCCTTGAAAATCTCTCCACACAGTTACCTTTCTTCGCATACAGTTACATATCCCTCTTTACATACATATATATCCTCTCCTATGTTACTCTGAGTAATGAAAAATGTCCTAGTATGATTTCTGTTCATCAGAATTATATACATTAAGCAGGGATCATCTTCCTGACCCTTCACAGCTATATGTGTGCTCAGTAGATGAAATACACACACACACACACACACACACACACACACACACGAGATAAACACATGAACAGTGGGAAAATACCAATAGCTGATATTAGGGAAGGAATATATGCATATGAGAATGATTACAGACAGAAACAATCAGTCATTTACAGTCAGTAATCTCATTGTCTTTGCTAAGTGTGGCTCCCCATTAGAGAGTTATTCAACCTATAGGTCAACCTGTTAAATACTAGTTGTCACCTGTTGTATACTTCCACAGTCTCTGTCAATATAACAGAAGAAATCATGAAAATATAGCATAATGGAAAGGGTTAAAATTTGTAAGTATTTGGGAAAGAGAGAAAAGACTCAACAGCAGGACTGGGTGAGTTCACAGTATTTTGAAATGTATATTATTTCTGAGGAAGAGGTTGGAGGTAATGAATAAACTGAAACTTCAGTAGCTTAACCAGGAATGGGATTGTAGGATAAACACTTGAAAGGGTGAACCCCAGAAAACAAGGATACAAGAAAAAAAATTTAGTTATCAGAAAGAAGGTCATAGTCAATGATGTAAAAAAGCAATTGAAAAGTAAATTCTACACTTTTGAAACCCATATGACACTGTCATTATGTAAGTCAGTCACTCATTTGTGAAACTAAGTAACAATAAGTTCAAAAAGTATTGTAACCATAAAAATATAGTATTTCACAGAAATCAACACATCTGGACCATCCCTTGAATTGGTATGATAGTACAAATAAAACAACACAGATTGCAAATTCATTTTTGGAATTATAACGTCCTTATATGGTGACTATGGGGGTTGGTCTTGATGTAACTTGCCATTAATTATAATTATCTGAGTAGGAAGCCTCAATCATGCAATTGTCTTAATTCCCTTAGTGCCTGTGCGAAGACCTGTCTTTCCGGGAGCAGCTCAGATAAACAGAAGCATGGCAGAAGTAAGATTATTTGTTTCTGCTCACTTAGCCTTCTCTCTCAACACTTGGTTAATTTATCCTGTTGCTGTTACTGCTGCTGATTCCTTCACTACCATCAGGACCAGTTGTTTCCAGATTTCCATTCTTGACTGAAGACCGGCTGTTCTCTAAGCACCCTACAGATTTACGGTGCCAGACTGGGTCTGCTAAGGTACCTACACCCATACACTGGGCAACTACCAGGTTGTTGGCCTCCCCAGCGTGAGTCACTGACAATGGAACATCCCCAACTGCCAAGTCACCTAGCCTAAAGGACCAAACAACTACTGTGTTCTGTGTTCTCAGGCTCTCAGTTGTGATTCCTTTCTGCTATTGTTACTAATCTAAGTAAGCTGATTTCATAAACACACACACACACACACACACACACGGGGTCTGAACCTCTAAAGAACCCTGGTTAATACAATGGTGTACACCTGTAGTAGCAACACTGAGGAAGCCAGGATAGAGGATAAGTTCAAGTCAGACAGGGTAATACAATGACATCCTGCCTCAAATAAAACAAAAACGAAACAAATCTCAGGTTTCCTTGATTCTTTCAATAAAGTATTATCTATTCTATCACAGTCTAAGACAGTGATATTCAAGTTTTTATCATTCAAAGTTCAAAGGGTTAAACCCTGAGCTATTTAGTCAAGTAACAAAATTCTTAACTCATAAACAAGGAAAACTTATGAATGCCATGAATGACTTCATTGCCATAAAGCGTTCTAAGAAATAAAGGATCACAAAGACAATTTACCATAAAATTGAAGATTACAATAGCACAAGGATTTTCAGTTTGAAGGGACCTTTCTTGGCCCAGTTGTACTTGAACCAAGGACCAGACACTCACAGTCATCAGAAATTGACCTTGGATGGTGACTCTGGTTCTTATTGTCTCATGCCAATGAAGGCTAAACACACATACACCCATGGCACTTCAAAGAAGAAGACTTCTTTTTAAATAGAATTGCAGAAATATGAGAAATTAAGGCAAAGTAAGAGACACTCCCAAGAGATAGAGGAGTTTCCAAGAAAGGAAAAAGCACTGAACTACCCAGTCTTAGTTTTTACAGGGCCATGGTAAAGTTTAGACAAAGGCAATATTTCTTAAATCAGTGAGCTATCATAAGCTCAGTCAATGGAGGAGGGCCTCCATGTTCTATATGTGTCCCTTGGCTCAGTGCAGGAGGTGGCATGCACTGTTTGTGTCCTGACCACACAGTTAGGTGTGGTAGAAACTCCCTCCTCTCCATCTCTGGCTTACACTATGTTGCTGATGGTCGTTTCCAGCCCTGACTAGCATTGCCATCCCTGACCTTGACAGCTGTCTTCTTGGTATCTAATTAGACTGCATTTACTTTCTTCTGACATTATATGCTCATCCTGTAGCATTTCGGCAGTAGAAAGTTGATTCTTTTGAGGCTACTGACATATAGTTGCAGTCTTTCTTGGTTACCTATTACTTTGCTCATCAAAGGGCAGGAGTGCAGGTGTCCTAGGTGGAAGCTTCTTGTTAGAAGCCTTCCTTACTTAACATTTATTCCTTCATTAGAAGCAAGGATAGATGAATAGGAACAGATTGTCATGCCTTGCCTTACATATATTCCTCAAGGGCTTCATGAGAGAAACGTATAGTAAAGCAGCTGGACTGCTTGCTGTCATTGGATGTCCCTTTTCTTATCTATTTACTGTGATAATCTCATACCTATTCAACCTCCTTAATGCTCCAGACTTTGCTTAAGCCCTAATTCTAGCATCTCTTCTCCTTACACTATATGTGAGCAGCTTGCCATGTTCTCCATGGCCTCTTTTTCCTTACTATCTATAGAGAGCTATCTCCTGAGTCAAAAACATTTCAGGGAATCGTTATCTCTTTAACTTGCATCATTTACTTAAAACAGGTTAAACTACATAACATGTTGAATATGAAGTTTTAGTACCCAAAGTGTTAAGTTGCTAAAAGTCTAAGCCTGTCTGTCCCAAAGGCACTGCCCCAGTAGACTCCACTACCTTCTGGATAACAGTGTTTAAGACAGTGAAATTTCATTCACTATGAAAAGCATTCAATTGTTCTCCAAGTGAATTTTAGTATCTCATTAGAAATATGAATTCTCATTTAATAGTGTTTAAATGAGCATCCATGACTGAGAAAAAGTAATACAACATAATCAAAAGAACCTTTCCTCGTGGGGTTCTTTTTTTTGACACATTAAAATAATGCTAGGAAATTTGTGCTTCAGTTAATGCTGATACATTGTTTTTGCAATTTTTCTGGTGTTTGTTTGAGACAAGGCATTATGTATCCCAGGCTGAGTTTGAATCCTGGTTCTCCTGCCTTTACCTCCCATGCATGAGGTCATAGCATGCACCACATCTGTTTTAAAGATATTATTTTGATATTTTACTTTTACACTTTTAAATCTTTGGTTATTATACTAAGAAAAATATATACAGTTACTACAAGTTTTCTTATGTTGTATATATTGCTTATGCATAATATACAAACACCAAGCAATCAAATACTGTATTAGATGGTATACGGACTTAATGAAAATAAAAGACAAAGTAGTTAGTCCTCACATGGCCATCTTTATACATTCAAAAACATTTTGAAAAGCATCAAGTTATCTACTTTAATAAAATCTGAGAAATAAGAATAATTTAGCATCTTGAAAACAAAACACTTTCAAATATTTGGCTTTAATATGTAACATTATAATTGCTTTGTTAATCTCTTCCTTATTTTTCAGGAAAGAAATATTTCACACAAAAAGATGACAGGTCATTTCACCAAACAACAATGGGGAAGTAAATAGCAGCCCCTGTGGAAGAAAGATGGGAGACAGGAAAATAAGCAGGCAATCACGCCCAGCCAGAGGGAAGCAAAGCTTCAGCACCAAAAACCACTAATCTCCCAAACTCCACATAAAAGACTCTTTGCTACTGGAAGAAAAAAGTGACAAATAAAATGAACTTTTTTTTTCAGACCTTAAAATTGCCAAATGATATTGGAAAATACCAAAATCAAGAAATATTGATACAATCAAGCCAACTTAATTTTGCTCAAAATTTGTTTCTAAAACAGTTAGTAGGTGAGTTAAATAATGCAAAAATATCTACAGTGCCATAAGGGTTTACGATACTTAAATATAATGATTATTTTGACAGAAGTTAGGAAAAGATTTAGCACATTAACCAGTGCCACTGTTAGTTATGAAAATATCTCTCCGTCCTTATAATTCTTTACTTTAATTGACTCAGGAAAATTTAGAAATTAAAAGTGGTTTTGACAAGCCAATATTCTTGAAAGTCACCTATAAACTACTATATTACACACAAAATTTATGCCAAAACAATCTAACAAATTTTAGAATCTTGTAACATTTGTTACATAATGTAGTCTATAAACGGTATCTTTATAATTTTTTTCTGGTTTAATATCTAACAAAAGATTATCAGGAATTTGAATGTATATATTAATTCATAATACTTGTACATTATATTAGCAAATGTCATATGCTATTTGAGCTCTAGAAATGAGGTTCACTTTACAAATTTCAGATCCAACTTTATTTGCCTCAAAGGGTCCTTCAGGGCCTCTTTTCTGGGAATGCATTGAACCCTCTCACACTGTGACAGAAAAGAACAGCAGAATAGCCTGAGAATCAAATTCTGGGTTCTCAATGGCAGCAGATGTGCCTTCCCACAGAGCTCACTAATATTTTCCCCTGGACTCATAGTGCCCAGAGTGGAAGCATGAAGCTGGAAATTCATCTTTGGGAAGCTCTTCTATGGGAAGAAAGCTCATCTGGAAGCTCAAGATGGCTGCTTCAGTTTCTGACAGATGCTTTCAGCACCCAATGTGACGATATTTTGCTGTCTACTTGCACATCTATAGGTCATCTATCTCTTGGCATCTGTTCTTTTACTTTGGCTTGGTATATTCTTAATAGAGTCAACTCATTCAAAACCAGAAGACCATACAAAACAATACTGTTGATAAACATTACCCAAACATTGCTATACCACATGAGAGAATCCTCCTGACCACAGGCAAACATAGGCTATCAACACTGTCTAAATGTCAACATTAATGTTACTAACAAGCTGATTTAAAACTCACTTGCTTCTATTTGACATCTTTTATTATTGTATCTCTAAATAAATTATCCTTGGCAAATCTCGTAGCAGGGCATGCGCTTAGAGAAATTCAGGTTTCCTGCTTCTGTTTCCCATGTGTCATTAGTACTACCAGCACCAGACGTAATAACGAAACAGACAGCCTTCCATCTCAATTGCAACTGCTGCACATTTTTTTTCAAGAGGTCATGTTAAGAAGAGTACCATGAGGGTTGCCACCAGTAAATTCCACTCTCCCCTAAAGCAGACAGGTCACAGTATTGGAATACTACTCCAGAGTATTGCAACACTGCACACCTAAAGACTGACAAGCTTCCAAAGTGAGGAAGGCCAAAGTGGATACCAGGGTTCCAAGAGAAAATTGACTCTGAACATTGTTCCTCTTAAATCAAAACACACAATCTTTTGGGAATATATATGATATCCTTAGCTGGAGCTATACATCATATAATAAAAAATATGTGCAAAAAGCCCCATGTTCATCAACCAGTGCTTCATAAACTAGATAAAGTGCCTGCCTATAACCTAGCTCTTGGGAGGACTGGACATTCCAAGTCTTCTTAGAGGTCAGTCTGGGTTACATGAGACTCTGTCTCACAAACCCAATAACAACAAGAAACAAAACTAAGCCGTAAGACAACTTACTTATTCAGAAGTCTCAGTGGGTATAAAACACAAAGTCCTGTGTGTATGTGTGTGCTTTCAAATAGCTCAGTCTGTTTTTTTATAACTATCTTTTAAACGAATCTTGTCTGTACTCTAAATTCCCTAATACTGCAGTTGCATCAATTAAATTAATGAAGTGCTTTTACTATAAGCATAAGTGAACACGAGAGATCTCTGCTTTCATGTCTTACTGCCCATATTCCAGATAATTGCAAGGCCATTTCTGAAATGATTGCAGGTGCCCAGGGACATGCATTTCACTTTCATTTCAATAATCCTTTTTTTCTTTTGTGTTCTTCTCAAGTCCTGGGATGCTACTATAACCTGACGTGTACCTGTTTGCCGCATGCTTTCCTGAAGGCTTGTGGAGAACCCAGCAAAGAAGAATGTGATTTCAGTAGCTAAAACCTGAATCCTTAGACATCTCCATTCTTCATTTTGTTTTTAAAAGCATGAAGTTCTCCTTCACTGTGCTTTGCTGGCTTCTTCTCTGTGACCTTCCATTTGCTCTTGGTCTTCTTCCATCTTTCATTATCCATCAGTTAATGTGTTACAATGTATGATAATTGACATATAATGTATGCACATAAGTACTAAAAAGGGTTGTATAATTAATCTTAGATTCCCTCTCCAAAACACAGAGTGATTTCCCAGAAGGATTTAATTAAACACGACTTTATTCATCCTCATAGATATACCTCTCTCTCTCTCTCTAGATATATATATATGTATATATATACAGATGTGTGTATTATAACCAATAATTATTAGTAAAATAATGAAATGATACTAGGAATTCTCCTTTATCTTTTATTATATGTGCAGAAATCTAATTTTCCTTAAATTAACATATATAGTCTGCAGTGATTTGAATGAGAATGGCTCCCATTTCTCATATATGTAAATACTTAGCTACTGAGTTGTAGAACTGTTTGGAAAGGTTTAGGAGGCATAGCATTGTTGGAGGAGATGTGCCACTGGAGATGAGCTTTGAGTTTCCCAAGTCCCTTAGCATTCCTTGTTTACTCTCTGCCTTCTAATTGTGAGTTGTGCCATGCCTAATTACGCTAGTGTCAGGTATGCCTGACTAACATCATGCTCTCCACCATGACATTCATTGATTCATTCATTATTGGAAAACTGCAATCCTCAATAAACTCTTTTGTAAGATGCCTTGGTCATGGTGTCTTATCACAATAATAAAAAGGTAGCAAAATCATACACTTCTACCATATTTTTTGCTCCCCGCCTCTCTTTTATAGAATCTTACCATGTAGCCTAGCCTTGCTCAAACTCAAAATCCTCTTGGCTTAGCTTTCCAAGTACTGCAGGGGTTGCAGGTACATGCAGCCATTAACTTTGTGGGTTGTAGTGGGAATCCAGAACTGATGTAAGCATCAAAGAGTTAGTGAAATCAGAGGCTGCCCCTGATGGCCCTTGGGGCTGGCATTCATTTGAGAAATCCACTGAAAATGTTCACCTACAAAGGAGGGGAAAGTATCGATCTTACAAAAGTATTAGATGTATAATTTTACAGTCTTCTTCATATGGTTATATGCACATATTTAATAGCAATTATGTACAAACTTGCTCTTTAGGACTCATTGATCTTGAATTTCTGATTCTGCTGACTCCACCAGATTAATACCAGGATTTTCTAGTATGTACCATCACACCTGCCCTAAAATATGCTTCAACATAAGATGTGCAAGAGAAATTTAATATTATTTTTCATAAACCTCACTTGTCTAGGTAGTCATTTTCAGGAGCTTCTACAGTGATAGATTTACATATGAGTTTTGTGAAAGGTCTTTCTTTAGCGTCTGTTGTCCCTGTCCATATTTCCTCCTCACATTACTGAACTTGATGGCTGTCTGCTGTCTAAAATGACGACACAAAGTTCAACGGATAGGGAAAGGAGGATGGGTTTGGGAGGAGTTAGGGAAGGGTGAATGGGACCAAAATTGTATGAAATTCTCAACTAAAACTTAAAACAATTTTTGAAAGATTACTCTTTTAAAATGTGAGCTTTCTGGAGGTTGTGGGGGGAAGACAAAAGGCATAATTTTTGCATAACACATTATGGAAAACATGTTAGTTCATAGAAACAAACAGTTATATAATATACCATTGTCGGACTGTACTATAAGCATTTCAATCATACTGTTTGTTTGTTTCTGTTTTTGAGACAGGGTTTCTCTGTGTAACAGCCCTGACTGTCCTAGAACTCACTTTGTAGATCAGGCTGCCCTTGAAATCACAGAGATCCACCTGCCTCTGCCTCCTGAGTGCTGAGATAAAGGTGTGTGCCAACACTGCCCAGCTGAATCTTTTTTTCTAATAATGATATTGATGTTGTTTTCAGTCTTTTACTTTATCAAACATTTTCCTTTATGGATATTTTATGCTGTTAGATATTTTTCATGAAATAGATTCATAGAGGTAGGTAGTTATAAATGTGTAATAAACATTAACAATATGAATACACCCATATCAGAAAGGAAACCATTCAAAGTATTCTAGAAACCTACCTGTGGTAGGTGGTAAACTACCTTCCAACAAAGGTGGATAACGTATCCGGTCTTCCAGCAACATGTGTTCATTTTTACAATTTGTTAACTTTATTTAGAAGTCCGGTGCAGTGAGGGGCACCAGCAGTCCATCCTTCTTGTGGTCAGAAGGCTGAGAGAGGGGGGCCATTGAGGCCAGGAGTCAGAGATCAGCTTGTGCAACTACAAACTCCTGACTCAGAACACAAACTCACTTCCAGAGAATGTTAAGTCTGTGTGTGGTTTCTTACGCCCATCAAGACCTTTGAAAGATCCATTTCTACTGCTTCATATATGCAATAGTTTATACTTGCCAGTTGCTCTGGACCACTAAATTCTGTAAATATGTAACAATGTATCTAGTAGATTACAAATTCCTACCAAAGTTTGATCCCAATTTTCAGCAGCTGTGAATTATGGAGTAATTAACACCCCTGGCACACTTTCACAATTATAAACATGCATTTCATTAGTCATGTATCAAAAAAATGAAGTGACTTGGTAGCAGGGCAGGGTCACTCATGTGTTTTAGACACTTTCAAGCAGCGTTTAAATTAGAGAAATCTCTTTCTACATTCACTTTGTAATAATATAAAAACGTAGCAACTATCTGAGGGCTAACTTGTAGTGGCAGAAAGGAATAGAATAGATTCGGCTTTTTACTTCATAGTGAGAACCAAAGAACTTTTTTCTTTTTCTTAATTTAAATTAGAAACAAGCTTGTTTTACATATCATTCCCAGTTCCCTCTCCCTCTCCTCCTCCCCTGCCCCCGCAACCCCCTATCCCATCCCGTTTTTATTCCCCAGGGAGGGTGAGGCCTTCCATGAGGGATCTTCAAAGTCTATCATATCATTTGGAGCAGGGCCTAGGCCCTCCCCCATGTGTCTAGGCTGAGAGAGTAGCCCTCTATGTGGAATGGGCTCCCAAAATCCATTCATATACTAAAGATAAATACCGATCCACTACCAGAGTCCACAAAGATTGCCCACATACAGAGGGTCTGAATCACTTCCATGTCGGTTTCCCAGCAATCAGTCTGGGTCCATGAGTTGCCCTTGTTCAGGTAAGCTGTTTCTGGGGGTTTCTCCAGCCTGGTCTTAACCCCTTTGCTCATCACTCATTGTTCTCTGAAACTGCATTCTAGGAGATCAGCTCAGTGTTTAGCTATGGGTGTCTCTCTCTGCTTCCATCAGCTACTGGATGAAGGTTCTAGGATGGCATAATAGGTAGTCATCAATCTCATTACCGGGGAGGGGGAGTTTAAGGTAGCCTCTCCACTATTACTTAGATTTTTAGTTGGTGTCATCCTTGTATGACATTTCCCTAGTGCCAGATTTCTCTTTAAATGTACAATGGCTCCCTCTATTATGGTATATCTTTTCTTGCTCTCTACTATTCTTCCCCTGACTCAATCTTCCTTCTCTCCCATGTTCTCCTCTCTCCCCTCCTCTTCTCTCCTTCTCTTTCTCCTAACTCCCTCTCCCCCCCCCATCCCCATGCTCCCAATTAGCTCAGGAGATCTTGTCCCTTTTCACTTCTCTGGGGGACAATTTATGTATCTCTTGGGGTTCTCCTTGTTTCTGAGCTTCTCTGGCAGTATGTATTGTAGGCTGGTTAATCCTTTGCTCTATGTAAAAAAATCCATATATGAGTGAGTACATACCATATTTGTCTTTTTGTGACTGGGTTACCTCACTCAGCATGGTTTCTTCTAGTTCCATCCATTTGCTTGCAAATTTCAAGATTCCATTGTTTCCTCCCCGCCCCCCCAAGTAGTACTCCATTGTGTAAATGTACCACATTTTCTTTATCCATTCTTCAGTTGAGGGGCATCTAGGTTGCTTCCAGGTTCTGGCTATTACAAATAATGCTGCTATGAAATAGTTGAACAGATGTCCTTGCTGTATGAATGTGCATCTTTTGGGTACATGTCTAAGAACGGAATTGCTGGATCTTGTGGTAGACTGATTCCAATTTCCCTGAGGAACCGTCATACTGATTTCCAAATTAGCTGTATGAGTTTGCACTCCCACCAGCAGTGGAGGAGTGTTCCCCTTTCTCCACATCCTCTTCAGCATAAACTGTCATTGTTGATTTTGATTTTAGCCATTATGAAAGGAGCAAGATGGTATCTCAGAGTTGTTTTGATTTTTATTTCCCTGATGGCTAAGGATATTGAGCACTTTCATAAGTGTCTCTCAACCATCTTAGACTTCACTATTGATAATTCTCTATTTAGTTCTTTACCCCAATTTTTAATTGGATTATTTGGTTCTTGAGTTCTTTGTATATTTTGGAAATCAGATGTGGGTTGGTGAATATCTTTTCCCATTCTGTGGGCTGCCATTTTGTCTTGTTGACTTTGTCCTTTGTCTTACAGAAGCTTCTCAGCTTCAGGATGGAACTTCTACAGCTGGTAAGTACCTTCAGCAAAATGGCAGGTTGCAAGGTTAAAAAATCAGTAGTCCTACTTTATATGGGCTGAGAAAGAAATCAGAGAAACTTCACCCTTTACAATTGCCACAAACAACATAAAAATACCTTGGTATAATGCTAACCAAACAAGTAAAAGACCTGTATAACAAGAGTCTTTAAAGAAATTAAAGAAGACACCAAAGAATGGAAAGATCTCCCATGCTCTTGGATAGATAGGATCAACAGTAAAAATGGCGATCTTGCCAAAAGCAATCTACAGAGTCAATGCAACCCCCATAAAAATCTCAGCACAATTCTTTACAGATCTTGAAAGAACAATAATCAACTTTATATGGAAAAACAAAAGACCCACAATAGCCAAAACAACCCTGTAAAGTAAAGGAACTTCCAGAGGCATCAACATCTCTGACTTCAAGCTCTTTCATTGAACTATAGTGCTGAAAACAGTTTGGCATTGGCAGAAAAATAGGCAGGTAGACTAATGGAATCAAATTGAAAACCCTGATATGGACCCACACACCTATGAACACCCAATTTTGACAAAGAAGCTAAAATTATACAACAAATGGTGTTGGCATAACTGGATGCTGGTGTGTAGAAGAGTGCAGATAGATCCATATCTATCGCAATGCACAAAACTTAAGTTCAAACACTGAACCTCTTAGAAGAGAAAGTGGGAGGTACCCTGGAAAGAATCATTACAGGCGACAACTTCCTGAACATAACACCAGTAGCATAGACACTGAGATCGACAATTAATAATTGAGACCTCCTGAAACCAAAAACTTCTTCTTTTATCATTTTTTATTTTAATTTTAAATAGCTTGTTTTACATGTCAATCCCAGTTCCCTCTCCCTCCCCTCCTCCCTTCTTAAGGAAAATAGTCTATATTGTAATAGTCTACTAAGCTATTTAACTGAAAAGGGTAAGTTCAAAAATCAATAGATAATTTGGTGTCTGAAAATGGTTTACATAAGAGACAATGAGAGATTGTTTTTACACTTATTTAGTCAGATAAGAGAACCTATATCTTAGATTTTTTCCTTATTATAAAAACAGTCAACAATGATAGAACATAGTAATGGAAATCCAATGGGAAAATCAAGTTTCGGTTTACTACCACATCCCCTAATGAGTCAGTTAAGATCCACAGAATATCTAGGCTCTTTATTCACACATGAACATAAATATATGTTCCCTGCTCAATTGCTAAGTTGCTGAATATCCCAAGTAAAACTGTTTGAAAAATATGCTTAAAATGTTATGTGAGACATGATCTTAACCACTTTTTCCCGTGTTGTCTGTTCCCAACTTTGAGCATGTTATCAGATCCCTTCTAGTTTAATTTCTAGTAAATGATGAATACAGACAGTGATGAAGCAAATTCACATTGTTTGCAGGAGAATGAATGAAGCTGTAGATAGTTGTGTGAAGCACAGTGAGCCAGACTCGCAAAGACAAGAAACATAAATTCTCTCTCATCTGAAGAATCTAGACTTTTTTAAGACTTGGAAACACAGGGGCACTTTTGAAAGACTCACAGAAAAAGGGAGAAGGATAATAATATTGAATAAATACGTTAAAATAAATTTATGAATTTATGAAAAGGCCATAGACAACTAATATGTAATAATCCTTTTTTAAAAGGAGGTAAATATGTAAGAAAGGATGGATATTGCTAGGGCATCATAATCCATAATTTATCAATAGGTAACTGTAATCTCAGCCGTTACACCAATGTGCTTTCCCATAAACATGTACAAGGCAGTATTAAAAATTATCTGAAGATACAAAGACCTAAGAAAATCCAACGTGGTATCATGAAAGAACAAGTTTGGATGATGACTAATAAATTATCAGATATACAGTAATCATGGGAGTGTTACATTACCATAGCAGATCAACAAATAGTCTAGAAATTTTCTCAATAAATATAGTCAGTTGATTTCTAACAAAGATGCCAGGAAACTTGTTGCTGATGACAGGAGAACTGTATTCAAGTAAGGAAAGTAAATAAGTACAGAGATTAATCAGAGACACACATGTAAAAGTTTGAACTATGAATTTGTGAGAAAAGCAATGTTTCCTGCCTTGAAATAGGCAACAACTTCTTATAACTAATATAATATTGAGGTAATATTAAAATAAAAATGATGAAGTGGACTTCAACAGAACTAAATAGAAAAAAACTTCAGTTACCACTTGAGTAACATAATATGCTATTATGCTATACATTACACATACATCTATTTTAACATACATGTGTTTACATGCATATATATCTAGACTTTTAAAAGACCTATCACAACTCTTAAGAAACATAACAGACAATACAAAACCAATTTAAAACTAGGCAGTGCAAGGAAATAGCCATTCGTGGGAAATACATGAATTATGGATAAGCACTTTAGAAGTGATTGTTTGTTACTGGGGAAATGCAAATCAGAAGCAAGAGGAGAATTCCACAACGTTAAATCCAAACCCACAGACAACCTCTAATGTGCAAAGGCAGAAGCGAGCTGCATCTCACACATATCAGGTGGGAAAGTAATAATTTTGGAAATGCTATAGACATGTACCTCTTACAAACATATGCCTCATGCTTATTTGATAACTTAGAAACTTAACTGCTAGGTGTTCCCTGATGGTCATGAAGATATATGTCCAGAGAAGACTTGAGAAATCTTCACAACCAATTTCGTTTTAGTGCTTCTGGAATGAAAATGGCTGGATACCTGCTTTTGTTCTTCTTGATTCTTTCTCTAACTTGAAACTTTTAGGTCAGCTGTCTTCAAGTCTGTACATACATAGGGGAGAATACTGTCTCCCAGGGACTTCCAGGCTCATGTCCCCAGGTAGATCTCAAGGCATGAGGCATCCAAATACCAGGCCATCTTCTATACCGGGAGAGGGGTATGGAACCAACCTTGAGGAGTAGGGCAGCTGATGGGAACTGGTTCACCAATCCATAGGGAGGCAGAAAGGGGAAGCTTGCCAGAGTTTAAGGCTCCTAGTAGCCTGGGAGACAATGGACTCTTATGCTTTGGGCTGAATTCCTCTCTGTCTTTAACTTTTTCATAGACAGAATTACCCTACATCCTAGATGGTAACAATAATAACCCCAAACTTGTATTACCGAATGTCTACCAAGAGCAAAATGACATAAATATGGTATTCTAATACAGCTGAATAGGACTCAGCAATTAAAATAATAAAAGAAACACTTTTACTAGACTCAAGAATATGGATGAATCTCCAAATGTAAAGAAAGCCAGTGAAATAAAACAAGTCTATCATTTCATATGAATCTGTGTGCATGTCTCTGTAAGTTTCCTTTCAACAGAAAGATAAGGAGAAAATTTTTATTCTGAGTCTGTGGTGACTGCACTTTTAGCCATGCTGCAAAATCTGAGAGAACCTCCTAGTGACTATGCACTCCTTTGGCCTATCCAATCTTGTTGAAATGTCATTTATCTTACATGCATTCCTTCCCTTCCGTGCCTTCCTTCATACAGAAAACAAGTACTCTCTTAAAAGACCTTTCTCACAATCCTTCTTCTTCTTAAAGAGTAAGAGCCAATTATCAGAGAAAATAGTCATATGAGATCAATAGACTCATTATGAAAATAATTATTAAAATAATGATGTTCTAGCTATAAATACCAATAACGTCATTAAAACGTTCTAGTGTGGAGACTTTTGAAAGCTTTCTGGGTGGTGTTAACTACAAAGTGTGAGCATTGTTGTCACTGATCTTGCATGAGGAGATCTCCACCTGAGTCAAGGAAGTTGTGCCTGACCTTAGACACCTATGCTCAAGTGGCCATTACCCAAATCCTGCCCTTTTCCTTCACCTCTTTCTGGCATGAACCAGTTCATACTCAGATTCTGACCCTTATCTTCTATGACTTCTTTGAGACTGCTGCCTTGGACTTGTCTATCTGAGCACACAACTTCAGTTTTAGGCTTTACCAGGTGTATATTCTCCTTCTAGGTCTCCACCAGTGGGAATGTTTATTTGTTTAAAGCCATGAATTTTCAGCTAGGCGGTGGTGACACACGCCTTTAATTCCAGCACTTGGGAGGCAGAGACAGGCAGATCTCTGTGAGTTTGAGACCAGCCCAATCTACAAGAACTAGTTCCAGGACAGGCTCCAGAGCTACACAGAGAAACCCTCTCTTGAAAAACCAGGAAAAAAAGGCCACGAGTTTTCAGTGAGCTTAGCCCAACTTTGTTTCTGAGTATGGTAGTGTGTAATAGCACTTGGGAGGTTGAGGCAGTAGGGACCGGAGTTAAGGTAGTAATCCTTGGCTAGATACAAAATTTCCAGTGGACTGTTGGCCAAGTTGATCTCAAACTTGAAATAATTCCTGCCTCCTGAATACTGAAATTACAGGTGTGTACCACTATTCTTACATAAATCTTTGGCATTTATACAGAAAAAAAGCATTTGTCAAAATTCTGAAGACTGAAACAATGGAAATCAACACCAACAGGTCTTGGTCTAGAGAGGACTGATCTTTGAATATAAAATGGCAAATTTTCACTCACTACATTGTCACAAGGGTGGAAGAATACTGTGTCCTTGTGAAGCCCCTTTCATAATAGCAGAAACCCTCATGACCCAATCACCTATCATAGTGCTACATTGGCCATTAAATTTCAACACCTGAAGCTTGGTGAGAACACATTCAATGATAGCAAATGGTAACAACACAACTACAAATAATCGCTATGATTAGTAAAATTGTTTAAAGAATAGTCTTAAGTTTTGTGCAGAAATATTTTCTTTCATATACTCACTTTGTAGGTTGGTTTTGTCCACTTAACACAAACATAGACATATCTGGAAAGAAAGGGATTCTTAATTGAGAAAATGCCTTGATAAGACTGGCCTGTGAGCAAGTGTGTGGGGGCATTGTCTTGATTAATGATTGACGTGGGAGTACTTATCCTACAGGGGACAATGCCACACCTGGGCAGGAGGCTAACATTTGTATAGGATAATGAGCAGAGCAAGCAATGAGTAGCAAGCTCAATAAGTAAGCAGCAATTTGCCATGGCCTTTGCCTCAGTTCCTGCCTCCAGGGCCCTGCCTTGAGTTCCTGCCCTGACTTCCCTGCATAATGAACTACAAGCTGTGAAATGAAACAAACACTTCTCTCTAGAAGTTTCATTTAGTCATGGTATTTTATCGAAACAATAGAAGCTAACTAAGACACTATTCTTGTTTCTTAAAGATACACTTTGAATAAGTGACTCCCAGAGGTGCATCCTTTAAGAAAAATGTATGTGTGACAAAACATTTAGGGCAGAAATTATTTACCTAGATTTGCAGTACAGTAGCAATTATAACTTATGCTTACTAGGGTCTTCATGGATGTTCCTACATCTAATTCTGAACTGCAAAGCAAAACACTGAAAAGTAAATATACAATTCTTACTGACAAACCAGATTTATTGGAGCCTTGTGGAGCATCTGAGATTAGAAACAAATAAGTACACCATCTGTACATTTGTGAGACTCTCTGTGCCTTTGACAAAAAATATTGAGGTGATTGTTTAAACAGGGTTGTCTTTTCAGGGCAAAAGTTTTTATTTCTAATGTGTTTTGTTTTTTGGAACAAATGGCAGAAACAACCCTTGAGTAGCAAACCTCTCTTTCTAATCAGATGAGTTTGCAATTATGTATCTCTGTTCATCTACATCTAGCTGTTACATCTCCACATGTGGTTATGTCCCTTAGCATCCAAATTCCACTGCACAGTTTTGATTGATGATCTGATTCCATTTCAATATGCACCATGCATTCAACAGTCGTAACCCTTAGTGTGTCTTTTGTTTCTACTCCTTGACTGCATTACAAACAGGAGAATGACTTCCTTAGACAAAACAGAAATGATTGAATAGTAAGTGCTTCTCCCAGATCAGACATGACCTCAGAGTGAAGTCATAGCTTATTCTAGCCTAATAAATACGATTTTTTATATCTAGGAGTTTTATAACTAGCTGCCACCTTTATTTACCAATTGACTAGATGAAATAGGCTACACTCACCAAGAAACATTTTTAAAATGCAGATATTCAAATTATTTTGTTCATATTCCAAAGTACAGTCTCTTCTCTCCACATTCCACCCCATGCACAGTCTAGGGGCAGTCACTTCTGTAGGGACAATGATGGAGGTGGGTATGCCATTTGTAAAGGACTTATTTGTATCTTTAGATGCTTAATGCTCCATGGGCAGAGACTTTGTGGTATTGGGTGAGAGATCATATGGAATATGTGTACATGTGTTTGTATCTAATTTAGTGTTTTTAGATCATTCATGTTACTTTCTGTGAGAAGCCAAAAGTAAAGAGTTACATTGTTTTTATGTAGTTTTATGAAGATAACACAGTACTTTTTTATTTTAGTGACATAGCACATTCCTATATCATGAAAAGCTATGTGCTGCTTAGCAAATGATTTGATGAAGTGTTGAAAGTTGCCAATGTTTTAATTACAAAGGAGTAGATTCTAGACTGGGCCTTTCCACTTCTGTTCAGTTACTAGTCTGACACTGACAAGGAAATGCTGGAATTACAAATAAAAGTATCAACTGTCTTAATCTTCTGACTTCTAATACTGTGAGCTCCTCTGATTCCCTGAGGACTTATGGAGTCTAGACAGTCCAATAATTTATACTTATCTAGTTCCCTCAAATCAATCTTTATCCACCCTTTGCCTAAAATTCCTACCTTTGTGTATATTGGGTGAATTTGTCTGAAGAGATGTAGAAATACAGCTATACAACTCACATAGGGCACTAACAACAAACCAAAGGAACAATTCTACCTAATTCTAGCTAGGGAAACAGATACTGTAGTGGGGCTACTCACAGAAGTGTGAATTGAGAGAGATACTTACTGTGTAGCATGGATGACATAAAGGCACTTGCATCACTAAAGCTCTTGCACCAGCGTGGGTGACTGTTCTGAAAACTGCATGCCAGAAATTTTAGCAGCCCAGCCAGTGGAATGGTCTTCTTTCTTCATAACTGTTATTGTTTAGTGTACTGATTGCTTTTTTTCAATTTAATCCAAGCTAGAGTTATCTGTAAGGAGTTATCAGTTGCAGAGAGGGAGGAGTGATGAGCAAAGAGGTCAAGACCAGGCTGGTGAAACACACAGAAACAGCTGTCCTGAACAACAGGGAAGCTCATGGACCCCAGACTGATGGCTGAGAGGTCAGCATGGGACTGATCCAGACCCCCTAAGTTTGGGTGTCATTGAGGAGGTCTTGGCAATCTATGGGGTCTCTGGTAGTGGATCAGTATTTATCCCTAGCATATGATTGGACTTTGGGAGCCTAGTCCACATAGAGGGATACTCTTTCAGCCTAGACACATGGGGGGGAGGGCCTAGACCCTGATCAAAATGATATGACAGACTTTTAAGATCCCCCATGGAAGGCCTCACCCTCCCTGGGGAGC
The DNA here is from genome assembly GCF_017639785.1 of Mesocricetus auratus. Classification (NCBI taxonomy): domain Eukaryota; kingdom Metazoa; phylum Chordata; class Mammalia; order Rodentia; family Cricetidae; genus Mesocricetus; species Mesocricetus auratus. The sequence continues at coordinate 72,738,258 of NW_024429193.1, read as the reverse complement.
AGAAAGAGGATGAGATAGGGAGTTAGTGGGGGGAAGGGTAGGAGGGGAGGGAGAGGGAACTGGGATTGACATGTAAAACAATCTTGTTTCTAATTTAAATAGAAAATAGAAAAAAAGATAATGCCTCTATCATCAGATTGTCTGTAGGTAAGTCTGTATGCATATTCTTGATCAGTGATTGACCTGGGAGGGTCTAGCACTGGTCCACTGGGGTCAATCCTCTTGTGTGGTATAAGAAAGTAGGCTAAGCAATCCATGTAGAAAAAGCCAGTGACCATCATTATTCTATATCATCTGGTTCAGTTCCTACCTCCCGTTTCATGCCTTGAGTTCTTGCCCAATGATGGGAATGAGATATAAGATGGAAGATTCCCGCCAAGTGGCTTTTGTTCATGGTCTTTATCACAGCAAAAGAAACCAAACTAAGACTCTTACACAAACTAGAGGAGGGGCCCTGTGAATCTTCTAACTTTCAGGAGCATCCTGAGCCCTGTAACTGTATATTATTCACCTCCTGGACCTCACATGTTTTAATTATTTCCTGAGTCTGATAAGCCTCCCTCCAGGAAAGAATGTTTAATAGGAAGCATCTATACAACACCCCGGTCTTTCTTCAGTGTTTATTTTTTCCAACAGGGCTTATGAACTCCCTAGTCACTGACTTTGGTTTGGTTAAGTGTATCAAATGTGAGTTCCTACTGTATAATGAGCATTAAATCTAACCAGAAAGCAGTTAGTTGCATCTGTAACAGCTAAGTCACTATTTTACTAGTAGACATAGCTTGCCTGCCTGGCATGATATTCATCTATTACCCAGGAGTATAACTTGTCAGGTTTTTTAAAGGCAATTATCCCCCATCAACAGGAATTGTGTCTTTCAGTACCATGAACACATTAATCAGGGAGAAAACCTCAAGTTCAGCCCTAGCCCAATTTCTCTCTACAGTAGTAAAGGCTCACCATTTGTTTCTAGTATGCAACAAGTAGCAGTGTCAAGAACCTGAGATTTGTGGAACCTCAAGGTCCTCCCACCTGATAACTTATGGGGAGGTTTCCCACCCTTGGCCATAGGATTTTCATTCAACCATCTCTAGGAGTGCCTTTTCCAACTTTATGCCCATACAGAATCTTTCATTCAAACTCTTGGGGTCATTCAAGCTATTAAAGGATGTTATGGAGTCTTCTCCTAGACACTTTAGCAAATCTGTAAGATACTCAAAGGTTAGCATTATGTCATGGAACATTTTAACACAGTGAGCAGGATATCTGTTGGTATCCATCACCCATCGCAAGTAAGTGCCATTGGACTTGGGTGGCTGGGGCATTGTAAAAAGGAAATATTTGCAAGGTTGAATATTGTATGAGAAGATCTCTTATCAATTATTTAAGAAGAAAAGCAATAATGTGAGCCTGGATAAATGGCTTACTAGTTAATAACACTTGCTGCTCTTACAGAGCACCCAGATTTAGATTTTAGCATCCACATGATTACTGACAACCATCTGTAACTCCAGTTCCAGGTGACCTGGCAACTTCTTTTGGCCTCCATGAGCACCAGACATGCACAAGATAAATGTATACTAATGCCTGAAAACACTCACTCATGCACAAAAAAAACAATTAAGAAAAAAGCAGTATTTGTACATGGAGAGATGACTCAGTCAGCAAAGAACAAGCATGAGGACCCAAGTTCAATTCCCCTAAACCCATGTTTAAAAAGGAAAGCTGAATGTGGAAGCTTGTGCCTTTAATACCAGAGCCACGGAGGCAGATATCACCATCTACAGTATACCTTCTGGCATGTGTAGTGAGTATTTTAGAGAGTGACTACCTTGCCCTAGATTAAGTTTATTGATTTTTATTTGGATTCTTAATTTGTGCTTCTATGAATTGTTTGGGCTTAAAGCCTTTTGGAACTTCAGTAGTGCAACATTTAGCTTTCTCTCCCCCCATCTCTCACCCCACTTACTGAGTCCAGATCGACACACATTGTGTCACATTTTCCTTCCAGGGACTGAGACGGATCTTGTTTCTGCTTTGTCTTCTTTGCATCCCCTCCCAGTTCATAAACATCCCATCACTGGGCTCAGGAAAGCCACGAATGCCCCACATCAGTCCAGAGGTGGGTTAACTCATGGGCCTGAATTAATTTCTTTCTTAGTCCTCCTGTGTACACAGCCCTGTCAGATCCAGTGAGCTGGCCATCAACTATTGGCTCTTGTATGCTCAACTCCCTTAGGGATACACGTCCTTCCTCTGCTGTCTGCTGGTCTCTAGTATTAATGGGGCTCTCATTCAGTGATAGCCAAGTTCTCTAATACCTCATGTGAGCCAGTTTATATGACTGTGAGAGATGAAAAACCAACACCTCCCCTTTATCCATCATTGTTTCCATTTCTCTGTCAAATCAGCTCTAGTATAGCAGATAGTACCTGCATGTCTATTTTCCTGTTGCACATGTCGCATGTCTTATACCCACAGAATAGGCCATGGAGTGGCTATCATTGTGTATATACATTACAATCCATTCCTAATTTCCTTAATGCTAGCAGAGACTTTCTGGGCTCCTTCTCCAGCATTCCCAGTGGTTCTCCTGGCCTTCATTTTCTGTATTTACAGTAGTTACAATGATTTCTCTAGATTGCTGAATCATGACTGCCACATTTTGTTGCATCTTCCAATTTTCCTTGATGATGAAGTTTCAAACAGGTTTGCTTGCCTGAGCTATAAACAAAAATCTCTGCAACACAATCTTTTCTAAATATGTTAATATTGGTATATAGTTACTTGAAAAAGAATAGCAATTGCCTATCATGAGAAATGCACCAGACTTGGTGCATAGTTAAAACATTAATTTGTCAATTAAATAAGACAAGGCAAACAAACAACAAACCCTGATGCTGTCCTGAACTAGGAAACGTCTTTCTTAGACTCCTGGATAGGAAACCTTGCTTGCCTCAACAGACTATAACCAAACAGGATAAGTTACAGCTTAGTACTTCATGGATATAGTTTTGAATATTGACTTTAATATTTACTCCAAAAATGAGTTTCAGGGAGGATTCAGTGGGACACATGTATAACCCAGCACTTAGGAAATTAAGGCAAAAGAGTCAGGAGTTCAATGTCATCTTCAGCTCTTAGGTAAATTCAATGCCAGCCTGGCTACAGGAAAGGGATCTTTTCTCAAACAAATGGCAAAGCAATCTACTATCTTTGACGAATCTGATTAATATTTATTGAATACCAATTTGATGACAACAACTACAAGTACTGTAACTCCACCTGATTAAGACATCACCTGTTCTGTCTTCAGGTCCTTAAAGTCTAGCAGCTGGATTAAAGGAGAATTTGCACGAGGTAAAACAAATAGAAACAGCCAGATGCTGCAAAAGTTAATCTTGATTGACTACTTGAAGCGATTGAGAGGTGCCTGGGAGATCAGTAAAGCACTTCTCGGTGTGTCTGTGAGGGCATGTGCAGAGAGGATTAGCTAACTTACCTTGAATGTGAGCAGGACCAGACAAGAGGACAGAGGTTCCGATCAAATAAAAACGGAAGACAGGAAAGCCAGCCTGCATACACAATGGCCACTCTTCCTCAGTGAGACCATCTACAGCTGCTGTCACCCAGGGACGTCAGCCTCCAGCTTCCTCAGCTGTTCCTGTGGTATCATACCAGTGACTCTCCGGGGAGCTTCCAGCCTCATACTGCGGCTCACACTGGGGCTACATCATCAATCCCCCTGTCTCAGAGATTTCAGCTTCTTGCCCTGAGCAGCTACTGGCTTCCCTTGAACTCCACTCTGCAGATGGCCGTCACAAGATTTTCTAGCCTCTGATGATTTGAAACAATCTAATAAATCCCCATTACAATTATACATGGATTCTATTGGTTCTGTTCCTACAGAGAATCTTAATACAGATGGTAAACAACCTTTTGAGTCATTAAACTTATTTTCAATAAGATTTATGAAGATACAACTGAAGACTTTTAATCAGAAGAATGATTTAATAAAACCTGAGTTCATAAAAACTGCCTTGGCTAGTAGATAAATATTGGATTTTATGTGAAAATCGCAAGATATAGAGAACACAAATAGGAATATACTATGTTAACCTAGATAGGAAATAATACAGGTCTTAGAAACAGTAGTAGCATACATGATGAGGACTGAGAAAAGTGAATTGATTCAAGAAACAGGAATCATAGTAACATTCAGGAATTGACTGCATATAGATAAAAATGAGAGGAGTATTGGGACTCACTGCAGAGAGTAAAGTCTTGGGAAATAGTGTACAGTAGATGGGTGACTAGCTAGTAGTGGGATCTGGATGGTTGTACTTAACTGGCTGGTTCTTTGTGGGACACACTAGTTATCTGTTGATGGGACCAATGCAAATACATTTCATTAACTGATGGAAATGTAGGCTTGATGTTCAAGAGAAAGGTCTGGCCTGAAAATGAAAAGTGAAACATTCTCATTGGTCACTCACAAGTATGCTTACAGGACACTCACTCACAGGCATGCTCACAGAGTGCTCCCTCACAGGCATGCTCACAGAGTGCTCCCTCACAGGCATGCTCACAGAGTGCTCCCTCACAGGCATGCTCACAGAGTGCTCCCTCACAGGCATGCTCACAGAGTGCTCACTCACAGGCATGCTCACAGAGTGCTCACTCACAGGCATGCTCACAGGGTAGACAGGGACTGGATTTCATCCAGAAGTTAGATAAAGAGCTACACAGAACCCTTTCACAATTTCTCAAATTCTTTTTATTTTAACATTAAAATCACTCCACAACAGGTAATGTATTAATGATTTTAACATATTAACTTAATCATAAACATGTTAATTGAATCATCAGGTGGATTTCAATAATTTCCCATCACAACAGGAGTCACAGTAACGGGCAGGCGTTGTGCAGGGTACGAATTCTGCAAGAGGCATAAAATCTTCACAGCAACCTTTTAACATCTTAAGTATTTCTGCATAAAATATAAAAAGCTTATCTTCAGATGGCAACAGAAAAACCATGGTTTATAGTTGTGTGATACACTTCAGATAGCAGTGTATTTCATTGACTTCTTTGCCTGCCTCACAAGTATTTTTACTTTTGTTTATTCCTTTCCAGTATTCCAAAAGTATGGTTAATTTCCAATCCAAACTTTCATTTCCACCCTGAAAGGGATCTGATAACAGCTATAGTCTGAATTTTAAATGTATACACAACACTAATATCATAACCAAGTATAAGACTATATTGAATATTTCTAAAATGTAAAGAATATACTCACAAATTCTGTCATATTTACAAAAATACACCTACACTGGAACTTCAGCATCCAGGGAAGTGCAACTATTTTAACATCTCATTTTCTTATTTTTTGTGTGTGAACAAAATAGAGTCTTACTCATCTTTGGTTGGGTAATATTGAAATAAAAGCTAATTTTATAAAAGCATTAAATAAAATTTGTTAATTCTCCTCTCTTTATAGATATGCTTTTATTTTGTGTACATACTTATGTTACCCAAAAATTGAGTCTTTTTGAAGAGAGAAAACTCATGTGAAAATTAGTTGAAAACCAAAGATTTGCAAAGTGGGATGAACTCAGTTTTTGAGGTTTCTTACCAAATGGATCCATTGTAATGAAGTTATATTTTTACTTAACCTGTTTACTTGACCTGTTGATGATGAGCTCCAAAAAACACAATTCTTCGGTGGGTGTCTGTAAACATATTAGAGCTATGAGTAGTGTGTTCTGTTAGGAGGAACCGCTTACAACTGGGGGAGGGGAGGAATTGCTTACAACTAAACTCAAGTTGCTACAAAATAATTTTCTAGTCTGATTTAGCTTTTAGTGAGAACTTTGCTCCCATGCAGGAATGGTAACAGGAGTTGTATAGGTCCAAAGGACTTTAACAATTAGCAATAAGCAAAAGGAGTGAGTTGCTTACTTGCTATCTGAACAGTAGCTACATAAACAGGGATGTCTCAAAACAAGAAATCAAATGATGTCTTTCATTCTTTTAAGTCTCAAAATTTCAGATTGTGATCCTGAAATTTCAAAACGTTCAACAATTGCACACTTGATTTTAATAACAGTTCATTGCTCACTGGGTATATATGGATTTCCCCATCATTGCCAAAATATTAATCATATAGAAAAATTGCTTATTCTCCTGAAGTTCTCTTGAAGTCATCTCCTTAGTTACAAGCAATGTTTACCTATAGCAATCTCATTTAGATTTCATCTTAGGAAGGGCAATAAAACCAAAATACCATAACAGAGAGCCTATGGCTCCCTAGGAGAATCTGAGTTTGTTCAGCTGCTTTTCATTAGGTGATGAGGGATCAGTGGAGTCCACGGCATCACCAATGCAGATCCTACTGGGCTTTCAGGGTTAACACTTACCTCTCCCTGATACCAATTCCTTATCCAGGGTTCCTTCACTCTGGGAAAACAGTCAAAAGTATTTCCCTCTTGTACTCATAATTCAACCTACCATCTAAGCATCAGTAATCAAACCATTGTAGCACAGCAAATTGCTCATTTTCACCTCTGCTCCGCCAGCCAGTTTTCCAAGAACGAGACTGCCCATGTTTTTCAGTCAATGCAGCAGGAGGTCAGCATGCACTGGTCAGAACACCTTCCCTAACCAGACTGGCAGCTCCGCTCCCAATCCGTGCGCTTTCACCCCTATTTTCTTAGACATTGGTAGCCTCTGAAAAAGAGTCAGCGGGGCCATTGTTCTTTTTGACTTCCAGGTTCTTTTTAGCCTTGACGGTCATGGACACCTCCGAGTGGATGGCATCCAACCGCTGCTCACACTGGAAGGCGGAGAGGAAAGCCTTTCTGTAGTTGCTGTTCATCCAGCCGTAGAGAAGGGGGTTGGCAAAGGTGGAGCACATGGCAATAATGTGGAACACTGTGAAGATGAGTTTATATTCCTTCAAGTCCAGGACGTGGCTGTCAATGTCCACAGCGAGCTGGAAGGCGTGGAGCGGCAGCCAGCTGACTGCAAACACCACCACCACACACACCAGCATTTTGGTTGTTTTGTGCCTTCGCTGGTGGTAATGGTCACTTGCAGCTCCTGGGCTGACATGGTTCTTCAGCTTACTCCAGATCCGGGCGTAGGAGAAAGATATGATGCCCAGCGGCAGAACGTACAGGATTAGTAAGGTGGAAAGGCTGTAGACGGTGCCATATATACTCTTCTCCTCACCAGGCCATTTCTCAGTACAGGCCACGATCTCGAAGTCAGGAATGATCTCAATCAGCGAGTACTCTCGGAAGATAGCCAGGGGACTTGCCAGCAGGGCACTGATGGCCCAGGCTAGACCAATAATCAAAAAGCTGATTTGCTTGGAGATCTTGCTCTCCAGGTGGTAGACAATACAGCGATGGCGGTCCAGAGCGATGACTGTCAAAGTTATTGTGGACACTTGTACTGCCAGGCCCTGAGCATAGGGTACCAAATGGCACAGGACTGGACCCATTTTCCACTCTCCCATTAAGGTGTATGTAAGAGTGAATGGTAGACACAGGGTGTTCACCAAAAGATCTGCCACAGCTAGGTTGGCAATGAAAAAGTTGGTTACTGTGCGCATGCTCTTGAATTTGATTATCACATGGATTACCAGGGAGTTGCCAACTACACCCAGCAAGATGATGGAGCAATAGGCCAATATGAGGACCACCTGCACCTCAACCAGCTTGGTGCTGTCTATGAGCTCCGGCTCAGGATCAGGGGGCAGTCCGCCTTTAGGAGTGGTGTCCCCTGGCCCGTAGGGCTCCACCTTTGCTTCTGCGGTCTGGTTCTCGTCCACCTCGGCGCCCACTGGACCCATCTTCAGCACTGCGCCTCCCAATGGCACCAGAATCTATAATAAAAATAACGTAGGAAATCACTAGTGAAACAGCCACCCTAGAGGGATTGCTTTCATTTAGGCTCTGGCCCTCTAGACAGCTGTGCTGCGATTCATAACACTGCAGACCACGTAACAGCTCGATAAAGCAAGTCCTCTGCATAAGTCTATCCGCACCTATGGATGGATGAAATCGTGTCTTTAACTGCAATCAGGCTGGAGAGATGGCTCAGCCGTTAAAGGCTAGGCTCACAACCAAAAATATAAAATAACTGCAATCGTGATAAGAAGGCATTTTTCTATAGGAAGGAACCAGTTCCACCATGAATGAGATCCAATAGATTCCATTTTAAAGCAAGATGAATTCAGTAAAATTTATCAATTTTTCAATTGTTATGACATCAACAAATTAGCTCAAAGGAAAGTTTTGCCCCCTTTGCTGTTTGAAACTTATAAGCATATACCAGTACACGGTATAGAAAAGGGACAGATGACCCCCTCTGTGCTGAGTGCCTGAACTTTGCCAGAATAAAATAAGACAAAATAAATGGATTCTCACGTAGACACTTTTTCACTTATGCGCATGTGTCCACCCCATCATGTGTTGGGGCAGGGGGTGCAAAAGTAAAGATATATATAAATGATGTGTTGCTTCTCTGCCCCTTGGGTAAGAATTCATTCAGGCATAATTTCTCAGGTGTCATCCATGTTGGTTTTTGAGAAAGGGCTTCCCATTGGCCTGGAATTCACAAACCAGGCTGGTCCTTCTGACCAATGAAACCCACAGATCCAACTTTCCACCTCCCCAGCACTAGTCTTACAAGCACACCCACATTGCTGTTTTGGATTTCACTGAGCCACCTGGTGTTTAATGTGGAATGCTGTACAACTGTTGCTATGTCTAGGGGTCTGAAAGTAACTCCCCACACAACAAAGAACAGCATCCTACAAAAGTACTCCATTAAAAATATGTCCAAGTCCTACTCTCCACACTTCTAAATAGAGAAGTTTGGGCACTTTTCTTTCTTTCCTATCCTGCACTCCAGAATTTCCCCACGTGTGTGATCTGCTACACTCAATACATTAATTAAAGCCATTAAAGCTTAAAAAAGTGATTGACATTCTAGATTTTCTTGTTTCCTTCATGCCTTAAAGATGCCCTCATGCTTTAAAGATCCCCAAGACTGGTCTCCTTCCTCTTTCTCCCACATATCTCTTATCATCATTTCTACTGCATTGGTTTTGTTTGGTTCAGTTTCTTGCCATAATTATTCTTTTAGCCATGTACCTTATTTCTAATTTTCCATTTTTTGGTTTCTGTTGCTTTCCTTCATTGACTCACCAGCTTAATAGATAAAGTCATGCACAATTCACAATGTTGTTTCTGACATTTACAGGGACGTGTATTCAACAAGTCATTGCAAACCTGTCTCCTGAAAGGAGAATCCTACTGGGTGTTAAAACACTATATTGCTTAAAATACATATTTGCTTTTACTATAAATTTATTATTAAGTGTATAAAAGCACTCAGTCTCAATATCCTAGTGGTAATACTTGTGAATATACACATAATCACAAAAGGCTTCTGCTGTTAATTTAGGAGAGCTTTGAATGATTTTTATTAATCATAACAGCATCTACTACTGTTGGCAGATGAATCCTGTTTGTTGAGCTCACAAACAATGCTGGCTGGCCCTGTGTGCCCCCACTCCACTGCCCATCTTTTCTGCTGTCTTGCTCTGTACCAGTGACCTGCACAGAGCCCTCACTTTCAGGCTCCCAAGTTATCAGGATGCTGGTTGGGTTGAATCAGTGGGAAGCACTTGAAGGTAATTAATTAAAAAGCAGGAGGGGTTAGCAGAGCCGGCTCAGTGAATAAAGTGCTTGCCATGCAAATGTGGAGATGAAGAGAACACATTAAAGCTAGATGCTTAAGGCACATCCATAAAGCCAGTTCCTTTGCAAGATGGGAGATGGAGACAGGAGAATTCTCAGAAGCTTAGTGGTCAGGTATGCTGGTGAATTTATTTGTGAAGAAGATACCTGTCTCAAAAATAATCAAGGTGGAAAGTGGGGACGCACACCTGATATTGGGTTCTGTCCCCCACACGTGTGCAATGGCACACCTGCACTCACACACACTCACACATACAAAAGCATACATACACACATAGCACTAAACACACACATCGCATATGCCATACACACATGCATACATACAATACATACACATCATCCATGCATACCCTACACACATACATGTATAACCTACATACATGCAACACCTGCACTCACACACACTTATGCATATGAACTTGTATGCATACGCACATAACTATACACACATAATACATAGTTACATACATCATAAACACCTACCCCCCCACACACATCATACTCACATAAGTAGATTTTTTAAAAGAAAACTGCATGTTAAAAATCAGGAAGAAGGAAGACACCAACACTTGCTTTCTCCTTCTTCCCTCTGTGCTCTTCTAAGGCCCTGATTTCCACCCTGTAGACCCAGTGTGGTTGTTTCCTGTGGGTGGGCCTCTTTCTAAGGTCCATCACGCTGCCACTTCTGTAGGTTCCTTCGGCTTGAGGTAGTAAGGAGGCACTGTTTTTGCAATCCCCAGATAGACCTTACTTTCAGTTTTCATCTCTCCACACTTATATAACCAGTTCTCTGCACAGATTCTTTCTCTTTTATGTCCCTGGCTGGATTTTGTTTGTTTGTCTCATGATCTTTTCAAAGCACACTTTAATTTGTTCTCCCACTAAAATAAGGCTTTGCTCCTTAGTATGGCATTCAAGTCTATGACATCACTGAAGAGGTGCTGGCCTAAGCTCCCCTGACATCCCAACAGACACCTGATGCTCCATGATACTGAATGGCTACCAAATCTAGAACACCTCAGGCTTCCCTGTGCCTCTCCACCCTCCCTGTGGTTAACTAGAGCTTTTCCCTATCTAGGTTAGCCAAAAGGTTCATGCTCATGTCTGCCACTGCCTACAACACAGGGCACACTGTAATTGTTCCAGTTGTCCAACCTAGGACAGCAATCTCTTTGAAGAAAGAAACTGGAACTTCTTGATCCATTGTTTAATTTGGAGGTGCACCATGTAATACATTAAAGACACTCAACAATTAGACAACACCAGTATAAATACAAACAATAATACAATTTGACTAATAACTAATACCAACTGTTTAACACAAAATATAGCTCCATTCAATCCTGTTCTTTACTGAATGTAACAACACACAGGATTCATTGTGTGCTCCAGAAGCCTCATATTAATGAGGTACTTGCTTCTATAAGAAATTTGGCCTAAGACACTCTTAATTCAGTTCTTGAATTACAACCTTTTAAATTGCCTAACAGTATACTCCACACAGAAAATTTCTCAAGTGCTTATATCTATTTCTCTCATCCCCCTACACATGCACACACATGCACACATACACACACACACATACACACACACACACGCACATACACACACACACATACACACACACACACACACACACACACACACACACACACACCCTCCCAGTGGCCTGAGAACTTTCTGTGTACTTGTATTTGCTATACTGGTACACTCTGCATAGGTCTACATACATTTCAGGCAGAACATTCCAAAGATACCAGGCCCCCAGTCATTTACTGAAACAAGGAATTCAAATGATGGCCTGTTTGATAGGCTGTACCCTTTTCCTCAGACTAAGAGGTTGACTTTTTAGAGCACAGTGACTCAAACCATGCAAGTCAACCAGAGTCGAGCAGAACCCCGAAAGTTGGAGCCTGAGGGCTGCACACATGGAACAGGGTATAAGCACCAGGTTGATGGGCACTGGCAAGAGGAGCTGTTTGATTTATTGACTATTTCCCTCTTTCTTTTCAATTCTGTTTTCTTCACTCCGAAGTCCTTTTATTTACAGCTCCTCTGCAGGAATGGTTATTGATCTACAAACTATTAGCATGCCATCATTATGAGCTGTACTTAGGGACAGTTCTAGCCTTGGGCTGGGGCAAAGTGCTACCTGAACACAGAATTTAATCATTCACAGCAGCACTTCTGGAAAAGTAGAAGAAAAAAAAAAACAGAGCACAAGAGGATATTGCCACGTGCGATACTGCTGCTTCGAGCTACAAGCAGGCAGGGGAAGAGCCTTCCCATGAAATAAGGCAAAATGATACATTCAGGTTATTCAAGATACTCAAAACTATGCATAGCGCTGTTTTCTTGAGCAGGTGAACCTTAATTTGTTAAGAGGAAATGAACGTTTTTTTTTTCTTCTGAGCCCTGAGGTGTTTTAATGAGTCGGAGAGCTTTGACTGCTTGTTGAAATCTGTGGGTTTGCAAGTTATTTCTGAAACAGAATCACTTCGGGTCTGTGAAGCTTGGCATCCTATCAAAGCACCTTTCCAGGAATGGTTTCCCAAGGAAGAACCCCAGACACGATGCTAAACACCTGTTAGTCCTTCTATGAGGGGAGATGGGACTTTAACAATGCTAAGCAAGGCATGAGTCTCTGCCTAAGTGGTTCAAAAAAAGTCTGCGAACGCTTCTCTTTTCTGTATCTGTACTTCCTTTCTGTGACAGTAATGCTATCTGCTATCTTCCATGAACGCCGCTGAGATTTTAACGACTGTCGCTTCCTGCCCCACAGTAGAAACTGTGGGTGATCCCATCTTAGAGAAATGGATGGAAGCCTAACTAAACGTCTGTTTTTGAACAGGTTTGGAGAATCCAACATGATCTTACACTTTAGAAGGTGCTTGTTTCATTGTTTTTTTTTTTTTTTAAGAGGCAGCAGAATTGTATCTTACTGTCTCAGACTGTAGTGCTTGATCAAGGAACAGTCAAGGACCTTCAGTAGAAAAGGAAAAGTGTAGCAAAAGAAGAAAGCAAGCATAGTACTGACCCCTCTAGGTTCCCTGTTCCTTCTAAACTCCGGGCAGGGTGGGAGGCTCCCCTGAGAAACACTTCCTTCCCCATGCCCTGTTCCCAGGACAGGACCCCGTTCATGGTCTCACAGGGGGAACTGGAATTTGAACTTACTGTGCTGCCGGTCCTTGTGTTTCCTTTGAGCCGAGGAAGCCAGGAGTGTGCAGCCAAGGGGTTGACGGCCCTGGGAAGCGCCCAAAGCAGACCGGATTCTGTGCTGGACAGAGGTGAGCAGGCGAGTAGAAACCAGAGCTCCCAGCGAACCGGAGCTGCTACAACGTTGTAGCCGTCAGGCTTATCCTTGGAACTCTATGGCCACTGGATCGGAGACCGCTCTGCACAGCGCAGAGCCCAGGGTATGAGGGGATGGGGGACGGAGGAGGTGCAGGCAAACCCAACCATGGAAGGAAAGGTCACAGGTACCAGGACTGGAGAGAGATGGTCTCGCTGGAGGAGTGAGCCAGCTAAGTTCCGTGGCCAGAGGTGCAGAGAGAGTGTCCTCCACACCCAGGTAGCCCGCGCAGTTGCACCCTACGCAGCACAGCGTCCCATCGCACGTGGCCACCACTCCCAGCTGCTGCCGCTGCTACCCTCACTCCGCTTAAGAGTTCTTCAAATCTGCAAAGGAAATCAGGGGGCAGGAGCGATCCCCCGCTGCAAGGAGGGAGCTGTGGTCCCCTGCTAAGTGAACAAGGGGCAGATGCCAGGAGATTACCGAAGATGAGCTGGAGAGAGGCTCCGCACTTCAACGCCCCCAGAGGAATGCAACTCTGGGCAACTGAGTTTCCTGGTGGAGGAGAGCGAAGGTGGAAAGCCAGCCGCTAGCAGGAGCTGCATCCCAAGGACAAACAGCGCAGCATGCCTGGCCAGAGCGCGGGCGCGCCAGTCCCGGGAAGGTAAAACAAGTCCAGAACGAACGTGGTGGTCAGGATGCAGCAAAGCCCTTAACAGGTGCTGATGGAATCGCGCGGATTCGAATCACAAACTCAAGGTGTCCCCTAGGTTGACCGCCGAGAGCTGTCTTTCAGAAGGCAAGCAGAGGACGGCGGTGGGTCTTCAATAGGGCAGTCTTTCTTCTATTCTTTGTCCAGTTAGTCGATTTGAAAATTCTTCACCCTTGGATCTATCACTGCCCAAAATTGCTGGAAGAGCAAGGAGTTTCTGGCAGTGTTCCTCTGGTTGGAACCCGCTCAAATTCCCTCCTAGTAGTAAAACAGGACAGACTGGATGGACTTCTAGTCAACAGCCCTGGGGGGGCAAGGGAAGGGCTGCTTCAGGTTACCCTGCAAAACTCTTAATTCAAAGGCCATCCTTCCAGGGTTTGCTGTAGGTCTTTTCCTTCATCAGTTTTAAAGGGGGAAGTAGAGTCTTCAAGTGAGGAAACATGCAAATGGAAGCCAGGATTGCCTCACCTACCCTGTCTCCCAGCCTTACACAAGTCACCTCATTGCTTCGATTAAAAAAGAATTCCGAAATGAAGATAGCCATACTAGTTGTTGGAATTTCTCTCGACTGTACAAAAAGATGATTTTGTTTAGATTAGATTTCTCTACCTAAAATAAAAAGTTATACTTAGCTAATTTTAAAAGATAATAAATACTCCCCCCTCCACATTAATTACTCCTCTCATGTGGAAAGGGTTTTCAGTCCCGTGACCCCTGAAAGTCACACACACACAGTCATACTTCGTTTATAAGACATGCAGTCTAAAATCGATCTTCAGTTCATGCGTCATCACGCTAGGGAAGCTCTCTTTGGACTTTTCAATTACCAATACATAAAAGTTAATAGGCCTGGAAACAGACATGATGTTTTACAAGCTCTGCTTAAAGTCCTTTTGTGGGTAACTTTTGGTTTAGGGAAATACCTCTTGCTCACACATCCGCTTTAACTGAACAGATTTCCCACTGTTTTGTGGGTTTTGCTTGGTTTTACTTGTGAACCTGCTGTGTGACAGCTCTGCTGCTGAACTCCAGCTTCATATGCTCTCTGGTTTTGTTGTTGTTGTTGTTGATGTTGTTTGGTTGGTTGGTTGGTTTTTATTGCTTGCTTTTTGGTTTATTGATGTTGTTTGCTTGCTTTTTTTATTTGAGGACAGTGTCTTACTAAGTTTCCCAGGCTGGCCCATTCTTCTCTCTGTAGCCCAGGCCAGGCTTGAACCTGCCTAGGAAATGGGTAGTATGTGGTTCCATCAGAGCCAGCTTTTCATGCATCTGAATATTGGGAAGGTGAAGAATGAACTTCATGTGTTTAACAAGTTAAATTTCAAAAGAGCAACACGGGTTTACACAATGACCACAGAAGCAAATAGCCAAGAAAAGCTGGTGAGCAGCGTTGCTGAAGGTAATTGTTTCTAAGACTTTTATCACATTTCTCTGGTAGTGATTGCACAACGTACTCTTCTCTCTTATATTATTGGCTTTCAAACCTTGGAAGCAAGTGTCTGTATATGAACACTGAACTCACTGCCTTACAGCCACACTGATATCTGAAAAGATTAATGTGGTTCCATACACTCTGATCTGCAACTCCACTGATAACAAAAGACCTCCATGACTCATGCCTTTTAGTGAAGTTTAGAATTGGAGCTGATCCACTGCACAATCTAACATATTATCAGCATAGTTGTTCCACTGGTGGCACTGCACATTCAGGTTCTGAGTAAAGTCCTTTAAGGCATATACGTTACAAAACATTAAGAACACTGAACCACTCTGAGCAAAAGCCACACACCTGTGGAATTGGTGAACTAGTGATTAGTAAAAACAGAAACAGGGACAGATTATCGGATCTAATTTCTCTTTTGTTGAGTAGTTTAATTCTTCGGGTGATTACATACCTTTCCAAAAGAGGTGTAGACTCTTTTTCAAACCGTGAGAAGATAGAACCCCAAATGCCTACATACCTAGGGCCAACAGCATCTGTGTGCTCTTGGTTAGGTTGTGGGAGACAGCAAAAGTTGGTAAGAATTTACACATCCCAAGAAACACACAAAGCACACACAAGAGGTGAAGGCAGATGCCTGTTCTTATGCTCCAATGAGCTGCCCTGCAAAAATCTGTATTCAATAGGGTCAGATCTAATTTTTAAAAATCCATATTCTTAAAAATCTTAGACCAGTGAGATGGCTCAAAGTATTATGTAAGTGTCACGAAGTGTGACAAGCTAGGTTCCCTCATAGTGGAAGCAGAGAATCTGTTCCTACACTTTGTCATCTGAAGTCAAGTCATACCAGTATGCATGTGTGCTCACGCACGCGTGCACACACACACACACACACACGCACAACTAGTCTTTCTCTTTCTCACAAACCAGCTCCCAAGTAAATGACACAGAGTCTTATTAAAGTTGAGCCAATAGCTTAGGCTTGTTTCTAACTAGCTCTTACAACTTAGTTTAGCCCATTTTCATTCATCTGCGTGTTGCCACATGACTGGTGGCTTTTCTATTTTCTCTTGCATGCCTGCCTCCTCTGTATCAGATGGCAACTCTGCCCTTCCTCTTCCCAGAGTTATCTCGCCCCCAAATCCTGCCTAGCTATTGACCATTTAGCTTTTTATTAAGTTAATCCAAGTGAAATTTCCTCACAGTGTACAGAAAGATTATTTCACAACACATACCTACCTATACACACCACAGAGGCAGACATACACCTACACATACACACTACACGTATCTGTGTATGTGTAATAAAACATCTTTTGAAATGAAATGGTCCAAACGGATTTTTTTAAAGTAAAAAATCTCAAGTTTTTACTAAAGTAAATGAGATGATACGTAGACAGACAGACAGGTAAAAGAAAGAAACAGAGGACAGAGAGGAAAGACCAGTTCCATGTACCCATGAGGAATCTGCTTGGAGACCTCTGGGAGATGTTCGAAACCATGACAATTTGTTAAAAGTGTGACAGAGAAGATATTAATAAAAATAGTTAATAATGAAATAGAACGATTACAATGATAGAA
The DNA here is from genome assembly GCF_017639785.1 of Mesocricetus auratus. NCBI lineage: Eukaryota > Metazoa > Chordata > Mammalia > Rodentia > Cricetidae > Mesocricetus > Mesocricetus auratus. The sequence goes on along the minus strand of NW_024429193.1, from coordinate 72,721,459 downwards.
TGTGATAAAAAGTTTTATAAATACATCTCTCTTTAGTATCATACTGTAGTTAACTTGTCCTTTTCCTTGAGACGAGGAGTTATTGTCTCTCTTGGGCTTATCTGAGTCGCATCACTATTCCACTTGGGGGCCATTGCTATAAAGCAAAGGGTGCTTGTCCACAGGAACTTCAACACTCCACAGTCACCTCCATCGCAGAGGTGGCTGCTAATGAAACACAGACTGGTAGCATATGTATTATGGATCCACTAGACATAAAAATAATTTATACCCCGGGCAGGATAGATAAAGATAGTACAAAATTTCATCATATTCCTTAGAATGGCATGCAGTTTAAACTTAAGAACTGTTAGTTTCTGGAGCATTCTATGTAGTGGGTAGAAAAGGGAAATTGTAAAAAGTAAAAGGAAGGACTACCTAGAGAGATATTTGCAGTCTAGACCATGAGCCTCTAGTCTTATAGCCTCTGGCGTTATTTGCTATCTGATATACCTCCCCAAATATTTGAAGCACAGATCCACCAAAATTTCCTCTGCCCCCCTGACTACTTCCCGGCACATAAAAGGCTAAGAGTCGCAGAACGACTGCCAAATGTACCAGCTTTGCACTGCTACAGCTCACACGGGAGAAAATTAGCCATGGATGTGCAGATGTGTTTAGGCTCATGGTTTTGTTCCTTTGCCCTAGGTGGGACAGCAAGTTAGTGTGGAACATGTACAGCATCAAAGCTATTGACCAGCACTCCTTACAGCAGGAGAGAGCAAGCAAGAAGGAAGAGGAGAAAGGGACCGAGGGAGAGAGAGGGCCAGAGAAGGTAAGGATGAACAGCAGTAGGTGAGTCCTCACAGTCCCTTCAGGCCATGCCCCATGTCCAGAAGACTGGCAGACTCGCCTGCATCTCAGTTTCCTTGCCTTTCCACTAGTGCAAGCCACGGGACATCCCTTCAACATATGGTCTATGGATCTCCAACACCAAATAAGTCATTTCTTTTTTGTTTCTGGTTGAATTGGTATCTACAGTCAAACTACGGCAAAAGACCTTTTGGTTAATGGAATAATTTGGATGTTTTAGACAGCTGAGGTGAACAAATTTGAGAACAGTTTGTCATTTAAAGAGAAAAGTTCAGTAGTGTTATCACAGAGCCTCAGCTATCTGCACAAAGTAAACCATGGGATGAGTTACTCCAGTCTAATATTCATACAGAGAGTAAAGGCCTCTTCTGTATAGAAATAATTTCATTTTTATTTTTTCCAGGAGAGTAACTTATAACCATGCTAAGGAAGTCAGCAGTGACAAAACCAGAAAATACAACATCCTCTGTTGAGTAGATATTTTTGCAATAACAATGATATTTATCTGTGCTCTTCAATACAGTAGCTACATACAAGTGGCTATTGAGCACTTGAACTGAGCCACTTTGGGACTGAATTTTAATTTAATCTTAATTTGCAAACGAAAGTAAATAGCCATGTAGAGACAGTGTAAACTGTGGACATTGTAAGGCTAAGATTTTGTCATCTAGGATCCCCATCTTTGGAATATGGGTATAAATTCTCATGGCTAAGATGATCCCTACTTCTATGTAAACTTCATAACCTTAAAAATATGTTACAGATATTATCTCATTTCTGTACATGTAAACATACATTCCTTTAATGGTTGCCTGGTCTTAAACTATATAAATATATTCTGATTATTTATCTCTGTTAAAGAGGGACTGCTCAGTTATCTTATTTATGTTTATAGTACACTTATCTGGTACTTTTGAGACAGGAAAGTTCAGGGTATGTTTGAGTTCAATAGAATTTTTTTCTCTTTGTGACTTTGGCTTGGGATGCTAAGGTCCCAAGAAAATAGACAGCCACTGAAGTTTCTCTGAACCAGTGATCTTCAGGGAATTGTCTCATGAATGTAAAAACTGAAATTCATGGACCATAGAGGGTGAGTTTTAGAAAGAAGTTTATTCTAGATTATAGGTGGGAACTAGAGGGAAAGGAAGAAAGAAAGAAAGAACATAAATAATAGATAAATGAAAGTTAGATAAATGATAGATTTGTGACAGATAATAGATACATGAAAGATATAGATAGATGATAGATCAAACACAGATAAATGATAAATAAATGAAAGATAGATGGTAGATAATAGATGATAGATAAATGAGAGAGAGAGGAGAGAGAGAGAGAGAGAGAGAGAGAGAGAGAGAGAGAGAGAGAGAGAGAGAGAGAGAGATAAGGAGAGATAGAATAGCTCCTGTATATCAAGAGAGAGCTCAGCAGACAGGCTATCATCAAACTGCTAGTGAGTAGTCTAGCAGGATTTTTGTTTTTTGTTTTTTGAGGGTTATTTTTTTAGGACTTATGGCAGAAGCAGGGGTGAGGAGGTCCATTCTGTCGGAATAGCCATCAGCTATCCAAGTGCATCTTCTCAACTTCAGTTACAGGGTCATGAAGAGCTTCCTGGAAAGAGAAGAAAATGACAAGGAAGAGGAAAAAGAACTCCCTGGGGCTCCTGGCCTTCAGCAAGAAGATTCTGGGAACTGCTACTCCGGGGTCCCTGTCCTACCACACTCAACCCTGCAATATACATTGAACAGGCAGTGAAAGGGATACTTTAAATGATCTCTTTAGCCAAGTTCATGCTGCATCAAGCAGACCAAAAGAAGCTTACATGCTGAATCTGACAGTCTGAGCACCTCTAAACTGAAACATTTACCCAACCACAAAGGAGCTTCTTGGCTTTCTTTTTGCTCATATAAACCTCTTCTGGTCCAGTTGATGGTGTTCAGTATAGAATTTCAGTGCTCTCAGGAGAGCATGAGTGAAGTGCTAAGTTTGTAGCTGAAGGGAAACTAAAGTAAAGGGATAAAAGGCACAAGGGAATCAGTTTGCTTGGATTCCTCCGAGAAAGGCCTTCTGGCTTCACTGCCTGAAAAGTAGTTTTCTAAAAGCTCACTTTAATGTCAAGGTTTCCTGAGAGATCATTAAATAACCTCCAAGCTGAGCCAGCCCGACTTAAATCACAGGCAGAACAAAGTCGACATGGAATGGGGGAGCTGCTTCCAGAAATAGGAAAGAAGTAAACGGCATAAATCACCACACCCCAGACAGGAAAAGGAAGAGCAAGAGACACCAGAGAGAGGGCAGCTGGGACACAGCTCGGGAGCTCCAGCCAGTCAGTCAAAGGAGCAGCTCCTAAGGCAGCACTTCCCTTCTGGGGGGGAAGGGCCCAAGTCCCCAGATGGAAAGGGCGCTTAGCAATGGTGCCTAATGTATATGACACTGGCTGTGAATATTCAGTGATTATCTCTGAGTGCTTCTAGAAAATCTGCTTAAAGTTTCAGTAACACTCCCCCAGTAGCAAACCTACAGCACTTGGTCATCCTTATGGACTTTGACTAAAATACAGATCTCTAGCCAGTCATTGATGTATTTCTGCCTGGATCTGGCTCTGCTGTAGACGTGAGGAGGAGTGACAACAGCCCGTGGCAAATATCAGAACAGCCTGGATTAGGTTGTATCAGAGACATTTAAAACTGATCATTCCATGGAAACGTATTGTTTATAAGTAATCTTTCTTTTTGAAAACTCATTGAAAGGCTAGGAGATGGCTCATTGGGTAAACCCATTGCTGCTCAAATACAAAGATCCCTAGAGTCAATATGAAGTCAGACACACTATCCAGCATCTGTATTCCTAGCACTTCTACAGAGAGAAGGGAGGCAGGGACAGAAGAATGCCTGGAAGTCCATGGGTCAGGTAGCCGGGTGTGCACAGTCAGGTATGCACAGGCAGATGTGCACAGCCACAAACATCAAGAGACTCTGTTTTAGACAAGGAGGAAGTAGAGCCTACCTCCCAGGCTGTGCTCTGACCTCTACACACATGTGATGTGTGTACGTATGTGTGCCTGCATGCATGCATGAGTGTGTGAGGTATATGGACATGTGTGTGTGGATGTGGGGAGGTATTTACACACATACCATATATATGCACACTCATAAAAGATTTTTTAAAACTTAATACAAATAGTCAATTGTTCTGATGAAAAGATAATAGGTTTATCTCCTTTCTAACATGAAATTGGATCATTTTGCAGTGAAAGGTGAAAGGTGAATGGGCCAGAGATGGATCTCACAAACGCCATAAACAGTTTCTACATTATTTTTGCCTATTTACTTTAAAGTCTTGTTTTGCATGAATGTAAGTTCTGAAGACAGGTGTCTCATTCATGAAAAGGGAAAACATCTAGTCATTCAAAGTAAAATGCTAAGTCTTAAATTGGGCATTAAGTATAACTTGCTGTGATTTTTTGTTTCTATAGATTTGAAGTTTTTATTTCTGTTTTGAGTTTTTAATTACAGATTCAAAGTAATTAAGCCGGATTGTAAGCAACATATGCACATTTTGCTGAGTTTTTTTTAATCTCTCACTTATCAAGCAAACGGATCTGAAATGTTGAAAGACTAAATCTAAATGAGTATTTAAATGTAAATGATCTGTAGTTCAAATTTAAATGAAGGGACACATTTGTATAGAATTCAAAATTTAATCAATGCAAATTTTCATCTGATTATCTGAAACACAGAGAAGACCAGTGGATGAAGAAACACACACCCTTTTAGGAATTTCAATTATTCACAATAAGTACTTATCTTTTTAAAGCACATGGAGACAAAATTTGTTATATATTTTCAACCATATATTAAAAACAAAATTTAATTTTAATTTTTGGAAAGAGTGAATTCAAAGAGCTCCCATACTAGCTTTTGTCCAAAGGATGAAAACAGGAGAGTTTAACGAAATCTATCACAGTGAAATGGAGAATTCGCTAACTCAAGGTAAAACTTGCAAAGCTCAAGTAAGGCAAACCAGATGTGCTTTATGACCCACTACTTTTTAAGAAAACAATCATATAAAACTCACACAAGCGTTTCCCTGACCATAGCTCCTGTAAATAAATCTTCACTTAGTGTTCACTGGAGGATTATGCTACAGAAGGTCCACAGAACACTGATCACACTGCCAAATGTCCTAAGACCTACAAAGGGTATATTTGTATATTAGTCAGAGTTCTCTAGAGGAACAGAACTTAGAGAATGAATCTTCCTATATACATATGGGGTGTATTGGAGAGACTTACAGTACAGTCCATGGTCCAGATACTCTAACAACAGCTGTCTACCAACGAAAAGTTCAAGAATACAGTAGTTGTTCAGTCCACAGGGCTGGATGACTCAGCTGGTCTTCAGTATATCCCAGAATCCCCAAAAGTAGGCTGTAATGCCAGAGAAGGAATGAACGTGCCAGTGAGATTGATAACAGCAGACTAAAGGAACACACATCCTTCTTTATATGAGCAGCCTCCACAAGGGCTGGCCCAGATTAAAGGCAGATTCTCCCACCTCAAAAGATCTGGATTAAAGGCTTATCTTCCCACATCAGAGATCCAGATTAAAAGCAGATCTTCCTACTTCACATAGTTTAATTAAGAAAAAAATCTCTCACGGCTGTACCCAACCTTTAATTCTAGATGTAGTCAAGTTGACAACCAAGAATAGCCATCACAATATATGTGTCACTTAGCTTTCTATTGCTCTAAAACTTTACCAGCTAAACAATCTAAAAAGGGGAAATGGTTATATGAGCTCCTCGTTTCTGAGACTTCAATCTGTGCTGATTGGCCAGATTGCTCTGGGTAGAGCATCATAGCAGGAACACATGATCATGCAGAGCTGTCCAGTCATGGTGACTCTAGGCCTAAATAATATAAAGAGAAAAGAGAGGCCAGGGTCCAATAAGCCTTTCAAGCCATGCCCTCGAAGCCCTAATTTTCTCTCATGAGGCTCTATCCCCTAGAAACTCTACTACCCCCCAGTAGTGCCACAAGGGGCACTTTGTGTCTTCAGTATATGGACATTGGAGGACATTAACATTCCAAGCTGTAGTGTTAGACTTTTGAATAAAGATATACATAAACCAATGGTAATTCCTCATTCCTTATAGTCTGACACAGCAGATTTGCACGTCCTATTTAAAAATGGAGAGTTTTGTTTGTTTGTCTTTCTAATGTATATTGTATGTGAGAAGAACCAGAGAAATGCTTTCTGGAGGAGATAACCATATTCAATATTTCTAGATAGAAGCTTATTGTGGTTCTAGAAAGCACTTTGATTCCATTCCCAACTGGAAACATTTACCTCTACTGCACTTTGACTGAGTGGTGTTATAGGAGAGAAAGTAATCCTCACTGTGAGTTACAGTGAATTACACAATTTTCAACATTGCAGACACTAATTAAAATAAGGTATATTACATAGCGAGTCTATCTTAAAGATTTTAAAAGTTAATAGAAGGCACTAGCAATGCCGTCAGTGAAGGAAAGAGTTCTGGATAAGACTGATATATTACACTGAAAATCAGGAAATTTCCTGCTGTGGAATAAAGTCACAAGTTGCAGGCTTGCTTATGTTTTCAACTAGTCTGAAATCATTTGCATCCATATGTTGTATGGAACTTTAGAGAGGCTAGGTTCTAATCAATAGTAAATAATAAGCTAAACTCATAATCTTTGATTGGCAAGTGGACTAAATTTGGGGTTCCCACGGTTAGGTCCATGAAAGACTGAGAGAACACATGACCACTCCACCTCCCTTGCTGTCTTGCCTGGCAATGCCTTCTAAGTTCAGTGACAATTATTTTGTGCTGCTTATCACGGGTCAGAAATTCAGGGAGGCCTGAGCTGAATGGTTCATTTCCGTTTCTGTGGCAGCGAGTGGAGAAAGGGACCTGTGGGGTTCTCTGAGGTGGCAGCTTCCCTAGGGCCTAGCCTGGCTGGGATTGAATAAAGAGCTGGAGACTGACCCATTACTCACATTTCTGTCTCTCCAAATGTATCACTATCCTAAGAGTCAGGTTTCCATGGCCTTTGGTTTCCCAAGGAAAGAGCCTTCTATAGGAGAGTGCTCAAAAAGCCCAAGTAGAAACTTCCAGGTGCCTTAAAACCTCCTAGATACCAGATCACCTCTTCTCCCCATTCATTGGTGAAACTGATATCTATGAGAAGAAAGAGGAAATACAATCTGTCCCTCTGAATGGGAGAATATGTGTGTCCATGGAGGGAAGGCAATTTAAGTAGCCTGAGGCATGTCAGCATAAATCTTTGTCTTTCACCGTATTTCAGATTCAGTTCACTTGATTAATACATCTATTAAACAGGACCAAGAAGAGGGAACAATCATAGTTCCTGCAATTCTAATGTTCTTCTCCTACACTGATTTTCTTAAACATTCTCCTTGGTGAAAGAATAGAATATGGCTCCTTGATTGCCAAATCCCATGCATAATTGGTACCTTCTCAACATTGCTCTCACTGAGTAGCATCAGTGAGGAAGAAATGATATTGGGTACTCTATTCACCAACTTACTGAGCAATGCATAGCATTTAGTATTGAAGGACACACAGCCTAAGATGTCACTTAATCTCGCTGAGTCTTAATTTTCTCAACTATATAATAGAGGTACATATTAATATTAGACAGGGCACCTGATGCTGGAAGTCTATCAAGTCACCTAGCTTTCCTAGACCCCAAAGAAGAGCGTATCTAATACTTCATATGAGAGGATCATTGTTTAAAATAGCATATATTCCATCATAAATTAACATTTTGTTTGATACCATTGACAAAACAGCTGCCTATCCATGTTGATAGTGCTTGATGCTTACTTTAAGTGTATGCTACTGAATGTGTGGAGCAAATGCATTTTCAGAAAATTTTAAACCCATCATCCTCAGTTTTTGTTATGAAGAACACTAGATCCTCACAGCAACTTCATATGAGTACTTTATGTGACAGTAGATATTTTAGGATAAAGCAGAGCTCCACTGGACACCTACAGGGTAGCAATTCCTGGCATATATTTGCTGGAACACAATGCAGAAAAATAAATCAGCAATAACTCATACTACATGCCTTGTGATTATGTTGTACCCTTAGGTAACTCAGTTTGTAGCGATGTCTGTGATTAAAAACGTTAGTTTGTTAATAACTGGTGAGGGATAGGAAGTAAGAGTTGGTCTGTGTATAGGTTTCCAGGTATGAGGAATTACACAAAGTCTGGCTGCTCATCAGCATAAGCCATGCTTACTTTGGAATATTATATCCTGTGCCAAAGTGGAAAACCTAGAAGACATAGATAATTTCCTAGATATATTTGACCACCAAGATTAAATCAAGAAGATGTAAACGGTTTAAATATGTCCATCACTCATAGAGATTAAGACAGAAATAAATATCCCTCAATTCAAAAAGGCCAATACTAGACAAATTAACTGCCAAATCATACCAAATATTAAAAGAATAGCTAACATCAATATTTCTCAAAATGTTGCATAAAATAGGAGGGGAAGGGACACTAAGGAATACTTTCTATGAAGCCAGCATTAGTCTGGTACTCAAAGTGGATAAATACAACAAAAAAAGAAAACTATAGTCAGTTTCCATGAAGAATACAGACTGAAATTTTTTACATAAAATCCTGGCAAATTGAACTATTAATACATTAAGTTGAGCAAAACCCAGAGACAAACAGACTTCATTCCAGTGATGCAGGGATGGTGTAAAACATATAAATCAATAAATTTTATGCAGTACATAATTAAACATAAACACAGAAATCATATGTTCATCTCAACATCTGCAGAAAAGGGTCAACATCCCTTCATGGCAGCCATCCCATAGACAGTAGGTGTAAAAAGAACACGCAGCAGCATAACAAATGCTATGTGCAGCAAACCTATGGATAACATTATACTAGATGGAGGAAATTAGAGCATTTTCTCTGAAACCTCAAAGGACACAATGGATTTGTATTTACTCCACTCAGTAAATATAGTGCTGAAAATCTTAGCTAGAGCAATAAAGTAGAAGGAATAAAATGAATTTAAACAAATAAAAAAAGCCAAATTATACCTATTTGCATGAAATGATCTTCAGTAAAAACCAGAACGACTCTACCAAAGGCCCTAGGTCTGGTAAACAGTTTCAGCAAAGTGACAGATACAAAATAAACACACAAAACCATTAGTTTCTCTACAAATCAGTGACAAAATTGCTTAGGAAAAATACCTATTATTTAAGGTCTCCCACCAAAATAATAATATCTTCAAATAAACCTAGCCAAGGAGGTGAAAGACTTGCACAGTGAAAATCCTAAGATATTGAAGAAAGAAACCAAAGAGGACATCTAAGTTGTAAAGGCCTCTCATGTTCAAGGATTGGCAGAATTAGAGTTGTGTTATGACAACATTACCAATGCTATCTATTGATTTAATACAATTTTCCCCTCAAAACTCTCGATGATGTTCCTCAGAACTAGCAAAATAATCCTAAAATTCATATGAAATCACAAAAGACCACGAATGGCCAAAGGAATGTTATACAGAAAGAACAATCCTGGAGGTGTAACACCTCATCTGAAAATTATACTACAGGCCATGGTAATATAAACAGTTTGGCTTTAGTGAAAAGACAAAGACAGGTGTGTATGACAGTGGCATATAACACAGGACCCAGAAGTAATCCCACACAGCTGGCAGCAGCCACCTACTTTTTGAAAAAGGATCAAGCTGTCTACAAACTGTGAGACCAAAAGGATGTTTGCACATATGAATAAATGAACGAGATTTATGTATCCCATTCTGCATAAACACACAAATCAATTCGAAGGGGACCACAGAGTTTCACGTAAGGCTCAAAAGTTTGAAACTGCTATGGGAAAAACAGAACATGTCAAGATGCAGGCACAGGCAAGAATTCTCTTCAAAAGACCTCCAGCAGCACAGCAGCACATATTCCCAGGAATGAAGAAATGATATTACATAAATTTATAACCTCCTGCACAGCAAAGAGAAATTAATCAGAAGAGTGGAAGACACAGTCAGTAGAATGGGGAAATATCTTCACCAGCTACCCGGAAGACAGGACATTAGTGTCCAGGATTAATAAAAAAACTACTGAATGCTAAAAGGGCAAATCATGCAACCCATAAATTGTCTAATGAACCAAACAGACAATTCTCAAAGGAAGAAATACAAATAACCATCACATATTTTTAAAAAGTGCACAACAGGCTCAGGGGCGTGTGGACCATCAGTTTAAGCTCCTCCAGAGCGCCTAAGATTGGTTCACAGACCTATGTCAGGTGACTCACAACTGCCTGGATCTCCAGCACCAGGGAGCCCTCTAGCCCTATGAACCTGTGTACTCAAATGCACACACACACACACACACACACACACACACACACACAGTAAAATATATCTTTCAAATTTTCTTTTCAAAGTATTCAGCACCCTTAGCCATCATGAAAGGAAAATTTTAAACTTTTTTTTGAGATTCCATCTCACCCCCATTACAATGGCTGTCAGCCAGGAAGTGAATTGTGACAATATTCTCTGCTGGTGGACACATAAACTTGTGCAGCCACCGTGCAAACTCCAAAACTTAAAACAAAACCACTTGTTCACCAGCTACACCATTCAGTTACAAACATGAAAGACCTTAGGTCAACATATACCAGGGATACTTGCATTTACATCCACATTTAGTGCTGCACTATGCACGGTAACCAGGGAATGGAACCTGTCTTCATGGCCATCAAGAGAGAAGTGAGGAAAGACATTGTGGTGGTGCATACACACAATGCAATTGTATGAATCCATAAAAATTGAAATTATGAAACTTGTAGGAAAAATGGGTAGATCTATAAATCAATTTGCTGAGTCAAATAAGCTGGGTACAGGAAGGTGATACTGCATGTTTGATCTTACACAAGGAAACAAGATTCCAAATTATATATACATGCTTATATATGTGTAAATGTATATACATGTGTGCTTCTGTATGTCATGAGACTTGAAAGGAGATAAGATGGAAGGAAGAGATTTTTAGGGGGGAGAGGAACAGAGGAATAATGTAATATATGTAAGAGCAGAGATAGGGATGGGAAGCAGACAGAGGAATCAGAGGCTGGCAAATGAGAGGAAAGTGTAATGACACCCATGAATAATGAATATCATTATTGTGTATATTAACCTAAACTTTTTTGAGTAGCTAAAAATGATACAAAAAAGAGAAAGAAGAAGAGGGGTGGAGGAGGGAGGGTGGGGGAAGAGAGAGAGAGGGGGGGAGGAGAGAAGAAGAGAAATGTAGCCACATAAAGGGAAGTAGGAAGGGCACAGTAACCCAAGTTATATGTAGTATTTTAGCTTCAACACGCAATCCCAGGTTTGTTTAACGTTATGATACTTACAAATAATAGTTACTTAAATATTGCATTATTAATTACTAGGAAATACATATAATAACATGGAAATGTTTTTAATAAAATAAAACTCATTTTAAAATCAAGACATGAATCTGTGTCTATATAATAATCATATATGCTTAAACGTCACAATGAAAAAAAGCCAGGAACAAGTGTTATCAGCAAATTAACTAACAATATTTATATTGTATAAACAATATTTGTTTTTTTCTTCATCATTTTTCAGGTTTCTTAAACATTATTTTAAGCAGCATGTGTATCTTATAAAGTTTATTTCAACAGAAATAGTCCTGAGAAATTAAAAAATAGAACTCAATCCATTACCCATCTAGTTCCTATTATTACTCAAAATAAAAATTTCTATGTATCTTCCATGTAAATCTTCCCCGATATTTCTCAACCTACAAGAGTTGTTAGGAACTTGGAATGAGTGTGTAAATAAGGTACAGCATCTTGTAAATTTGCACATGAAGGGTTACCTTTCACAGCAGATGCTCTCCTTAGTAGATCCCACAGTCTCAGGTCTTATGACATTCTGCCACTTCACTCTTACTGTTTTGTTTTGTTGACTCAAGCACTCGTCTTGAAAATTGAACCATATAAGAAAGCTTTTGGGTTTCTTTGTCCTTTGATACAAATTACTAAAAATAACAACAGAGAACTCAAATTCACATTTAAAAAGGCTCATGCCACACAAGTGTGAAGACTTGAGTCTGATTCCTCAGAACTCACTTAACGCGTTGCATTATCTGTAATTTATCTGTGAAATGGAGTACCGCCTGTAATCCAGAACACACATCGTAATCTAGAGCACACACCTGTAATCCACAGCACCTATCTGCAATCTGGAACATCCATCTGCAATTCAAAGCACACATCTGTAATCCAGAGCACACACCTGTAATCTGGAGCATACATCCGTAATCCAGAGAACACACCTGTTAATCCAGATCACACATCTGTATCCAGAGCACCCATCTGTAATTCAGAGAACACACCTGTAATCTGCAGCACCCATCTGCAATCCAGAGCACACCTCTGCAATTTAGAGAACACTTTTGTAATCCAGTATTCTTTTCCAGACAGACATGAAGCAATTTATTAGACAGAAAAGTTGTTCTGCTCATGGTTTTCAGGGGGATTTAAGTTCACTGTAGTGATAAGAATAGTAGATAGAAATTTATTGGACAAACAAGAGTGAAAATTCTAAGGTAAAAAGACACCCTAAAGTGAACAGTTTTTCCCTTGGTTTTGGAAATGAAGCCTAGTTATTGCTAGAGGCCAGGGTTGCCAGAAGAGTTTAAAATACTATATCTCTGGTTCTGCCATGGCCAGAGGGTATCTGGGAAGGTTTAGTTTCTCCTTTACCTCTTTTTCCCTAAAGGAATACCCTTGTCCTGCAAACCATGTTGATGACGTGACTGAAGCCACAAGACACCTTAACACCTGGGGTGGGAATAGATGAACCAGCTGATCCATGAATGCCATCCTCCATCCAGGAGACTATTATATCAGCTCAAAGACAGTGATTGTGAGCTTTGATGGCATCCTTTCCAACCAAGTTAGTTCTGCTGCCCATGGTCTCCTCTCTCTCTCTCTCTCTCTCTCTCTCTCTCTCTCTCTCTCTCTCTCTCTCTCTCTCTCTCTCTCTCTCTCTCTCTCTCTCTCTTTCTCTTCTCTCGGCGTCCCCATAAGAAGATGCTTTTTTTCTGAAACTTCCCACGAATTTCATTGTTCAGATTCACAAGTCAAGGCCTGAGAGTCAGTGGTTTAGGGTAACTTTGGTGGTAATTGATTTTCCATGATCCTAGTCACTCAGACTAAAATAACACAAGGACTGAACAGCCTGGCTGCTTTCAAAGACACACAAGTATTTTTATATCAACACTGGGATAGGCAATGTGCAACAGCTCTGTCCGTGGCAGCAGGAACATGCAGTCAGACTCTTCACACAATGGGGACCAGAAAGAAGAGACAGATGAAATTTGGAACCAAACTGTCACCCCTTGAAGGCTCACCCTGAGTAACCTACTACCAGGCAAGTACCATCCCCTAAAGAGTCCATAGCTTTCAAAACAAGTCCTAAGGCTGGGATCTCATATTCTAATTACTATCTCCTGTGGGAGACATTTCACATTCAAACTATAACATTTAGTTCTACTTTGGTTTTACTACCAGAACTTACTAATTTTGAAAGTTCTATCATGGTGCATGAGAAATGCACTAACAGTTTTGAATTCCTAAAAGCAATCATCAAAACTTTCAAAACTTTACTCATTTACCATCTAGATAAGAATTAGATGGAAAACTCTTTTACTAATTTTTTCACACATTCCTTATAGTCATTCAGTTATTTAACACTGTTAACTAAGAGCAAAAATTCACAATCTTCTGGCAACTCTGTCATCTGAAGTCTTTTTCTTTGTGGTTGTTACTTTTTTTCTATTCTGCAGCAGCATAAAACAACAGCTGCATTAAGGCTTTTGACTGGTTCATTCATCTTGCTCCTGGTCAGCCAGTACGCATCCAAATCTGATAGGGAAATAGCTCAGTTTGCAGATGCCACTTCCTTAATTAAGTTGGCCTGAAAGAGAAAAAGGATAGAGAAGATATAAACATGTCCTTCCCTTAAAGTTGCATTATATATTACCACATGTATCATAGTAGCTGCCAGTGGTGGGAGCCTGAGCCAGGTGTTTCCAGGTTCTTGGCCTCTTGACCAAAGAATGGAAAATAAGGACTCATAAGCATCTGCAAAAGAAGTAAGAAGCCTTTATTCAGCGTGATGCAATGCTATAGATTACAAAGGGACACACTATAAGGATTGACCCCCGGCCACAATTCAATATCCCCAATTAATTGTTCATGGCTTTTTAAAAATGGGATTCATGAGGAGTTTGATAATTAAGGGGTATGGTATGAACAGGTTTTTTTTTATTTCAAATGATATAGTAGGTCATGCATTTATTTTTTTCATATTACACATTTCCCTTTCTAAATATGCCTGTTTTTAATCACATGCACACCCAGAGAGTAACCAGGGGATTCTCCTTACAAGTGTGCTAATGAAAGCATCTGTACCTTATAGCACAGGCACACAAAACCAATTCAAGCCAGATCTGTCCCTCTATTTCTCATAACCAAATAGACTCGGAATACATTTGATAAGAAATGGTCTAAATTGTATTGCTACCCAGGACAGGGAAGCCTATCCTATTGCTCAGAGACTGTAATATGTGTAGCCTAATACAAGGTTCCAAAGTTGCTAGGAGTGATGTTTGGAGAGGGGTGTGTGTGCATAGTGCATGCAGGAGAAGAAATGAGGCTACCAAGAGTGTTATCACAAGAGGGAGGTGTACATAATCCAAAAAAGAGTGGGAGATATGGAGTACTAAATTCTCTTCTATGCTTGCCTGCTTGATAATATATTAATATTAATGAGTACAATAACATAGTATAACCTGCTTTATCACTAAGAATATAGTTATAGTCATTAGGAATATAGCATTTGTATTAAATAGGCTGTGTTTGCAAATTGTGGTGCTAGGGATTCCCCATCGGAATCATTTCAGGCCCTTAATTTCAATGCAGGTTTCCATGGATTTTGGGAGCCCATTCCTTGTGGAGGGTTACTCTCTCAGCCTAGCTATATGGAGGAGGGCCTAGGCCCTGCCCCAAATGATGCCACAGACTTTGATGAACCCCCTGGGGAGTGGATAGTGGGGAAGGATGGGGGTAGGGGAATATGGGAGGGCAGGAGGGAATTTGGATTGTTATTTAAAATAAGAATGTTGTTAATTTAAATAAAAAATAAACAAACAGAAAACAATGCATTTTCCAAGATTCACCTTGGATACCAAGGACAAAGAACCCCTTTGGGGTGATTGATAAAATTAGCAATATTTAAGTTCCCTGCAGTTGTATATAAGCCTACATCTGATAAACACCTACACAGATGAACATTCTGCTAATATGTCAATGCCTGGAATAATGAAAACTAAGAGGGAGGCAGGAAGGGGAAGGAGAAGAGAGAGAAACTTTTGTTCTCTGCAAATGAGTAGGAAGTTCATCCAACAAACGATATATATTTGATTTTTTTAATACACTCACTTCCCATGGATAAAATTCTTTGAAGACAGGAAATGTCACAAGTAAGTTACTAGAAAATCTTATGACTGTCTTCATTAGACTCAACCTATATCAGGCATAGGCTTGTCTACTGCTTTTCTTATAAAAATCTCAAATAGAATTACCAGACTGTGAGACTCAAGGAATGTTCTCAAATACGCAAACTCTCCAATCCTCTGAGTCTTCCATCAATAGACTGCATTACCAAGCAAAGACAGTGAATTCCTCTCCAGGAACTAACTTTATTATTATAATAACCTTGGTTTAAAAAGTATGACTCGTGATCCAAAATTACAGTATCCAGAAATAGAAGTAAGACAGAACCGGCATCCCTACTCACAGAGATGCTAGATGAAATTCATTAAATGTCACTACAACTTTCACTCATAGAATGCTTGGCAAACTACTACGTGCACACAGTCGTGACTTCAAAATGTAAACGATTATCAGAAAAATATTACTCTAAAATAACCAAACAACCTTTTCATTAGCAGAATATGCTGATATCTAGTAGTGCAAGCTAGTTTTGTTGTCTTGAGTTACAGATTCACCTCTTAGCTCTGACTGATCTAGAGCTTGCTATGTAGACAAGACTGACTACAAATCTGTGACAATCCCCCTTTATCCTTTTCCCAAGTGTTTGGATTGTAGGCAATGACTCTAACCAGAGCCAGCTATTTTTTTTTACTACAGGAAGAAGAATGATGGGTCTTATCTCAAAGACTTCAAACCTCACTATGCACAAACTTGAAAAGTAATTTAGTTGTAATTTTGTAAGTATACTATAACATGGATCTACAAACCATACCTTTAGTCCAGAGGTATGCAAGTACATGCAAGTTCCTTCAGAAAGGGGAGACAGAGATGCAAGGATCTGAAAGATAGAAAAGTTGACCAGGAAGGTAGTCATAGAAGAAAATGTTATCTCACTCTGATGAATGTTATTTTCTCATTGAAAAGATGTAGACACCCACATTTCTGTTGTTTCAATTTATGTCACATTGAACACTAGGGGTCTGAAAATGCAAGAGTTTGCATATAAATTTGAAGAAGTAAAAAGAAAAAGAAAAACCTCCCAATTAGACCCCGTTTATAGGATGATGGGTGAGGGTTACTTAAAGTGAAGAATTGTAACAATTCTTTGAATAGCAGGGAACTCCTGTATGCTATTGAACAGGTCGCCATCTATGGGCCATCCCATCACGTCTTCACATGGAGATGAGATGTAGTGTCAGAGCAACAATGACTGACTGGTGATGTGCTTAGTAAGGTTTAAAAGCAAGTGCTTTGTTTTCACCCCCCCACACACACTGGTAACAGCCTCTGACTCCTTCTTCTCCCTCCTCTTTGCTGTCTTATTTTAGGAGTCCCCATGGACACAGAGGGTTTCCTTTCTTCCCAGTCAAATATGTGGTGCTTTTCCTTTCCATTGTGGTTAGGTGCTGTCAGAAACAGGTAAAAAGAGGGACATTTGCTTTGCCCCACAGCCGTGAAGTTTCCAGTCCATGTCCATTTGGCCTGATTTCCTCAGGTCTGTAATGAGGCACCACAGCACCGAAGAGGAAGTTTCAAGGTGGATGAGACTCAAAGAGAAAGAATATCCAAGCTGCGAACCCAGGCTCAATGGCGCACCCCCGAAGATCTGACCTCCCATTAGCCCTGACCCATTAGGGCTGCATCCCATGAAATGGCTGATGATTAAGCCTTTTAATCATTGGCTTCTGAGAGATGTTTTTCTGAACCACAGAGCATAGTTATCTAGTTAAGAAATTATGAAACAGATAGCTTTAAAACAGATTTATAGCAATCTACTTCTGTGGTAATTAAAAGATAATTGTCCCCTTTTAAGACATAAAATTTAAATTCTAAAATACTTCAGTCAAGTTCACAAATTGAAAATATAGAACAAGAAACAAATTGAACAGTAGCAACTACGGTTTTTGTGTAACAGTGAGAATAATTTTTAAAGAAAAGAAAACTACCATTCTTTCCCTTAGTAAAAGACTGGAATTTCAGCCACTGCCTCTTCAGGGGACACCTGCAGATGGAACTCCTGTGTTAAAGCTCTGGAAGAGGGATAGGGATGTATCTCAGTTGATAGAGGGCCTGCCTAGATGCCTGAAACTTTGCTGTGAATCAGACTCTTAGCTTTGCATAAGCAGACAAAGAAGCAATGGGGTAGGGAGATCAAGGTCACCCTTTGTTACACACTGCCAGTTTCAGGTCACCTTGGGCTATGTGAGACCCAGTGTAAAAAGCTTAGTAGTTAAATTACCATTGACATTTGTCATTGCCAGCCTTGATCACTGAATACATGTCATCGTTAATACTATTTCTTTTTGCATGTCCTCCATTCTTAAAGTTTATTTACTCTTTTATAGAAATAATACACTTGTCAAGTGTTTACACTGCAGTGCAGCACTACAGAAAGAATGGAATGCAGGGAAAAAGGTTTCCTGTGCTTGGTGTGGTCTATTCCCTCTCTACCAACACAGAGTGTAAAGGGGGAAGCATGGAAGACAGCAGTGATGGTGTGTTACTGCCCTTGAGTGGTCCATCATTTATAAGCTGTTATCTCAGGACTTTCTCAGAGTTTATCAACCAACATCTCTTTGTGACTCTGTGACTCAAACAAGTTTCAAGATAATAAACTAGAGACTTCAGATTGCAGAAAATTATCAAGGATGAAGCCTAAATGGTAGACCTGGAAAACACTGAGGAGATGTTACTTATGAAAGTTAAATGATGGGATGGTTTACATGAGGGCAAAAAGGGTGCGGAGAGTCACCTTCACTACAAGCTTTGCAGCTGGTGAAGTGCAAAGTCTTGCCAACATCTGAAACAGGGAGCAAAACATAAAAAAATAGTGCTTAAAAAAAGGATAATGTGTAAAGAGAAGCCTTCCCACCAGCCTGGTTCCAGAGCCGCATCAGTCCCAAATAAACACACAGGAGGCTGTATTAATTATGAAGCTGTCGGCCTTGCTTGTTTCTTACTGGCCAGCTCTGACTTAAGTATTTACCCCATAATTGTTAATCTGACTATTTCTCTTACCGGAGCAAAGTTTCCGGGCTTCTTACCCCTATGACAGTTACATCTTGACTCCCTGTGTTTATCCTTCCCAGAGTCCTCCTGGACTCCTAGTCCCACCTATCTTGCTTCCCTATTGGCGAACAGTGCTTTATTGACATATACACAGGACTTCCCTCATCATCTCCTCTTTTCTGTCTAAACAAAAAGAAAGGTCTTAACTTTAACATAGTCAGATTATATATAACAGAACAGTTATCAAATAAGAACACAGTTACAACATTTTATCTATCAACATTTAACAAGATTTAAAGAAAATATCATCTATTCCATTCTTGTGAGTCCAAAGACCTATATGTAGCTCATCTTTTATCATAACTAAGGAAAACTATAATTAAGACTATCTGCCTTCAACTCTATCAAAGACCACAGAAGGATAATATATAAACACTAGGATTGACAGACATCTTGCTGCCTGGACAGCCACCTGAAGTTCCTCTGTAATATTGGGGCATCCATCTTCAGCCCATAGGCCACAGTGTGTCTGGAAGACTTCTCAGCAAAGCAGGAAATTTCAAACTGTCCATCTGCATCAGCAGTCTGTCAGTCATTTTTCTGTGTCCTGCAGAAAGTCTCGTAGACTCTTCCATGAAGCAGGCACCCTGAAGGACTGTTTGAGTTCAGCAGTCACTTTCCTGTGGGTCCTGCATGTCCAGTTTATACAGCAACAGTCAAACAGTCTAGGCAAGAGCGGTTTCTTGCCCAAATGGCTAATCTTGCCACGTTGAAAGCAAACTCCATAATGAGTCTCTTCGATGCCCATCTTCCTCTCAGACGTAATTGGTGATGCCAGGAGCAGACATTTCTCATTGTCAATAAGAACCCTAAACCATTTTAAATGGCATTTTCTGAAGGTCTTTGAAAGGTTTTAAGACTATCTATCTATCTCAAGTATATCTCTGTATATCCTGAAAACCTAATGTACCTAACTATAAGTTCTGACTATTATAAGTAACTATCTGTAATCTGTAATCTGTATTTAATTATGCATTACATTTTAAAAGATCAGTGTAAGCACAATACTTAATCAAGAGGAGAAATATATGCATCACAAAATTGACCTTGAATTTGTATCAATAAATGAAAAACCATACCAATACAAAGTACTCATTTCCATACCATAATCCCCTTTTTCCTTTAAGAAGAGATTGGTTGTGATCATTAACCAATTATAAACAATCCCATTTAAATGAAAACAAAGATTTATAAACAAGATGGAAATTAGGATGTCGCTCATTCCAAACTGCTTCATTCTGGAAGGGGGCATTGTTCATACCATGTGGATCATGACAAAACTCAGAAACCCATATAAATCATTATTTTCGGGGCCTGTAAAGCTGTATCATCTTAGCTGTTTCAACTGTTGAATCACCTGGCCCACTGCTTCTGGGGGTCTTGGTTCATCAAACCACAGAAGCCTGGAAAGAATCCTCAGCTTTTTATTTTCTGTGGAAATATAAACAAAACCTCTTTTGCAAAGTAACATATTCTTATACTTAAATTTTGAAGTCAAGGCATTTTCAAAAGATATAAGTTGAATTAATTTAGTAGTATTTATAATCAAGTGTATGTTAGCAGTTGTTCCTTCCTGAGCAATCAAAAAACTGAAAAACACAATAGCATACAGTATCCAGACTCGCTGTGTATTTTCCATCTTTACATGGCTTATTTATCTATTATTATTATTCTGTTTCTTTTACTTTTTTATTTATTTTTCTCTGAGACAGGGTTTCTTTCCTTAGTTATGATAAGAGATAAGCTACATATAGGTCTTTGGACTCACAAGAATGGAATAGATGATATTTTCTTTAAATCTTGCTAAATGTTGATAGACAAAATGTTGTAACTGTGTTCTTATTTGATAACTGTTCTGTTATATATAATTTGACTATGTAAAAGTTAAGACCTTTCTTTTTGTTTAGACAGAAAAGAGGAGATGATGAGGGAAGTCCTGTGTATATGTCAATAAAGCACTGTTGGCCAATAGGGAAGCAAGATAGGTGGGACGAGGAGTCCAGGAGGACTCTGAGTAGGAGAAACACAGGGAGTCAAGATGTAACTGTCATAGGGATAAGAAGCCCGGAAACTTTGCTCCAGTAAGAGAAATAGTCAGATTAACAATTATGAGGTAAATACTTAAGTCAGAGCTAGCCAGTAAGAAACAAGCAAGGCCAACAGCTTCATAATTAATACAACCTCCTGTGTGTTTATTTGGGACTGATGTGGCTCTGGAACCAGGCTGGCGGGAAAGTTTTCCTTTACATAATGGTGATCAGGAGTGGGATCATAAATTTCCACGCAGAATGACAAAAGCTTTAAAGGAATTTTGGAAACAAAAGAACAGAGAAAAGCATGGGTTTTTGGTAGCAGAATTTTCTCAGGTGGGCTCTGTTTTGCTAGCAACAAGCAGAGACTCATGCGATTCGCTTAAGGGAGTCTTCCTGACTCAGCATAAAAAAAAAACCAACAAAGTTCTTTTAAGAGGCTCTGCTAATGATTTATTTTCTGATCTTTTGATTTTAGGATGTTTATGAAATGTGCTCTACTAACTGGACAAGCAAGACACAAAGGAAAAGATTGCCCAACTTTGCCCAAACAAGGCTGTAAAGTCCTTCAAAATTTCTGCTTCATAGAAAAGTCTACCAGATGGTCTAGGCCTGTAGGTCAAAGATGGATGTCCCAATGTTGTCAAGGAAACTTGGGTGACTTTACAGGAAATCAGATGTCTCTGTCATTTGTACAGCTTTGAAAGGTGCTTTCTCCACACTTTCAGATGATATTATATCTTTCTGGAGTTCTCTGATGGAGTTGAATACTAGATAGTATTACAAGTGCAGTTTTCCTTAGTTATGATAGGAGGTAAATTAGGTACAGCGCTTTGGACTCATCAAGATGGAAGAGATAATAGAATGATTTCTCTTTATTTGCCAAATGCAAAAAGACTGGATATTGCAAGTGTAATTCTTACTTGATGACTGTTCTTTTTGCATATGGTTTTACTATGTTAAAGTTAAAACCCTTTGTTTTATTTAGACAAAAAGGGGAAATATTGTGGAACATTTGTTTAAGTAGGTATTACATTTGTTTATGCTCCATTTGTTTGGTGATAAAAAGATGTGATGCTTTTGCCTGCCTATGGTATCTAACTGGTCTAATAAAAAGCTGAATGGCCAGTAGCTAGGCAGGAGAGAGATAATCCAGGCTGGTGGGCAGAGAGAATAAGTAGGTGGAGGAATCTAGGGTACAGAGGAGAAAATGAGAAGAGAGAGAAAATGAGGAGGAAAGACAGGGAGACACTCAGGCCAGGCAGGCAGCTGCCAGCCAGAAAGACATGTAGTAAAATATACAGAATAAAAGAAAATTAAATAACCTGAAGCAAAATGTAGATGAGGAGAAACAGGATAAATTAAGTAATAAGACCTAGGGGGACTAGCATAAGATAAGGCTGAGCATTCATAACCAAGAATAAGTCTGCATGTCATGATTTGGGAGTTTACCTAAAAAGAGAAAGCCTGCTACAGAAGTGTTATGAAAAGTATTTGGTATACTGCACTAATCTAAAAGCCATAAAGAAAGATGGAAGTGCAAACTTATATGGTCACTTTGAAAATCAGCATGGCAGTTTCTTAGGAAAATTAATTCAATCTACCTCAAGATCCAGCAAGTCTACTCTTGGGCATATACCCAAAAGATGCACATTCATACAACAAGGACTTATGTTCAATTATGTTCATAGGAGTGTTGTTTGTAGTAGCCAGAATGTGGAAGCAACCTAGATGCCCTTCCACCAAAGAATAGATGGAGAAAATGTGGTACATTTACACAATGTAGTATTACTCAGTGTGGAAAAACAAAAAGCAAAACAATGAAATCTTGAAATCCACAGGCAAATAGATGGAACTGGAAGAAACCTTACTGAATGAGGTAACCCAGTCAGAGAAAGACAAGCATGAGCCTTCATCTAGTAACTGACAGAAGCAGACATAGGCACCCACAGCTATACACTGAGACATACTCCTGGAATCCAGTTGTAGAAAGGAAGGAGGGATGAGCAAAGGAGTTAAGAACATTCTAGAGAAACCTAAAGAAGCAGCTAGTGAGAGCAAGGGACTCCAGTTGTAAAGATGGGGAACCAGCATTAGACCAAACCAAGCCCACTGAATGTGGGTGCCAGTTGGGAGGCCTGGGCAGTCTATGGGAACTTTATCAGTGGAACCAGCATTTATCCCTAGTGCAAAAATGGACTTTGGGAGACCATTCCCTATGGAGGGATACTATTTCAGCCCAGATACACGGAGTAGGGCCTAGGCCCTCCCACAAATGATGTGACAGAATCTGATGGTCCCCCATGGAAGGCCTCACTATCCTTGGGAAGTGTGTGTGTGATGGGTTGGTAGGGGGCATGGGAGGATGGGAGGGATAGAGAACAGGGAGATTTATAGGTAAAATGATTGTTTCTAAATAAAAAAGAAATAAAGTAGCATTTTTCATCTCTTCAATGACATGTAGGGGCAGAGTTTACCAGGCCTACTAAGATTTACATTTATATTATTCTTGTCTTGAGTACTTGCTCCCTAACTGATGTGCTGCTATAGGAGGCTTTAGAACCTTTGGACTACAGGACCGAGGGGGAAGAAGTAGGTCCATTAGGGATGGGCTTTGAAGGTCATTCCTGTCCTTATTTCCAGTCCATTGCTCTATTCCCACTCTGGCACATGTAACTTCTCTAAGTCTGGGAACTTAGTCAATTGTTCATAGTGATTGAACAATGAGCATGAGTTACTTTTCTCCCCTCTACGACCAAAGGCTTATTTTGGCTCATGGTTTTGTTGAATACAGTCTGTCACAGTGGGCAAGGTACTCAGAATGTCTCCTACTTATGCTGGTTCCAACTTGTGGCCGCTGCTTCTTCACATGGTGGCAGAACCAGAATTGAGCAGAGGACCCATAGAGTAAAAAGGACAGACAGCTAAATAAGCAATCTCTTCCTTTCCAGCTACACTACAAAAGCCTAGATCCTTAGATGCTCTCTCTGAACTTACCTTGCCCTTCCTGTATTAATGCGTTAGTGTCTAGCAACTTCAGGAATGTATTTGACACTGGCCATGTGGAGTGATATTTTGTAAACTCATTTTCAGTCTATGAAAATTGAATGTTAGAGGTTTTGATGTTATGGCCAAGATATCTAAGTCAACCGATCAAACTCCCTTCTTCTCTGCTCTTCCTTTCTTCCTGTCTTTCTCTCTCCCTCTACCCCTCTTCTCTCCTCCTCCCCTCTTTCCTTGTCCCCCTCTTCTTTCTCTCTTATCCTCTTTCTTCCTTTTTTTCCTATGCTATTTGTTCCTAGTCATTGTCTTTCTAGGGATCTGGTTCCTATCTTCATATAGAATGTATAAATTATCTCATTCCTCAACAATGGTAACAATGACTAGAAAGATAATTTTGTGACATAACCCTTATAATTTTGCTGATTCCTAACAAGATGATATAGACCTATTGTCTTCTGCACAATACATGATGGCAAATTAACCATTTCCTCATTTTGTATATGTTCATCTTGTGCACACATATCAGTTAAAGGAATCACACTAAGCTTAATCAAAGGGATCACATATCTTTGAGGTCTAGGACAATGCACAGCTTTGCCATAGCTGAGG